>NC_141285.1:15313678-16030178 GCF_037954325.1 Fistularia commersonii
TACAAACAAAAATCAAAAAACAGAAACCATTCAAAACATGTGATGCAAGTTTCAAACTGGGTCCATTTTTAGACTGCTATATTAGGGTGAGCTTTTAGAAATTGACCAGAAGGTAGCTCAGGTGCAAAAGAAGCATCTTTGTGACTGTGGTTTTTGGTACAACTCCTGAACTGTCAGCATCTGGAATTTTTTTAAAAATTGCCTAAATTATCCACACTGAAATGCCACTGACAAAGACTGAATCAGTGGCCTTAAAATGTGTATCTACATACACTTTATGGCCAAAAGTATTTGCTCACCCATCCAAATAATTGGAATCAGGTGTTCCAATCACTCCCATGGCCACAGGTGTATAAAATCAAGCACCTAGGTTTGTTTTTTACAAACATTTGATAAAGCATGGGCTGTTCTCAGGAGCTCAGTGAATTCCAGTGTGGAACTGTGATAGGATGTCACCTGTGCAACAAATCCAGTTGTGAAATTTCCTCGCTCCTAATAATTACACTGTCAGCTCTATTATAAGAACAAGGAAGTATTTGGGAATGATAGCAACTCAGCCACAAAGTGGTAGGCCATATAAACTGATGGAGCGGGGTCAGCGGATACTGAGGTGCGTAGTGTTGTCTTAGCTTAGTGATAGAGCGCATGCTTCACATCTATGAGGTTCTGGGTTCTATCCCCGGCATCTCCACCGTAGTGCGAGGAGGTCGGCAACTTTCTGTGTCAATCACTACAGACCTATGGACCTGAAGCCTACAGACCTGGGCTTTAGATTAGCTCAAGAACAGTGCTTCATAGAATGCGTTTCCATGGCTGAGCAGTGGCATCCAAGACACACATCACCAAGTGCAATGCAAACCTTGTGGACAGCCTTCTCAGAAAAGTTGAAGCTGTTATAGCTGCAAAGGGTGGAACAATGACATAATGAACCTACAGAGTAGACATGGGATGTTACTTAAGTTCATATGCGAGGTAAGGCAGGCGAATGAATAGTTTTGGCCATATAGTGTATATGCACACAAACATACATGAGCTATGGATGTATATGCGATCCTGGTAAATTGTATCTTTTATGTAACAATACTGAATGATATTGTGTCTGTTGAATGTCAGAATGTAATACAGTAAGTGTGCATATGTGAACGCATGTTACGGCATTTGCATTTTATTATTGTTTGAGGACACCCTGGCATGCTGTCTGCGGCATGGCTGTCTGGTGTGCCTGCCAAGAGAAAAGAAAGCTTTCCTCTCAACTGCTCTCCCGAGTTAGTCAGCCGACTTGGCAAACTAACTGCCAGGACTAATCTCAAATTAGTCCTGGCATTTCTCGGACGTGCAGTGAAGCACAGTGCCAGAGTTTGTTTGTATATCATGCTTGGTCAAATCCTGTTTTCCCAGAAATGTTTTATATCACTGATGTTGAATGTCATGAGCTTTTTTTTTTTTCTTTGTGGTTTTGGAGATTAAATCCTTTTTATAGTTTTACATCCTTTATTTCTCTGGAAGCCTCCAAATGTTCTCTTTGATAAACACTAAAATAGCCAGCAGCATGTAGCCAACAATCTAAAGCCCAACCAATATTTCCTTTGAACAGATATACAGCTATTTGGATGTAAATAATTCAGATTCATGATGAATTATTGTCAGAAAGACATACAACATTTTGTTGGAAATTAAAATCGGGTAACGCTATTTTTTTATTGCTTGTTGGGCTTCTTACGAAATGAAATCCAAACATTATCTTTTGACATGATATGGTGTTTGATAAATTGCCATAGCATGCTTGATCAACCTGAAAGGCGTATGGATGCTAGTTCTTACGTTAAAGCCCACAAAAATGCAAAAGATGGACCAGGCAATGATAACAGCACAACTTTAAAACAATGGAATAGTAATGACAGCTGCCATTGGTTTTCTTAAAAAGAAAAAAAAAAAAGGTTTCCCTTTGGTGTCCTGACTCTGACCTCGCAACCTTGAAGTAACCCAATATCACTGGCCAAACAATGGGGTGTAGATATAACTATTTCTCAATTATTCATATAAAGCATTGACTAAACAGCAAAGGGAAGGACCTGAATGTTTACATTTAATTGCATTCCACACCTCTCCAGCAGAGAAATGTTGAATGTTAGATTTTTAAACTCAAAATGAAAAAAAAAAAAATCTGTAAGAGAACAGAATAATGGATTCTTCCTGAACTTTCCCATACGAAGCATCAGTGTAACCACAACTTACTCTGCTTTCATACACAGAAGCTATAGTTTGACCAGAAAATATCTTTTTTTTTATAAAGTCATTATCGAAGCAGTATCTATTTTCAATCATTGACAGACACTCAAGCAAATACACCTGTCTTTTAACTTAAGTCTATAATTATATGTGTGCCAAAGTTCACTGTGGCAGAAATCTCTCTTGTGTGACCAGGTAACTTCATAAAACAAACAGCAGATGCTGCAGTATAAGTTCTACCTCATTACATCAGAATCTGGTCACCCTGGTCACCTCACAGGGCGATCTGTGTACAACATTAGTAAATATTCAGCCCTGAGAGAACCAACAGCCGTCTATTCTTTTTGTTACTTCACAGGAAAATATGGGATTCTAAGGTTTCAGATCCTTCGACAAGGTAATAAAGAACCATGTATTCACTGAGTTCATTTGTTAACCACATATCCTGAAAGTGAACCTAATTTAAATATGCATTTTCTTCTTTTTTCCTAGACTGAGCATTATGGCAAGGAAGAAGGGCTTCTGGGTGGAGAAAGTGCACTGTCTGGGTATTGAGAATAGTCTCTCTGAATGTCTTGCTCAGCTGTCAATACCCCGCAGCCCTTCCCCCTGTAAGAATGGAAGACATGCTGTGGTCAAATGTGTGCCGGGACCTCAGTTTGCTAGGATGTCCTCAGGAAGACCCCAGGCCCCATACCCAATTGTGGTGAGATGCAACATAAATCAGACCCAGAAATGCATAGACATGTGTGTGTTGTGTGGGCTTTTCAGTGTGTGTGAAACATTCATTCGAACAAGCAAATTATAATCCTTTCTGTGTCCAGCCTGTGCGTCTGAAGGCTGGCCCCAGGCTTGGGGAAGGTCGGGTGGAGGTGCTCCGAGATGGAAAGTGGGGGACAATTGTAGACCACATGTGGGAAAGGACTGCAGCCAGTGTGGTCTGCAGAGAGCTTGGGTTCGGTACTGCTGTGGATGCCCTGCACGGAGCCTTCATGGGTCAAGGTGAGATAAAGAGCACTGCAGTCTCTTCTGACATGAACATTTTACACACATCTGAGGCTGGAATGGCTGAAAAACATCACAATTGGCTGTTTTTTACATTCTATAATTTGGATGTTTGAATGTGTTTATTGTGTGTCATGCAATTTCAGAGAGGACAGGATGACTTTACGAGGCTTTTGCTTATCTAAGATACCACGCCTGTCTGCCGTGACCGATCAGATAATATATGGGCATGTCTGTTTGTCTGTCTAACTGTTTGAAGCTGCAAATGTGGTGATTGCAGAACGTCCAAATATGATGGTGTGCCAGGGTTCCCAGCTGCCGAAACACAGTGCACATGCTCACACATTGAAGAAATGCAATACTATAAGCCACATTGGTTGACATTGATACTCTTTAACCAAAATCACAAATGTTGCTGCACTTGCTTCAAACAAGCTTTTCATTCACTCTCTGAGTGCTGTGGTCTTTTCCCTTCGATTTCCACAGCTGACACTAAAATTTTGTACATATCCAGCTGCACAGGCGGTGTCTCCACACTTTTAGAGATGTGAGAATGGACTACCCTTTTCTTTGGCTACGGTGTATTTTCTGAGGCAATCAAAATGTGGGATGGCAATCTGCTGATTTAGCTGCCCTCTTTCATATGTTACAGAAAAGTCCCTTTATATCTTTAAATACCTTAAAATGTATTTTGTGTTCATTATGGTATTTGTTTTTATTCTTTTTTTTTGATAAAATTTTGAAATATAATAAACACTTATAAAAAAACATCAAACCTTATTTTTAAATACAGTTATATCCTGTGTCATCTGGATTCAGTCAGTTACTTAACTTGTTGGGTCACGGTGGTTCAGGCTCATCAGGGTTCCAAGCAGTCTGAAGCAGAGGTGTTTAATTGTCAGGGAGGTGCCAAAAGCTTTCAATTTTCTGTCTGAAATAGGTTTTCCTACCCACAAAGCTGCATTTGTCCTTGTGCATGTCCATTTGCCATATTTATTTTGCATTTGTGTGTTTTAAATCAGTCTTAAAATTATAACATGAAGATGTGGCTCTGTAGCAACAATTTGGTTTGGCAAATACTAGGGTTACCCTCTTCTTTTACCTCACATAGTTCCTGTCTCTGTTCTGGAAATGCAGGTTTCCTATACTGTGTTTCCTTGGTTGGTGACTCATTTAAAAACATTCACTTATTACACACACTTGCAATATACATTCTATCTTTTCCTTGCTTTCACTTAATCCTAGACAGCATCTACACACACACACACAAACCCGCCCCTCACACTTTTTGCCTTACTAATGCATGACAGTGGAGGATGTCTGTACATCAAATACTTCTCAAAAGTCTCCTCCATAAAATTCAGTCTGTTAGACATCTTTCTGTTAGTTATCATTGTGTATGCGTGTCTCATGAAGATGTCTAAATTAATCAGAATCCTCAGTAATGTGCAGCAAAAGTTGATTCACGTGTTTTCGTATATCTGCAAACACAGGCAAGACTGTGCATTATCATTTTGAATTGAAATGAATCAACATTTAGTGATATAAAGATATATTCTTCATTCTACTGCATAATCCTCAGGTATACTTTTTTTTCAGCCATGCATGACAAAACAGATATTTCTTTCATCTGTTTCTTTTTACTAAAAATTTTTTTTATTTAAGACCCCACAGGAGACTATCCCCTTATTTTTGATGATAGGATGTGATAATGTGATAAAGGTTATGCTCACTGGTCTCGGAAGCTAGAGAGAATAGCTAACATTCCAGTGCTTGACCTAAGGTACACAATAATTTCATGTGGATAAGAAAAACATTTAATGATATAAGATGGCTTGCTGAGTTTTAGCGTACATAATTTCATGAGAATTGATACAGCAGAGATGCCACATTAATGCGTTAAACATTGTGTAATTGTAGAGGGGAAAAGAACATTTTCCTTTCAACCACGAACCAACTGTTTGTACTATCTGAAACAAGATATGACCAGTATTGACTTTTTTCCATCCCATAAACTAACTCTTTAGTGACATTCAGTTTTGTTTTCTATGATTTTAATCAAAATCAATTGCCAAAGCGAAATAAAATCCGTCAAATTAGTATTTTACCTGGTTATCTTTTGTTTCATAGCTGTATCCACAATTTCATTTTATGTCAGTTTGTTCATTGGGAAAGTTGAGTAGTGTTTAGCGCTCTACACAGATTCCATCTGCAAACCATCAAAGTACCATCGTCGTTCAATTTATTATCACCATCAGTGAGTGAAATTACAGGGAAACTGTTTCTATTTCTTGACCAACATTGTTGTTTCACTGTATAATTTCAGCCGTCAAGTGTGTATACACATCGTTTACTATACATACATGAGGGGGTAAAACACTCCAAATTCCTACATCCATGTTAAGAGTGTGTGGCCAGGTTCTTGGAATTTATTCATGGCTTTTGTGGATTTCTCAAACTAAATGTTAAATATAGCATGTCACCGTTCATTTTGAGGATCCCTCAATTGGGCCCCATGTCAGTCTTGATAACTTACATAGTGGGAGTTTGGATTTAGCATGTGGCCATTTCCATTACATTGGATTCAGAAGTGGTTTACATGTGTGCTTTTCATAGGTTTGAATCCACACATGGTGACCAGCATCAAAAAGAATTTTCCCTTTTCTGCTCAGTTTTCAGTTTTCTCTTTCGCTAAGTTTTTTGTATATTAGTTGGCGCTTATTTCCATGTTCTCATTTCTATCTTCGCCGTTTAATGCTTGAGTCGAAGGAAAGATCAGAGAAAGTTTTGGCCTTTGTTTTTTTAATGTGCCCTCATCACAGCATCAGGTTATTAGATGTACAAATCCAAGGTCCCCCCTCCCCCCCGAGATATCAATGTTATTAAGGGATCATCCAATTAAAAATCACGAGTGCTGGTTTTGTATTGTGTTGCAATAAATGTGTCCTTGTTCAGTCTATCAGGGTGGTAGACCAACCACGCAAGTTGGATTTTTTATTTATTTTTTTTCAAAGAAGCAGAATGTCGGTAATGAGGTGTGACATCCTCAGAGTAGATCATGATGGTGCTGCTGTTTAGCAAGCTTTGTCGTGAGCGATATGACATTTTCGTTGTTGGATGCTGGAAAAATATCTATGCACACGAGGTTCAGATGTTCAGCATGCGTGCCTCTTTGGGTGATAAATGAGTAAATACCAATGTGTGCACTTTGGGTGGCCCTACGTGTAACATGAAATAGACCTATTCAGTCCTGTGTTTAAGCAGATCAGATTTTAAATCAAACCACATTTTCTACTGCCTCTCCAGGTACAGGGCCGATCCATATGAACAGTGTCCAGTGTACGGGGGCGGAACGCTCCATTCTAGACTGCCACTTCCAAGAAGTCCAACCTTGGACATTTAAACACAGCCAGGATGCTTCAGTACGCTGTCATGTCCCTAAAACTGGCACGGAGAAAACGGTATTGAAAAAAAGCACGATCACGTCACATGTTTCGGCTTCAGCTGGTAATGTGTTATCCATGTAATGTCCTAAATCTGATGGATTTCCAGGTAAGGCTGACTGGCGGTAGAGTTCCCTCAGAAGGCCGAGTGGAAGTATTAATGGACGTCGGTGGCAGGAAGCGCTGGGGCTCTGTTTGCAGTGAGAACTGGGGCATCAATGAAGCGACAGTGATATGCAGACAGCTGGGTCTGGGCTTCGCTGCCAGTGCGCACCAGGTAACCGTCCCCCTGGACTTAACTGGATATCTGGTAATAACCCTTGGCAATGTTTCATTTCAATGTTTCAATTCATATCAGCAGTGCAGAATTATTGATTTAAAGAAGAAACAGCTGAGCACAGGGAGGTCAATCCATAGTTGTAGCCCCCCTTTTCCCCTTGGTGGACAATGAGCCATGATTCTACAAGTATTCATTGATTTAAAAAAAAGAAAACAACAAAAACCTAACATTTCTTCTGCCTACTGTTTCCTACTTCAAGGAAACCTGGTACTGGCCTGGTGACCAAAGTACCAGTGATGTGATTCTCAGCGGAACTCACTGCGTCAGCACTGAGCTCTCAATTCAGCAATGTCGTCGCAACATTCATGTCCACTGCCCTCGAGGAGGTGGAACTAAAGCAGCTGGTGTCACATGTTCAGACAGTAAGCCAAAATCAAATTCCCGTTGTTCTTATCATTTGTTTTGTTTTCTTTATGTTGAAAAATAATGTCACATTCTGCCCTGCCTTAGCGGCTCCCGATCTCGTCCTGGACGCCCAGCTGGTTCAGGAGACTGCTTACTTGGAAGATCGACCCCTACACCTGCTGACCTGTGCCAATGAAGAGAACTGCTTGTCTTCCTCCGCCGCCAGGATGAATTGGCCCTATGGCCATAGACGACTGCTGCGCTTCTCTTCGCGTATCATGAACCTTGGCCGTTCTGATTTCAGACCAAAAGCATCGAGAGAAAGCTGGACATGGCACCAGTGTCACAGGTAGAACTTCTCATATGGAAGTGCCGTGTCGCTCGTGTGTGGGGTTTCTTGTAGTGGTATAAGTGTTTAAATACTTGCTATGTTTAGTGTTGCTGGTTTCCATGTGGTCACACTTAGTTCTTTTTTCCTTTCCAAGTGTTTCTGGCATTAATGACATAACTGCCACCATACTGAGCAATTTGAGTTAAACTTAATTTAACTCCCACCGGAAATGTAAGCATGGTGAAGTGTGATGGTTCTTCCAAGTGCATATGGTTCCAAACGTAAGAGCCTTTATTTGTCACGGTCTTTAGCAACATTTATATTTATTTACAGCTATATTATTAGCTGTAAATAAATGAAAGTTCCCCTCAAGAACTTTGTCTAAACACATTGCACCCTGCTTGCTCTGTTTCTTATTAGATGACGAGAGCACTTTCAGGCCTGCCACTTTCAGGTCAGCAGAGAAGAGGCCATTTTAAGCCCACAGAGTTGGCTGTGGGAGATATGTCACATTGAGTTATGCGTGGCCTGAAACAGTGCTGTCATCTCTCCAGATTCATTAGCCTCACAGCAGCACGTGTTCATAGTAATGATGGTTGAACCAAACCATTTACCACAAGTGGTGTGTAATGCAAAGGACAGGGAAGGGCGCGCATGGTCAGCTCTGCAGCAGTTTGTTACAACAACAAATCAGAACTGTGCATGTGTGATTCAATGCTCCCCATTCACTGGAAATGAGCAAACAGGTCAGCCAACCTGGTGCTAAAACAAGCATCTGTGAGAGGTGTTGTGGTGACACCCATGCTCATGTTCAAGCAATGAGGTCATTAGGCTACACGCCATAGGGAACCAGTGTTCATTTAGTGTAAATGCACACACATAAAAATATATACATGCACTCTCAGCTGGACTTTCCCCCTCTTGTCACAGGCACTACCACAGCATTGAGGTGTTCACACATTATGACCTGCTGACTCTGAATGGCACGAGGGTTGCAGAGGGACATAAGGCCAGTTTCTGTCTGGAGGACACTTATTGCCCTGAAGGTAATGGTATCCACTATTCACGGGTCCCAATATATACAACACATATAACCTGTATGACTGGAAACTAGCAATATTCCCCTTACAGCAATCTAAATGTGAATTTTTTGATTAACTCTTTTCCCACTTACACTTCACAAAAATATAGCTAGTGAGAGGAAAGACAAACAGATATTTTGACACCCTCAGAATGTTAACTCAATGAATATCTCAACATGAAAATATCAGAATGAAGCTATTGAATATAGCTCACTTCATGATTGCAATTCTCCACACATTTTGTCATTCTCATTAGGCAAATGAGTGTAGCT
This sequence comes from Fistularia commersonii, assembly GCF_037954325.1. Taxonomy (NCBI): domain Eukaryota; kingdom Metazoa; phylum Chordata; class Actinopteri; order Syngnathiformes; family Fistulariidae; genus Fistularia; species Fistularia commersonii. The sequence goes on from NC_141285.1 coordinate 15,322,726, forward strand.
AATCCTACTGAAGTGATCCTTGCCAGATGGGGGGGATGGTTCAAGGTCTCTCTCACATCCATAAACACACACAGCTCCATTAGTTTTGTCAGATCAGTTGCAGCCCTGACCCCACAATTGAACAACAGAAACAGCAACAGATGTGAAAGTTTGTCATTGGTGGGAAAAGATAACGTTTTGGAACTCTGCTATTTTTATTTATAGACTGTTCATGTCTTATTTCAATGATGATGCAGGTTTATATCAAGAATTAGCCTCCAAATATAGTCAAATGCAAACTCTTGAAGTGTTAAGTTCCTACAAATATCAATGGATGACAAGCACTGAATGGGCTTTGATGACGATATCTGTAATTTTTTTTGTGTGTCAGGACTCCAAAAGCGATTTTCTTGCTACAACATGGGTGACCAGGGTATCTCTGTGGGCTGCTGGGATACCTATCGCCACGATATTGATTGTCAGTGGATTGATGTGACAGATGTGCGGCCAGGAGACTACATTTTTCAGGTCAGAAGTCCTTTCCATTTAATTTCTTCTTCATATTACCAGACAGGCTAAACTTACATCTGTTCTTTTAACACTGAATAAGAAACATACCACTTAACACACCTGGCTATACCCTCCAGATCTAAATTGTGAAGTACTTTTAATTTACAAGCAGAAGTTTACGGATAACAACAGGATACCAGATGTATCACGACTTTTTGAGACTTATTAACATGCAACTCACAGTTCCGATAAGTACTGTTGTTGCAGAAAAACTCAATCTTTGAAATTACACATCTTGATTTGAGAAGGATTCATTAAATTTACTTGTAATACCCACGACAGACAGACATCTCAGTGTGCAGACTGGCGTAATAATGAAGCGGCTTACTGAATACAGTGTAGATGTGGAAAAACAACTTAAATTCTAGGTCATGAGTTGGGATAAAGGGTCATTCAAGGAGAAGTGTCTTGTGAAGGTTAGAACAGCTTTACTGAACAGAGAAAAGAAAAAAAAGATTGAAGGAAAAAAAATCCAAAAAGAGTGAGTTGCTCGCCAAGGGTACAGATCTGTATATGTACTTGGAACCGCTCCTTTTTTTTTTTTCTTAAACAAGAGCTGATGATGGTTGCCTCTTTTGATCCAGAGTTTCACAGAAATACTTGGCAAGCCTTTAGTATTGAGCCACCCAGGGCCCATGAAACACACCAATAACTCAAATTAACGATTGCAACTCTTTTAATGCAGCAACACCTAGTCCCTTCTCCCATTAGGGACAGCTAATTTGCCACCAAGGAATTTCTCCGGCCCTGCTTTTATTTTTATAGCCACTAAGCAGCATGGTCTGTCACTGAAACAGCTCTGTGCTGAAGCCCACACAGATGTACATTGTAATTTAGACCAAAAATTAAGAGACAGTTCTGAAGCATATTTCAAGTTTCTCAGTTTTTTTGTGCTCGTTGCCTTGATTTTACCCTGTAACCGTTTCTAACCTGTAATTAAAGTGGGTGTAGCAGTTTACAGAGCAGTTATTTAAGTAAATGGGTTCTCAGTATTATCACCAGAGCAGATTAAGAGAATGGTTGTATCAGCAGTTACAGAGTCGCAAGGCAAATAACAGACTATTAAATGCATGCCAACGCTCAAAGACACGCAATATGTTTATGCATGAATATAGATTTTTCAAGAGTTGAATTTAAGGTTTAATCTGTGTCATTATTACAAACCTATGTTTGGTGTGTAAAGGAGGGTTAGTGGTTTGTAGAGTATTTAAATTGGGGGAAAAAAGTAGAAAGCCTTGTCACTACAACCCAACAAAACATTTTACTTTCGGTCACAAATCCAAAAACTTCAATAAAACCCTCTGTCCTGCCACTTATCTAGTGTTTTGTGGCCAACTGAGCCTTTTGCATGTTTTCACACAGGTTATAAAATAATTTTACAATGGAACCTCTTGAGGGATCTACCAGCAAATGTGTGCGTTGTATAATAAGCAGACTACAAAGTGAATGCAGTTGCAGTGTGGGTGATAGTGATAATATAAATAAAGTAATCCAACTTTTTTTTTTCCCACAGATAAATGAAGGATTGCCTATGAAAATAAAACCAACCACAATCACTACTTAATAATCCCACTTTGTGCTTAAATTGATTTCTCTGGGAACAATTTCTTTTCGTCAAATATGTACCGGCATACAATCTATTAGATTCAACTACAATAAAAGGACTTTGAGATTGAGCAGTCCCAAGTATTTATAGAGATATGACTTTTTGCAGGTTGAGATCAACCCTTCCATGGACATGGCTGAGTCTGACTTCATGAACAATGTCATGAGATGTCGGTGTAAATATGATGGTCACAGGGCGTTCATGTATGGATGTCATGCAGGTGAGATCATGGTGGCCTTTTCTTCTTTCTCTTTGTTTTTTCATTTTGACTTGACTTTGCCACTGATAATGGTATTCTCTTCCTTTATAGGAGATGCATACAGTGCAGAGATTGAAGACTTGTTTGAGCATCAGAGACAAATCACCAACAACTTTGTGTAGCTGTCCAGGGCCTTATAAAGGCACTCCAGTGGGGCCAAGACACTTCTCAGGGTGGGCTGAGGTTGATGGCACCAGGTACTTGGGACCTTATGAACCACAAAACAAGAAAACTCAGAAAATGGCACTTGTCCTTCTTTTTGGCAGGCATGGTTAAGATAGTCATAAGCACGTCACATCACAGAGGCAACCAATACAGACTTCACACTGAACTAAATCAACCAGTGACAACAAGAGCGGAACGAGTGCCTGTCAGCTCAGCATGTTTCATTGCTCTAGTGAAGAACACATGTGATAAAGATTCAAACTACAAAGTTTGCTTTTGTGAATGTGGACTACTGGTAATTTAAACTTTTCAGAACATGAACACATGAAAGGCCTTACTACAATGACTGTCAGTTTTTACACAGTTTGGAAGTGCTTTTGGCAGAACGTATTTTCCAATTGAGAACAAGTAATATATAAGAAAAGTATATAATTTCTAATTATTTTATACACATTGCATCATCTGCAGCCATGTAATAGTACTTTTTCGTTATTTCATTGGTGCGCCTTAGGAATACTGTATGTTATTATAACAACATTTCTATTTTTCAGGTGAGCGGTGCTGTAAAATGTATTTTATGTATACAGGGGCTTTGAGACAAATGGTAACCTTTGTGTGCTCATCAAAACTTTATATTTTACTTCTATGACCTGTTGTTTTCTTCTTATAAAAATGGGTGATCATTTTAGATGTGACTTTCTATCCACTGAAAACCTCTTACCAGGAGCTTTCATTTGTAACACAATAGTGGACCTAGTGTTCCCTTTGCTTCAAGCCCTTGTGTTAAAAAAAAAAAAAAAAATTATCAGTTAATTATTACCTTGGAGTCAACAAAAATGTTTTAAAGGAGTGTAGTTGCGCTTAATTTGTTTGCTTCTCATCTAGAATAGGACAAATGATTTCAAATGGTCCATATGGAACAAAGCACTTTATGTTTTAAATATCAGTATTGCAGTTTTAACCCCCTAATGTTTTACTTCAAGTTGCTACCAAACTGACTTTGTAGGCTGTTTATCCAAATGACTTTTGTTTTATTGTTTACATTTCAGAAAAATGAAATAAGGTTTGTGTTTTCATATACAATGTACTATTTATACTGTAGTTTTATTTATTCATGCATTTCACTCATACTCAGCATGCTCAGTTAAAGAACATGTTAAATACATGTTGATTTAACTTGCAAGACTGTTTTTTTTTTTTATTCTGATGTGACTAACTCTGAAAGTACATTACTATGAAAGACACCCAATTAGAATTTTTCCAATGTTGTAACTGAGTTACTGTTGATTTTATTTTAATTTACATCATATTTACATTACATTACACTAACTGTAAGCTGTATAGTTTTTTGGTGACTTTCAGCCTTTCCAATGGAAGGGAAAATCAGCGTGACAAAACCGCAGCATCGCGGTTGGCAGACTTGCTGGGTTTTGAGGACATTTAAGGCTTTTAATTATGTCTGTTTGGGTTTGACTTATGGTTACAGTTAAGGTTAAGGCGGTAGCATGTGCTTTATAAGGAAACACCATGCAATTGTTGGTTATTAAATCAGAGAGAAAGTGTATTTTCATCTTTACAGAGGTTAAAAGACAGATTCTCTGAGGCTTAATTGAGGGTGATAGTAACTAAAAAAGGTCTGTAAAGTAAGTTAGTAGTGCAGAAAAGGTCATTTAGGAGTTTGGGAATCGAGTGAACATTCTTAAAGCTGTTTAGTCTCTCGTCCACGAGCCTTTTTCAGTTCCATTATGTATCTACAGTTTTTACACCAAAAATTTTGGAGTCGGTCGTCATACCATGACCACACGTCTGCATTTAAAGCCTCGAAGGAGAGCATGTTTGTCTAAGAGCAATGCAGAAACAATCAAAAAGTTGTCCAACATTGTCAAAAGAGGCCTTGTTTTTGTTCATCATTCTAAGTGAAAATGCAACTGACCAAACAATAATGTAAATTCTTGTAGGAGAGAATGAGAACAACTTTATTTATCACGAAGGAAATTGTTGTTCCAGAGTTTCAAGCAAAAACATAACAATAATAGTAGGAAGGAGGGAGAATAAGAAATACAATAACGTATAAATTGTCAAGGTTAAGGCTATAGTGTTTTAAGGTCTTAAGTACAATTGTACAGTTGAAGCATAAATTAAAGCCCTCTTATTTTACCGTTTAGAGTAACCCTGTCAAGATTGTCTTGTATCAAAGCATTTTCAAGATTCTTTGAAATAAGACACAATGATAACTGTCAACATTTTTTTCAAAATCCCCTCCCACCCCCACAACGAGACCTTCGTCACTGGCTCCATCACAAAGGTTTATGAGGATTATAAACTCGTTTGAGATACAAAACTAACTATTATAGAACATTTTAAAACAGGTGTTTTTAGTTGTTTTGTGCATCTGTACAGTTGCTTTTGATATATATGGTCTGTTCTATGTCTTATTTAAAATTTTTAGCCATTCCACAGTTTTGGATCTTATCAAATAGTTCATATCTGAAACATGCATCAGGTTACTGTAGTTGACCCCATGCTGGAGGGATTGGGATATATTTCATATGGCCAGTTCTGCTTTTATTTTACGTTTTAAAGCTGAGAGTGTGAGCTACATTGTTCTTGTGTACAATCATATTCATAGAAAGCTGTACTCTCAGGGATTTTGACCTCGTCTTCATAATATTCCATGATGTGATTTTGGTTGCTTTTAACTGTGATGTATACACGATAACATCAAGTAAATTAGAGCTGTTTTTGCCAGCTCTGTTGCAAATAGTCTTTACCCACATGTTTTGCTGATGTAACGTATGAAGATGATAAGCTTAGACATACTTTCCTCAAAGATACTCTGGATAACTGTGGACAGACACTGGCTGTGGCAAATTTCAGTGAAAGAGCAAATCACAAACAATTCATTCATCACTACTGTGAATCAATAAAACTTCATCACATACTAAGTTGTCTTCTGTGTCCTGCCTGTCAATAATGCATGACCCTGCAGAATATTGGTTAATGATAAAGTTTCTCAAAACAATATTTTCTTTGACAAGAACAGACTGATCAAACATTTTCCTTTCACTGAAGGGAAGATCTACTCTCAGAGTTCTCATTTTGGCATGAAAGCTACATTGTGCATTTCCCCTAAAATGACTAAGCTGCTAGAAGTCCAGCCTCTCAACTTTTGCCTTTTTTATGACTAAATCTTTTACAAATACTGATCTTCATAGGAACTGAGAGGAAGCCAAAGAAAATGGTTATGAATATTTATTTTCAGAAAATTATGACGAAATGTAATCACATCAAATATTAGTCAAGTGGGTGAAATACACACAGATGACTTGGACGGTCATTTGATATTAACAATAGTTTGATTTGATAAATCCACCCAGAAAGAAAATGGAAGCTGTGAAGTGGTCACCAAGTGGGATGAAATAGCGGCTGAGCAAACAGAAAAGGACTACATGAAAGCAGAGCACCTGGTTTCATACACTTTACTTGCCCAACACTTAAAGTATCATTAATCTCTAAATCTACGCAGAAGTCTTGGATGAAAAAATATTCATGCATGGCTCAAAACTTTCTAACACAATGAGCAAGTGCTGCAAAATACTGGTAATATAATCATAATTGACCTCAATGCGAACTCTTGTGGTAGATACTTGGTGGAAGTGGCTAAAATGTGGTTCAAGGCAATATAGTATATGGTATTGTTTGTAGCTTTTTAAAATTTACATTAAGTCTTGGTGTTGCAAAGCGCTGTACTACAACCAAACGGAAAACAAGATCTATCAAGATGAAACAGCAGAGAGAGAGAGCTATTTTGGGGAAATTGAAGATTTGAGGAAAAAAATGATCAAGCTGAGTTCATAGATATTCAGCTGGGCGGTACTCACTTTTATCCTTACAGGGCCAACTTCCTGTTTGCAGCGTATGTTTTTATTCAGGAGGCCCCTTCCCACACCACCCTAACCCAGTGGGTACCACAAACAGCTCCACAATGGAGACTGTGTGCACTCTCTGAATGACAGACCTGTCCACACAAGTTGCAAGGAATCCCCACCCTGACTTACAAACAACTGGACTGCATAGCTGTGTTTTTTGAGCTATAATCTCTTTTAGAGTCAGTGTTCCATGCATTATGAAGAAAGCAGACATGGGGAGGGATTCATGTGATGCGAATTCAGATTGCTGAAGAGGGCAGTCTATACTCAGCAGCCAAATAGTAACTTCAGTTATCAGAACTTGTTCTTGTTATGGGGTCCCTAAAAACCAGGGTCATAAGCTGCCTCAGCAAAGTACTACAAGCTTTGGAAGATGCTATCCTCATAGCAATGAGTGTCTGGCCTAATTGTCGCCCAAGATCGATTTTGCTGTAACTGATCTGTTGCTGCTGAAGGCAGCCCGGATGAGGCTGAAATGGGTTTTCTATTTTCTTTAATAGATAATAAGCAAACGTAATTAGAAAGCCACCTGACGACAGATAAGCCACAACTTGTCACCTACACCTGTTACTGTCTACCGATAGGAAGATGCTCCTTTGATTAATGTATGTATTTTCACAATGCCCCCATGGTGTTTAGCCAAAAACATGGACAAATTCTAAATTGCTAAGTCACATTTATTGGAGGACTAATAGGCAGTGGGATGTAATAATTACTCATGAGAATTTTACAAATATGACTTGTGAGGGATTGCATGCATGGTTCAAAGAAATGAGAGTATCTCCATGTGTGTACATGTCTTAACTCACGTATGTTCCCCCATCTCCAGCACGGTTTACTGCAAAACAGCTCAGTGAGTGAGTACACATGCTCTGCCCAGTCCTTGTATTGCACCCTGACAATTACTGCTATATATACCTCGCCAAATGAGAGCCATGAAGCGGCGTGATTATAGGGTGGAGCAGAGGCAAAGTGGGAGATGGGAGGAAAAACAAGTGAAAAAGTGAGGCAAGTATGTAGAGAAGCTGGAAGATAGTGAGAAAAATGCAAGATGGGAAAACAAAAAGTATGTGAATAAAGTAAACTGCATTATGATTCTATAATCACACTGTACATAAGCAGAATTTATATTATTCTGAGTGTCCTTTTTGTATTGTTGAGGTGGAGGTATTGATATTCAAAGGCAGAGAGCAGTTGCACTTATTTTGCTTGTAAAATTCAAGATGATGACGGTCATCTGTATGCTTTCACCTCCCGAAATTACACCGCAAATATATAGATGCCAAAACAGTTGATGTTGCTGCTTTGACTTTAACATAAAGAAGTGCTGCCCTCTTCTGGGTGTGAAAAATAGAGTTTCCCCTCTTAAAGCAAGATCGGTCAAGTTTTTGTAGTTGTAAAAAGACAGATAAGTAAGAAAAAAATCACAAACTTCTTTGAACAGGATAGATATGAAAAATATCAGATGTTACATCCAAGAAGATCAAAAAGCTTCCAGGGACTAATAACACTTTTTTATCTCCATATATTCCGTCCTTCCTGATCACCGTCCTTAACGTATCTTGACAATTGACTGAGAGACGGCCTGCTGTCATTCAGAGGATTTTACTGAACCATGGCTTTAGTTTGGCTGATATCAGCTGACTAAAAAGGCCACCCATTTCCCAAGAATAAAATTTCAATGCAGACAGTCATGTTTCATCAAAAATCACCACTCGTGATGAGTTGAGCTGTGAATATAAAACAAGCAGGAGCTCAAGGCCAGGTGACGTGTCATTTAGTGATGCTATGGGAGAAATGGAGGACTAGGAAGTCTTCAGTAGGAAGGAAGCTGCTCTCTTAATCCACCCTCCATGAGGAGAACCATCCCTGTGGGGGAAAAGCAGCAGGATCACATTAACTGTGGACCAGTTTTCATCGTACAGAAAACCATGCTCCGCCTCACTCCAGCGACTCGCATAATTGGAAGCATCTTGGCATGAAGATAGAGTCAAGGTGGCATATCAATGGGCTCGTACTTCAAGGGCATGCAGATAAGAAAAGGCTGCTTCTCTTAACAGGTCGTGTCCATGATAAGGTCACTGGCCCTCCCCAAAAGACGGAGAGTTGGTGTTGACTCAGATACAAATATCTGGAGCTGATCAGCAGTGTGGAGCATCGTAGACCAATTTACTTTCAATGGTGCCCATGCCTGACACGAGCATGCATACCATTTTGGTACTAAGCCTCAATTTTATTAAGTATGCGCACTGGATAAAGAGAATCCCTCCTGCCCGGAATAAATAAGAAACAGTACAACTTCTCATTACTTGTTATAACTACACTAACATATCTCTTTTCAAAATCTCTAAAACCCTCTTTACAATCGCTAATTATTGGTAGAAAACTCACATACAAATAAGTAAATAAGTCAGTAGGTGTGAGAAAGAACCTATTAAATAAGAGGAAAAACAGTGGTTAGACCAACTGTTGGGGAATTCCACCAGATGAACCAATGGATGGTGTTTCTCAAAATGTCACGAGTTGTTAAAAAACCTTAAAATATTTGATAGATAAAAAAGTGAAGTAAGTAAGAGCTCACAAAGTGAGTGGAAAAGAAATGAGTGAGCAAGCGAGTTCTTCAAGAGTAAACCAGAGAAAAACAAAACAAAAACACCAATAACATATTAATATCTTTACTCATGCCAATACATCTGGAATTATGTTTATCACCTAAATCATCTATACAATAATACTGATTCATTGCCCTGTAAAGGTTCAGTCCTACACAAAATAATCCCTCATATGGCAATGTAAAAATGGTCAGTTACTCGCCAATTTATTCTGTCACAGTTAACCTCCGTCCATTGCCTTGCTGCCTCAAATTCCGCAACAGTATCCATTACGCTCTATGCATCTTTCAAAGGGGGAGAAGAGTAGGATGTCTCCACCTCTGCACAAATAAAACAGTTTGCCAAGCCGCATTAACCCTGCATCCTTATCACTTTTCTGACTTGAGACATTTTATGAGCGGGAGCTGTCAGCCCCCTCAGACTCCAACAAGAGGAGCCATGCTTTATGCACTGCTGCATTTCTTAAACTTATTACTTAACTGCCTGTAAACAACAAAAGGTCACATTTTGGACTGTAATTTATCATACCTCATTATAGATATATAAAGTGTAGCTTTAAAGTTGATAATTCAACAAAGTTGTATTCGACTTTCAATTTGTGTTCACACCGAGTTGAAATGGAAGACCTGCTGTGACCTTTGCTGGGTTAACCCACTTTTGTTCAGTCCATACACTGAACTGCGTTTCCCATGTTGTCTCTGAAACCAACATATGCTGTGTATTCATACAGAATTTGCGCATGCTTCCACAAAAAAATGTTTAAACGGCATTATAGATTCTGTATGTATTGGTCACGTGTTGGTCCTTCATTTTATGATTTTACCATTATAATTAGAATGTTTGTATTTTATTGCTTTTCAGTAGTCATCCATCAGCATGTAGTCATTTAACACTATAGCAACAGCATATGCAAAACCTCATAATCAGGCTGTAGCTTCAGCCCCTTGTGGTTTCTATAGCAGTAACTTAATTCTGCTCCACTAATCATAATAATTATAGATATTACAGTGGCCTTGGTAATTACTGTAGAGCAGTGGCTCCTATCCTTTAATGGATGCTTAAACAAACAGATTTCAAATAAGTTTGGGAAGAAAACTAATTTATGGCCTCGGAGAGGAGATAAATCTGGTGAAGGGGTTGGGGCTGGGAGGGTGTAATTGTATGGAGTTCAGTAATTAATACAGAATGCACTGAGAGATGGAGCCTGGCTCTTCTTTTTTTCAATTCTGCATCCTATTCATCCCTACATCCCACCTTCTTCTCATGCCACATTATTTATCTGTACTGTCACACCATTGTTGTGATTATGGATGTCATGCACCCATAGAGCGCTCCCCGATCAATAGGCCTGAAATTAAACCAAAAAATGAATTTCCGCAGTGTTGGCCACATGCACTCCTGAGCAGGAATTACCTTGGAGGGCAATAGCTGGTTACGCAACCATGGGGTGAGCAACAGTAATACAAGAGGAGGATAGTGCGTGACAAAGGCTGGCACAGTGGTTGACTGGCTGGCTGTGAGACGACAGTTTTTTACCCTGCAGAACACATGGTAAATATATTGTTGAAAATGTATATTAATTACCGTTTTGCAATCAGCAAAACTTTATAGGCTGAGTGGAAAAAGGTTGTGCTGATAATATATAACATTTTGCAGCTTTATTCAGAAAGGGGTTTGTGTAATGGTCAGTGCCAAATGGCAAAAAATAATGTAACATTTCCAGGCCATTCCTGATGACACAGGCCAGCTTAGCAGATGATGTAGTCGTTTCTCCACGGCTACGATCAATACACTATTAGACATAATTAGATGAAACAGTTCTCATTACTCCTATCAACAACAATACACACGCACACACACACACACACACAAACACACACACACACACACACACACACACACACACACATACTTACACATTTACACAAAGCAAGGTCGAAGGAGAAAGTTTTCAACGTTTGTCAGGCTGGTTCAGTAAGGATGTCAAAGGTATAATTACAGAATATATGGAATATATGTATTCTTTATAATACAATCAATTTCTGGTTGAAATGAGCGAATGGTAAATATTAGCAGATTTTATTGCTGAGGAACAGCCTGCAGCTTTCGCTGTAACACAATTATTATGATCCTTAAAATACTGATCAGTTGTACTTAACTTGCTTAATTAGGGGTGATTAGAAAAGGTAATCGTAACCCTCCATTTTATTTTTTTCCATTTTTCCCATCAGCTCACTCAGAATCGGTCTTTGTGTTCTCTACTGGAAATGGAAACACACTTTTGATTCTCACTTGTTTCCCCAGTCCTTTGTTGTGAATCGATTTTGATGTTAATGCATGGGGAGGGTGACAGGGGATGAGGTGGCTGCATCTCTTTGACAGGCTTCTTCATCTCTGGACAGGAAGTTTAGTTTACATCATCCATAGGGCGGAAACTGCCATTTGGAAGACCTAAGGGGTAATGGGATGGATTTATACTCTCAGCTCCTCCTCTCATTGTAGAGTAAGTTAGGGGAAGCTGATACCACTGATATAAAGCAGTCTTTACTATTTCAACTTGACCATGAGACTGAGAATTCGTAAGGCTGCTTTTAGCAACATCTATGCCCTACGGAGGCTTAAGAAAATTATAACAGGATCGTGATAAGTGATCTGTCATTTATTCAAAATTGTCTATTATTTATAAAACTAGCTGAAGTGCTTTACCTCCAGTAATTTCTTGCATTTCCCCTGACTAATCATGTCAAGACAAATTTTATTCTTTATTTCTCATAAGAATGTGGTGCAGGGCAACGACAGCAGTTTTGTTTTGACATCAATGTGACAAATCCTTTGAGAATTGCAAAATAGTCTTAGAGCAAACAATGCCCTGACACACTGCATTACATAAGATATGACTTGGGACTGACATGACCATGTTGCACACAACTTCTGGTGAGGAACACCTCATTGGCAGTAACCTAGTAGAAATATGCCAATAAAGGTTAGCAGTTTTATAGAAGAACCTGGGGATAAAGTGCATAATAGCTTCAGCACAGGGCAATCTCAGCCTTCAGCTCCTCTCTTAATGTGAAAAGAATGACAGCATCATGAGACCTTGTTCCTCAGTTTGATGGTTAAATTTAACTTAAAAAAGAATATTTCTTCATTGTATGTACATTTACATATGGCTCGAGTTCTTTATCCTGCTATGTCTGTTTTGCCATTTTTCATTTTATCACTGGATTTTGTGCCGTTTTATTTTCTTCCCTACTTCTCTACTCGCTCCCCGTATCACCTCTCTCACATCCTTGAAAGTATCACGGTGACTAAACTCATTGTCGAGTGTTTATTTGCTTTATTTCCTGAGATCAGCTATAAAGAACAAACACTATTAAGTTAGCCAATCAATAAGGAAACAAAAGCAGTCTTGCCCCTCCTCCCCCCACCTCCCCTAAGAAAAACAGATTTATATCTTCTGCCTGGGCAACATAAATCACATATTCATACATTAAATTAAAAATGTGATTGATAGCAACACGGGCAGTGAAAAGAAAACCTTATGTTCTGAGAAAACATACACACACACACACATGCACACTTGTTGGGAACTGCAGAGGGTGAAGACAGAACAAATGCTTTTCAAGTTAAATTGTTATGAGGACATCCAGCCTAAGATGCAAGTCATCAATTACATTTGCTTTGGGAAAGAAAAATCTGACACTTAATTCAACTGCTGCTGCAGACGGTGATCATATAAATAATTAGACTCCACGTTCCTTAACAGAAGGAACACTCCACACATTCCAGCCTCAATTTTCTGTCATTCTGTGAGGCAAACTGTATGTGGAGAAACAGCTTGATTCCCAAAGTGACACTTAATGGGATCTATACAGATTGTGTCATGCATTATAGGACATAGTGGTTATGAGACCATTCCAGAGGAGAGAGGCAGAGAAATACAACAGCATCCATCAGATGGGCCAGAGTGGAAAATGTGCGGGAACAGAAAAGGAACAAGCACTGGAGGTTGGGGGACTGCCAAGGACATTTAAGAGAGCTGTCAGGGGGAGTCTGATCTATGAAAGGCCCTTTTGGCTAAAACCTATATCCCAGAATGCGCCTGTGTATGATGGGGAGAAGCTCAAGTGCAGGAGCACCAACGTATACTGTAACACATGTGCTCTCACCCTGAAGGCTAAACATCAGTCGAGTTTCAATCCATGGGTTCAAAGCATACCACTGGAGACCATTCACACAGAAAATCCAATGTTTTCATTTGGCGCACAAGATGCAACCGTGAAAGAAAAATGGTAATAAGCCTAAAAACACGTAAACTAAGTGACATGAGAGAAGACAAGATAAGCGAATTTCCTTGTCAGGAAAAAATGCAGTGAAAAAGAGGATTGACGAGAAAAAGAAACATCAATGTATGATGAATAAATAAAGAAGCAATACGTACAAGAGAGGATATTTTTTTAAAAATCCCAACAAGAAAACTGTGTGAGTAATAATAGAGGATGTGAGTAAGACTGGCATCTAAGAGATGTCAAAAGGAAAACAGAAAGCTTGTGGGGAAGGAAATGATGAGCTTCAAAGACATTTACAACAAACAAAATTTGGGAGCATGTGTTCTGGAATTGCAGGACTGCTAATGCTAATGCTTGTCCCTAGTCAATCAATTTTGTGATTTTATTGTATAAAACAAAAAACGCTCAATTTCAAACATCTTCATGCTTTTAATATATGGAATAAGTATTAATCAATTACAAATTAGGACAAACATAAACAAAATTGACAGCTGTCACATCACAAAGGGAGCTTATTTTGTGTGAATCAAATGTGTGCACAAACACACAAAAATGCTCACACAGACTGACAGTCATTGGATATACTTCAAAACACAGTGATAAACAGTGTTATAAATTAAATGTGGCACATGAGTCTCTAGTGGTCAACTCGGAGTTAAGACACCTCTAGATATAGCGTCTGAAATGTTGATCCAAGAGCATAGTTCACTTAGAAACTAGATGATCAAACTTATCTTTTATTTTTTGAGTAACCCCTCTCCTGCAGGTGCATTTTCACTGAGCCCTATCAGGGGCAGCCCCGCAGCAGAGGTGAAACAACTATAAATGTGCACTAGAGCAATAAGCAGGCCTGTTAGCCAGAAAAGTGAAAACCGGGTAACTCTGCCAGGCCGATGCGGCATAGGGACCATTACTAAAGCTTAATGATATGTGAAGTGTTCCATCCTACACACAGGGGATTCATCAAGATACTGTTGCACTATACGTCTTGGAGCATGTCTAGAAGAGGAAAGGGGAGTTTTTTTCATGGTATAGTAAAAGAAAGAGTCCCAACCCTTCCTTCCCCACTCCTCCCGTGAGTTTCATACATCCCTCAGCCTCAGTTAAACAAGCTCTATTTTAAGATCGTCGCGTGTAAGGACAGAGGCAGGGCACAACCTTGGCAATGAGCGAGGGTGAACTAAGGTGGAGAGATGCCCCGGATAAGTGAGTGTAGCTGATGGATATCAAAAACCACAACAACTTGTTTGGGATTTGTCTCTGTGTGCCCCCAGGGGGAAGGAATACAACTCACTGTCTGCCTCAAAGTCACACTCCCCACTGTCACTGGGTTCAGCTGAGTGCTGATAGATGCCTCTTTGTCCTCTCATAAATTAAACCACCATGGTCTCTGCTGTGATAGACTGTAGATCAAGGAGTAAATAGCTGAAGGTATCATGTGCTGCACTAAGTCAAATCTGCAGGCTTTGCTCTTTCTCAAACCACTCACATGTTTTGAACCTTCTAAAAAAAACTCGACAAACATTAAATCAAATTGTGTAACAGGGGAGCTAAACACGAAAAAGCTGTGTTGACTTTCGGTCTTTAACTTTATTTTATAGCCAGGAGCCAATATGCAGTAATCATAACATGGTAAAGCTGACATTTCTGCCTTAGTATTTGCATTGTTTGAGTCACAGCCACCTGCCTGGGGATTTACACCAGTAGATCATACACAATAACAGTAAAGACAGAAATGCGCTGCTTTATGACTTCAGCACTTTCAGTTTGAAGTCTTCCAGCACCAGTGAGTTTAAATTATGGTGGGAGACGTCCTTGGGATGTGAACATCTCATTTCAGCAGGCAGTGTGTGAGCACACACATACACGCACCAACAGGTACACACATACACAAACACATACACATACACGCACATGCACAAACACAACTCATTTCATCGGGGGTTCTGTGGGAGGCTGGACTTGGTGGAGCATGACATAAGAATTATACATCTGGCAGCAGTAAACCTGCAAACTCGTGCTTTCTCTCTCTCTCTTTCTCTCTCTCACACACGCACGCACACACACACACACACACAAACACACACACACACACACATGCAAACTAGTGTCTGTTGTGTGACAGAACCCTGACTTTTTGCTCATCACTTTGCAAAATTATTTTTTGGCTCATTGCTATCGTTGCTCGAAACTCCTCTCAGACATTGTCGCTGTGTTCTTTTTTATTCCTCATAAAGAGCTGAGGCAGCCCTCTGGTTCTGCTTAGATAACGTAACAGAGGCAGTTTAAGGAGTTTTATTTGTTGGCTTACATTTAATTACTTTTCTCACTTACAGTCCGACCACTGATACGTCAAACTCCAAAATATGAAGTGTTTTTTTTCTAGGTGAACAAGTGTATTCACATTCATAATATATTCTTTGACGAGTGAAAATAAACAATCACAACTATAAATTATGACTATATATACTGACTAATTCTTTGTCAGGATACGTCAGACTTAAACAGATGATTGTGGATAAAGAATGGTGTGAAACTTAATTTTTTTTGTTCATGTCAGCGTCATTTAAATTGACGTTTCTGCCATCCAGAAAGACTCTTGAAGGAGAAGTCAGGTCATCATTATTAAAAAACAAACAAAAACGAACCTGCGTGAATGTTTGATATAATTGGGGGTCAAACTGAAACAAAAAAGGTGTATATGTTAATGAGCATTTTTAATTTTAAATTAAACTCAGTTTTGTCTGTGGACATACGTGAATGAAGAGAACTCCACATCCCACGGGAGCTTCAGAGACCTGACTCCAGCTGCGCCCCTCTGCTCATCCTGATAACTACCGGGACACGCCCACTCACCAGCTCCGAGCTCCGCTATTTGCTGCTTGTTTAAATATTCACTAAGCTGCGCGCTGATTGGCTCCGACCTGACACAAGTAATTTCATAAAGCAAATCATTCGGAAGTTGTGTAAAGGGACTAAGTGGGCAAAAAAAAAAGTAAAAGAAAAAAAAACAACCCATGAGATAACCACGGAATCCACGACACAAGTAACCGCCGACGGCCGCGCTCCGTGTCTGACTCTCCTCGCCTGACGCCGGAGGATTCCGTTAAGAGTTTCCAAGCGTCCCTGCATCTGTGAGTACCTGAGTCCGCTCTGCCTTCCTCCGGCTCCACGCGTTACTTTGGCGCTCGGCAGGGGATCCGACGGGGAAATAGGCTGTAGAAAAGTTGATACCTTTCTTTAACCAACACTCGTCTCCGGAAAAAACAAAACAAAAAATATCAGAAGTCACAAGTGTAAAGATTGTTTAATTTGTTTCCTCCACTCACTGATGATAACAAACGATGATAAACTACAGCCTCATAAAAGCGTTCGGGTTATTTTAAAAAAGGATTTGCATTACTTTTTTTTAATCATTAATTAAAATCCCTTTTATATGCAGTGAAATATCTAATGATAATCCTGCATTTCTAATTAAAAAGTGAAAGTCTAGACAAATCAATTTATTTACGACTTTCAAATGGGTACAAAAAGCAAGCTGGAGCTGGAGATGTTTAATTTCTTGTAACTGCATCTTCATTAAAGATCATCACGTGGTTGATTTGTTGATTTATTGTAAAGCAGAGGACCGTTGTTGTTGTTGTGTTTTTCTGATCTTAATACTTCGTCATGGTTGGAGTTTATGGTAATTGTTAATTGTACTTAGGAAACGTTAAGTTATCTCACTGGTACTTGTCCAGCACTGTGTGTGTGTGTGTGTGTGTGTGTGTGTGTGTGTGTGTGCTGCAGTGGGGATGTCCTTCACAGGGAAGAGCTCCTGGAAGCGTGTTTTGAAATTGAAGATGTTGCTGGCTTTTTGTCGCAGTGTTATCTGAATCAACGCCGGGCAGCATGAATGCTTCAGAAAGCACATGCTGATGTTGCACACTTCACTAATGGCCTCTTAATGCCTGTATGAATAACCCGACTGAAAATGATTGGTCTGCCTTACAAAAAAAAATTTCCAAGGCTGTTGCATGCAGTTTGAGTGTTTGGCTACACAATGAACATAGTTAACACTGCAGATGCTTTTGCCAAATACCTCCTATGAGTGCTGCAAACTGTGACTTCTGCACCTGTAAAAGTCCCACGATAACTCAACTTGAGGTGCTTCAGTTGTGTGTTTTATTGCGGTGTATTCAAGGCAAGTCTACTGCATGTCCTTGACTGGATAATATAGTACCCCTCCATTTTATCAGACAGGTCCCAAATGGTTTCAAGCACTCATCTGTCTTTTAACTACCTCGCTCTTCTATCAAGTCATTACTTTTAGAGACTGAATTATCAATTGTCTTCAGGATGGTGTTGAATTAATATACACCTGCTGCCATGAATGAAGCCTTATATTCCCCAATTCATCTTCCACTTTTGTATGTAAAATTGCTCTCAGGATATATTTAAATAAAAAAAAATCTTGAAGCTTGTCTATTTTTCTTGTCGTTTCAAACTTCTTTTTCAACCCTGAATTTAGGTTAAATGCTCCTCTTTGCTACATGAGCGAGGCTGTACAGCTGACATTTGTGCTGATCAGCTCATTTGTCATTACAGCCTGCAATAATGGGGAGAAAGTACTTGATCTTAGGCTCCCAGTATTTCTAATTAACCCCACAGTTCACAGTTTTTAACAGTCCACATAGTGACCAGCATCCTCACTGCACTGGCAGCCAGGCGACCCAGCGTAAACCTGGCCATATTTCTCTGGTTGTCACTTGGTGGTGCTTCCTCTCCCTGCTGATGTGTGTTTGAGAGTATTACTCAAGCAGCAATGCGGTTTTATCTTAAATTGAATTGTTGAGAGGGATGTTAAAAAGCCATTAATCTAACCTGGACACTCGGAGTAGAAAGGCAGAATCCGCAGCAGCATAGACGCAGAGATGAGAGCAGCTCAATGGCATTACTGAGGGAATGAGTGCTATGACGAAGGCTGCCCTCATAAATCCACCGGCTGAGCAAATCAAGGTGTCAGCTTGTAAACAGCATTTAGTGTGTGTTTGCGTGTGTGTGTGTGTGTGTGTGTTGTGTGTAAAGTTTTGCACTGGTGTTGAAGATGAGTGTTTTATTTCAGCCTTAAAGAGGTGACCTTCCTTTTTTGCCCTCCTTCAGTCAGGGATGTTTCTGTCTGTGCAGAAACCCGGCCTTTACCTGCTCATACCTCTCATGTCGATTGGATCTGGTTCACCTCTTATCCCCTGACCACTAAAAAGAAGACCTTATACATCACACAGTCCTTATATCCACTAAAAACATCCTAATTTAGAAATGTTCACTTGCTCTCTGTCTCTAAAAGAATTAGGGCTTCAGTCCTGTTGTGTAGGGTCATAATGACTTCCCCGCGGTCACTCGGCCGCTGGCTAATGCTCCCTTCCACATATGGATTTTCTGTCCTGTCGTTCCTCAGCTGTCCGCATGTGATGGGTGGCTCAGATCTAACCCTGCAGAGTGCCGCTGATTGCAGCGGTATATCTTCATCTTTAGCACTGCCAACGATCCATGGTTGTTTAGTTCACGTGGGATTTGGAGAGTTGGCAACAGGACGCATTTGTTGCAGTTTGTATGAACCGTACTTTTCATTTGATTCTCATTTGCCTGACTTGAAAGTAAAATATGCTAGGTTATTCAGTTGTGGAGTGTTGTATGTATTTGTTGGACTGAAGTTCTTCGTGCGTATAAAATATGCAGATGTGCAGTGTTTTCCTCACACTCACTGATGTCACTGTTATACTCCCCTGCTCATCTGTTTGAAGAGTAATTTGTTCAGAAAAAGCAGGAGTTAATATCTGCTTATCCCCAGTAAGCAGTAAAAACAGAAAAAAGAATGTTTTCTTGGTGAGACGTTCTACTTAAATTAGACCAAACATTTCACAGATATTTTGGTATGATATATGCATCCATTGACATGATGAAGATATGATCTGTTTTTATATTTTTTCCCATCAGGAGCCCAGCTGGACACCTTGGTCTTTCTCATCGTTATCTTTTGGCATTACTATTGATTATATGATGGATCTAACTTCTAGCTGGTTTCAATTTTGGACTGAAATATCCATCTTTCTAATGTTAGGTTAATGTCCATAAATTATGAAATTATTTGTCAGTATCATTTTTATTAGTCTTAAATATTGTTATTAGTTATAAATGTCCTGTGTATGGGCTCCTCCATACAATATAGCTGTTGCGAAATGTGATTTTTCTTTTAGGTGATGATGTTTTGGTTAGTTCTGATACTGCTAGCGTTTGCCTCGGCTCAGCGCTCAGAGCCCATGTTTTCAGCTGTGACCAAGACAGTCCTCCCTCCCGACTACGATAACAACCCCACCCAGCTAAACTATGGCGTGGCTGTCACTGATGTGGATGGGGATGGAGACCTGGAAATTTTTGTTGCTGGGTAAGAAAACAAGAGTTTGACTGTATGAAATGTGTCTTCAGCAATGTTAAACTTGTCTGAGCTATGGTGAAAAACTCCTAAAAAATACACGTTCTCTTATAATGGTGCAAACAATGTTTAAAATTCCATTAAACACAATTTAAAAGATTAATATCTCATTTGAGTTGTATTTATGTGCATATTGGAAGTTAAAACAAAGTACTTAAACTAAAGGTTAAAGACAAAGGCAGAGGACTAAAAAGACAAGAGATGGTAAAAACGCCCTGAGGCTCACTCATCTGATGAAAATGGATGTGATTGGATCGAGCGCCATAGATGGGAACAGTTTGGCAAGCTTGCCTTTATCCAGTGAAGCAGCAATGAATTCCTCAATGCATCACAGAATATAGATGGATTTAAAAGACCCCTTTTCATAAATGTCATTTTACCAAGACATCCTATTCAGCAATATGGGTGTCACAAAATCTCTTAGAGGATGTAATTTTATAGGGATTAGAGGAATCTTATTACGGGTAGTCTTCATTTTTACATGCTTAACCTTCAGTTTTGAATCATATGGACGAATCATTGTTTTAGTTCTCCTATCACACAATTACATTTATGACTTTTAGCAGGTGACAGTGGGACAAGTGTCTGAAAGTCACAAGTTCAAAGTTTGTTTATAAGCTCAGAAACAGAAAGTATGCCATGTGTTTACTGGCAGCTGAATATTCTCTAATTGCCAGTGAATGGATGATTAGAATCATTTTCAAAGTTTAACAAGTAAATTCTTTTTAACATGCCAGTTTGTGATTTTGATATCTACGGTTGCTTATTGCATTTTCCACTCAGTGAATTTACCTTCTTTTCAAAATCAGGGGACATTATTACATTTAGGTATAGTCATTGTGAAATTTGATATTGCCTTAAGAATGAATTGTTAATTTTAAAAATGAGTATGAACTGAACATTTGTGAGGAAATTAACCAAAAATTACCTAATAAGCCAACAGCAAGTAAAAAAGAAACCTTCTCATAAATTGAGAATTAACTAGAAAGCGCCTAAAATTCAAAAGAAATTGGGTAATAGAAACGAAAAAATATTCCAAGAAAAATCAAGGATTTAAAAAAAATCCAATCTTCTACATTATGTATTCTAGTTGTTCAACTAGTTATTCTTTAATTTTTAAAACTCATGAATTTAGATAAAAGTGGGAACAAACCACTCCATCTTATGTGGGATTCAGAATCAAGTCATTCATATTTTATAGTATATACAGTTAGGCTCAGAAATATTTGGGCAGTGACACAAGTTTTGTTATTTTAACTGTTTACGAAAACCTATTCAGGATACAATTACATAATCAATATAAGGGGAATTACAATTCGAAAATTGGAATTTATATAGGAATTACGGCTCTTTTATGTGTAGCCGGCTCTTTTTCAAGGGACCAAAAGTAATTGGATAATTGACTCAGAAGGCGGCGAAAAAAGATAACAAGGCTGCATGGGCAGTTCCCTCGCGAACCTGTCATCAGTTAAGCAGTTAAAAGGTCTGGAGTTGATTCCAGGTGTGGTGTTTGCATTTGGAAGCAGTTGCTGTTAACATACAACATGCGGTCACAGAAGTTCTCAATGGAGGTGAAACAGACCATCCTGAGGCTGAAAAAAAGAAGAAATCCATCGGAGGTAGCAGAAATGTTAGGAGTGCTCAAATCAACAGTTTGGTACATTTTGAGAAAGTCATTTTGAGAGTGCACTGGTGAGCTTGGGAACTCAAAAAGGCCTGGACGTACATGGAGGACAACAGTGGTGGATGATCCCAGAATCCTTTCCATGGTAAAGAAAACCCCCTTCACAATATCCACCCAAGTGAAGAACACTCTCCAGGAACTAGTTGTATCAATGTCTAAGTCTACCATAAAGAGAAGACTTCATGAGAGTAAATACAAAGGATTTACTACAAGGTGCAAACCATTAATCAGCCTGGAAAGGCCAGAATTGACTTTGCCAAAAAGCACTTGAAGAAGCCAGCCCAGTTCTGGAACAGCAGTCTTTGGACAGATGAGACTAAGATCAACCTGTACCAGAATGATGGGAAGAAGAAAGTTTGGAGAAGAATTGGAAGAGCTCATGATCCAAAGCACACCACATCTTCTGTAAAACATCGTGGAGGAAGCTCACCAAATGACTAATACCAAATCTCAACCCAATTGAACATGCAGTTCACTTGCTCAAAACTTAAGGTAGAAAGACCCACAAAAAGCAACAACTGAGGACAGCTGTAGTAAAGGCCTGGCAAAGCATTACAAAGGAGGAAATCTAGCATTTGGTGATGTCCATGGGTTCCAGACTTCAGGTAGTCATTGCTTGCAAAGGATTCTCAACAAAATATTGAAAAGTAACATTTTACTTAGGGTTATGTTTATTTGTCCCAATTACTTTTGAGCCCCTGAAATGAGGAGCATTTGAATAAAAATAGCTACAATTCCTACATGTTTAATCATATAATTTTGTTCAAGCCCTTGAATTAAACGATGAAGTCTGAATTTCAATTCAATTCCTTCATTTCAAATCCAATGTGATGGCATGTAGAGCCCAAATCATGAAGATTGTGACAGTGTCCAAATATTTTTTGCCCAAACTGTAATCTGGTTATCCATGACTTTTATGAATATTGAAATCACTTGGTATTTTGAATGCTGTTATATTAATCAACTCCCTTTTCACACTTACAACCTGATATTAATATAGGTATTAGTCATTTTTGAATTAAAAAAAACTACCTTGCATTATGAAGGCTTCACAAATTCTGCTCACAGCCTTGAGTTCTTGAGATTATGATTTTATTTTTCTTCCTGCTGGCAGTTACAATGGCCCAAACCTCATCCTAAAATATGACAAGCAGAGAAACAAGCTTGTCAACATAGCTGTTGACAACCACAGCTCACCGTTCTATGCCCTGAGAGACAGCCAAGGCAGTGCCATTGGAGTGACAGCATGTGACATCGATGGAGACGGTCGGGAGGAGATTTATGTCCTGAACACCAATAACGCCTTTTCTGGTACAGTAAATATACAAATACTCAGTGACGCACACACACGTACTGTATACATTGAAACTCACACTATACGTATACTTTTTTCTTATCTTATCAAGGTTCTTTTACTGCTACCAATCAGTCAGAGTCATAAAATGCGCGCACTTCATCCCTATAATTCTGAAAAAGACTTTTCTTCATTGCACTCGTAGTTCTTGAATTGCATTATATTTCTCTCCTCATCTCACTATCTTTGCTTCTCCTGAACTCCGTATTTCTCTGCAACAAGGTCGGGCAACATATTCTGACAAACTGTTCAAGTTCCGTAATGGTCGCTATGAAGATCTGCTGAATGATGACATTAACGAACACAGAGATGTAGCCAACCGCATGGCAGGGCGCTCAGTGGCCTGTGTGGACAGAAAGGTACTGCATGCTTACAAGCACTTGCGCACGCATACACACACGCTAACGACAGCATATGTAGATTCAATGAGCACACAAAGTCCCCAGAGTGTCTTCTGTGTACATGCACGGGTGCATCTGTTTGTTTACCAGTGATAACTCATGGCCTGCCTATGCCGCCCATCTCAGCATGTGCTATGACAGTTCATTTGGGGGGAATGGTGTGCCATTTTCTCTCTTCTGTCCATCGCACCAGTGTAATTACAGAAGCCAGGGCTCGTTTGTTTTATAGATCATCGTACGAGGGGATGAGTGATGACTGCACACTATTGCATTCTCCTGGTAGCGTTTTCTCTCTATTTCTTTTCCTCTTTTTTTCAATTTCCCCCCTTTTGCACCCCCTGTACCTCTCTAACTGACTTATGCACACTCTTTCTTTGTCTCTTATCTTACACACACACACACACACACACACACTGCTCACTGCTCTCCTTTCCAATCTGGGTACAGGATAAAGAAAGTAATAGTGAGGAGGAGACAGGGATTACAATAGTTTTTTTTTTAACCAGAGTCCCATCTCACTGAGCACTGATAGGTTGTGCGACTGCCAAACCGATTGGAAAGATATCCACTTTTAATGGCATAATGCTTTTAGAGAAAGCCAACCCCCTGAGGTGTGTTCTTCCATGGCAGCTCCAACAGGCTCAGAAAAACGAAATACATTTCCCCAGCGCTGAACAAGTTTTATTAAATCACATAAATAGCTACAGCAGAAGCCAATAATGAATCAACCTGTTTTGTCGAGGTTGAAGTTAGTAATGTGTTTTGTCTTGATTACTTATAAATAAAGCGTTATCTTTTAGAAGAAAAGAGGAATGATTTGCCTCTCTTGGTCTCCTTGAAAGTGACATCCCATCATTAGTCTTGCACAAACTGATTGAGGTGGCATATTGAAAGGTCTAACACAGTGATGGATAGGTTGGCAGGCTGCCTGGAAATGAGCGTATTTCAAGTGTATTTAAGAGGCCAGGCTAGTTGAAATACTTAAAAAACACAGGTTGCAATTATTTGAAAAGAGGAGAAATCAAGATGTCCAATAACTATTCTTGGCAGCAGTTCCCAAATAAGCCTTTTCAAGAAGGCTGATGTAAAGGGCACGCAGTCACACATCCCAACATTCAATTTCCAGGCATTCATGTCACACTATTTCCACTGCCAATTTCACTGACAGGAATTAGCCTTGGGTGAAGACTTATTGAAAAATCATTGACTTTTAAGTTTGTTAAGTAGCTGCCAGTGGCCTTCAGGTCTTTTCTTACAGTTCAGTCTTACTTTTCAAGTTTTAAGTGTA
This sequence comes from Fistularia commersonii, assembly GCF_037954325.1. Classification (NCBI taxonomy): domain Eukaryota; kingdom Metazoa; phylum Chordata; class Actinopteri; order Syngnathiformes; family Fistulariidae; genus Fistularia; species Fistularia commersonii. The sequence goes on from NC_141285.1 coordinate 15,347,334, forward strand.
ATTTGTGTGTGTGCATGTGTGCGTGCGTGCATGGTTGTGTGTGTGTGTGTGCGTAAGTGTGTGCAATCAACTCCTTCCACCCCAGCAGGCTGTAATGTGAAGCTGGATGACATTTACAACAGCTCTCATTTACTTTTCATATCTTGTAAAAATACAGTTACTTCAACCCCCGGTGAACGTGTATACATGTGTGGGATTGTTCATGTCTTGGTATTGATTGAAATATGTTCAGCCTAGTGGGAAAGCTCATCGAAATCGAGTATGTTGTCTATTATTTTTGTTCCGTCCATGAGTTTGTGTCTGCAGGGAATCCAACTGATAATGGAGTGTGAAATTAATCTCCAAAGGGGAAGCAGAGGGAGTAGTGGTGGGTGGGGTTGGGGTTGGGGAAGAGAGGGTAAAGGGTAGAAAATGGGGAATGTGGAGATCTGAGAAAGAGATGTTCTTGATAAACAAAAGGTGAAACATTCTGTGATGATCTGTAAGGTATTTGTCAAAGTCAATAAATGCTCTAAATTGTCAATTTTAAAAGGAACTACAATATATATTATTATTACTAATACAAGTAGTAGTAGTGATAGTAGTAGTATCAATATTTGCTAGGGCTCCATCAAAATTACTGCTGAAAACAACTCCTCAATCCTGTCATCAACATTTGGTGAAGACAAGTTTTTGGCCACATCTGTGGTTTTAAATGTAGTTAGATGTGTTTAGAAGATGTGCCAAAATACTGGCAGATGGGAAGATTTGGATTGTAGGAATTCAAATTAGTAAAAAAACAAAAAAACAAAAAACAAAGACAATAATGGGAGAGAGCAGATTTGTTTAATGAAAATGCAAGTTACTCAAAATTTGAACAAATTAGATAAATTAAAAAAAAAACAAATTAATTGTCAGTAACTGTCAGAACTGTCAGTTATTATGGCGTTAGCAGTGATTTATGCTGAACAAGTTTTTTTTCACCAAGATTTTTTGATAATCTTTGGCAGGAGTTAAAGCATCAAAATACACCACCAAATTGTGTGTACTCCTGAATTGTTATAAAAACCTTAAACCACAATTGAGAAATTGCTTAAGTGAAATCTCAGAAGCAGATTTCATGACCTGGACATGTGTTGGTAGATACCGACATTTTTGTCAAAACTTTTTTCTGCTGGTTTTCCTTTTTGTTTTTCTTTTTTGTTTTTTTTATTAAATTATCTAAATGTTGCAAAGAGAAAATTTCAGTGTTCAAGATTGTGGGTCTCCTCTTAGTCAGAGCCTGCCGTCGGTAGCTTTACACCACCATGTAATTTCCATTCATTGCCATTCACTATTATGATAAATTAACTGCTATATTTTGACAATTTGTTTCATTTTAAGGAATAAAACTTCAGTTCATCCTCCTAAAGATGTAAATTTTTTGGGCTGCTTTGACAATAACTGAGTCGACACTTGTAGGTTCGTGACAAAATAAGATTGTAACAGACATTCCCCTAGGGATTGGAGAAACAGTGACTGACATTTTTTTAGCCTTCTGTTGACACTTTATTATTTTTCCCATGAACCGTTTCAACATATGTAAACCATTTTTCCTCAGGGCACAGGCCGTTATGCTATCTACATAGCTAACTATGCCAGTGGAAATGTGGGTCCCCATGCGCTCATTGAGATGGATGAGGCCACAAGTGACCTCTCACAAGGTTTCATTGTCCTGTCCAATGTTGCAGAGCAGGCTGGAGTCAACAAATTCACTGGTAGGTGTGTTTAAAATTATTGTATATGTGCGAGTATCAATTATCATCCAGCATCACTGGACCCTCGGTCTGATTTATACGGATATATGCAGAGGAGTGTAAGGGTGCTGCGGTGGTGTCAGGTCAGAAAAGTGAGAGAGATAGACAGCGATGAAGTGCGAGTCTGCATTACGGCCCTGTCGGCTATTTACTGCAGTCAAAGTCGCAGGAACCGTGGCATCTATCACACTATGGTGCCCCTAGTATCCTGCCAGGGTCTGAGGCAAAATATTGTTTAATGTATTGGTTTTAATCTTCTGTTCCCCCCGATCACAGCCTGTTAGACGAAGCATGTCAGACAAGGCAACAGAAACCATTTTCTAAGATTAAGTATATCAACAATGCGGCAAAGTCAATTGTTATTTTACAGTCCTCATCAAGTCAGATTTTTTTTTGTGGCTGGTGTGGTGCGGTAAAAGAACAAAAAGTCAGCAGATGAGGTGGCCAGTAAAATGGCTGTGGGGCTGCCTCCCTTTGATAGAAATTCATTTGAGAAGTTTCACAAACTGGATTTAGTCCAGCCCTACGGTCCATATTAAAATTATACTCTCCAACATGCTGTTTCAAAATGTGGTGAAGTGGTTGAGGTTGGTCCGAGGAAGCGCTTGTTCAGTTTTGGTGGAATTGTGATCCCGAGGGCATGGACTGCCCATATCCAGTGGACCTGGGTGTGTGGAGTTCACGGGTGGGCATACATTGTGTAAATTGATTCTGGGTGATCTTTGGTAGACCTGTGGCTCACTTTAGACAGCTACTCAAAGTCAGTGCCATCATTTGAGACCAAAATATGAGTCATCTGAAAACATGTGGGCCACATTTTGACCAAGCATGTATTGGCTTCTGGGAAATTACAAGGCGGATACCTAACAATGTAGGAGACAGCCCACTCAAGGGTGGAAGATCTTCTGAAACTCAGTTCCCACAATTTATGTTAGGAGGTGGAATGTAATTTGTCTTCCTTTTTTTATAGAACCTAACTTTCTAGGCAAAGAGACACATTTTGGTTCATTACCCTCCAAGTGACAAGAGTAACCTCAAACTTTCCAATGTTACTCCAACGTTAGGCAAAAGTAGCAAAAAATGTTTTTTTTTTCATTTCATCATATCATCAAATGTCCTATCTCACCATATTGAAATTAGATTGATTTATTTTTCAGTCTTTAGCATCAAGGAAAGTCTCTTTAATTATCTTTCAGCTCTTTTTCATTCATGATAAATACCTGTTATTGTCTTATTTTAAACTTTAATAAAATAAGAGTGCTCTTGTAAAATGGCTGTTATGATTATGAATTAGACCATAATATATCAATCAAATGCTACCAGTCATGTACTTAAGTGTTTTTAAGTAATTGAGTCTTGACAATTTACAGAGATTAAAGATACCTTCATAAATTTGTTACTTTTTTATTATTGTTAACTGGCTCTTCTTGTCCAGTGCATTTAATTTAGTCACAATAAAATTATAACTTAAGAAATCAGTGATGCATGAACTCAAATCAACATATCACAATTAAACAATTATTTTTTAAATTAAATCATGTATTGTATTAGAGTTTCATATATTGTTATTTTATTTTATTTTAGTTTATTTTATTTTTTAATAGAGAAAGGAAAAGATCTAGCTTGAACTTGAATGACGTTGTTTATGAATCACCATTTTGAAAACCGACGAGATTAACCTTGAATAAGATTTTTTTGTCCATCTTTCCTTGCTTGAATGCACACCTTGAATTTTTATTGAAAGAAACATATGATGGATACCTACCGTTGCACTAAAGAAGGACAATAAAAAAAAAGAATGAATTTTATCTTTGATAAGCGGCACCATCATGAGCCTGTAAGTGCAGCCTCTGAGATGCTTTATTGTAAGCACTCATTGAAAAGTCCTTCATAATGTCCAAGTAAGTTTTGGTGATCGGTAATGACATTGTAGCTGAGTGTAGCAAAATCAATCTTCATCATCCTTCATCCTCCAGCATGTCATTTGATCCACCAGGGGAGCAGAATGAGCCGGGCCAAAATTGTAGTGAATGATATACGGTAGATGGTGTTTTCATCAAACTGCCGTTAATCAGAGTAGAGGGACAGTCAGTTAAGTTGTATACCTAATGGTCTTCTATCCCTCTCACCTCCATAATTAGACTGCTGCTTTTGGATGATACACTTCAGCATGACACCTCTCTTTATAGAATGTAATTGAGTGTATTTTGAAGAGGTATAAAGATCTTTTCATAAGGTGAAAATTACTGTTACATTTTGGTGAATGAAAGAGGCTGTCAGGCTGTTTGTGCTCAGGTGTGCTCTTGTGCGAATCCCATCAGAGTCAGTGTCTGTGTCAGCAAAAAGATGCACCCTGCTCAGAGGAAATGGCCTGTAAAGTCAGTAATGATCCCTTGCCGTTCACTTTTTATTTATTTTTTTCTTCACAGAGCCAGTGCGCTCTGCTCGTGTTCCTGCTGGGGTTTTGCCAGTCCAGCTCAATTTCTCTTTCTAAATATGTCAGATCATCGGTTTCAGAGACATCCCAATTTTTTGCCGTTGCCACTGAGCCTTATGTTTGCTGTCTGTCTGTGTAGGAGGGAGAGGTGTTGTGGTGGGGCCAATTGTGAGTCGAACCTTTTCGGATGTGTTTTGTGGCAACGAGTATGGCCCCAATTTCCTATTCAGGAACAATGGAGATGGAACATTTACCGATGTGGCGCAACAGGCTGGTAAGAGCTTGGATGGATGTTACTTATGACTTCGAGTGACTGCTAAGAGACATTAGGCAATGTGGTGCACAAGTATTTAAGATAAATGTAGACCTTTAAAATGTTGGTTGTATCTCTCACACAAATCACTGAGCAAAAGTCGACTGAAAAGTGATGTTCCATATGCATATATACAGTATGTTTGTGTACGAACATAGATATGTTTGTGAAAGACTTTGATCAATTCATTTAAATCTCTTAGTCAGCAGTCATGTAAGGTCAATAAAAATCTTTTGTTTATTCATAGTCATAGTCATCGTCATAATCATAGATGTGGCTTTTGACATAAAAAGAAGGAAAGTCAATTACTTTGTTAAACATCCTTAAATCCTAAAGTTAACTTCTGGGTGGTGCTTCTGAACAGATCATGTGATCAAGACTACAGGATGGTGAGGACAAGAACATATTAGCATATTGTCACACTGACCTTGGTACCTTTCTCCGCCACAGTGATTTGTGCCTAAAATTAACCAGTGGGATGCTATACCAAAAAATTCGATCTGTATTTAGTCTTTGAGGATCTGCAAAGCAGAGACTGATATTTGTATATTCTATCACATTTTTTAAAATACATTTTGGATTTTGACAAATTGTAAATCCCATTTTGTTCAAAAAGACACTCATAAGTTATCATCCAATAACAATAATTATTCCAGAAAGTGATGAGGATGCAGCATGGACATCAATAAGCACTAAGAGCCATTACGATGTTACGTCTTCTCATATCATTATAATCGATGTCAAGTGCACAGGCAGCACAATTGCTGCAAATGCCGACAACGAAGACTGAATCGCAGGCTTTTCAATGCTAATTGATGGAAAGGGAAATTAGCACTTGTCCATGTTTGTTCACTTTCAGATTGAGTGCAGATTCAGAATAGTCAGGTGTTGATTTATTTAGCAAACAATTCAATAGACAACTTCTGTGAGCCAGGCAGGACTTTGTGTAGCAAAATATGGGGCAACATGGACAGAAATGTCTCTGTAGTTTGTAAATTAGCAGAGGGGCTCCATGCTCTACCTGTCAGCAACTGCATCCTTTAGCAAATAGATAAACGTCACAGGAGGCCTCTATATAGAGGTTAAATATGGGGGTAATGTGCAATGCTTATTTCCATCAGCCTCTCTCTCTTTCTCTCACATGCACAGACATATACGGATGTACACACACACACACACACACACACACAGACACACACAGACACACACACACACACACACAGACACATTTTGATTAATTCATTTAAATCTTTTCGTCAATAGTAATGTAAGGTCAATGAAAATATTTTGTTTATTCATAGTCATAGTCATCGTCATAATCATAGATGTTGCTTTTAACCTAAAAAGAAAGAAAGTCAATTACATTGTTAAACATCCTCAAACCGTCATCACTTCTTCACTGAAAACTCCTCAAATCTATTAATATGCAAATATTGTTTATTTCAAAAGTTAACTCCTGGATACAAGATGTCTCCTGCTTCACTGAGAAGTCCATTCTCAGTCTTTGTGCTCTGGCGGCTATAGATTTAAATTTGACACTTCTGTAAGTGGCCTAATACTTTAAGATTGACTGCAAACTAGTTATGATGTAACAAATCTTTCCACTTAGTGTAAAATAATGTGAAAAAGCAACAATTTTTAAAGAATTCTGTGTAAACATCACCATCTAAAGAATTAAACTGTAGTTTAACATTTTTTTTGATGACTGTTGTACTTAAAGACCAATTGCGGTAATATAATGTCACCTCACTGCAAAGACTTTTATATATTGAAATTCTAGGAGTGGAGGATCCAATGCAACATGGCAGAGGTGTGGCTCTCGCAGACTTCAACCGTGATGGCAAGACAGACATTGTGTACGGCAACTGGAACGGACCTCATCGTCTGTACATGCAGCTAAGCAACCGCAAGCAGAAGTTTAAGGTTGGTCATTTTGGAAAAGATTGCTATGTGGCCAGGAAGATTACCTGGCTTATGCAGTGCAAAATGTATGGAAATATTTTCAGTTTACTAGCACACTAAACTTTTCTCATGAATACCTTTGAATGATTTTGTACAATACGCAGTATAATGAAATATGGGCGGAACTTTTTGATGGTGCTTCTGAACAGATCATGTGATCAACACTGCAGGATGGTGACGACAAGAACATATCAGCATTATGTCACACTGACCTTGGTACCTTTCCCAGCCACAGTGATTTGTGCCTAAAATTAACCAGTGGGATGCTGTACTAAAATATTTTAATCTGTATATAGTCTTTGAGGATCTGCAAAGCAGAGACTGATATTTGTATATTCTATCACATTTTTTAAAATACATTTTGGATTTTGACAAATTGTAAATCCCATTTTGTTCAAAAAAACACTCATAAGTTATCATTCAATAACAATAATCATTCCAGAAAGTGATGAGGATGCAGTATGGACATCAATAAACACTGAGAGCCATTATGATGTTACGTCTTCTCACATTATTATAATCAATGTCATGTGCACAGGCAGCACAATTGCTGCCAATGCCGACAAGGAAGACTGAAACGCAGGCTTTTCAATGCTAATTGATGGAAAGGGAAATTAGCACTTGTCCATGTTTGTTCATTTTCAGATTGAGTGCAGATTCAAAATAGTCATGTGTTGATTTATTTGGCAAACAATTCAATAGACAACTTCTGTGAGCCAGGCAGGACTTTGTGTAGCACAGTATAGAGCAGCATGGACGGAAATGTCTCTGTAGTTTGTAAATTAGCAGAGTGGCTCCATGATCTATCTGTCAGCACCTGCAACCGCATCCTTTAACAAAGAGATAAACGTCACAGGAGGCATCTTTATAGAGGTCAAATAAGGGGTTAATGTGCAATGCTTAGTTCCATCAGCCCCCCCTCTCCCTCTCTCTCTCTCTCTCTCTTTCTCTCTCTCTCTCCCACACACGCACACACACACACACACACACACACACACTCACACACATAGGCATGCACACAATGTCCTAATAGACAGAAGACAAATTGAATTAGCTGTCCATTTTTTTTAACCAAGATTGTTAAATCACAAGCCACAACACATTTAAAACCCCTTTCCCCTGCACAAGCTGACATTCCTACGAGCCGTGTTGACCTTTGGCATGCATAATGAAGCTGTTGTATCACTCCAGTAAACTGCTAATTAAATTGGGCTGAAACAGCAGCTTGCCTGGGTAGTGGAAAGTGCAGATTAGGCCTGTTTGTGCTTTAATTAAAATCCATTGCCGAGGTTTTAGGTTTAACACACAAGCATGCACACAGACGCGCGCTCACACACACACAAACATGCACGCACAAAATGACACCCACACATATTCATTTAAAAGAAAGTTACAATCCCAAGTTTGTCTACTGAAGGAAGAATGACATGTAAGAACTGGATCATATCTAAAAAGGGGTAACCCTTAACGGAAATGGTGCCTTTTCATTTTACCAATCAGTGTCATGTCATCAGGAAAAATACTGACAATTACTTCATAATTTATTGTGAGTAAAACAACTTAATTTATTCCTCTTTTTTCACATTTAAACATTTTGACAAAGGAACTCCTCAGATTGACTGTCTGAGTCATACCAATGATGTCTAATTTAAAAACAGAATATGACTATTACCGGTAATTCAAATTATTCATCCTTTTGCTTTAACATAAGTTATAATGTATCACTGTATAGTTTTGTATATTTTTTATTTTATTATTGTCTGTTACTACTTTTCAAATGTATTCTTTCTTATCTTTTTCATCACTACCTTGCTTCCTCCCATCCATCCTTATGGCCATTCTCTCTCCTTCACCTAAGAAGCAGAAGGTCAGTGTGGGCACCCTCCCCTCCTTCCCCCAACTTTATGAGCCTTGTAATTAAAACAGGGAGTAAATAGTTGAGGGAATGAAGGGCTGCTGTATAACTCTTTTCCGACTTATCAGAGTATCAGTGAAGCATTGAGATATCTTTTACTTTGTTGCTCCTAAAGTCTGATGCTGAGGAGACTTTTTTGGTCGTGAGAGCTGCAGTCTACTGTTCTGAACCTAGATAAAGGATGAGTCATAGCGGATTAATGATGAGATAAACCTCCACTAAGGTAACTTTATTCAAGTGTGTACTTATATAAGTTAGTTACTGAAGAATCACTAAAAATACCCATTGCTAAAATTGCCTTTTTTATACAGCACTCCAGAATGAGTGGGTAAAGTAAGATGACACCTGATGGGGCCCTTGCCTGTCCACCTATATTGACTCCTTATCTGTCCTCTTTTTTCCTATGTACTACTTGCATTAACAGCATTGTTAAACATAATTGAGTGGAAGTAATAATTGTCAGCAGAAATGAAAATAAAGAGAACATCTGATTCACAGGACAACATTTCATAATAAATTAACTCTGCAAATGTTATTTGCCGATTGGTTTAATTACAAAGTCTGGCTTTCAAAATTGTTCCTAGGAAATGTTCAAGTATGTTATCAGGGCCTGAGAATTACTATATTTGATGGAATATTATAATGAAATCATATAATGTAATAGTATATGATTTGATATCTAAGTAAATGTGTATGCCAGAAATCCCACTTTTTTAACTGTGACCATGACTATGTCCACAAAAAAGAAAAAAAGTACAAGACAAATGACAGTAGTTTTTACATAATCTGTCAACAGTTTTGGCCTTGAAATGTAATTCAAGTGTATTAAGTGGATTTTTTTTGGGATTCAATGAAGGATAATTAGATGTTGATTACAAGCAATGGAGAGATAGAGAAGGAGGTGCTTGACCGATTAGTCTTGGTCTCATGCAGACCAGAGATGACCCTGCCTTACCCCCTGACAGTTTTAGCTAGTGATGTTTTTTTTTTTTATGTCAATGAATTTTGTCAACTGACATCACATACACCATAATTGTGTGAGCCAAACAGCTATACTATGTGCTTGTGCTGTATAGATCTATGTATGCAAATACAGTTATATAGAAGTAAGTTATCTGTTGTGAGAGGAAAGGGTTAGATAAGGGCAGACTGTGGGGATCACTGGAGAGTTGAAAGGAAACGAATATATATATATATTCCTATTTTTCCAATATATGTATATATATGTATATCTATACACACACATATGTATATGCACATATATATACATATGTATGGATGTATGTATATATTTTGTTTATACATGTAAGTGTGTGCATAAATGTTTATACATATGTATGTCTGTGTGTATCCATATATATATATATATATATATACACACTCATATTAGCAATATATGTATATGCATATACTGTATATGTTCCTGCATACATATACAGTTCGGCCGAGAAATATATGGACAGTGACACAAGTTTTGTTATTTTAGCTGTTTACGAAAACATTTATTCAGGATACAATTATATAATCAATATGGGCTTATAAACTGTTTGCAGTAAAATACACCTGTGTAATAATATTGCTGCATGAATAGGGGATGAGTATTAATTTAACAAATACTGGTAAAAAATACTTCCCTTCAAAAGTTAATGGAAGTAATTCAGGACTTTGTAGAACTTTGGGAGTCTAACTTGACCCATAAGAATAGACTGGTTAGGACAATTTCATGACCCTACTTGATTGCATTAATAAAGAAATCATAATTTTATGCTTGGTGTGAATTCATCAGAAAATGAAATAATGATCATAAATTCTCCAAAGTTTATGGATGAACCAGTTCTGTTGTAAAAAGTTTGATATTGACTTCATCTGTGACCCTTTCAGTTGCCTTGGAAATACCTTTGTTTTTGAAGGATCTTTGTTATATTTACAGCTGTACTATATTGTTTCCTTTTGTTTTCAGGACATAGCATCCCAGAAGTTTTCCATGCCATCCCCCGTTCGCACAGTTATTGCAGCAGACTTTGACAATGATAATGAACTGGAGGTCTTCTTCAATAATATCGCCTACAGGGGCCCCTCTGCCAACAGACTCTTTCGGTATAAGCTCAAATGTTACACAAATGTGATATTATGTTTTAAAGGCAAGATGGTTGTCCTTTTGAATAAACTACTCATATGTCATTAATATTCTGTAGGTAGGCTTGAAAGCTGAAACAAATTAAAATTCCCAATGCAGTATACTTATCCAGTCTGGCATCCCAGCCCCTCTTCATCCATGAATGAATCCTTCCGAAAGCCAGTTTCCTTTTCATCCTTTGGCACACGATTTGGGTTTCTCATTATATAATATTAATTGACTCGTTTTTTTAAGTGCAATATAAGATGCATATCTTGTGTTGTAACTCAATAGTAGAATAAACCAATCCAGCGAAATGAAAATCGTCACACGATAATGGTGTGACAGGGGTTGCTGCTCTCAGCCTTATTATGTGGTTTGAAGATGAATTGGGTAATTTAACTAGACTGGTTTGAAAAAAAAAACAAAAAAAAAAAACTAAAACTAAAACTAGAGTACCCAGACTAATTAATTCAGTACAACTAATCAACATTTAGCTGAGAATATGGCTTTCACAGTCAGTGTATTGGTGTATTGGTGATGGTAATTTAACTAGACTGGTTTGGAAAAAAAAACAACAAAAAAAAACTAAAACTAAAACTAGAGTACCCAGACTAATTAATTCAGTACAACTAATCAACATTTAGCTGAGAATATGGCTTTCACAGTCAGTGTATTGGTGTGGAGAGAGATTTAATCATAACAAAAGGAAATCTTCATATACAATGCTTTTGCCACATGAACAACATAGTTCTTAAAAAGTTCAAAAGGAAAAAAAGGGTTTCAGACAGATACTTTAATTTCTTGAATTTTTCAAAAAACAAAGCAAATACAAGATCAATACGCAATATTTTAGTAACATAGCATATGATTTGGAATGCTCAAAATGGTCCAAGTTCCCCTACCTTTGTTATAATATTTAGTGGCAGGCATACCCATGGATATTAGAAAACAAAGACAAAACCAACAAAAACCTGTCAAGCAACAACAATTATTTTCCCCCATGCATTTTTTGACACTTGTCTTGGGCTACGTTATCAGTGCTTGAATATTCAGAACGCTGTATCAGTACACTAAGATTAATAATATTAAAAGAGTTCATAATGTGAGTTACACCTGGGAGCTCTTGTCTCTTTGGCAGGGTGAGCAGAAGAGAGCAAGGAGATCCCCAGATAGAAGAGCTGAACATTGGGGAGGCATCTGAGCTGGATGGACGAGGAACTGGTGAGTGAAAGTCAGCTACTATGCAGCTTGATGTAAATAAACATGAACGTATATCAAATAAACCTGCAACTCACACAAGTTTCCATGGGGTGGCGCCAGAGCTCCACTGCATAGCTTGATTTCCTCCATGAGCTTCTTAATTGTAGAAATGAAACGTTCCACATAATTAGGTCTATGACTGTTGAAAAATTATGCCCTCTTTTCACCACATTAGGATACTTTATATGATGTAAGATGTTTCCTGAGATGTTTAGCTTCATCATTATTGTTATGGATCTGAAGGAGCCGTAGCCACAGACTTCGATGGTGACGGGCGCCTGGAGCTGCTGGTGTCTCATGGGGAAAGTGCAGCGCAGCCTCTCTCTGTTTATAAAGTTAACCAGGTGAGTGTTTCTGACACATCTCAAAATATCTGTCTATTTATCTCACCCAGCAGATAGTACAACATTTAACAACGCTGTTCTTCATTCTGTTTGTGTCACAGGGCACCAATAACTCGTGGCTGCGTGTGATCCCCCGGACAAAGTTTGGGGCTTTTGCCAGAGGAGCTAAAGTGGTGGTGTACACCAAAAAGAGTGGACCACACACAAGGATCATTGATGGAGGCTCTGGTTACCTGTGTGAGATGGAGCCTGTCGCCCACTTTGGTCTTGGTACGTCCAAGTTAATGTCAGTCGGCTTTTGCTGGTATCGGACATATGAAAGTGTAGTAATGGAATACCTCTCCAACCATGTGTTCACTCCTGCAACTAATGACTACCATACAGGAAGACTTTGGAAAGACTTAAAAGACTACACATCTAGAGAGACTGTCATAAATCGCAAAGCTAAAAACTATAATCTCATCTAATCTTAGAATTGGCAAAGACCTGGGTCACCTATAGAGTCATTATTTGCTCGACAAGTACTGGATTCTATTCCTATGATATTCCTGGAGGACATTTATTGAAAGAATTACTGAACATTGAGCACAGAGAGAAGCTTTCACAAGGTTTTTAGTGGGTGCCAACACAAACATGGTTAAAAGAACAAGTAAAGCAAGGTTACTATGGTTATTTTGTTATGTAAATGACTTAACCTCACTATTTGAATGTGCCAAAAGATGACCAATTTGGGTTCAGTAAACCCTTGACATGTTTCATTTTCTCAGAACACTAATCCAAACAAGAGGAGCATCATAAACCACACAATCTAGCAAAAGCTTCAGGATTTTATTTTGATCATTATTTTGATTTTTGGGGTGACCGTGAAATTTGTTATGTACCCACTCTGGAACTTCCAAAGCATTCTCTTATTTAATTTTACCTGAATTTGTAATTTATTTGGGAATTTTAGTATTTCTTTATTGACCAATATATTTGTGTAGATGTATGTGTTTTTGTGTCCACAGCAATGGACGGGGCCATTTAATTGGTCCAGTAAATTATAATAAGGTATAATAAAAAAATGTAAAACTTTTTTTTTCCCCACAAAATAGCAGTTTATCAAAGAGACTTGTGGGAAATATAGTTCCTGTCAGTTATCTAATGAAATGAATGTTTTAGCCTGCACTGATACACGAGAGTTTAGACAGATACAGACAAAGTCTGAAACAAATGGCCAAAATAAGCAACTCTGAGAATAGCTCTGAGAAAGTGAGTTAAAGGTTCATGTGGAAAGCATTGCCTTAATTCCGCACGTCTGATTGGGCACCCATGGGAGAGAAAGTTATCAGGGGGAGGGTGCGGGTGGAGGCACGGGGAGAGATGGGGAACAGGTGCTGCAGTAAGAGGATGGCCTGATTTTAGGAAGCACATTATCATCCAGGTCTTCTGGCTCAACCCACACTGCTCACTCCCTGCTTTTTTTATGTTTTTAATTTTTCATTTTTTAAATGCGCATTTTTTTTAATTTATTTTTTTATCTGGGCCATTAACGCAAAGACCAGTTTTGGGAGCGCTCAATTGTTATACTTTTAATGCCATTTTAATTACTCATATCCCCATAACACCATCATGGCCTCTGCACATCATCCATTCTGGTAGGCATGTGAGATCCACTCCCCTGCACTAAATGGCAGCGTGTCTCTTGAGAGCCCAACAGGGGAAATATTCTCTGGCTTTCTATTGACACACCTGTTGGGTTTTCTGACCAGCCTGAAAACTCCTGTTTACATTTGAAATGCCACTTTAATCAGAGGCTGGAGAGGCTCTTGAAGGAAGGAGCTTTCTCTTTGCTTGATTTAAATGGTTAGGAAGAGTAGAATAACGTAAGAGCCTGTCTCTGCAAATACAAATTTAGTTGCTTTAAAGTGTACATTTATCTGCTTATGCACCAAATACTTTATAAATATTCTGTAAGTAGCAGTTAGTAGATACATGTTTATTTGTGTTCATCTAGAAGCATAACCTATGAACACGTATGGTAAAATTCAATAATAAAACCCTGTTCCAACTGGAGATGATATAGGGCACAATGAATATTTGGAATATCTTTACATCTGCTTAGAACATCGTTATAATATATAAGTCCATACATATTGTCATCGGGCAAGAGGTGGAGTACACATGACACTGGTCGCCAGTTAATCAAAGGGCCATACACAAATACAGACAACATTCACTCAGTCATTTGGTGCAGTTGTCCCCAATTAACTTGCTGCATGTCTTAGGAATTGGGAGGACACAAGAGAAGGCAGACATGGGGACACAGAAAGATCACCTTGTCGGAATTGATGTCCTTTATGTCCTTTATGCTGTGAGGCCAAAGTATTAACCACTGCACCACCGTGCCGCCCACATTATACAATATGCAATACATTATGACATACTATATGGTAATCATAAGGAAGAAATAAAGTTTTAAATATTGTAGGTCAGCTGAATCAGCTTACCCCTTTTGAAAGAAGGAAATGATACCATCCTTAGCATGAGCCAAGGGCAAACCTCTCAATTTACCAGTCCATTTAAGTTTTAATATTCACCTTTTCTCGCTTTTAAAGTTCCTGAAAGAGGATCTTTGGTAAAAGTAGCAGAAATTAGTATGGCTGCGCTGGGCAATTGCCTCCACTCGCTGCGAAAGTATGTCATGGGTGAAAGATTCGAAGAGGGACAGTTTGTTACACAGCCAAAGCTCAGCATTCTGGTTCTTGCAAGAGGCCCTCTGCACTGCATTGTCTCAAAATTTCTAGATAAGCTGCTACAAATGAGCCTATGAGTCTGGATAATCACTTGAAAACAGATCAACACTCCACATTATGTACTGTGTTTATGCACCATTTGACTAGGTAAGGATATGGCAACCAATGTGGAGGTGTTCTGGCCAGATGGTCACTCATTTGCCCGACCCTTGGAGCCCTCGGACATTAACTCTGTGCTGGAGATCAGCTATCCAACAGAGGAAGAGGAGGTCACCCCGACTGTCGAAATTGAGGTATAGTGAACCTTTATTTAACTGAAAAATTCTTGGCCAGTGGGGTGATACAAACAAATAATAGTTTTTGTAACACAGATAAAGTGTCCTAAGAGATCATGTCCTGCTTAGCACAGATTCCTAGTAATGATTTAATGGGGATAGAGGAATAAACACTGCTCTAAAAGTTGTCTCATTATTTAACCTTCACCAGTGGTGAAGAATGCCATCAAAGGCTTCAAATGTGTTAAGTTAGGCTGATTTATAGTGGTCATTGACTAATGGCATGTTAATAAAACACATGATTTGCAAATGAAATCATCCATCTAGTTATCCATCATTAGGGAAACATTTTTCCTAATGATGTAAATTTCAGTCAGACACAATCCTCCCAGAACCCAGTACAGTAACTTTGTATTAATTCTCACTCAGAAATCTTGACTCTGTGTTTTACAGTGTGGTCATGGATTTATGCTGAGTGAAAATGGACGTTGCACTGGTAGGTTGAAACCAGATTTGATAGTTTTAACACGCGTCACATGTTCAGCATCCCTAAGAAAAGTTCCTTTTGATACATTATACATTCCCCTGCCTTCAGATAAAGATGAGTGTACCGAATTTCCCTCTGTGTGCCCCACTGATCGACCCGTCTGCACGAACACTTATGGCAGTTATAAGTGTCGTGCCAAGAGGAGATGCAACCAGGGCTTTGAGCCCAACAATGATGGGTCTGCCTGTGTGGGTGAGTGATCCTGACAGTGTCAGGGTAGCTGGATTACTAAGATCAGGAGAACAAAGGAAGCACTACCGTTGGGCTGAATGTCTTAAGCTGCCTTAATTACCCTGGTTTGGAGCTGAGGTGCTAACATTCTTCTGACCGTGTCCCCTCTCTGCACCCCAGTGTCTTGCATGACCAACTCCCCCATGAGAATACGTTTTCTTTCAGCCATAAAGACAGATGTTTGCTAATTTCCCTCTGTATGTTTTGCTTCTCTCTGTCTTTGCAGCCCAGGTGGCTTACTTTGGGGGGACCCAATCATCTGGTGTATGCAAGTGGTCAAGCCTCTCTGCTTGGCTGTTATCCAGCTCTTTGCTACCGATCATCTCTATTCATCTCCAGAATGAAATGCTGTAGCTTCTTTGTCCTTTCGTCTTACTTCCCTGCTTAAACAACGACATACACAACTTTTGGAGAAAACATCACTGAGAAATCCACGCCTCCTTCTCTTCATCTCAAAGTTTTATGGATCTATGATCAGTTATTTACAGTCCCCCCCCCCCACTGCTGCCATGTGTCACTTTTGACTCCTGGCACCCTCTAGACTCTTAAAAAAGTCACAGGATGCATGCTTGCTGGGAGCTACAGGGTTCAAACTAACCATGTCACACCCGCAGAGCACACGTCATCACCTGGCACTTATCTTCATGGGACCTGAACTGAGGCCAAGTCAATAAGTGGACCTGCAGCGAATGAACAGCTGTACAGACCTACTGGCTCCATAGACCTCATTCATTAGAAACATGCTGAGGCCCCATCTGTATCTCCACAATGCTGCTATGCTAATCCTTACAATGCGACTATCATTCTAAATATGGGTTACTGGGATGCTGAGAAACACCAGGTCCCAAGGATTTGGTTTCGTGTTACCACGTTTGTGTTTGTGTTTGTGTGTGTGTGTGTGTGTGTGTGTGTATACTAGTGTACATATGTGTGTGAGTGAGAGAACTGCATCCAAAGAGGGAGCGGAGGCATATGCCAGCCCGTCTGTCTCAGATGGCAGGTAACGATTTGTTATGTATTAATGAGGCAAACAGCACAGTACAGAATATTAACACACATTTATGTGTGTTAGCACAAGATAAGGCATTAAAATGTGCTAGCCTGAAATATTGGCTTGAATCTTTCTTTCTTTTTTATTATTTTTGATGTATTTTATAAATCAAAATGAATATGTAGACCTGAATATAAAATGAGCCTATTTGTGTGATAAATATGGACTTGTAAACAAAATGAAAAACAAAGCTTTTTAGCCAGTATTGGTTGAAAATAAGCACTGGATAAAATCTACCATTGCTATTATTCTAAAGTCTGAAATAAAGTCACATCGACTTCACTTGCCTAGTGCAAGCACTGGATATAATTATAATACCATGAAAAGACCAAACATTTATCGCAGCCATTACCCAAAATCTGACTGGCGTTGATCATGATTCTCATCAAAAAAAACATACATTTAAGAAGTAGGAGTTATTATCGATTTTTCAATTTTTTTTATTTTTTATCTTACAGATCTGTGCAGGATCTTTTTTTTTTTATCATGGAATAATACTATAAATACAGTTAATTAAAGGCATAAAAATAAAACTTTTGCATTTAGATATTTTTATTACGTACTTTATTCCGTTCTTGGCAGAAAATGTACAGCAGTCATGGTCGACACTAATCATCAGGTAAATACATACAACTCTATTAATGGAATCAGGAAAAACAGTTTCATTATTTTTAAGTGGGATTTGGTTCAGTTGCTGTAGTAAGATTTTATTCAAGTTTCGAATATTAACAAATGTTCAAACATTCTACAAAATGGCTTGCCATAATCTTCATGGAAAAGTTTACTCCAAAACAAAAAAAAATTAATTATCTAAACACACCCTTTCCAACCGATGTTGTAAGCTTTGCTTCATCTTACTAAACAAGAACACACAATTTCTGCTGACCCAGCCTAGGCGTTACAAGGGACCTTTCTGCTAAATCATAATATAAATTGACTTTTAAAGTCAGCTGCACAGATGGGGGCTTTCAGAGATGTGGATTATGCCAGATGAGCAGCATTGAGGTCGTTGCCATGTTTTTTTTTTTCCAGTTAAGCCCATTTGGGTGGGTGGTCACCCTTGCTTTCAATTGTTTGTAATTAGAATGCAAAACTGCTTTCCTGTGAAATTTAAGAAGTAGTTTATATAATACTTCATTTTAGCACAACATGCGCATGGTGTTGCTTTTGCGGCTCACAGAAAGGGATGATCGGTTGATGATCAGTTATCTTTTTAATTAGTATGATATTTTCTTCATTAAAAGGTTGTTGAAGAAAACATCTGACAGCAAAAGAAAGTGATAAGGTAATTTACAGTGTATGACTAATTTCAAACATGTAAAATCTGAAAAAACATCAGAATATACAAATTAATGAATAAATGAATATATAAAAACATACTTAAACAATTGATTGTGGTGAGGTAATTTAATTTTTTTTCCATCTCTGCTAGCAAAGTTTTCTCATTCTCTCTGGAAACTCAAAAGTGTTTTGCAACAAATATAATCAAATGTATGATATATTATGGAAAAATATTTCATAAGACGCTGACAATTTTGCTTACAAATCAATCAATCACTGTAGCATCAGCTCTCTTCTGAGTAAAGAGAAGTCCCAATCCAGTAACACAACTCCCAGCTTTTTGTGCAGGGAGGATTCATCATCTAATCATCTAGTGTTGGCTAAAAGTCCAGCAGAGTCCTCCAGACCAGTATGTGTGATTCATGGTTTTCTCCCTGTTCACCTACTGAGGCAAGTGTTACATATTTTGGACATTTCTGTCATTAAAAAAAAGGAAAAACAAAAACTCACACATTCCATTCAAGATACCGAACCAAACGAGGCCTCGGGGTCTGTTAATGATTTGGACCTAAACCATAGATGCCACCTGCAAATGATTTCAGCTGAGAGTTTTGCGGATTTGTTCTTATTTCTCTCTTAGACATGTCCAGAGAAAAATTAAGAGGCATCTGAACTTGAAAATAAATGTAATGGACAAACCCAGAGGTGCTGAAACAGTCAAAATGACACAACATCAATGTCTCAGCAGATTGTATACATTGTCTCAAAGCCAAACCTGCGGGGAGCAATCTTAACAGGCTTGTAGGAATATGTCTACTTGACTCATTATTTTCAAGATAACAGACATAAAAAGAATGACAGATTGCTGTGAAAATGTTCTTATGAAGATAAAATGTGTTTCTTTCTTAGCCATTTGAATAACGTTTTTGTTGGACTTGCCGTTCGCACTAACGTCCCCGTGTACTTTATAAGCTATTAAAAGTACGGCGCAGGTATTTTTAATGCATCCTTCTGCTCAATCTACCCATTCCTGGGAACAATGGAGTTGTTTGGTGTTGAAGCCATGGTAATATAAAATGTGGAGACTTTTGTAGAACTTTGTTTAAATTATTTGCAACATTCTAAAGCATTTAAGGTTTGCAAACACAGCAGTGATGTCACAGATAATTTTTTCATCACATCTCTTAATTAAATGTAATGCAATATTAAAGCCGTAAATATATGTACAGTATTTAATTAACCCATTCTGCCCCTAAGAACATCCGAAAGTTCTGTAAATTCAAAGGTTTTTATCAGTTCACAAATGATGCTTTTCCATGTCTACCTTAATCTAAGGCTTATTAAATCTGTATAACTGCTGAAGAAACAAAGGCATCAGCCTCCAGACAGATCTGAAAAAACAGATATTTATTGATAGGTCTGAAGCATATTGTAGCAGAAATTAAGAGATTCACAGGTGTGGCATCACTAACTAAAATATTATAAATACCATTTGAAAATAAACAGGCAGTTTAGAGGGGAAATTCAGCCCTGATTTGTGCACATACCTAACCACTGTGTGTATGTGTGTGTATGAGTTGCAAGTATATATGTGTGTGTGTGTGTGTGTGTGTGTGTGTGTGTGTGTGTGTGTGTGTGTGTGTGTCTGTGTGTGCCATTGGATTTTTTTTCTGTGTCCCGCAGGCTCCAGCTGTTCTTCACTCTGCTGAGATGAACTGAGATTCTTTCTGTTTAAAATGACGCCTAGAAGACAATGGCAGATGTCTCTTTTCAGTTTTGTGTGTGGGTGTGTATTTATCTGACAAGGAGGAAACATGTGATCCTTTCTGAAAAATAATCTGCATGCCTATCTTGAATTACAAAATGTCCTGCAAACACAACTGAAAAATGTACACGTGCCCTGAGAAAGGTTCACAGAGAAACATAGAGGATCAGTTGTGTTAAGGAAATAATTGCACAGAGAAGTAAACAATCAGAAGAGAGTTTTCATAGAAAGAAGTAGTGGATGGAGACAAGCCATATGAATATAAATATATACGCTGTAGTGTTTTTCCTTTTTTTGCCAGAGCCTGTTTGTATTCTCCCGAAATGGAGCTTGATTCAAACCCTGCATGCTTTTCTGTGCTTGGGAAGCTGAGTACTGTGTGCAAATTCTTGTACTCCTGTGTCCTCGGGCCAGAGTTGGCCTTTTTTTTTTCCTGTGGGGGCACAGTTGTATCATTCCAGCCAGCCCGTGACATAATCAAGGGCAATAGGCATTACAAAAAACTTTGCAGAGCTGCTTGCTTTTAAGTAGATTGTAAACTTCTAATCACTACAAATCTCCATCAAGTATTTTTTTCAGAGCTATGTCAAAGATATTTAATTGAGTAATGATAATGATTATTCTTCAGCTGAAAATATCCCTGTAATATTTTAAAATATGAAGATAAACACATAGTCACCAACATGTGATGTAAATGTAAATCAGATTTGCCACAAGGCAGGTGTTTTGTTTTTGTTTTTTTCGCTGAACAATGTGATAGGATTGTATTCTTTAAAGTTAGAGGAGAAATGAAGAAATCAAATAAATCAAGAAAACATAAGCATAATCAGACAAGTGTAAACTTATTTCACGTAATTCATAGTCAATATAAAATACATTGTACTTAACTTCCGCAAGTTAAAAAACAAAAAAAACCTGACCAAACAAAGAGACTTAATTCAAACAAAAACAAATGAGAAAAAAAACAAAAAAAAAACAGCTGTTTCCAAATTTAGATGTTTGTTTATTTTTTTTAAGCAGACACTTTTCTCCATAAAATTGAAACTTTGTATGGGAGATAACCATCATCCTCATGCTGTCTATCTCTTGCCTTTGCTTTATTTTTTGTTTAAAAGTTTGCTTTCACAAATTTCAACCCCTCCCTCCTGTTAAAAAAGCTTCAAGGGTCCTGAGACCATGAAACAGTCTGGTCAGCAGTGGATAGGAAAGCACCATTTATTTACATGTATCCATCCACCATCCATCAAACACAATCACATCTGTCTCACAGTCATTGGTGATTGGTGGAGACATTTTAACTGCCATTATGTTTCTAGCCTCAGCTGGTCAACATTGTGCGCTTCTTAAGCATTCTAGTCTAAACTCGAGGGAGGTCCAATGGCATATGCTACAGTGCATGTCACTCAAAATGAGGTGAAAGTAACCAAAAGGGTTTTCATGCCAAAGGCAACAGGCATAGCAGTAGGTGGTACAGAAAAGCAGGAAAAAAAACTGATTGTAGGCTGAGTCTCAAAACCAGGTGGTGTGCGATTTATCAAAAAGGGGCGTGTTTTACGTCCTTATCTCTTCAAAAAGTATTATGGCACTTTGTGTTTATGCTGTATGTCCAAAACAGTTCAAATGTAACCATCAAATAACTGGCCAGCAGGATCTGTGGAGAAATAGGGTTCCATGTGTGTTGCGGCTGTTTTTAAAAGTGGAATGAGTGTCATAAATGATGTTGCATTGAAAGCAATTGCCCTAAATGTGGATCTGAACTGATGTGGGTACATGTTTTTGGGGGGCCAAGGCAGCACATTCAATATTGATGCCGCTGTAAACAACGAGGATTCCATTTTCTTCAAAGGAACACCGTTAGTTTTTGAGAGGGACTTTTTTTTTTTTTTATAATGTGTTTCTGAAAATAATTGTGTATATTTACATGTGATTTCAAATACAAACGGGAGCAGAGAGTTTGACTGAAATGCAGGCCTGCTTGGCTTTCCTCTGTTGCCAGAAGCTGCTCCTAGGTGGCTCCATTTTTGATGCATGCAAGCACACTATTGTAAACTTCACTGTAATGACTGCGCTGCATTTGCCAGCCACTGTTGCCAGTCAAAATATTTTTGGAACACTAAGGCGATGGTGGCATGTTTTTTTTTCCATTTGTGGGAATAAACATTTCAACCAATCACTTCTAACTAAAGAGTACTTTTTCAATATGTGGAATAGGCCACTATTTTCTTGTTTATTGAGAGAAGGAGCACAAAGAGTCTAGAGGAAGTAGAACGGAATGAAAGGGAGTTGCCCGGCCAAAGAACGAAAAACTCTCTCAGCACGGAAAGGCAAAGTAACTGTTGCAAAAACCTTCCCGCAGAATGTAGACCCACGCAAGCTCAGTAAAGAAAGGACTTCTATGTGTACTGTTGCCATGAGAGTGACCTTTCCCCACAGGTGTGGAGTTGTTTCTGACTCTTGTGATCTTAAGAAAGCATTGGCCAAAACGTTATCGCTCATTTCTGGCCTTATGAGCAGGCTATGATGGATCTACTGCTACACACACACACACGCACACACACACACACACACACACACACACACACACACACACACACACACACACACAGTAATTGCCTGATACATTTGCACCGTTGCAAACATTTTCAGATTATTTTCTTTAGCGTACATAACAATAACATATATAACATATATATATATTTGTTATTATATTCTTATATTATTTGTTATTATATATATATATATAATGTTATTATGTCTCAGTACTTGTGAATTTGTATTTTAATATTGTATTTTACAATTATATGGAATGATTTGGGACTGATGGTACAGCTGCATGCAGCTGAGGATTCCTCTCCGATGTTTTAATCATCCTTCAAATTGATATTCAAAGGGGTTTATTGAAAAGGTATAGATTTAAAAACTAGACACCAAAGCCTACATTGTTAGTAAGTTATTGTTGTGTACAGTAGTAATACATCTCAGTGAGTAATGAAACAGTTCTGATGTTTTCCGTCCAAAATGCCAGTTTATTTGACTTCTTATGTCACATTCCATTTTCATGAAGTTGGATTTGGAAAAAAAAGAACACAAATGCGTCTTCTCAGAAATATTAAATCAGCCCTCTGTTATACAAGGCCTTTGTGAGAAGTTCGGTAAGATTTTACACTAATTAGCTCCAAATGTCCAAATATCCCATATTTCTGGACATGTTTTCTGTCCTTGAAGGGGAACACACAGGACAATGCAGTGCCTCTTCTGAACTGGAGAGAAAAGGTTTGCTAATTGCTCATTATGAGTTTGTCACTTACCTTTGTAAATGCTTTCTTTCAGGAGAGAGCTGGCGTTCTGTTCACTCAAATTGATCCATTGGGTTTAAGTTTAAATGGTCCTTGACAACCTTTTGTTTCAAACGCCAAGAAACCAAGCCACAGAGAAATATCACCTGTTTCCATGATCTCCCTCAGTCCTGTACAACTTTGTTACATCTTTTAGCTTATTGTTTTCATTTTATAACTTTGTTTTACAACGTTTTTTATTTCAACCTCACTGTTCTCATTGTTGTGGGTCCAACATAGAGGCAGATGTTTGGAGAAGACAGAGACAGATTTTAAACAAGAAACCGAGCACTGGATTTGGTTTAGGAATGGGGAATCATGGCCAACATATTCCCCTACTCCCACCTTAATATTTCTTTTTTTTTTCTCCACTTGATGTGTGAAGAAAATCTATGCTTACATATTTGCCAAATCAACATCAGAAGGTGAAAGGCTAGTCTATCCAAGTTTAAGCTTTTATGACAGGTAGTCTTTCACCACTTTTTTTAAATCACAATTTATTGTTTAATTTCATACATTTAGTGATTCAGAGCTAGAGTAATTGGCTCAAAACGGTTATATTTCTATATCAATCACTTTGCATAAAACCGTAGGTATAATAGGATTATAACATACATTATCCAAACACAGTGCAGATGACCTGAGATCATCTTGCCAGATGAGTCTGTGTGTGTGTGTGTGTGTGTGTGTGTGTGTGTGTGTGTGGATGGGGGTGGGAGCAACTAAGAGACCGGAGAGGAGCAACAACCTTGTCCCAGCATGAACTCAGACACAGAATGGATTCAGTTTCTGAACAACCATTATTAGGTAAAAACAAAACAAAACAAAACAATATATGTGTATTGACAACAGCCACAACAATTCAGCCTCTCCCCATCAACTTTAAGGGTCATTTTATTTATCTCTTTGAGACAACTAACATTTCCCCACTTGATGAATAATAATATGTCTTCAAGCGTTAAATACACTGCTCCATCTCAGTATATAATTGATTTAAACACATTATTTGCCCCCAAAATGAGTGCAGTAGATAAATCCCCCTTTCTTTTAACATTACAGTGATTTAACTTCTTGTCGTTTTTCAGACATTTTACACAAAAAAACATGAATAAAACACAAGCAGCCTTAATAATCAATATTGTATAAGTCCTTCTGAGCCGATAGCAGAGAACTCAAAGTACCTTACAGAGGATGGAAAATACTCTGTACATTGTATTTCAGGAAGACATGGTTTTGCACTATTAATAAGTGCTCATTAAAGACATCAGTCAGTCAATATGTAAGTTTACTGCTGGCGCTACTGTTCCAACACCTGTTGCACCACCAAATACAGTACAGTAACACATAACTGGTTGGTGAAATATCACATACTATAATGTAATATACGTGAATATTTTTACGGCACGCTTTCTATCTTCTTGTTTTTTTGACACTGAGGTTATCCTGGCAGACAAAGTTGTATGGACCGCATAAGCATGAACTCATATCTGAGGGCGGGTACTTTAATAGGTTTTATCATCTCCATCAGAGATCGGTCCTGAAACAAGCTACACATACTGTGATAAAGAACAGAGTGGCTCTCTCTTCTCACATCAAGGAACAGTCTGACATTTGCCAAATGCACTCATTTCTTATCTTCAAGCCAAGGTGACGTGAAGACAGATTCTTATAAATGTCATTAAAATATTAAGCTAGTATGAACGGGCGCCAATGTGGATTCACATATCTGGTGCAGTGCAACTCTGAAGAACTCGGCGTTTCCATTTCATGCTACATTTAAGAAAGAAATAAGCATTCTTTTTTACATCACTTTACAGTAAGTACATGATTGCTAGAGTTACCAGGCGCTACTTAAAATTTCAAAGTAAATAGGAGACATCAGTTCCTTAAAGCAATGTGAAAAATCTTCAAGTGTAACTCGGGCATACATGCTTAAAGATCACATACACATCAAGTATCGTGTTAAACATCTGTTTGACCACAGTTCCATAGAATTTGCAAAGACACAATAAGCAACTGTTAACAGTAGTGTTATATTAATTGAAGAGATATAAGAATCTAGGAGTCAGGTCTTCTCATTGAACTCTCCTCAAGATTGTGGACGAGCATATTTTCCAAAATATATTTCTTTTAAGGTATCACAGCCTATAAATTTGGCATAAAGATCCCCTGCAAGTCAATATACTTTCATTGCTTCTTTTTTTTTCTCCAAAAAATAACATATTGACACAATAAAAATAGCAAAGTGGCATCTTGAAAATAATAATTTTCTGACATTTTGCATCACTTTAGAATCCAAAGACTTGGTGGTCATGGTTATAGACAAGCGTGTTCATTGGTCTTTTTTTTTTTTTTTTACATTGTCCAATAAGCTTCTCCGTAAGCTTACTGACAGCGTCATTTAAACTGGTTTGTCCATCAGCCCCAGGTTGGGTATCCATTCCAGTGGGATGAAACATGAAGGCATCCAATGCACAGAAGGCCGAACACAAGCACGACAGACCAGCTAAATTTGTGTTATAACCTGGTGATACAACATTTGGATGAAAATATCTACTTGGTTAATTTTTTGCACGTCAATATTAAGCCTTTCCAAAAGAAATCTTATTTAGCGACTGTCAAGTTGATGTTTCTATTTAATTTTGTGGCAAAACCACACATGGCTGGTTCAAAGCCAAGGGTGTGTTTGTTGCTTTGTGGCTAATGGTTACACTCCCAAAGTCAATTAAGGGACTGTGTTATCAAAGGGACTTAAAATAAAATAACATGGAAATTATTTAAAGGAAAAACAGAGACAAAACCAATGACAACAGAAATAAAATATGAGGCAACTGCTTCCTTTGGGTGTCTGACTTTTGTCTGATGTTTTATGGGATTGCCCAACTACTGACATTTTTCCACTTCACATGACACTCATATAAGAAGGCCGCTGCATTTTCCCCAAGAACATCCAAAATTTAAAATCATTCTGGGTGTGTTAATAAAAGGCAGGTAGTTTCTTTCTTGAGAAGTCAAAAGAAATATGTGCCTCTGGTCAGACCCTAGAGGGAGCTACAGTTGAGGGCCTCAGACAAAAATGAACATGAAAATCTGAAACTGTCCACTAAAATCATTCTAATAATGCAAAAGTGAAGAAAATGATGAAAAGCTATGTCTAACAAGAATTTAATCACATTATGTATGAGATAAATTGAATACGCAATTTTCTGCTTTACTGACCGACATATTCAAACTAACATTAGACTAATGTATGTAATTATTAGCACTTGTACATGCTTAAAGTGAAAAAATACTAGCTAATGTGAATCAAAGAGCTCTCGGGACTAAAGGTGCAAGAAAGTCCTGCCTTTATTTAATGCGTAGATCTTTCTTCTTGGGGAGACTGACAACCAGGCTAAGCCAGTCATACTAAGAAAACCTGCACAGCCTTGTAGGATCTAACTTTATTGCCTTTCACAATGAGCTGAGATAGGTGATTTTGGGTGTGTCAGGGTGTTGTCTCACTTGGTGTGTGTGTGTGTGTGTGTGTGTGTGTAGAAATTCACAGCAATATGACACAGATATACAGTAGGCAAGTGTGTGCATGCTTCCTTTGCTGGTGTGTATCATTGGGAATACTCGCTGTCATGTATGTAACAAGGGTGTGTGTGCATAAGAATGTGACCTACAACTGGGCTGTAACAGTATCTACTGCTGTGAATTGGAAGGAAAAATAAATCCGAGATGCTCTTTGTTAGCTGTTATATATCTCAAGCTCAATTTTTAAACAGAGATCAGACCACTGAACCAAGCAGTACCCCAGTAGGCCCAATTTACCAGTACTCAAAGATGCTTGACCCCAACCACATGACGGCAATGTAATCATTCAGCAACACAGGAGAACATTCGCTCTCCTGCATACTTGTTTTTCTCCGCCCAAGAATGTATAGCAGTGTAGACCCACAATTTCATCACCGCATTAGCGGACAGACAGACAGCAAGCTTCTGAAATCAATCCAATATTAATATTCAGTCTAATCAGAGCTAAGCCTGCTGTTTCTGTTAGAAGCGTTGGAGTGACTCCTAGAAACAGATGTGATGGAATGAGAGAAAAGGTGAGGGAGGAAAGATGTCAAAAATATCATAGTTTGGATACTTTGTGGAGTAGAGGTATTCACTCAGACCCTCTGGGCATATGCTTATGGGAATGCTTACTGCCTTAATATGGCTTCTGTTGAGCTTGTGTTCATTCTGTCGCGCTCCAATGTGTGTGTCTTTCAGCCAGCTCTTCAATGTAATACATTGGAGGTTCCATCAGGGAGATTGTGAATGCTGTGGGTCACATCCTCGCCATTCTCTCTCCACTCATCTTAGAACCTGGTGCTCTCATGTTTCAGCATACGGATGTTGGTAAGTGTTCCGCTGCACCTGTGGTGGTACCCATAAGCCTGGCGCTGCCCCTCCAGTCACCGAGCACTGCTTCCTGCTGATGACATGCTGCTGCTGGGGCTGGAGCTGCCCGAACCTCGATCCTCAAACACACTGATCTCCAGCTGAAGACACAAAGAATGTTAAGGATTGTACTATGGCACAGAGCTGAGACACAGCTAGAATTCCGATAATACGTAAGACATTAGGTATTAAGGAATTGCAATACTTTCACTGTTATGGATATAGGGTTGAGATAAAACATTGGATTGAATGAAATATGTAAAAAGTAAAAAAAAAAAAAACAACTCATGTAGCCCCAACTCAGAAAACAAAGAAAGATAGACAAAACATATGGTGTTCAAATATCAAGATTACACAATTACATAAGTAGGCTCAAACAAGAAGTGACATTGTAACATGGGCTATTTGCTAAGAAATTTTGACCCTCAGTTAATCCAATACACTGGCAGATGGTAGAAGAAAGGTCGGGTACCAGGCCTTTGTAAGAGTACACACAACCAAACCTCAGTTAGAATTTCATGCTTATCCTCAGGCCTGCAACAAATCTAAATGTCCGTTTTCATGGGCACAGTGATACAATTCCATTGATTGTATCAGTCATTCACTAAACACAAATAAATGCAGTAGTAAGCAGAAGTAACAGCAGATGCTCAAACTGGTTTCCATGCCATTTAGACTTTTCACACAATATATAATTTCTCTATATCTGACTTTGTTGAGTTTATACGCTCAGCCTTTGTGTAGTACAACTGAACAGGCAGAGAAGCAGAACAAGGATACAACTCTCATGCCTCTCTCGATGGGATCCGTGATCAGCAGCCCTCGTGGAGCATAGATCTTTTCGTTCTGTTCTTGGATGTATCCTGTTATCTTCTTAAGGACCTGAAATTCAAAACAATGTAAATAAGAGTTGGAAAAGGACACAGGTACATCCTAAGGGCATTCAAATTTGGGTGTTCTAATACTCATGGATATGCAGACAATAATCTAGGCAGAGTGCGAACCACATGAGTTGGACTTAAGTTACTGAGGTGATGACTTCAGACTAGACTTAGAAGATTTAATTCAAATTAAAATCACGAAAAATAAATAGAAAAGGGGAGGCATCGCTAATATCTCATAATCAGTCAGTTGACTGGAGAATTACTGGAGTCATATTCAAATGGTATTGTCCAAAATACTGAATGCTAAATTCTTCTGACATTAGTAAATGCTTAAACACTCAGATTCTGATTTGAATGGATTGAAACAAAAGCAACTAAACTTTAATACTAACGATTCCTGACTTCTTTCTGAGAGGCTTAGAAAATTGTTGATTGTTGTCACTTTCTTACATTTTCAGGCATATTAGCCTTCAGTTACATGCATTTCTTATACTGGGCACTGGTTTTGAAATCAAATAAATTGTGACTTGTTTGGGACTTGCAAAAAAATGATCTGGTTCCATGTATGGTATCCATTATCTTATCCAAGTAACTGAACTAAACTGTAACTTGGGCCGCAACAACAAACCTCTAATACTGTCATGGATGGAAAAAATGAAAGATGGAAGAAATTACTTTGCATCCATTCTGCACATAGTAAGCATGCAGCATATGATACTGATGCACTAAAGTCATTGCCCATCTTTATTTTTCCTGCACATTATAATCTAAACTCAAAGTAATTCCATTATGCCCTAAGTATAGCAGTTATTTCAATACAAGCCACTTGTGTCAATCAATGCTGCATGAATTAAATTACTAAAATTGATGAGCAAGAGCTTTTCACTTTTCAAAGTTTTCCATTTGGCAGCCTTTGTTCCTAATTCCAACGGTGGCTCTTTCAGACTCAGTAGCATAGCCTTGTTAACTGTTGGGGCAATTTGGAAACACACTAAAATGCAAAATGGATGGTTTATTTAGATAGCATTGGCTGTACTTCTTTCACAGTTTTGCAACTAAGAATGGCATTAACTGTGTGAAATTCTGAGAAGCAGTGGAGTGAAGCTGAGCATTAAGTCCAGGCCATGACTGAGCACATGGATCCAAACAGCCATGACTGTGTACATTCTTTTGCACATTGTGAATGTTAACACACACTGAGAGTAGATGACTATGAGTATTAGAGAGAACTTTAATGCTGTGACAGTCCAATGGGTACTGCTGATTGCAATCAAAAGATTGCTGACTGAGGACCGGTCATGCTAAAAAGACAACTATTAGACTAAGTGGCATCATTAGAGCACCTTATTCAATGCCAGCTATGGCTCTGTGGACACTAACAATGTTGATGCACCATGTTGTCATTCCTGGATGCCTAACCATGCACCAAAACCAAAAAGGATTTTTTTAACATGTGAGCGTCTTTATAAAAACAATGCAGATTTTTCAACAACAGTATTTAACTCAAGTGAAACCTTTCCCTAAGACCACATGATTTATAGCACGGACTAACACAATATGCACACATAAAGTATGACCATTCAGAAGTGAAAACATCATTACAACATAAAGTGTTGTAATGATCAGGCACGACAAACCCAAAATCGTCTTTGAAATACTGATTTATTGAGATGAAAAACTGCCGTTAGCCTAAGCTGATTTATTGAACATGGCAAAGACACATCTTCTGAGTTGAGTTTACTAAAGGTCGCTGTATTCTTGAGAGATGAAAACAATGAAGGCAATGCAATTCTCTGAGCAACACTCCTGGGGGATGTCAAAGGTCTTCTCCAGCTGCAGGCACAGCTGCTGATGTAGTGAATCCAGCTAGCGGAGCCTAAACCACTGTCACAAATACTTTTCTCTTTCTCCCTCTGCAAAGTGATGAGCCAAATATCTGGAAAATATCATCCTTTCCTGAGCAGGGGGGGAAAACAAAACCAAAAAATAAATAAATTCTACAATGTGAAGTCATAGAAACAGCCATTAGACGATATGCTTTTTTTTTAAATATCGATACATAGTAAGGAAACCAAGGTGGAAAGATGTAAAAATTTCCACAGCCATTTTAACATGAAAGGAACTGAGCACTGCAAAAATATAATGTAGAAAAAAAGCATGCAGCTTCAGAAAGGATCCTAAAATAATGGCTCTTTGTAGATTAGCCTATCCTTTGAGTAATGGAGATTTCTCAGGGCAAGTCAGTCCTTGTTTGTTCAACAATGTGATGGGGAAAAATGTAACCATGCCACAAAAGACATTCAGTACGTACTAAGCTTTGTGATGCTTGTGAGCACATGGATGAGTTCTAGCAGGCTGTGAGTAATCAGTGTTCTTTGAAATTATTAAATGTAAGCATCAAGTGCTTGGGGTACTACGCTCTATATGCATACTGATCATTGCCGTGTGGCCCTATTTTATCAGGTGTGCATACATGAGACACTTGCAGCAACTTGGGTGGGTATATTTGATTGCCATCAGTTGTAATGCTATTCAGACAAAATGATTATGATAGCCATCTCAGCAAGCAGCTGACCCAGAGATGAAAGGAAGCCCCAATCGAGATATTTCTGCAACGTTTCAACACAACAATAAGCGTTCAGTGCTTTTTAGTCAGCTTCCACCACCTCAATGGCTATGATAACAGAAATGTTTACAAAAAGCCACAAGGTCGGAGAGATGAATGCTGCAGGTAAAGGAGATCACAGCAGCAAGGCATGCTGGGATTTCACGCCAAGACATTGGCACGTAAGCACAAAAGTCACAAGTGGATTAAAGAAATCTTATTCGTGTGATTGTGTAGATTTATGTGCACCCGTCACACATAAGTGAGTAACAAGAAGTGACAGCTGCAGAGCGATTCAACAACCTTTGTCACGATGGACGTTTTGGTTCAGCTGACAGTGAACAGTGTTGGATTTTGCTTTTCATGCGTTGCCTGCCGGCACACAGGTGCAGGATTTAGAGTGTGTTTTTAAAAAGTGCATATACAGCTGAGGGAAACATTGCGCGGGAAAGATTTTGATTATATCTCTCTTTTTTGGCTCGGCTGACTCATGTGAGTGAATTTAAGTGGTTGTGTGTTCTGAACTGAAAGAACCACAGAACACATAACTAAGAGGCAGAGAGCGAGAGATGGGGCTGGGGGGCTGGATAGTGAATGGCAGCATATGAGCCAGTGACTTAATTTCTGCATGAGGGCTTGTGAACTAACCAGGACATTAAATGGAACTTTAAAAAAAGAACAAAATCCCCATGATTAAGCAACTACTTTTAACTGCTTAAGGGGGATTTGTAATATTCATGAAAGAACTGTTTAATGCATTTTGGAAGTACAGTTGCAATTTCATTATAACTAACTCAGATATATTCAAAAGGCCAATATGCTAAAGGCACTCTTTTGCTTTCAACTAACACCAAATATATAACTCATGAAGTGATGACTGTTAAAGACTTCAAAATCTGAAAGTAGAGTATGTTGATTTCATGAAGTTGGGTTAAATGACTCTTATCTTCATCTGTTTTACAGCTGTCTAAACATGTTTCTAATTTGTTACCTTACTATTGAAACTGATTCTCTTCTTGAAAGCTTCCACGATAAAATTTTGTCAACAATTTACCATTACCTGGATGACCACAAACCTTCACAGTTTGGGCTTTATGCATATTTTGAGTAATTCATTGCAACTAGCAACTATATACAGACTTTAATACTTATAAATAATATTTGTAATATCTCTGTGTAACATGCTTCTTTTGCCAATTTAACCGCACTTTTAAAATAACCACTAGCTGTAAAATACTTAAGCAAATAGTCAGGGTTCAGGATGTGTGAACAATGATTCAACACACACACACACACACACACACACACACACACACGCACACACGCACTCGCGCAGACGCACGCACGTACGCACGCACACACATACACACACACAGACAATTTGAGACCTATATTTGAGTAAATATAGGGTGAACTATCTTTATGCACTGTATAAAAACAATTGCTGTATTATATGTGTGTGTAAGCCTACTAACCTTTTCGTAGCGTGTCTCCATGCAGAGAAAGACAATGTAAGCGGTCGCACAAGCCAGGCATCCCTCTAGGTAAGATTGACCTCCGATTTTTTCAGCTTCCACATAATACAAGTTCAAAGTTTTCACAGTCTCCTCAAGCAACGTCCGTTCAATCTATTTGTAGACAAAAACAATATTCCAGGCAGGAATGTTGACACATACATGCACCATGAGAGAGCTAAAAAAGTGTTTTAATCCAGCTGTCAGAGCAAGCTCTTATGCAAAAAAAGTACCAGATTCACACCTCTTGACAAGTGATACTTAGGACTCAGGGGCAAATATACATTAGTGCCTGTTTTAGGTGGTTTGCACTCACTCACACTCACACATACAAAACACACACACACACACGCCTATTTCTGTGAGACACAGAGAGAAAGATAATTCATCTTTTGCTGTGACATCCATGAAGATGATTCTGGGTTAATGTCTGTGATCAGGTCAGCTATAGTTTCACTGTAAATAGCGAGGCACTCAGAAATGTACGTACATAACCCCTCAGTTATTAAAAAAAAACATACTCCTGTTTTGCAAAATCATATTTTGTCCCTGAGCCTAAATATAAAGGTGTGTAAGCCACAAGTATTGTAGTCTCGTCTTTTGTTTTTAATGAGAGAAGACATGACATCTAATCGAAATAAACTCCAAGGTAGAATTG
This sequence comes from Fistularia commersonii, assembly GCF_037954325.1. Taxonomy (NCBI): domain Eukaryota; kingdom Metazoa; phylum Chordata; class Actinopteri; order Syngnathiformes; family Fistulariidae; genus Fistularia; species Fistularia commersonii. The sequence continues at coordinate 15,380,771 of NC_141285.1, forward strand.
GAAGATTGCATTTGCAACCTAAAGGTTACTCTGCTCACTGTGTTGTACTCACCCTGCTGTCGAGCTCAGAGGGGAACTTGGTCTGGAAGCGACAGACAGTCCCCTCGCTGTAGTCTCTTTGTATAAACACCTTTGTGACCAGGGATGTACTGTGCTGCAGCTCCTGAAGGTTATGAAACTAGATATAAACACAAAAAAACAAATTAACAATTCAAATCAAAATCACCCCCCCCTGAGTTGTAGACTTGTTTTGATAGCAACTTTGTATTGTGAGTTAGCTGAACGCGAAGGCTGGCCAATCAAGTAGCATCTGTCAGAATTTAATTTTTAAAATCTGTGGCTTAACATTCACTCTATTTGTCTCGGTGTCATGATTGCCATTTTTATGTTGAATTATCAGATAATTTCTAGAGACAGGTATAGTCAAAACAGTTTACAGTGAAAGGGACCCTCTTACAGACCAATTCTAGAGCAGGCATAGCAAGCACTTACTGCGGTCCTTCAGCATCACAAGTACCAAATGCAGTAATAACTAACATTTAGAAAACTCCCATTAAGAGTACTTTGATGTTACGAAGTGTGTTTTACACCCAAACATTAATTCTCCTCGAAAGCATACAACAGCAGGCAAGTGGGCCAGTGTGAACTCATCCCCCGCTGATCTAAATTACACCCCTCCAGAGGAGGGTAATTAGGGATACAGCAGAAGCATTGCTGAGGGGGAGATTGATGAACAAACAGGGATGAGCAAAAATGTGAAATAGACCAAGTATATCTATATTGCAGCAAAATCTGAATAATGAGTGTATGTGTGTTTATTTTCCCAGAGACACACTTATTAACGTTAATTGACGAATAATTAACAAATTCATGACTGCTGGTCCGCCCCGTGTACTTTTGCTGTGTCTTTGTGATGTCCTGTTAAATGTTTACTTTGTCTTTTGTTTATACCATCTTGTTTGTTTTAAATATTGTTTAATCTTTATCCCTCTCCCTTGAAGGGCCCTTGCTTTCCAGACAACACTGGAAAATAGGAAAAAGTTCTTAATCTGTCCTGCCTCGGTAAATAAACGTTAAATAAATAAATAAATAAATAAACAATTCTTGGAAGCACAGTGCAGGTGACTAAAGTAAGAGGGTCCTTGGTTCAATTCTGACTGGAAGCCTGTCTGCATGGAGTTTTCGTGGGCTTCCTCCAGGTTTGCCGGTTTCTTCCAACAACCCAAAAACATGCAGGCAATGTCAATAGGAGAGTGTATGGTTGTTTGTCTCTGTATGTGGCCCTGCGATCAACTGCCGACTGGTGTGGGATGACCTCACCTCTCAGCCAATGACAGCTGGAATAGGCGCCAGCCTCTCCCCCCTTCTGTGGTTTCTTGCATATATGAGCCCACTGGAGCCTCTTCTAGATATAAAGGCCCAGTTGAGTGTCAACTTTTCAGCTCTATTGGGTAGACTGTTCACAACCAAGAGGAGCATCAAATTAGCATTTTTCTCCTCTAACAGTTAAACTCATGTCATAAATGCTGGATGCTAGATATGTATGTATCTATTTGCATTGTTCTCTCTCTCTCTCTCTCTCTCTCTCTCTCTCTCTCTCCCTCTCTCTCTCACACACACACATTCCCCATAGTGCTCTCTTTGGGCCATTGCAATGAACAAGTTATTCTATTAATAGAAACAATTATCTGCAGGTGAGTGAGCATCATTTATCAGAGTCAGAGGCAAGATGCCTAATGGTCAGGTCTTCATAAGAATTCAGATTTATATTCATGAATGAATTACTTGCTCATTATTTAAATGGGGGATGCGTTTCATGTTTGACTCCATTGCTTTTTTTCTCTTTTCTTTTTCTTTTACAAAAAAAGTGCATCCTTAACAATACAGTTTATTTCATTCATCCACCCATCCATTAACTGTACTGCTTATCTGGTTGCCAGTCAATCAATAGGTCACATATAGAGGCATACAACCATTCACACTCCTATTCACATTTCTGGGAAATTTTGTGTCTCCAGATAACATACTGCACGATTTGGATTGGGAGAAGAAACTTGAGAACCCGAGGGAAACCCACGCAGACACGGAGAGAACATGCAAAATCCACAATAAAAGGCCCCTGGGCAGAATCGAACCAAGGACCCGCTTGCTGTGAGGTGGAAGCGCTGCGGAGCCACAGGTTGTAGTTCAGTAAAATTCAATTTGTAGCTTATCCTGATGAGTTACTTTCAGGCAAAAATGTAAAAATTCAGTATAACCTACTGACCTTGTCTGCCCTCACACTCCAACATCAAATCAAATATTTTTTTTAACATTGAAAAAAAGGAAACAATCCCTTTTGTAGAAGTTACATTTGCAAGATGTTATATTTGCATTTTTTGACATAATTACTCAAAGATAAGATTAACTGACAACAGTTATTGTCATTACTTTTATTCATTCTAATGAAGTTGCTATGAATGAACTAACAACCTTGAAATTAAAATTTGCAACTGAATATCTCTGACATTTGTAAAGGATTGTGTTCCAAGGTTAGGAAAGGCAACAAAAAACAGAACCCATAAGCACAAGTTCAATCCTACAATCCCAGGTAAGGAACTACCAGTAATGCCTTCATTGACCAGAGGACAGTTCCCAAATCCTATAGATGGTCGGACACCTTCTGCTTTACACATATGTAAATGCATAAATAAATGAATGAATAGTAACATTATGTGTTTTTAACCAGGCGAGAAATGGAAATATTACATTCAATGCCCTATATCTGGATAAACAAGATCCGAGGATGAGGAGAGCACCAAAACTCATGCCAGCAGATTGGGGTTCTGGAAATGCTCCAGAATTTGAAACTTGCCAACTCACAGTGCACTCTCACTTGTACTGTATTCATATAAATGTGTTTTGCTGTATTTGTGACCCACTGACCTATCTCTTACATTTCTTTTTTTCAAAGCAGAGGTAAATTAATTCTGTCAAGTTCATGGATTCATCCAAACAGGGATCTCTGATGCGATTATGAAGTAACACTAGCTCAGCTTAACTAAAGTTTAAGAATGAAATAAACAAAGTCTGATTTGCCAGATAGTATTTTCATGGTTAAAGTAAAAAAAAAAAAAACAGTTGTTTGTTTTCAGTGGCTTTGATGGTTAATTTAAGCTTTAGATATTTATTTTATTTTTTTGTACAGATGTAGTATTTACCTTCCTATGTGAGATTTCCAAATATAGAACCCAGGCTTTGCTCACTGTCAACGTGTGCTGCTGAACACACAGGACATATGAAGCAGATCTGCATCCTACTATTGCAGTGTCCGACACTTTTTTTTTTGGTTTTCAATGATAATCTGAGGAAAGTGAAATATTGGAGAATAAAAAAAATGGTTTCAGGGAAGATATTAAGTTAAGAGGATTACAAATGTCCAAACAAACAAAACATAAAACTTTAATCAAGTTAGGCAAAGATCTTGAGATCGGATCTAGTTTCCCTGGACAAACGTATACTGGTTTACAACCACTGCTGCATTTTTTTTTTTTTTGCAAGAGCAGAACAAGGCAGTGGTTGACCAGCGTGGACAGAAAAAGACTCATAAGATTCAAGCTGCTGTAATTCCACAATTAAAAGATGACACACACTGTAGCAACAATCTCTTATTAATACAATATTTCAGCACAAAAAATGAAGACTACTTTTGACAGCTCTTAGTCCTATCATATTATGCCCATGCTAGAGGCCGCCCCCTCTTTACGTTCCCTTCCTGCATATGTATGTGACTCCGATTGCCACAACATGTTTACTTTCACCAATTCAGCCCGAGAAATGCACAGCGACAGCTTTCTTGAGTTGCTACCAATGGGCAAACACTGTAAAGGGCACGTGTAATTACAGCATGCGCAGAAATGCACTCGGATGTCATCTCCTTACATTGCACTTTCAGCATTTCATTCTGCGAGATCTCTAAAAGATTGCTTCTGAGTTCAAATTGTATTCACAATTGATTTTGGCTGGTGGAAGGAGTCATTCTATAGGCATTTTGAAATATTATACAAAATTTAGCCTGCACGCGCTTCATAATATTATTACTCAGCTGTCAGAGAGGGATAATGGTGAACCCTATTGATCCAGATATGGATCTCAGAGCATAAAACAGTCCGCATTGTAAGCCAATAGTGACTCATATACTTTAGGTGCATTGCTGACCCAGCATACAATAAATGTCGAGCAACAAGCCCTTATATACTGCAAAATAATGAGAAGACAGAAGACACAGAAAAACAAGATGCATGGAGAGCAATACACCAGGGCTGCTCATATCACTGATGAGTACTAACTGCAGCAGCCTGTTCCCATTGAATATGCCATGGATAATTGATAGTTCTTGGACATGAGATCTGTTGTGGTTCCAAATTTGTGTGCATCTATGTCTTTGCTTACTCTTGTGCGAGTGTATGTGAGTGCATGTCATTGATGGAGCTCGGATAGAGATCCTGGCAGTCTACCAGCAGAAATCATTGCCACACTGCCAGTATTTTGCCAGCAAAGAGAATGAAAAAAAATCTGTTTGGGGGAGCTTAGCATGCACTTCACCTTTATCTGCAGCGTGATGTCTTTTCGTGCAACTTTACGTTTTCGGATGAGAATTGTCATTGTTAAGTCAGTGTCAATGTGCACCGTGTGGCTGCAATCTGAATCAGTCATTATTAAGATTTCTAAGGCAGCCGTTGATATTATAGCGACATCACCAAGGACACAGAGGAGAGGACCCTGGCTTGAACTGCATTTTAATCAGCATGCATACGGTAACTAGTTGCATAGGGGTTATTATAAAGATCTCTGCTGTTTACATTCTGCAAGTGTAGCTCCTACTTTAGAGAAGTGCCAATCAAGTCAGTTTTTTTTTTTTCCTTTCCAACACATGAACGCGTCTGGCACCTCACCTGGGAGGCTGATTCAATATGTTGGACCATTAGAAATACAAGGACAAATCCTTGTCAAGCCAATTTCCAGGTCTGACTGGGAGACAGAGAGTCTCTGTCCATGGTGCTGACTGCTCATCATCATCTGACAACCGGGTCTGAACCTGAACGCCAGCGCAGCATGAATGGACATGAAAATGGTAAAACGGACACGTCTGATAAGAGAAAAATGATTAAAAAAAAACGTCCAGTTAATCGGGATGTCATTCAAATGAGCTCAATTTGAGACGTTTCGTGAAGAGACCGTCACACCAGAGCCCGCTCCTCTCTGCAGAGGTCTGATAAAACACAGCCAGTCGATGACTTTGACGCGCCACGAAAAGAAGTGCAACCGGGATTGGGGGGGTGGGGGGACAGTTTACATCAGTCGGCGATCATCCATCAGCTCTCAACCCGGAAAGACCCAACCGACAGGAGACAGACTTCAAATCCTTACCTCTGTCGCCATGTTTGCAGGCGGTGTGTGCAGCGTCTGTCCCGAAGTGAAGACCAACACCGACTGCACGCGTGGTGCGGGACAACTGGCGTGGAGACGAGCACAAGCGCATACGGCATAGGAGCAGTGTGTGTACGTGCACGTTTATAAGCGTGTGTGTGTGTGTGTGTGTGTGTGTGTGTGTGTGTGTGTGTGTGTGTGTGTGTGTGTGTGTGTGTGTGGTGTGCAAGCGCGTGAGTAAGAGAGGAAGAGAGAGAGAGAGAGGTAGAGACCTGTGTGTGTGGGGGGGGCAGGAAAGCAATAGGTGGGGATTATATGGATGAAATGACATTTTCTTATTAATAGATATAAACTCGAGTTTTGGTCAGGTTGTTTTGGTGAATAGTTTTTGTGTTGCGATTTGGATCTTGAGTTTGATGATTCAGATCTGAGGAGAAAGACCTGGTCATGTAAGACTGGATTACAACATTGGTCACCAACATCTAGTTAACTTGCAAGTTCACATGGCCAAGAATCAAACCCACTTTTGCCTGATGGTGTCATGTCCTCAAAAATGTGTTAAAATCTTATTGACCAGTAATTGAAGATGAACATCTGGAAGCTAACGTTCGGCTTTATTGAAAAAAGGGTTGTAGTAGTAATAATAATAATAATAAGATGAATAATAAGAAGAAGGAGAATAAGAATAAGAGTAAGAGTATGAGTATGAGTATGAGTATGAGTATGAGTAATAAGTATAAGAATAAGAATAAAAATGTGAATGTGAATAAGAATAAGAATAAGAATAAGAATAAGAATAAGAATAAGAATAAGAATAAGAATAGAGGGGGGGTTCAGTGCTTAGTTGGTTAGTGGCCCCTGATTTGATTCCAACAGGGAGCCTTTCAGTTTCTCCCCTCACTTACGATGGGTTTTCAACTTCAAGAACATGCAGAAGGTTGATAGGAGACCCTAAATTGCCCAGATGTATGAATGAGAGAGTTGAATGGTTGTCTGTCTTTAAATGTTGCCATGCGATCAATTGACTACCAACCCAGCGTGTTATCTGCCTCTCACCCACTGACAGCTGGGATAGAGTCCAACATCCCCACAACCCTGAGTGCAGGGTGAGTGATGTAGATAATTGCTTACAACAGTAACAACAATTATATGACTAATAATAATAAAATATAACTGATTCGATTGTGAAGGTTATTTTTCATCACCTGTATAGAGGAGTATTAACTTTCCATTAGTGTTCAACTTACAACTCCCTTGAGGCGCAACTTTCTATCCCAACCACTATAAATGGTGGTGCAATTTCACGCCTTGTGCTTTCAAAGAGTTTAACACTAGAAAGCATTCACCAATTCACACACACACTCACACACTGGTGGCTGGCAGGTGCCAACCAGACCACAGGGACCTACATGGGGTTTGGTGTTTCTCTCAAGGAAAGTTCAACATGCAGGTAGGAGGAGCAGGTAAATGAACCTATCTGATTGGAGGGATGTAAACAGAACCACAGTCGACCTTTTTCCACATATCAGGTATATAGAATTCAGCCCATCAGTCTTCTTCTTCTTCTTTCAGCTTTTTCCCATCAGGGGTCGCCACAGCGAGTCAACTTTCTCCATCTAACCCTATTCTCTGTATCCTCCTCTCTCACACCAACTACCTTCATATCCTCTCTCACTAGGTCCATAAATCTTCTCTTTGGTCTTCCTCGAGACCTCTTGCCTGGCAGCTCCAATTCCAGCATCCGTCTACCAATATATTCTCTATCCCTTCTCTGTACATGACCAAACCATCTCAGTCTGGCTTCTCTGACCTTCTCTCCAAAACATCGCACATGTGCTGTTCCTCTGATAGACTCATTCCTGATCCTATCCATCCTGGTCACTCCCAAAGAGAACCTCAACATCTTCATCTCTGCAACCTCTAGTTCTGCCTGCTGTCTTTTGGTCATTGTAACAGTTTCTAGTCCATACATCATCGCTGGTCTCACCACTGTCTTGTACACCTTTCCTTTTATTCTAGCTGAAAGTCTTCTATCACATAGAACCCCTGACACTTTTCTCCACCCATTCCAACCTGCTTGGACCCGTCTCTTCACCTCTTTTCCACACTCTCTGGTGCTCTGGACTGTTGACCCTAAGTACCTGAAATCCTCCAGCTTCTTGATCTCTACTCCCTGTAGCCTCACCGTTCCACCCGAGTTCCTCTCATTCACACACATATATTCTGTCTTGCTGCGACTAACTTTCATTCCTCTCCTTTCCAGAGCATACCTCCACCTCTCTAGATTTTCCTCTACCTGTTGTCTGCTCTCACTACAGATCACAATGTCATCCGCAAACATCATGGTCCATGGGGATTCCTGTCTAACCTCATCTGTCAGCCTATCCATCACCATTGCGAACAAGAAGGGGCTCAGAGCTGATCCCTGATGGAGTCCCACCTCCACCTTGAACTTCTCTGTTACCCCTACAGCACACCGTACCAGTGTCTAACAGCTAGCATACATGTCCTGCACCAGTCTAACATACTTCTCTGCCACTCCAGACTTCCTCATACAATACCAGAGCTCCTCTCTTGGCACCCTGTCATATGCCTTTTCTAGGTCTACAAAAACACAATGCAGCTCCCTCTGGCCTTCTCTGTACTTTTCTATTAGCAGCCCATCAGTATAGTTGGGTATTTATTGATACTCGTATACTAATATTTAATGACTACTATGTTAAATACTAATGTTAAGAAAGGAAGAGGGCCGTAGTTTTTGATTTTGTAGGAAATGTTTGTGGAAAAATATTAAACTAAACTTTTACCTAGGCTTTTTTTAACTGAAATTCTTGTAATACACATTTTCTTTGATATACTCCCTTATATTTTGCTAACATTTTGTCAGGAGTAGCTGAGTGTGCTTCTCAGTATCATTCTTGACACAAAAATGGTTCATGTCACTATGTCATACCAAATGTCAAATGTAAATAATTGAAGTTCATCTGTAGAATATAAGTAAATTTGGGATTGGTACTGTTGGTAAGACTGTGGTCAGACCTAAGAAACTGTTAATGCACATCTAATTTGCTTCTGACATTTTGCCCTAGCTGGGCTTTGTAATTTTGAAACAAAGGTGAAAGCTAATAACATAACATGCTAATATTTAATCACTTTCTTTAGATTTTTTTTGAATACTAGTTGGAAACCAAGCTGATTTTTTTTGTCAAGAAACCTTTAATTATCTTGATGAAAAAAACAAGTTTTTTGGAAGAGATTGCTTTTACAGTATCATTATTTTACTGGTGTTATTCGAAAAGCTAAAAAAAGACCAGTATTCTACATGTTAGCCACACACTACTGAAACATTCACCGACTCAAAATAATAATCGGTCATCACCTCTCTCACTGTATATAATCATAAGTTTAAATTCTATTAGATCGCAACAAGGTGATGGCCATTTTGAGGACATTACATACCTTTAACTGCCATAGATTTTCATATATTATTTTAACAAGAGAAAAGGTAATGTGGAGAGTTTAAAAATCATATTATCAGGCCTTGACTTTAAATACTTGTCAAAAAACTTGTCACACTGATCAACTGTTTATTCACCATTCTGCCACCTTTTTTCTGCTTCTTCTCTTCACCAAGTGACACTATAATGCAGAATAATCTGCAAATGGGAAAATCCCCATAGGGGAAAATATCATGGGATTAACCTTTTCAGTGGTCTGAAAGATTGTTGCAGTGAGAGGTTTCATGGTTATGATGAGAACATAATAGTTTACTGCTGTTAAATGTATTCAGGCGTTCTGGTCAGACTGTCTGACAGTGGAGGCTTATGGTTGGCCGTGACATCTCCTTTGCCACATCGGTGTTACCCTACATGGAAGTTCCCTTTCTGTTCACGCACCTCCAGTTTATAAATGCCCATGACAGACTGAATGAGATTCAGTGGATCTATTAATAATTTTTGCTGTCTCTGGAGCGTTTGAGTGGTGGAATCAGACATGTTGATGGCACTAGATGAAAAGTTGCCATAGTCATTGGGATTTACTCTCCGGCCAACCCGAATTTCAGTTTCAGATTTCGAAGCAATCAATCCAAATTTTGTTAAAATTGCCATCGTTATGGTTTCTACAGAAATGTAAATTTGGTTACAGGGCTAACATATTATATTTGGTTATATTTTGTCCAAAATAGGACAGACATAAGATATTTTAAGTAACAAGTGGATAAAAGCTGCCTGAAGAAATTATTAGGTTATATATTCAAATATCTATCATGCCAGAAGAGATTAATTTTTATTCCTATTGAGGCTGCGATGAAATAAGAAGCCTTCATATTCCATATCTTTCTGGTCTTCCAATGTGTCAGAGTCTGCACTTAAATTATAAAATTGCGTCAGCCTCAAATTAAAATATAATAATACATAGGGCTGCAGACACATGCATACACAAAGTCGCACCACAAGTCATTCTCTTTTCACATTTCATATTTTATGTATTTTTTTAGCAAAGTGTTCTTGGTTTCTGTTTCACTCCAAGACTGCCAGTTTGTATTTGACGCTCAAGCTATAAAATGAATCATATAGTGATCCTGTCCCTCCATTCAAAAGGGAAAAAAAGTGAAATGGTGGTTCCTTCACTCATATACTCCTACTTACTTGCAGAGTAGTGTTTGGTTCCAGCATAAGGCACAATCTGTGCAGCACAGGACTGTCAATTTGCACATGACCTTTTCTTTGATCATGTTATTGAAATGAAAACATGATTGACAGCTTGCTTTTTTGTTTCTTAAATAAAACAATGACAATTTCAATGACCATAAATTAAATAAATAAATCTATATCTTAAATGAATAAAATAAATAATTGTTATCAGTAAATTGATAATAAGCACATTTTCAACAACATATCAAATAATGAAACAAATAACAGAACATTATAAAATGAAATAAAATAAAATAAAAGCTAGTGAAAAGCTAGTGAATAAAAGCTAGTGAATACATAATTATATGTATGTGTGTGTGTGTGTGTGTGTGTGTGTGTCTTACAGTGGATAGCTGGCTTCTGCATTGACGTCTCAATGTTTATGTTAGTGACTCTGCTGTCCAGGAACGTTAAACCGTCACTTCTCCTCACAATCAAATATTGAAACTCTTACAGTGGATTGAATTTCCTCTGAGGTTCCCATTCTTCAAACCCAGTATTTTTGTTCATCCAAGGTGACATCCAAGAACAGACTGGATTTGGTTAAAGAATTCTGAAGTACACACTCTCACACACACACACACACACACACACACACACACACACACACACACACACACACACACACACACACACACACACACACACACACACACGCGCAATATTTATATATCCCAAATCACAAGCACTAGCTTTTAAATGCACATTCAACCTGTATTATAAGACATGAATAAGATTAATGTTCATGTGTGCTAAGATCTCCATCTAAATGTGTTCTGGGCTTTGTGCCATGAAAAACACCCTTCTGCTATTGACTTAACCACAAGTTGTGGATTTCTCTTTCACGCAAATACACAAATACTGTCCGAGAAGCCCACTGAAAGACATTTTGTTTTCTTCCAACATGGCAGGAAATGAGCTCTCAAACCGAGAAAATACATTCGCTCGGGAGCTGGGAAAGCAAATAAATATCTCCTTAAATATCTTCCAACTTTTTGGATACTAGAATTCAAGTAAATCAAAGTTATCATCTTCACTGAGGCTGCACTTTGAACTATCTGTCTGACATTCTGTGTCTCTCCCAAGTGTAGACTGGGGCATAATATTGTGTCAGAGGGCCTCTGTAGATGATGTAATCTCTGATTTGGTCCTGAAATAATTTAGTTGAAAATCTTATGTTAGTTAAAGACTTAGTTTTCAGAGACACCAAGTGTTCTTGAATCCGATATCAGTTCTTGCCAGCAACATGGATTATGCTGAGTCAGCACAAAACACAACCCATTGGCATCAATCGCTTATACATAGTTATGTAATTCCATTGAAGCAAGAAGTGTTTAATAACAATATTCAGATGACTATAATTGGAAGGTGTGCCGAGTTATTCAATATCACTTAAGATAAGATAAGATAAGATAAGATAAGATAAGATAAGATAAGATAAGATAACATAACATAACATAACATAACATAACATAACATGTGAGGGTGCAACAGTGAAGGTGAAAAATACACAACCAGAACTGAACAACACTGTATATAAAGTGACAAAAATAAATAGCAATGTATAAGATAAATGGACAAAAATAGGCAGGATGTGTGCAGGCTGGGACAAACAAGAGAGACAGCAGGGTTAGGGCATTACGTGTGAATGGGTGAGGTAGTGAATGGGGTAGGATAGTGAGATTGTGGAATTGTGGAAGCAGCACAGGCACTTTACTCAGGGCGGTCAGAGTTGTGTGCCGTCCAGACGGCTGTTGTACAGTCTGACGGCCGTGGGCACAAAGGAGCGTCTGAAGTGTTCGGTTCTCCACCCGGGCGGGATGAACCATTGGCTGAAGGAACTGCACATCAGCCAGAGCTCGTCGTGCAGGGGTTTGGAAGAAAACTGAGAAAACTAAGATTTCGATTTTTTTAAACAGGGTTATAAGTGGGTATGAGACCATTAATGTGTGAACTGCGTCACCACTGACTGCCTTGGAGCTGCCATCTACCATCAACAGTCCCAACGGGTTCATAAGTCACACATCTGTGGCTACTTTTGTTGTTTGAAGGCAGGTTGCTTAGCGATTTATTTTCAAACCAAATTACCTTTAAAATGATTAAACCAGTTGCAGTGCATCTCATTGTTACAAAATATCCAGTGCTTGTTGGGATTCGCACTAGAACTTAGGTTTTTCCTGTGCTTTCAGGAAAAATGTCCCACTTATAAGGAGATGTGTGACTTCATTATTGAGCAGCAGTTGAAACAGAAAAAAGAACTGTGCATAAAACCAAAGATATAAATGTACTCATGACAACCGAGGCTAAAAATATTACAGTGCAATTGAATAGGACAGCTGGAATTGCGCAGTGACATGCTGGAGGCAAAACAGATCTTCCTCTAATAAATTTCAGATCAAGGGAGAGACATCAGCAGGATTTAGCTCCTTTGAGCAATGGGAGGCAAGGGTTGTAAAGCAAGCGAACGGGGGAGGGGACGGGATAAAAAAAGAAACGGATGACTTTTCCGTGCTTTCACTCCCTTGTGGGCAACGATGAGGAAGTAACATTAGACACTATAAATGCAATTCCCCAGCTGATCTGACAACTGTGGGATGCAGCGACGCAGTGACGTTATGCTAATTCTACAGGAACAAGCAGAATAGGTTAACATTCAGAATGACATTGATTTTACTGAACTAAATCATTCAATATTGTATAACAACATTGTTTATATTATGCTCCTGAAAAAAACATGAAAGTATAATTGATGATCTTGGGATACTGACAGTAATAATGCTAAATAGCATGACAATATGACAATGACAATATATTTTGACATGACTACGTATACATAGCCAAAAATATAAACAGAGCATGTTTCCACGTTAGTATACCATGCAATTTTATTCCTGCAATCAAAGATGATGGTTCATTCTATAATGTTTTGAGTATACATTGTGGCTGTATCTGCGGTCCTCCAGAAGCCTTTCTGCCATATGGAAAGAGATGAGAGGAATGAGATGAGGAAACAGTTTTATTCCTGAATTGTTCATATAATGCGTGCAGTAGAGCTGGCATACCAACACATTCCGTGATGTTTAAAGAAACCCACAGAGAAAGGTTTTCTCTCCCTGCTTAAATATACAGTCACAGCATGGAGATTGGCACAGTTTTGGGCCGCTCTCACTGTATGTTGGTCCTGCTTTAATTAATTTAAACGTTTTAATTCCATAAAACTAAATGCGCAAAACAGATTTGAAATGCGGTTAAAGCCTACCTTCTTCAGAAAACTCATTAAAACAGTTGGCAGATGTTTGAGCTGCTCTAGGTTTGAGATGAACGCATGTAAGGTGTTTTTTGACGTTTTTCCATTCTTTTATAAAAGAGAGCCATATTTTGACACTTAACATGCAGATCTTGCTAATCATATGTATTTTTTTCAACAGTACTGTACATCAAAAACAGTAGTTCAGAGCCTCTTAATAACTTGCGTCTCAGTCTTGTCTTTCATACTGGCGCAATTGTTATTTGATGTGTGATAAAGCAAGTAAATAATCTGTTCCAGAGACGGCTTTTCCGTCTGATCAGTTGCGTCACAACATCTCTGAGGGTCAAACATGAAACTGTGATGATGATGCTGAAAAACCCATAGTCATTGCAATTAGAAGTAGTCACGTGCATGCTGAGGATTCCTATAAACTTCTACATTTAAATACGGTTGGTTATGTAATTTTTTATTTTTTTTTGGTAAATTCAAAAAATTCTGGTTTTGATTTCAAAACAAGAACTATGTTGGTAAGTAATAGAGAGGTATTTGCTGTGATTCATAACAAGGCTTGTTTACATCCCTGTTTATACTGGAGATGTTGCTCTCCAAAGGTTGGACCATAGTGAAATTACTTGCCATCATTTATTTTCTTAGAGATATTAAATGATCATGATAATCTTTTTGAAACAGTATTTGCAATAATTTTGTATCGCATGTTTTCCCTCTTGGACAGTGGTGCTTTTAATCTACTAGTTTATTTTCAATTTTCCAGTGCTTTCTACCGTGCTAACCTCTAAACAGTACATCAGAACCCAATTGCCAATGCAAATTAGTTTTATCTCCTCACTTAATATGAAACATCGAAAAACTCCAAATGAACAAACTACATGTTCTCCACGTGTCTACATGGATTTCTCTGGGTTCTCCGGTTTCCTCCCACAGTCCAAAAACATGCAGTCGGTTATTGGAAAAAATTAGGAAATTTGCCCCCAATAAGTGAGTGAATGGTTGTATGTCTGTATGTAGCCCTGCAATTGTCTGGTGACCAGTCCAGGGTGTACTCCGCCTCTTGCCCCATGAAAACTGGGATAGGCTCCAGCATCCCCCACGACCCTGAGTGTAGGATAAGCGGCAGACGCTGGGTGGATGTCATTCAATTCTGGTGTGATGAACACTGTCACATCAAGAACCCTTGATACTTTTTTGCCTCCTTTTTTTTCTCAACAGCTTGATTTGCTGAACAAAATTGTGCAATAGCCTGTTCTTTACAAGCAGGCCAATCGAGCTGGCCATGTGGCCATCATGGTAACACCAGCAATGTAATTCCCTGCAGTTTTCTTGGCCAAACAACAAGGATGCAGATAAGACACAGCCTCAAGACAAAAAAAATGGCATGGTCCACAACAACAAGAAATAGAATTAAACTCTACCCAAAGACTAAATTCCATTCAGAAAATAAGGATTTTAAAGGTTGTTTTGCATTTTATGTTATGGACAGATATGACTAAATTGAATACATGACCATACCAATGCCAAGATGTGTGAATTAAAACTCATTTACCTTTATCTAAAATGATCCTCTCTGTTAACACAGCGTGATTTGTGACTCAGGCCCATTTTTCTTCGACTGGTGTTACTTCAATCACTTTAGACGACAAATTCAATTTTATTTGGTGTTTGTATTGAAACCATAGCAGGCTACTAAAACACAAGGCAAATTAAGCCCCTTTCGTTCTGATTTGCAATTGTGGTGGCTAAAATAATGGTGTCATGAAATTCAATAACCCAAATTTGAGAAACAGGCAACCCTCCGGGCTACCATAAGTTTTCAAAAAGGACGGGCAATGTTAGGGGGGTGATATCGCTTGTATTTTTCTCTTACCAGTCCTTCGCTACAACTCATCCTCACAGTAAGGATTCAAATGATGTCTCCTATTGTGACGTGACAGTATATACAGATTTATGCCATCAAAACACAAGGATTATTCTGTATGATACACACCTAAGCACATGCTGTGCCCCTCACAGTTCAGTGATAGTGACAAGGGAAATGGGCCTTAATCCAGTAAAGAGCTGGTCCTGTCAAGAAGCAGATGGCATTTCATTAGCTGTTATTCCTAGAAAGGAGAGATACAGAAAAAGAGCAAGACTCCACTCTTACTGCTTAATGAGAGGGCTTTTTTGGGGTGGGGAGGGGTTGCTCATTCCATCATTCATTAACTTAAAGCAAGGGGGTGAGCAAAGGACACCAGAATAGAAATAAAAGAGCTCTGAAATCATGACACTTGTGTCGTATCCTTGTTTGGAGCCCTGATAATATTGGCAGGGCATACAGGGGGAGATTCAACAAAAAAGGTTGACTTGTTTCACATGCAGAATTTATGAGCTTTGACAACTTTGCACACGAAAGCCCTGTCAGTGATACTGACAGCAACAAGCACGAAAGCTGCTTGACTAAGCCCCATGATCGAGTGCACAGCACTGTAGTGGAGTGTAATGATACCACCACCACCAGCCATCCTACTGAGAGCAGAAAAATTAGCCTGTCAAGGAGAAAGGAAAGAAGACAGAAGAAAAATTCCTCCCTCAGATTTCTGATGTGCATTTTGGCTTTAGATCAGTTTTTCACAGCCAAAGTATCTGGACATATTGCTTTAAATGTACTTATTCCATCAAATATCCAGCAAAACAGCTATCTGAGAAAAAACATGCTTATTTTGAATAGCGCTCTTACATTTGTCTTAAGCCTGGCAATTCATGCCATGACTTACCTCAATTACTATGTACCTTCTATAAAAATGTATACATATAATTGCCATGCAGGAACATTTATCCGTTTTCCTCTATGAGAAAAGCTATTCTCTTTAATGCGCAGTCTTCTCGTGGATAAAACTCATTTCAACAAATTGCATTTGCGATCTGCTTTCTGTCACTACCCCAAGTTTATGACCCGAGGTAAGGTTTGTAATGTCAGTCAGCTGCTAAACACAGGCCACTGACTGTGAGTACACTAACTCATTGAAATCAAAAGCCTCACTTGCTTCAATTCGCTCACAGTAAGAAGCTGCAGGACAAGCAATCAGTGTTCTGCTATGTCTCTGTGACCAAATCAGCAAAATTCTAAGTCGGTAGACTGACTTAAAGTGCATCTCTTGGTATGTCCATTTCATGTGCCTCCATCCCATGTCTAAGATTGTACTCTAAGCTTGTTCTTTCAAACAACATTTAGACAATAGCTCTGATATTGATTGTATTATATGAATGCAGACAATTTCAAATATTAATTAATCAATTCTAAACATTAGGTGAGTAAAGATAACCAATGCAGCCTCAGGGCGGCACAAGCTGGTGTCTCCCTGAGCCGGAATAAATGCAGAGGGTTGTGTCAGGAAGGGTGTCCGGCGTAAAACTTTGAAAACTCCGGCGTACCAAATCCAAACATGCAAACCAAACCTAATAACCAGATAATACCGGATCGGTTGAGGCCTGGGTTAACAACAACTGCCATTGTTACCAATGACTTACAGGGTACCAATGGAAACTGGACTACTGTAGGTCAAAGAAGGAGAGGAGGAAGGCATGTTCGGTGGCAGAGCGAGAAGAGGAAGGGGAAAAGTGAGGGACTGAGAGTAGGGACTTCAAATATTGGGACTATGACAGGAAAAGGTAGAGTTGGTCGACATGATGCAGAAGGAAGGTGGATATACTGTGTGTCCAGGAGACCAGGTGGAAAGGTAGTAAGACTAGAAGCTTAGGAGCAGGTTTTAAGTTGTACTATCATGGTACTGACAAGAGGAGAAATGAAGTAGGAGTTATCTTGAAGGAGGAGTTTGTTAGGAATGTTCTGAAGGTGAAAAGAATGTCAGGTAGACTTATGAGTCTGAAACTGGAAATTGAAGATGTGATGGCCAATGTTGTTAGTGGCAATGCCCAACAGGTGGGATGTGAGTTTGAGGAGAAGGGGAAGTTCTGGAATGAGCTAGATGAAGTGATATAGAATATCCCCAGAGACGAGTGAATGGTAATTGGATACAGACTTCACTGGGCATGTTGATGCAGGCAATAGAGGGGATGAAGAAGTGATGGGCAGATTTGGTATACAGGATAGGAATGCAGAGGGACAGAAGGTGGTAGACTTTGCAAAAAGGATGGAAATGGCTGTAGTGAACACTTTTTTCCAGAAAAGACAGGAACATAGTGTAACTTAAAATGCGGAGGTAGCAGCATGCAGGTAGACTACATCTTGTATAGGTGATGTAACCTGTAAGAGTTAAGTGACTGCAAAGTAGTTGTAGGTGAGAGCGTAGCCAGACAGCATAGGATGGTGGTTTGTAAGATAACTCTGGTGACAAGGAAGATCAAGAGGACAGAGGCGGCGCAGAGGACAAAGTGGAGGAAGCTGAAAAGGGAGGAGTTTTGTATGGTTTTCAGGGAGGAATTGAGAAAGGTCAGGGAGTGATCAGGGAGAGCAGGTGGTTGGGTTGGTGGTGGGTTAAAGCAGGTACGATGTGGCTATGATGTGATAGACAGCTATTGGCCAGAATCCTGTATGGCCTAGAAACAATTCCAGTGACAAAAAGACAGGAGGCAGAGCTAAAGGTCGCAGAGATGAAGATGCTAAGGTTCTCTTTGGGAGTGACCAGGATGGATAGGATTAGAAATGAGTCTATCAGAGGAACACCACATGTTAGATGTTTTGGAGAGAAGGTCAGAGAAGCTAGACTGAGATGGTTCAGTCATGTGCAGATGAGGGATAGTGAATATATTGGTAGACAGATGTTGGGATTGGAGCTGCCAGGCAGGAGGTCTCGGGGAAGACCAAGGAGAAGATTTATGGATGTAGTGAGAGAGGATATGAAGGTAGTTTGTGTAAAAGAGGAGGATACTGAGAATTGGGTTGGATGGAGTAGGTTGATTCGCTGTGGCGACCCCTGAAGGGACAAGCTTCAGGGGAAAGAGGAAGAAGAAGAAAGTGAGTAAAGATAACTATACATTATAGGGGTATAAAAGTACAGGCCACCGTAATAGGCTGATGACATCTCAGTTGTGGTTTCGTATTACATCTTTTGACATGCTGAAAGACAGGAAGTAATAGACCGACATTGACTTTAGGTTGCAAATGCACTTAAGGCTGGATTTACCAGAAGTAAACATGCGCACCTATCAATAAAAACAACATTTGAGTGCTCGCACTGGCCGATGAAAAAGAGCCTTGCAAATAAAGAAAAGCTTAATGCGAGCCAATGATGTAACTCAAATTATGCTGGTAGGAACCTTCTCTTTGACTGAACTAAGAAACAATCTGGCTTTACTTATGGCTTCTTTTTTAAACATTCAGAGCAAAGAAGTTTATTATTTCATGGAATAACATGGATGGGAAGGAAAGCAGGTGAACACCTGGTGCATAAAATTAGATAGTAATTTCTCTTTTACTTTATTAAGTGAAACTGACTGTAATTATGAAGTGAAGTGAGTGTTAAATTTGTAGTAAAGTGAGTGTTAAATTTATGGCTTTTCACAGCACATAGTGGTAGCAGAATTTTGGGATGTTGGGAAGCTTATTTGTTGCATGTGGCTGTAATACAGAGCTGGCAGGCAGTCTTTAGAAGATAATAATGAAACCAGCCAATTTCCTGTCCTCAGATGGCAGAACAGATGGTGTTTGCCCGATTGTCATAAAGCTGCTGAGAGTCATCCAGCCCTTCATCAGCAGCACTCACTTCATCATCATTAAGTGGCACAAGGTATGACTTATAATTGTTTACATTTAGTACAAACTGCTTTCACAAGGTGTTGAGAGCATGCACACAACCTCAGTTATGGTCTGCTGCCACGGGTGTCAGTAAAATCTTTTTCAGTATGATGATGTTAACAAAGAAGAAGTTCTGCAGTCTAAGGTGAGTCCTGGTCATGGCTAGGAAAAGGTCAACATAAGGCTAAAGATGACTAGTGTTTTCTTCTTCACTTTTTAGCGATCCCCTTGGCAGCAGTTGTCTTTCTTTGCCACTGGACAGATACTCATTTTTGATTTCTCTGTTTTGGGAACACAACAATTGACATTTGGAATTGTGGAACAGGACACACTCCATTAAGTTTGATATATTACGCATACAGTAGCTAAACTTCTGGAAGAGAAATAATAGACCTCAACACACAGAAACAAAAAACAGTTATGTACAGAAAAGGGAAGAAAACGTACACATTTTAAGTAACATTCACACAATCATGAATAAGTGCAGATTAATTGGATTTTTTCAGCTGAGATGACATGTTTTAAGAAAAGATAAAGAGATGCACTTAAATATTTTATTTATCATTGGAGCAAATATGCACTCACAAAAATGTTCCTACCTGACCTTTTTCTCTTGTGTGTATTTTATACAATACTCAGGGGTCTGCATTTTGACAGAAAAGGAAACAGAGATATAAATCTAAAGTCCCCTTCCTTTTTGTCTCCTCTCCTTTTTGCCTTACTCTTCCTCTGGAGAGCAATTCAGATGTTCTTTTTCTCTTGTTTCTCTTCAAGTGCTGCCTTTGCCTTGCTATCTCTCCAGTCATCTGGGTGTCTTTGCCAGTCTCCTGTTGCTTTGAAGTGTTGTGTGCTTTCCACATTCAGAGAGTCATTCTGTTCTCAGTTAAAGGAGGCACTTGCCTAGGCCTGACAGTAAAAAAAGGATGAGAAGATATTTGATTGTACAGCGTTAATTAAAGAAAGTGAGTGTAATTGCAAGCATTTAATCATCAGATTTCCAGCATACAGTGTGCTGCATTATCATCAAAGTCTCTACGATGAGTCCATCTAAACAGGCTCATTCTTGGACTGCCTCGTTTCTTTGCCATAATCGCCCCAACAAACAAATCAGGGTTGCTGCTGTCCAGATGAAAGATTTTCTTGGCTTGAAAATGTTTGATCATTTATTTTCAGAACTTTTTGTATAAACCCAGATTATCTTTAGAACTCACCCCAGTCTTGGACTCAGGAGATTGCACTTTGTCCTGTTCTACAGTTTAAAAGAATTTAAGCTTTAACTGTCCTCCAAATTCCCCATCACCTCAAAATGATGATGGAGAGTCGAGTGCTTGTTGTCATTCACCAAATCTGTTTGATATTTTCAGGCACCAAAGAAAAGTAAAGAGTGCTGAAATGACAGTGGGAGAGCGAGTACAAAAAAGAAAGGGTGAGACAAATATGTTCGACGCTGTTATTGGCAGGACACTCTCTATTGCTCATTCAAAAAGTTGGTTTGAATTTGATAGATAAGTAAATGCAATAAAAGAGCTTCAAAAAAAAAAATACTTAGCCTGGATTGGATGTTTGAGTCTGAGTCTGAGTCATTTTCTAGTGAAAGCATAGACACATCCAGAGTAAAATAAATTTGATTTTAATTTTGTAGAAAAGGAAAAAAAATTGTAGTAAAGGAAAAAAAGTTCATAAATATGGTATAGCTGTGCTACACAGCTTAGTAAGTATGACATTGTATAGATTGTTGAAAACTGTTTTCAAAAGACATGACGGATCATTAGCAATAAAGTGTTCACAGTGGTACTCTACCCATGTTTCTTAGATTGTGCCCTGCAAAACAAGCCAGTTCAATAAAAAAGAACTTTTGTATTCCACAAAATATTTGATTATGTTGATGATAAATTCTACCCCAACAAAAAAAAAACAGGCAGACCTTGATGAATTATTCATCAGTCCATTATATATACCACTTATTCTGCGCACAAGGTCGCACAGCGTGAGACATTAAGGTTGCAGACAGGAGTCAAAGCTATATTTAAGCAGGCATCCTGCCCTAATTGCAGAAATAGCAAATTGTCCAGAATGACAAACAAGCAAGTGGTCTGAGATGTAGACTGAAGGTATAAGACAAGAGTCTGGAAAGAGTTGCCTAGTGATGGGACAGAAGAATAGGTCATGTCTCTTGTACCTTTGGGAAGTTTCGCTTGTAAATGCTTCAATTTGTTTTGCTGGACAAATCTACCAGAGAACAGCTCCAGTGAGATGTAAAAAAAACATCCCTACACAAATCTAATTGTAGAATATACAAACATGAAACCCAGAATAGAGAATGAACAAACATTAGCAAAAATAAATAGATTAGCCTGGTAATGTGGTGTAGAATGTAACTTGGAAGCTGACAAGAACATCGGGAAGAGGTTAGAGTATAAAGAGAGGACAGAAGGTTAGAGGGCATCTAGTGGACAGCCAGAGGATGACAAGTCTGGGGGGTTGAAGGTAGGGCAAAGAGAGTTTTGAGACTGGCGAGTCCTGTCAGAAATGTGGTGAGAGAAATCACCAATTCACATTATTCAAGAAACAAAATATCCCAGCAGTCATACTTCAAGATGTTTGCATCCTGAGAAAACAATACTGCTTTATCATCAAATTTTATTGAAGAGAAGACTAAAATAGAGCTTAATTATCATTATCCATCTTTAAAGTATATCGCAAGACTTCAAGTAACATCTCTTTATATCTATTATACATAAAGGAAAGATAGACAGACAAAGCAGTTGTTTTAGTGCATTCTCATTGACCCTGGATTTCTTGATATATATAAAATGGTAATCCAAGTTCTGAAGCTTTCAAGGTAAGTAAAATAAAATAATGTAGACTGATGATTATTGATGATTATTTCCAGTTTAATTATGGAAAGGTAAATAAAAGGAATATGTAAATGTTTTTATTTTCTATATTTGTAAACCTGTATGGTATTTATTTACCAAGGGACCAAAGGATGGAAATCAGCTTTAGCTAAATTGGATTCAAAGCATCTCTTCCCCATCTTAGGGATTAATGTTATTGTTCTTGGTCTCTTAACAAATAAACTATAAAAAATAAAACAAGCTAGGGTAATTGGGACTCTGTTAATGTCAACCAAATATTTAAAAATGTCCTCTTGGTCTCAGCATGTATTCCTCTCCTATTACTTTAGTTTGCAAATGCATTTGTTCTTAGTTTTCCATCACCAATATCCAGGGCAACCAGGTTAAAAGCAACTAATCTTATCTCAACAACCTTCACCAGGTAGATGTAGGAAGCAAGCATGCATTAATACAAGTTCTTGCATTCTGGTTTCCATTAATTGTAAGCCTAGCAATTCAGATGGTTGAAGTTGAATCACAAGAATAATTGTAAAGTCTTTTTCGTGATCTTGTGATAGATGTCTTTAAGAAACAACTGTCTAATATGCACAGTATAAATGAAAATGGAAGTCAGTTGGTAAGGAGAAGGGCATTGCAGAGGATGAGTGTGGAATAAGCAGTAATTAAACATTGCAAGTTCTTAGCAGTTTGATGTATTTGTTGCAAGGAAAGACTCCAAACCGACTACCCATATTTCTTTGTGTTCTGAGGGCCCAAACTGATCAAGGCAGATTAACCTTGAACATTAACTGACTTCCTATTCTTGAAAGATGGGCAGATGATCGGGAGGAGACCACAATGATGTGTGAAAGTTTTTAATCTTAAGGAAACTAGAAGTACATTAAAATCAATAATACGCATTATTATCGTCTGTGTTTGGATTATCAGAGAGAGAAACACAAAGGTCTTGCAAGTATTGGGGCCATAAGACCCTTTTGCAGCTGGTAGCATTTTGGAAACCTTGAAGAAAAGTAAGCAGTATGATTAGGTCCAGGCTTTGGGGAGTTCAAGTGTTTGCCTCACCTTTGTTTTGATCAGGGAGTGAGTAATATATTACTGAATTCACAGGGCATAAGAATGCATACTATTTTCAAGTGCGGACATTTCATAAAATACCAAAAGTAGCATCAATAACTAAGATACTGTTTCATCTTTTAGATGAAAACAAATGAACTGAATATACTCATGTTATGATAAAATATTCAAATCAAAATCTAATTAAACTATAGTAGTTCAAATAGTACATGCCATTTCTATTCATTGGTTTCTAAATACATTTTATGGTATACCTTTTGTTGCTGAACCCCAAATCAGACAAACATTTCTGCATACAGCCTTAATAATGGTGCATTTCTGTGAAAGTAGTGAATGTGTAATCATGTTATAATGGTGGCATCACATGCACACTGATTGTCTACTGACTTTTGAGGAAATCTATTAAATACACAACATATAAAAGAGTAAATATATGTGTAAAAATATGTTTTCCTGTAATACTGTAATCCACGTCTCAACTCTTAATGTATCTAAATGAACATTGTGTGGAGATGACTATTATTTTTGCATATTCAACACGAAAGTGTTTGGAAATATACTTCTCCGTACTGCTGAAGAGTGAAACAACACAATAATGATTTTGCTTAACTTGTGAAATTGGTTGGATTGGAGGACATTTCTTTGAATTCGACTGCAGTGTGGAGCAGCAGGCTCTGCCCTGGAGCGAGCCCAACACATACCTGTCTAATGGTTGTGATATGTGAGTGGGGTAGAGCCCTCTCTGCACACTGCATGTCATTGATGAACACTGGAAGATTTTCCTTAGACGAGGCAAGGAATAGCCAGGTGGTCTGCCCTTGAAAGTTTTCATCTGTGCAAACTGGTATGTGTGGGCTAATGTGCTTGAGACACAGAGAAAGTGAGAGGGAATTATGGTTGTCTTCATCCAAAGTTCATGTTGTCCAAAACTAGCACAAGTATACAGTAATTCTGAAGGGGAATATGAAGTGGTTTGGAACACTAGCCAATGCAAGACTGCCTGTTATTCCAAGTACACCTTACAGTAGCATGTCTGCCCAGCGGATTAGTGAAAAGCATTATTGTACTCAACAATTACCTGGTTTGTTCTTACCTTCATTTATCTGGGCAGGTATTATTCAGAGGAGACAGTATTAGGTAACATGTCTAAAACAAGTTACCTATGCACAGTGATTTGCTCAGATATCTGCTATAGTTCTTTTCATTGCTCAAGGACATGCAAAATATAATTTGGTATGAACAAAGTGGAATTTGTGTTACGCTCTTCACTCTAACTTTGTTATATTGATATGCATTTTATCAGACCACGCACATATCATCATATCATATCACCATCATTTTACAGATATAATAAGGTTAAATAATATTATAACAATACAATTTCCCCTTTCAGGTATAAAGTACTACACTGTAAAACTGTATTTATATTTTAATTAACCAAGAGCCTGACTGATTTGTTGTCAATAGTAAATTCATTATTAGCATTTCACAGATTATATTTTATAAGCTAAATACATACTGTATGTCATTTGGCACCAAATTATTGAGCTAGCAATAGGGGCCTAAAAACAGGGGACATCAGTTGCAGGATGTTTAATGCAAGCTGTACATCTATTGGAACCTTTCTGATGTCAAATTTGCATCTGGTGCTTGTGGTTGCTGCAGATGATCCAATATCATCATTTGAGATCGGCGAAATTGCAGTCAATTCAGAAATATGTATGATCACTAAAAAGTTATTTGGACATTTTTGCAGTTTGTTTAAATGTATTTTTTATAGATTTATGAGGTGTCGCTGACAGCCCCTATGTTCTTATGTTTTCAAATATCAACAGATTGAAATCTAAACTCTATTTACAAATATCCATATTGGCTAAACACATGATATGGTGAATCGATATCAGTCGGCAAATAAATATGGTCTATGTGTAAATATAAGTGAGAGGGGTTTTGATGTGAAAACCAATAGTTTATTAATTTTTATTAACTATTCATAGGTGATGGACAAAGGGATTACAATGGTGAATTATCTAACATTCCAGCCAGAAACATGGGATATGACGTTTAGTTTGTCTGTTTCTCTGTGATCAAGAGATAAAAACTGCAATGAATGGATTTGGTTTTTCTTTCTCCTCCTGGAAATCTCTTTCAACCCTTAGCTATGACTTAATACTGGAATACAAAACTTTTTTTTTCAATTTAATAAAAACATAGAAATTTAAAAAGGGCACATCCAACAAACTGCATTTGAGTCCAGAAGGCTATCCTAACTGAATATGTATTTCTTACTTGTATTTCAAACATTGCATTTAAGCTTTACTCTATGATAAATGTAATTACTATTACTACGTAGATAAAAACGATGACTAGAAAAATGCTATGACTTTTTTGTGTGGGTATCATAAAATGAGCCCTTACTCTTGTAAAAATTGTTTATGGTGATGAAAGTGGAAGGTGTTGAAAGCAACCTTGTTAAACAATGTCACAGGTCTGGATAATGAACTAGGCGATTTCCAAGAGCCAGTGATGGAAAACCACATAAAAATAATTTCAAACATGTTTTACAAGATTTACAGTTGCAACATTTTTGAGAATTTTAAAATTATGTATAAGGAAGAGGTGATGCTTTGAATTGTTCAGCAGATCACTTTCACTGAACCGGGCCCAAAGTATTTATTTAAGTGGGAAACCATTATCAACCCTCATCAAGACTGACATGAATGACTTTTCTCCCACTAGCCAAAAATGTTATCTTAGCATCTTTCGCTGAGATATGGGAAAACAAGTTGCTGTTTGCCGAAACTCCTATCTCTCTATTTCTCAACAGAGGTGAGGTCTGATCCTTAACTGATGACCCTGGCCATTACATAGATGAGCAGTGAGGGCGTACGGACACACACACACACACACACACACACACACACACACACACACACACACACACACACACACACACACACACACGCACACTCACACAAAAACACACACACAGTAAGAGAAAAGATGAAGCGATAAGCGATAGCATAAAGAGGAAAAATGGGTTCCCACTGTCCTCTGTGACTTATTTGGGATTATACAAAAAGACATGAAAGACAAGCAGGTAGATCGCCAAACACACAAACAGAAAAGAGATGAAGCGATAGCTAAGTGATAGCAGTGAAGTCTACAGCTCATTAATCACAGTCAATCTTTGGACAACAGCTTAAAAAAACTCACCCAGGCTTGGGCTCATACTATGAACAGTAATGCTTGGACTTGCACCAAAGACTCATTCTGAGCATAGCTAAGTACCGTGGTAAAGTAGTGATCCACAATATACAGTGACTTGCATACAGGTCCAGTGAAATGGACAGGGTCAAGGAGTAACCTGCTGCTGCGCTTCAAAACAGTTTACATCCTTTTTTTTTTTTCAAAAACATCAGCGATTCAGAAATCCCCACATTTATTTATACTACGTATCCAATTATGTGAATATAACTGGAATTGCCAGAGTTCTGCCTGACCTGTGGTCGCTTTGAGCATTAAAAGCAGCACCCCCCCTTCCCACACACATATAAACGCACTCCATTACAGTGATGTTTCACTGCTTTGCTTTTACTGAACCTCTGTGAAATCTTCAAAACTAATTAAATGTAATCTCTGAAGAGATCCAATTTTCTTAAAAATAAACAGACCAAGTGGTAGAAATGTCACATGGGGGAAACTGCTCTTTACTACTTTTAACCGCCTCCAACTGGTAATGAAATTAAATATTTTGGGAGAAAATAGTCAATAAGAATTTTAGTTTTTAGTGCGTATATTATAAGCCACTACTGTGATGCAAAAATACTATGTAGAGATTACGGAAAATGTGAATCTGATAATTAAGATAAGAATTCTCCTAATGTTGCACATGTTTCTGCACAAAGCCCAAGACTCAGTGTCCCTCTACACAATAAAGCAAGAATATCTTAACATCTAACATCAAGTACCCAAGAAAAAAGTCCATGTAGTCCAGTTGCAAGAAGTTGTGTTCTGTGATTCTAAATGGTGCCTGTTAGCTGCATTAGCATTTTTATGTCTTTTGGAGCAACCTCAGGTAATAAATTAGTGTAGGATGTGTGTGTGATTCATTCCGAAGACCTGTTTTAAACCAACATTGCAATGCTGGCA
This sequence comes from Fistularia commersonii, assembly GCF_037954325.1. Taxonomy (NCBI): domain Eukaryota; kingdom Metazoa; phylum Chordata; class Actinopteri; order Syngnathiformes; family Fistulariidae; genus Fistularia; species Fistularia commersonii. Next base: position 15,407,960 of record NC_141285.1, read on the forward strand.
GTGAATTTTGAACTGATTAGGTTTGCAGTGTATAATTTAAGGTGCAACTTTTGATAGGCTGGCCGTGTATAAATTTCTCATCCTATCTCTTCTTTTTTCACATTTATTACTTTTCCAGAGTCACTTCTCATGATCCACCTGTCTGTTGCCTCCTGACACATACACAAGTTCCTGATGCAAGGTTCACCTTACAGCATGTCAAATTGTTTGACGAACAAATTTGATCTTTACATACCTCATCTGGAGGAATCATACTTTTTTCTGTATAGTGATATTGAACAGCATATTGAAGCATATTCATATCTAAACACGCATACCAACTGTGTGAATTCTAGCACAGTGGTAGCAAGTTTTAGCCAAAATGCTGACAGCAGCCATCATATCTGGCTCTGTTACAATAACAGTCTGTTGGAGGTATACTGCGGCTTGTGTCTAGAAATCAGCTAGTGTGTCACAAGATTTTGCACACATCTGAGGAAGTCCCCCATCGCCCAGAGGCTTTTACTGGAAGTTGACTACGTTTTGACCACACACATGCCAGCATACTACAGAAAAAAAAACCCTGTCCCCTACTTAAAGCATCCAGTTTTCTTTACCGTCACTTTGTATTTGCTTCCATGACAATGATCTGGTCTAAGCACCTTTACAAAGACTCAGATCTAGAGGAGCTGAAGGCGGTTGCAAGGGTTTGAGTTGACAATAGCCCGGGGACATGTGTGTGTATGTGGGAGGGGGGGTCTGACTGGAGCTGAATGTACTGTTTGACCTCCAATGATGAGAATAGAACTGGGAACAGCAACAGAGTGAGAAACAGGTACAGAAGAATGAAACAGACAAAAAATGAGCAAACATCAAGCAGAAAATACTTGTGGATGGGGTGGTGAATTTATGCGTTTGAGGGCCAAAGACAGTCAGAGCTAAAGCAAATAATTGTCAGCATATCTCTTCACCACTGTTCAGTGTGACAAGCATCTATGGGCTTAGCACTATCTGACTGTGTGGTGTTAAAGTCCTTCAACATAATTTCTTCACATTTCAACAACCAAGTGCAACAGTCCCCTCTGAAAAAGTAACTCTCGGAGTTGGGCTCAGTGAACCAGCTGAACTGAAACCAGAGGTATTGACTTTGTGAGTAGAATATTCATGGTGGCACTCTAAACTTCCAGTCTATGCAAGTCTGTGATGTTGTTTATGAACTCAGGCTTGTAGCTGATTTATTTTGTTGCATGGCGGATTAACAGTCTTTATCCATCACAGCCTGTTGAATACATTACATCTCCAGCATTGTTTGCAAACAAGAAGATTAAAGGGGCATTACCCAATGGTAACACAAAATGTCAGATCAGACTTTACAGATTTAATACTTCAGCTGATTGTGTAAACCCTGGACTGTGTTTTACATAATTTTTCCTGTGAAATTCTTTGAAAAAGCAGATATGAAAGTAATAGTGGAGGCTACTTTAGGGATTTCCTCATTCATCCTTTAATGAGAACTGGAAGATTGAGTCAAGTCATGGCACTGGCTGAGATAGCTTTAACAGCATTTTTTCCCCGCTTACCAAACTGAAAAAAAGCAGCAAACACTTCATGTGAGTAGGACAGCCATTTATTCTCACAGTGGACATGAATGCTAATGAAATTAGGAATTATGCAGACTTACAGCTCAGAGGGGAAAAATATTATCAAAGCCACTGACATATCAAAAATGGATGCCTTACCATGAATAGCAGACGTAAAATGACCGAATGCCACCTTTAAATAAACCTTTTCACTAAAACGTAACTTCTTGTTTTTGGATGGTCCACTGATTGTTTAACAATATTTAAAGTAAAATGTTTTGGAAAAAAAGGTTTGCAAAATGAGCAATAAAAACAGCATTCAAAGATAATAATTAACGTGCTGTAACCACTAACAGTGTCTTTGGTCAGGTCCCATACTCTGAATGCATACTATGGACTCGGTCTATGAAGACATAGTTGTCAATGTCTTGTCCTTTTCAACAAATATTGTTTGTACATATGTAAAGTGGCCATAAATTGTGAACTAACAATGAAACTAGCAGTTATCATGGCTACAGAACTGTAAACTATTATCTTAATTAAATGAATTATTAGCCAAATTGGCTTTTATATATATTTTTTCCAATCAAGCCTAAAGTCAAATAAATGAGCAGACAGCACTGCTTCTATAATGATACAAACCATGCAGAGGTTGACATTGTCTATAAGTTGGCAACTAAAATGTATCGAGAGTCTAATTACCAAAGTACAGGTCTATTTCACAGAAATTCAGAATTCTCGACAACTGTAAAGTTGCACCAAAGGTAAGGGTTTTTGAAGGGTTTTTGCTCTCTAGATATAGTTCATGCATTCATTGTGGTTGTGACCTTTGCAGGTGATTTGCTGAGCACATGATTGGACTTTTAAGTCTCCTGCTGAAATATTTAATGGGTGTTCCGCTGGCAATCCCGATCATGCAACCCCAAAAATCCCATATATGAGAAAACATTCCTAGCGCCAAGCTCCTAGTTGCGTCCAACAACATACTTGAACCCTCATCAAAAGGTGAGAATTCTGTGTGATAGTATCCTCACCAGGCTACTCCCCCTTTCACTGATTCTTTATTCCCAATATGGCCAATGCAAGAAATGCTCCTTGAATCTTATTTTGGTAAATTTGGAGCTTCTTTTACATACAACATTTAGCCAATGAATTATGAGGATCTGCAGTGCGAGTGGAAGCAGAAAGACGTGTAAAGAGGAAGTAACAGAGCCAGATGCCATTGCATTCCAAAAAAGTGGAAAACTGACATGCATTATGCTGGAATTGGAGCTGTCAGGCAGGAGGTCTAAGGGAAGACGAAAGAGAAGATTTATGGATGCAGTGAAGGAGGATATGAAGGTAGTTGGTGAAGAAGTTGGTGAAGAAGAAGAAGAAGAAAAAGAAGAAGAATTTCAAGCCATAATTATACATACTCACTTCTACATTCATGATTGAATAATAGTTCTCACATAAAGACAAGTGTTAGATAGAGGAATTACCCCAAGGGTATACAATTTAACCAAAATGCAGAGAGCATAACACAAACTTTTCAAAAGTTATTAAAAATGGTTTCACAGACAGATGAATGTGGTAATTACAAACACTGGCTTGAACAAAGGTTCTCTGACCATTTTCTATAAATTTCTGTAACCCTTGGATCTACACTCAGAAAAAAAAATAAAAGGGACCCTGGAGGGATTATATTTTTAAATCATCTTGACAACATAGAATAATGTCTGGATATGGTGTAACAGCTTGTTTAGTCAACTTTTCCATTATTTGACTGATACATTATCTGTTTCTCAATCCAATGTTCCTTTGTTACCTTGTTAAGAGTTTCTTTCTCTAAGGAGTCTTAGAGCTGACCTACTGTCAGTTCATGTATGTTCTTTTGTCTCAAAGGATGCAAGCTCTGCTTTTGAGCCAACCCTAAAACAAGAAACTGTAAAACAACCAGAATAATAATAAGAAATGGTATCTCTTCTAGTGATGAAACATTTAATGTTTTTCCGTATATATCATAACTCTTTACGAATATATAGTTACAACTATGTTATTATTACTATCATTATTGTGCTACTGAGTCACACTTTTTCTGTAATTTCCAATTCTCCCAACTTTACTTGCATCAGGAAGTTTTGAGAAAATTCATTTGTGGTGCTTTTTTGTCATTTCTTTTAGACCAATTGATCGACATGCAACTTTATGATTATCTCCTTGTGTGGTTTGAATTATTAATTCATGGCGGTCATATTGGGGTGGTTATCTATCTCAAAGAAACACATATGATCACTCACAGATATCTTGTAACATTCATGATTGACATTAATTTTTTCTTATACTTCTCAGTAGAAAATAGCTCCATACCCTTATCTTAAATAAACAACAGAATGCCTTATCCCTGACACTAACACTTCCAAAACAAAACACTTTTTTTCCACCACAACCAAGTCTTAATGGTCAAACTACCTAGCTTTTCAGCCCCCCAAGCATTTGGTCATGACAAAGCGTATCAAACCCTACAAGCATAGTGGACTCACAGACCTCACACACACACACACACACACACACACACACACACACACACACACACACACACACACACACACACACACACACACACACACACACACACTACTGCTCTCTTTTCAAACCATGCTAAACCTTTAGTCTCAACAATACTGGCTGGACCTAATCTTATACTCCTCCTCCAATCACTGGGCAGGAAACTGAAGAGTGGAATTGATTGGCCGGTGGCCACAGGGGCCAGTTAGGGGAAGGAGAACAAGAGGAGACAACCATTGTTGATTGATTACCATGAAAGACACTTTTGTTACAGACTTGAAGGCAGTACACTGTGCCTGTATCAGGAAGAAATGCAAGCAGTCTCAAATTAGGTCAGTATTGTAGTGAAGCCTATAAAAGATACTCCACTGAGATTGCAAGATGTGCATGTGTTAAAAGACCCTGCCTTTCTTGAGAGAGTAAGGCCCACTGATTATTAACTATGAGTAATATCAACTAGCTGTGGTTCAAAGGTTAGCAGTTCCCATCTTTAAAAACATGAAACTTGGGAAATAACAGAAGGAAATGAAAAAGGGAGGAGTAGAACTGAAGTCTTTGATTAGCCTTGACTTCTTGTTTACTGAAGCCACATTCAGTAACAGTAATTACAGTTTTTGGATAATGCTAATACACTGAGTTCTCATCATTCCATGAAGCAAGGTAGTAACAGTGCTAAAAAGATGAATGGAATTCTTTTAACTGCTGGTAAAAGGTTTTATTCACGGAAAGAAATATACACAGTTTTTGTGCCAGTAGGTCATTGGGGATTTGAGCTGTAGCTTGGGAAAGTAAGGTTGAAACATGTTCAACCTCATTCTCGATTAAAAAAAAATAAGAAATCAATTAATAAAATAAGCAAAGATGACTCTCTAATCCCATTGCAAGCTTTTCCAAATAAGAGGTGTTGAAGAGAGGATGATAGCTATGAGTGCAAGGATAAGAATTTACATCAGATTTTATTGGTGTGACTGGTTGCTTGATATTGGAAAACATTTTTTTAATTTGATTTAATCTTATTAAATTAAACTTTATGAACTTGCTGCTTTTGTGAAATTTTATCTCCAACGCTCCAGGCAAAGAACAATACTGTCCCTTGACGATGTATTTGGATCAGTGTTCTCATCCAAGTACACCTCCAACTGTTTGCAAAACACTCAGTCTCACATCCTTTCTTAGTCTCTTTGTTTTTCCTGGCACATGCAGATAATAATAACAACCTACAATCACATGTCCTGTTACTTGGGGTCTGCCTGATCCAGCTGCAGCCCGATTCAGATATTCATGACACACAACCCTCTACCATGATTAACTATTAACTTGTAGACAGTTATACTGGCATTCCAACAGCCAAATACGCTTTAATGTGTTGCAAAAATGCATGAAAGCCTCTTAATGAAAATACATCCGACCCTTTAAATCCAAATGTGATACTTTTTTCAACTATATGGTCAAAAGGAAAGCCCCTCAGACACAAAAAAGAGCAAGAAGCCATCTAAAGCTGCCGAGTGCCTGATGAGTGTTTTTCGAATGACTTTACATCATGGATGCATATCACACACAGTATGACAGGGCTGCACATAAATGTTTGATAATGATTGTCTATTATATGGATTAGGGAGATTATACAAAACCGGAGAGACAAAAAAAACAAAAAAAACTTGCCACAGTTTGTTCTCGCTCTCGTTTTAATTTGTTAAAGAGGAGGGGTTTTTGTCAAGGATAAGGGCCAGGAGGAGTGTCTAGAATACCAGTGGGAACACCCCCCAGTGTTTCCATTGGTTGGGGTGGCTGTGAGTGAGTTCAGGGGAGGCCAGTAGGGAGGTGAGTGGTCTGCAAGCTTTCTAGGGGGCAGGCTGCCACAGAGCCCCTACCACTGCCTCTTAAAACATAGGTACTCCTCACTAAAGCTACATACTGATAGACAGAGAGCAGGGGAGGGCTGCATACAGTTCTGCGAGAGGGAGAAAGGAGGGTGAGAAATTTTAGGAGAATTATAAAATAAGCAGATCTACTTGTGTTTATGCTTGACCGCTGCCTCCTCACGCCACAACCTGAGGCACATATAGACAAAACCAGAGGGGTGTTTCTGTGAGACTTTTGAGAGCTGACTCTCCAAGGAAGAAGGGAAATTAAATACTTTTATCTTCAAATTGTGGCGTCCACATTCAAGAGAGAAAAGGATTACAGCTGTTACACCTGCCAAACGTGTTCCTCTCTCCTCTCTGCATTTTGTCTTTGACTGAGTTACTGTGGAGTACTTGGATATAATCTTCTGAATTGTTGGTCCGAGCTCACAAAGGCATGGCACATGGACAAAAGAGCCCCAGGTGGGCATTAACCCAGGGCTCTTTAAGCTTGGCACTGCGCCTGTCGCTCTTCTCCCTCCTACTCCTCGCTGTCTCAGCCGCAGACGAGTACGACTACTATAGCTGGCAGTCGGACAACTTCCACAATGGCCGATTCTACACCAAGCAACCCCAGTGTGTGGACATACCAGCTGACCTGCGACTATGTCACAATGTGGGATACAAGAAGATGAGGGTGCCCAACCTCCTGGACCATGAGACCATGCCAGAGGTGAAACAGCAGGCAGGGAGCTGGGTGCCCCTGCTGGCCAAACGCTGCCATGCTGATACCCAGGTATTCCTGTGCTCACTGTTTGCACCTGTTTGCCTGGACAGGCCCATCTATCCATGCCGCTCACTGTGTGAGGCTGTGAGGGACAGTTGTGCACCAGTGATGGAGACCTATGGCTTCCCCTGGCCAGAGATGCTGACTTGCGACAAGTTTCCCATCGATAATGACCTCTGCATTCCCATGCAGTTTACAGGGAACCATGCGACTCAGCCACCAGGTAAGAAAACCATCCTCATATACAAAGTCACTCAGGTCTAAGCCAAGAAAAATGAAAAGGATATATATATTTAGAATCAACAGTTACTAACAGCAAGTCAATTCTGAAACAAATTGCCGGTGAGTTATTGTTCTTCTCGGACAAAATAGTCAACAAAATGTACCTGAAAAAGCTCAGAAATTATACTAAAGAATAATAAAAATCAAAGGATAAAAAAAGGATTCACACTGAACAAATGCCATGTGCCCAATCTACTTCATTAAGCAGTAATATAAGTGATAGAATTGGCAAGTTCATTCTATAATGAGAAATCATTACAACAGCAAAATCGATTGCCATACTGATATTTATTGTGAAGATTCTACAACGCCAAGGTTCACATTTATCTCACTCGACATATTAATCAGAAATGACAGAAATTAGTCTTCATGGGCCTGCACTTTCTGAAACAGTAAGAGTCTGAAAATGGTTGTGGTTCATATGGCATCCCTGCCCCGTGCTGATGACAGATGAAAGTAATGGAGAGACTCTCCAGAGGAGGTCAATGAGAGACGCAGGAGCATGAAGAGGCTATAGGGGAACGTCCATCTTTGTAACTTAACTGCCCAGGACGGCTCCCTTCCATCGCTTCATGCCTCAGGGAGAGACAGAGACAGACTGAGGCAGAGACAGGAGACTGAAAGACTCCAGCGGTCAGATTGCTCACCGAGTTAAGATGAAGACTGTGATGTTTAATACATCCTCACTGAAAAGGTGACACACATGCACTCAAGGACACAAACACAGATTTATCAGCAGATACCCATCAAGAGCTAATCAATCAGGCTTGGGACTAAGTGAAAGGAGAATGTCATACCTCAAACTGCCCCTTGGCAGAAGCTCTTGAAGTAGTAGTGATTCAGTGTTTCTGTGAGAAACAGGAAAAAAATTACCAAAAAAAAAAGGCTGAAAAGGCAAAAGGCGCATTAACAAAGTGGCAACGAAATTGAGGAATTCCATGTGAGTTTGTGTGGGTGTGTGTGTGTGTGTGTGTGTGTGTGTCTGTGCATACACAGGGACTACTTTTGTGGTCCCTTCACAAAAGCAGTCACTGCTAAGAGGGGCAGTGAGGGAGTCGATGAGAGTCTTTTGACAGTAAAGAGGGACAGTCCCCATGGTGTCCCGGTCTGCTCTGTCATTGTTGGGTCTGGCAGCCACCAGGCCAATTAGCTAGAAGGCCAATTACTGAGCTCCCACTAATTAGTTGACATGACAGAACAAGACAAGCAGGCAGAGAATGGGAATGGCTGGAGTGCGATTGTCCCTGAGAAGGCAGAAAGAAGAGAAGTGAAAGGAGAGGGAAGTGGGAGAACAGAAAGGCAGACAGTACGGTGGAGTGGAGAAAGGCTGCTTCCTGCAGGACAGAAAGCGTCTGCTTCTCTGCCTTCAATAAGGACTCAAGAAAAGGGAAAAAAGGTCTACTGTTCACAGTCCACTTCTTGCCATTACTTGCCATTGAGTCTCCGTTGCAATCTAATCTTGATGGTTTGAAATACTGTTACATTAATCATATATATATATATATATATGTATATATACATATATATATTACTTCATAAATAAAATTTCCATCAGGCATGTTTAATCTTTGAAAAATACTTTAGCTGATTTTTGATACCTTAAAGTGATTTAGTTAAACACTGAAATGAAACAATTATGCCAAAACATATTACCCCCATCAGTCATGAAAAGCTGTGTGACATATCTTGGCTTTAATCAAAAAAAAAATCATTTTTTTCTTGATATCAATCCGCCATGATTAAAAAAAACATACAGCGGGAAAAGATTGTTGGAGGATTGTGTGGTGAATTTATGCGGAGCTGACTTATTCCATTAAGGAAAATAGCTGTTCTGTTTTTGTAGGACTGGTATCAAATATGTGACATTTTGCACTGCTGTAGCTCATTCTTTTACATGCTCCCTGAAAAGGAAACTTCATCTGTCACCTCCTTTAAAAAACATTTGTTTGTTGATGTCTACTTGAATAGCACCAGAAATGGCTCGATTAGAAAGGGGTGCAATTGCAGTAAAAATACAGTATGCAGAGATGATATTTGTCGGACAATTTAAGGTTAAAAACTAGAAACATTTTAGTGTACAGTGGTTAAAATGTTTCTCTAGTCATGAGTGTATGTTTTTCAAACAAAGTGAACCCATATCATTTCTAGCCTAAAGGCTCAGCCACTGACATATTGTTAAGAGCCAGAGATTCTCAGATGTGCCGACGAGGCCATCCTGAGGACACACACACATGCATGTATACACAAAGGCATAGCCAGCAATAACAAAAAGGAATCTCATCTTAGAACTATGAGGTTGAAGTGCCATGGGAACCCGTCCTCATGTCAAAAGATATAGAGGAGTCTCTTAACAATGCAGGTGAATTCTGCGGAGTTGGATCAATAACAGGAAATCAACTACCAGATACTGCCCTTTCCAAGAGGCCCACTTAACTATTCCACAATTACACGAGACAGAACAGTTCAACAGTTCTTGTGGAAAATAGCAGTACAGAGTTAGTTTCACTTTTCACCTGCCTGTCACAGCAAAAGCTGAGCGGAACACCACCACCTGAGGTCGTGTGTTCGTGCCACCTATAAACTTTGCCTTATTAGCAACTGTCAAATTCAGTCCACTTCAATCCACTGGTGCAATATTTGGAACATGCAATGGTGGGAAAATTGCTAGATGGTCAATTTTAAGACAATATGTAGGTTGACCTGTGGGCGTCACTGAAATTAACCAATGAATAGATGAGATATTTTCTGTCCTTGCCAACTTCAGTGATATTGTCAGTGAGAGTCGCAGTTTGCGAGAGGAGACAGACACCACTGTCTGGTCGTGAGACGCACAATGGGTGCTTGTCATGCGGCACTGGCTGTTATATGTAAGGGAAAAAGTGAGCCAACGCTCTGTCTATGGAAGACTGCTTGGGCCTTTTGAGAATGTATTTTCTCTTCTGTATTCCTGCGGATGTAAGAAGTGTGCTGTATTTTAGGGGCCCCAGGGGCTTCTTGTGGTCCACCTCTGACTGCATGCCACATTTAAACAGATGTTAGGTCTCCCAACATAAATTACACAGTGCATTTCATCCACTGAATAGTACCGTTTTATGTCATAAGTGTTGCTGCTCATAACTTAAAGTGTCAAAATGAGGTATGAGGTAGAGATCCATGCATTCTTTTTCAACTCTCTGCCCATTAAATGGCTGTGATGCTCAGAGCGGAATGGATGATGAACTAGAAACAACAGAGGTTTGATGACAAAAATGTTAGATGTGTTCATTTGTGAATGTGCAGTGTGCATGAGCGTGTGATTTATCCATATGTCCATTCTATTTTTAGGAAATTTGAGAAAAGTCTGATATTCATTGCATGCATAAAGCTGGCCTTGGAAGACAGCAGGGACCTCCAAAGGGCTCAACCTTCACAGATGAGAGGGGTGTGAAATATTTTTCTATTCGCAATAACTGTTAACTAAGAATTCTGTTTTTAAAAGGTCTTACATATGACAATTTCCTGGGATAGCAAACTATCGCACGCTCGTTGTTATTTTTCTGAGTTTGAAATTTTTGAGAAATTCTGGTCTGAATTAGGAAAAAAAACAAAAAAGCTGTTTAATATGTTTTTACTCATTACCATTTCTGAAGCAAACTTATCTCATAATATGTTGTGTTTCCAGTAACATTCCATTACAGTGGGAAATCTATCACAATTACCTCTTAGCGGTGTGGAAAACTGTAGCAAGAAAGTCAATCTCTGTGTCTTTTAGATGGACACATAGATAGTTTTGTTTAATGCAAAATCCCTGGTTTAATGATGTAATGCAATGGGCAGCATTTAATGTTGTTTTTACAGTGTAAAAATGACTTGAGGAAATCTGCTGTTGGAAAAGGTTTGAAGATGTGTTAATACAGTTGGAGGCTGGTTAGGGTTAGTTACAAAAACAGTTGGTCTAGGTTATGAAAATATTGTGGCTTTTATTAATGTTGTAAAATGCAAAATAACAGACAGTGAAACTTTTAGTGTCTCACAACCTGCCATCTAAAATGGAATTTCCCATTTTCTAAAGACAGGACACACCAGTACACGTGACATTTAGGGCTAGAGAAATTGTTTGCCGCCACAAAAAAGTATTCTTATTTATGTATATTGGCATTGTTTCCATGGTGCCACCAAATACATGCCAATACCACATAATTAACTGTTAAGAGGTTGCGGTTATTTCACATATTTTCTTCAAGTCCTTGGTTTGGAATGAATGAGTAAGATCCTTTGATGGCATGCAGTGACCAATTAGATATGTGAAGAATTCATTTCACTCAAAGTGCATTTCTTTTGGTGGCACAGTAATTGAATTAAGTGGTATGTTTGTCAACCACAAAATAGAATAAATTCAAATAAGAATTTTAAGTCAATACAGCTAGCTAATACTAACAAACACGGATGATTATGTCTACGGCACATGTAAACATAGAGGAAATACCAGTATGATTTACCGGTATGAAATATGATTTTTACGTCCCCAGTTTGGATATTATGTGTTCTTTAAGGACACAATATCTTACCGTGGGATGCAAATTATACCTTATGATAATCACAATACATGAATAAATAAATAAAAAAGCAATCATGTCTGTAAAAGAAATTCCATCGGTGTGGTTTGGAAACTTCCAGTGTCTGTACTGAAGTCTCCAGTAGTCTTCACATGAGGTCATCGCGCTGTTAGTTATTACAAGCAGCATCATCTCACAATGTAATGAAGTAGCAGGAAAAACATTTCTGAACTGCTTTGAATGGATGGCAAAAGTACATTGATGACCTCATGTAAAAATATTTGTCGGCAGACGCAAGATGTAAGCACACATCACTGTGCAACGGTGACAGTCCTGCCGCCATGATTGTCATTTACCTGACAAAAAGCAGACTGTTATGAGGGCAGTCATCACTGAATTGATTTTCAAATGCAAATAGTTGTTTTCTGTCTAAGCTCAGCTCAGTTTAATGAAAAGACTGCTTTCTCTTGACACATCAGCACAGCCAGGCCTCCCTCTAACATACCATCTTGGATAAACTGCAATGAATTTCTTTGGATTAATGCGAACAAGATGTAAGGATATCGTTCATTGGAGACATAGCCAGACTAGTTTTGATTTCTCATTTGTGTGTGTGTGTGTGTGTGTGTGTGTGCATGCGTGCGTGTGTGTGTGCATGCGTGTGTGTGTGTGTGTGTGTGTGTGCGTGTGTGTTTTAATGCACTCTTCATGTCAGCACCATACAATGAAAGCCCTGACCCTGTAGACCTTGCAGTTCTTTCACCCGTGAAAGCATGGGAACCGTTGGAGGAGACACAGTGCCAGTTACTTGACATGAACATGGCTCTGCTCCCTCTAGCACACACATACATACATACACACAGCAATGGTTAGGGAGTTCACCTCCCCATGACTTGAGCTGTGAAGCATACTAAACTTTGACCCTTCTCATTATCTGCCCAGACGTTTCGGTTTGGTCTGGGGTGATAACCTCTGAACTCTGACATTTAACCCAGGGCCCTGAGTGGAGTTCAAGTGATTTGGTATGTGTATGTGTCTATAAATGTGTGACACAGAGGAAAGGAGAGAGAACAGGAAATTTTGGGTGTAGGTTTTGAAATATATTTGGGAAATAGTCGTGAGTGAATGATCGAAGAGACATCTCCCATACAAGCAGTCTGCCTGAAAAATGACGCTTACTCAACAAAGGCCTATTTTGTTTCCCTTCAAAAAGCTTGTCTGCAGTTCCATTTCATTGCCATGATGGATTCTTCACCTGCTGCAAAATATCCTTATCTCTATGCCACCTGCTAATGTATTCCTTCTTGTCTCACTTGCCCATGCCCTTTTTGAGGATGATAAATCAACTCATTAAAATTGAGGAGCTGCGATCCTTGTTGTTTCATAGAGTTAACTGGACTAATTATTTTTTTAATTAATACGATTATAGAATATTCTCTGGCAGTGTGTGTGCATGTGTGTGTGTGTGTGTGTGTGTGTGTGTGTGTGTGTGTGTGTGTGAGTGTGTTGTGTGTAAAACAGAAGACAGAAGAGACTGGAGGCAATTGTAAGAATAACATTGATAAAGGTGAAGTTCTAAATCCACATGTGCATTGTGTTGACACAAGATAAACAACAACGTCAGTGAGTAGGTCCCAAATCGAAAACATGAGGATAAATATACAAAAGGATGACTATACACTTTGAGTTAGAAATTGACAATTAACTCACTGTTTTGGTTTCCACTTAATATTTCACAAAGTGTGGTCGCTGTGCAGTTGAAGTGCTGGCTGTGTCCCTTGAATCACTCTTCATCGTGGTCAGCTGCCCCTGCAGTAAAGTTTGCATTTCTGTGTAGCCAAGACCTTGCTTTCACCAGCTAAATATACAACGACCAGAAGTGAAACATTTTCTCTGGAGTAATTTTGGTGGGCCTTTGGCATGCATGAAATACGGTAACGCCACTGTAGCTTTGCTATCTTTACCTACTATCAGCAAGCGTTACTCATTCATACTCGATAGTCTGATCCTCATGGCGTCATACGAGTTCAAATCTTTCTACAAGAGTGATCATCATTGCTGACTGGAATTTTTTTTTTTGTCCTCTCAGTATCAAAGGTTTGTCCTCCGTGTGACAATGAGCTGAAAGCGGACAACATCATGGAGCATTATTGTGCCAGTGATTTTGGTAAGTACATGTCCTGGTTAGATGGTGATTAATGTAAACACAGCATGGGTCTGTCAGTCTTTGCGGAGCACCATGGGAAAGAAAACTTTCAGCTTCAGTGCTCACTGGCTTCTGGGGGCACAGTTTTTAAAACTGCAGTTCAAACTTCCTTTGTCCAGAAGCGGCGACACGGACAAACTGAAATTTCTGAATCTGGCTGATCGACACCTTTTGCTTTTGTAAATTAGTTAGGAGCGACAATACAATGGATTGTCTCATTTGAAATCTTACCATAAGCAGAGAAAACATAAAACAGCAAAACATGTACCGCGAAAGCAAGGCTATAACCCTTATTCACAGACATAAATCATCAGTCCATAAAATGTTTCTGTGCTGTGTTGCAATCCTTTTAGTGCCTCACACAATTCCCAAATCCTCTATGTACATTCAACCCCATTTTGTAACTTCACTGCCTTCCAGTTTTAGGTCTATAATGACCAACACATGAAACCAGAGCATAATAATTCTATTATTTCTGTTCACTAAGTCTTTTGGCCCAAAATACAACAGCTTACTTTCTGATTGCAATGACTGCTGTTCATTATATACTGTTCTCATTTTTTGCATTAGATACTGTGCAATAAACTAGAAATGGTGACAAAACTCCTTTAAACCTTGGGAACTAACAGCTTAGTAAGAATATCATACTTGCAAAAAACACACTTTTTTTTTCTCTCTCTGTGTACATGCACATGTACATAATTATGGATTTGTGCATGTGTGCGTGCATGTGTGTGTGCATGTATGTCTGTGCGCGTGTGACCCATTTTGTGTCATTAATTTAATCTTCCAGCACATAACATCACATTCAGCAAAAACCAAACACATCTTCATCAAGACTTTATCAAGAATATTTATTTGTCTGGTTAATTAAAAGATTACTTATCTCATCTCCTGCAACGTGAGGGTTATTCTGGGATGGTAATGGGAGACAGAGATTCTTCTCGTCCAGTACAACAAAACATGATCACACGAGAAAGAAGATAGCCCACCATTGACAGACATTTTATTGGCTTTGAATGTAACTTACTGGATGAGAAATGAGGACGAGTAGAGAAGTCAAGATAGCCATGACGTATGGATTTGGAGATCAAGGCGAAAATGATTCCACCATGTTATTATGCTGGGTGATCACTGATTATACCTTGACCTCACAGCCCATGAATGTTATTCACTATTTGTCTTCTGTCCCTTTTTGCCCCAGAGCAATTTAAAATTTGGTGTTTTGTTACAGTTCTCCTTTTGATGTTTGATCTCATACCTCCCCATGCATTCCTTTCTGTACCATTGAAAAGATTGGCAAAAATAAGAAGAGCTGTAAAGAAAGATGCAAGGAAGTGAGGCTAGTGGGCTACACCTGGATTTTAGAGAGGCTGCATGCTTTAGCTTCAGGAAAACCTGTTTCTTTTCATAAAGACAGCACACTTCTCTTTCTTTTTCTTTCCATCTGTTTCTGCAACCTCTTTACATACTTTAAGAGAGTGACATTACACAAGGACATCGGCATAGCTCGACATAAGGATACTGGCCAGGCTCCCCAGTAGGACCCACTGCGCTATTTGTGACTAAATATCGGTACGGAATGAAACTGAACAGAAGGAAAATAAATGTATCCTCGCTATCCATACTGAAAATACTCATGAATGCATTCATTCACAGCTGAATACTTGCATTCGGGCATGCAGGCACACAAACCCATTGAAATATCTTGATTTGTATATCTTAATTTGAATCAGGATGCACATGGGAAGTGACATATGCATTCCCTCTCAAAAAATGTTTCCACCATACAAATAAGAAAAGATTGCAAATGGCCATCTTCCAACTAGTTGAGCACTTTCTCAGGTAGCTATTCTTCATACTGACCCCACCCCTTTGCCTGGTCCATGATTAATTTCACCTGTCAAAGCGCACACTCTAAGAATTCCTAGCTAGAGTACTTGCCAGCTCTGATTTAATGCATCATATGTGAAAATATGACCTTGGAAAAGTATGACCTTATCAGCATTAAACTTAAAGGGCAAAAATGAGTACATTTAAATGGCACAAGACATGCCACAATGGTATATATATATATATATACACGTATATATACAAATATTTATACATGTTTCATGTGGCATACATACATATACATATATACTCCCTAAGCACTAAAAATGAAATAAAATTAAACAGCTTCTGCCAAACAATTTGAATATTTATTTGACCCATAATTTGGCCCTTATCTGCAGGCATTTTGGATAAATAAATCAACTATCACCACTGTTGTAAAAGTAATATGGTAACTGTCAACTGAAGGTCAGCGTAAAGAGTATTTAAAACCAGCTGTGCTCATGAGTTTGAAACTCTGTCCTTTTATTGAGGGTGGGGTCCAAGAAATGCAAATATACAAATATATATATTTTTATGTAGGAGAAGTGAAATTATTATAATCAGATACTTTGATTTTTTTTTTTTTGCAAAGCTCAATACAGTTCTGGATTTAGAAAAAAATCTGATTTCCACCATACAGACTGTCTTGAAGTAAAAATAAGTGTGACTTTGCATTACTATCTAGTATTTGATAATCATAACAATCTATTTCTGTTTAAAAAAAATAAAATAAAATGCATCTGCCCTCTGCTTTTTCCAGCTCTTAAGATGAAAATCAAGGAGGTGAAGAAAGAGAAAGGTGACAGGAAGCTGATTGCGGCACCAAAGAAGAAGAAAGTGTTGAAGCAGGGTGTATTGAGGAAGAAGGACCTGAAGAAGCTAATTCTGTATATTAAGAATGGTGCCAACTGCCCCTGCTCTCAGCTGGACAACCTTGGTTCCAACTTCCTCATCATGGGCCGCAAAGTTGACCACCAACTTCTGCTCATGTCCATTCACAAATGGGACAAGAAGAGCAAGGAGCTCAAGTTTGCCATCAAATATATGAAGTCCCATCAGTGCCCCACCTACCACACTGTCTTCCAGTGAGCGTGCTCTACTTTTTGGGAAATCCTACATTCCATCCTGCTCCAGATAGTCTAATTATCATTTAAATAAAGCATCACTGAACCCAAAATCCTTACATTTGTTAACACCAAACTACAGTACATAGACCTAGAAAGGATTGCTTGATGTCAAGCTTTTGTTTTCTCAGCTTTAATATAAATCAAATAGTTGAAAAAGGGTCATCTTGATCTGATATGATGAATTAGATATTTTAATAGTTGTCAGGAGAAAGGTTACCTGTCCTGCTTTTCACAAATACATGTTCATTCACTATGATATGACTTTAATTCCTGAGGTTAAGTAGATGCAGTTTATTTAAATGTTTCCTTAACAATATCATCTTGCGCTATACTGTAGAACTAATCACTTCTATGATGTCATGATTCAGCTTTGTCTATTCGACAGTAGTCATTTAAAAATGGGAACCCAATGATTTTAAGAGAACAAAATTCAATATGTATTGATTCTTGAAAAGAGGAAGCAAAAGAACACTCCTCTTCAAAAAGAGGGGTGGAAAAAAAATATTTGCCAAATGTGGTTTGTGCAATGAGTGCAGATATCGGCACAGAGCTCACCAGAAATTTTAAACAAATAAATGTAGATGGCCCAGTTAACAGCAATGGGATTTTTTTAAACAATGTAAGCAGTAGATGATTCAAATAAATAGCAAATGTTTAAAACATGCATTTTTTTTTCTCACCTTCCTGAGATAGAAGACATGCAGAGTAACATGTGGCAGCAGGAGACAAACTGACACAATGGATGACAGATCACAAGCTGCTGACTTTGTCAAGCGCTGTTTGTGGCCTGAAAGAGGGATTTTTTTTTTTTTTTTTTTAATTGATGGAGAAGGAGGTTGAGGAATAAAAGACATCATCTTGCAAATGCAGTGGAATATGAGAACATGAAAGAGAGAAAAATGACTCTGGACAGAACCGACATTGTTGGATTGATAAGGCTCTGGTACTTGTTAATATGTTCCTTTTTTGACTTAGGTGATAATTTGCTTCATTAAACTTCTATGACAGAAGTCATACATACATACAAACATACATGTAGAACATACAAAGTACCACCTGAATTCACTGTTGCCGTAGCAATAAAAGATACAGTTTTACTTCCACAATATTTTCTAATCAGTTAATCTGTAAGTAGTTCTGTAACGTGAAATACATCTTTGTTTTGCAAAAAATAAAAAAATAAATAAATAAAATATATTTGACATTTTTATAAAGAATCTGTTTGTGAAAAGTGTTATTTCTTTCTTTTAAATCACTGTCAGTATTAGAATCAGACAGGTTCACTTCTAACCGACTTCTTCATTGGGAAAGCGTAACTGTTAATACTGTTACACTTAGCATGGTGAAATAAGCATGGTGGGTATTTCATTTTCACATGACCTACAGCTAAAACAGTTATTGTAAATTGCTATGAAATAGTCAAACAATTTTAAAACTTTTTTCAATCATTTTTTGCATAATATGTCATATCCTTTTGAATGGCAAATCCATTGGTATTGCCACTGACCGCTAATGGACATAATCCTAAAACCACTTGTAGTTATCCCATGGACACATTTGACCTTCACTTGTAATATTAAAGGGGTATGTTGATATTCAACATTTTATGTCACATGAAATTTTTCATATAGATGAATGTACACTCTAACATCAAACATTGCCAGGTTCACACAAAGAGAAAAACATATCAAAGTAAATCCTCTGAATAATCTTTCCTAATTCATTTTCCCACATTAAACATATAGTAGTACAGTACTGCCTAATAATCACAAATGTATCATTTGTGATATTCTCTCATTTCCAAAAAGTAACTAGGATTACTCGAATACCCCTGTTCTATTTCCTTCAGTTCCATTATACTACATTAAAAGTTTTAAAATCTTTATTTACAATGGAAATCATTTCTTACAAGAGTTGTTTTATCAGAAAAAAAAAATGCCTGTTAGCCCGCAATGAATAAATGGTTGGTATTTCTCAAGCATTAAGGAACATATAGCATACAATAATTGTTTAGATTTTCAATTTATCATTCAAATATGAGAAATTAGCAATTTCATTTTTGATATTTCTCTCTTAGGAACATGTTCTCTACTGTTCCTTAACCGTTGCGGTACCGAATTATTCACACCATCAGTAGATGGAGCTACTGCACAAGAACAGTAGAACATTTTACTATTAATGCAATTTCAAGATCAGATTGGGTTAAATTAAATACTCTTTTTTTCTCTTTCCAAGCTATTTAGTGTTCTGCACTGTATATAAATGGGCAGTATCCTCGTTACCATGACAATGAAGAAATGGCTAATCGCAAATTGCTAACTACGCCAAACCATTTGCTACACTGCGAATCCTAGTTCAGCAGGAAATAAATCAAACTTTGTTACTGCTTTCTATCTCCCTTTATGACCCCCCATGACCATCAAGTCTCTGTATCATTCATTTATTATCGATATCGCTTACCCTGTACTCAGGATTGTGGAGGGGCCGGAGCCTGTCCTGGCTGTCACTGGGTGAGAGGTGGAGTTCTCCCCGAACTGGCTGCCAGTCAATCAAATATAGAGAAGTACAATCATTCAATCACTCATTTACACTTCTTAGCAATTTTGGGATTGCTGATGAACCCGATGCATATATTTAGACCCATGCAAACATGAAGAGAACGTGCAAACTTCACAGGGAAAGGTCCCATGTTTGAATTGAACTAGGGACTTTCTCACTGTGAGATGTAACCACTGTACCATCGTTCTAACCTATAATCGATTCGATTATCAAAAAATTGAACACTAAATAACAAACTAAAGGACTGCCAACTCAACATTGTTGGCTAAATCATGCAGCAATGTGATTTCTACCATATGAAGAGCCCACTTTTCAATAGCGGATAGATAAACTACTCAAGGACACCTCAAAGCTGCTTGTGCTGAAACCAGTAACCTTGAATATGCCATTACTGGAAAACCACCCTGCCTGCCAAGCCTGGGTGCAAGAGAATACGAATTGTGTTCTCTTGCTGGTTTTAGAATTCATACAAAAGGCATTTTAGATTGAGAGACAGAAAGATGAGTGTGCTATATTGGGCTGACCAACTGTCTATGCAAAAAAATGTGAAAAAAGTCCTCCTAGCAATGCAACTTAAAATATGGTGCAGCGAAATGTGATACGTGGTGCCAAATTCCTAGGGGAGGACACTGATAATCACTGTTTACATCCCTTTATTTTCAGCATCAAAGCAACTTTCCTATTCTTAGGGAAAGGGGTCTTTCAAAGAGGAGAATCTGAGAGGCTGTATAAGCAGCCCAAGAGAAGGATTTTCTTTAATTGTGAATCATGGAAAGTTTTTTTTGCTTGTGGAATCCTAGATTATAAACATAGAGATGGAAATTACCATAATGGAATCATTTAAAAGCTCTTAGACTTTCTTAGAAACAGTTGGACACATCTTTATATTATTTTGCCAGTTTGAAAATTGTGTTTGAGTCACTATCAATTATTATAAGTAATATGAGTCACAGGAAATAGTATTAGATCCTCAAGCAAACATTATTTAATTTTCAGAACATGTGATTGCACATCATTGTAATGCACAATTCAAGCAGAAAATCGGGCTGCTACAAAGACCCGATTTAAGCTGAGTGACTGCTCTGAATGAATGTACATGTCAGTTTTATCAGAAGCTGTTGTATTATATGCATCCCATTAAGCTCAGAGCCCCTGTTATTTAGCATGGGACAACAAAGGGGTGACACACAGTCAGCAGGCAACATTGTGAATGATCAACTCTACTAAAACCTACGAGAACTTAAATGTTCCTAACGCACACACAACTATCTCGTTACTGTAAATAGATTCATCGTCTCCGTTTTCCAAAACACAAGATGGATCAATTGTGACATTGTACAGTGGTTATTGTCTTATGAACATATTTCCCAGTATGTGTAGACTCTTGGAGGCTGTTCGAAGCGTGACTGCCAAGAGAAAAATGACCTATTTCCAGCTTATTGTGGAGATGAACACTGTGTCTCAAGATGAAGAAAAACAAGAGGGGGCAAATTAAATGGGCAGAACACTGGAGGACAAGACTGCCTTTATTAGACACCTCATCAAATGCAAAATCTCTATGATTATATAGTGTGTGATTGACAATGATGTTCACTTAACGAGAAATTGGAGATGAGATGGAAGAATTTGGCAGAGCTTCACAGACACACCTATCAGCATGTCCTAAAAGGTCACTTAGTGCAGTTAATAAGGGCCTGATGAGGGACCAGTAACACACACACTAAAAACATTCATACAGACTGTGATGGCAAAAATTCACACGCTCTCTCAGATCCCACCTGCCCTCTTGGGAGGATTTAATTCAATCAAAAAGACCTGAAATGTATTACAGCAAAAAGTGACATGCACATTGAAGCACATACAAACAGGAACACACATTCATTAACACAAACAAGCATTGATGCATTCATGCATGCACATGAGTTACTTACCTTCAAAATGTAACATACTTCTGACTGGGCCTTTTTTATTTGTCAAACAGCAGTCTTTTACCATGTGACACATAAACCAGGTTGTCATCCTCACACACACACACACACACACACACACATACACACACACACACACACACACACACACACACAGGCACACACACACGCATGCAGAAGAAGAAAAGCCATATTGTCTATTTTTCTGTTTTTCTCTTTTTTTTATTGCAACGTGCTGATAAGCAACTACCTTTCATAGCTGAATAGTAGCCGTCTGTGTGGCTGTCACCTGAACACACCAAAGCACATTCATATCAGTGTTCACATACAAACTAATCATGTAAAGAAAGAAAGTCCGACATTATCCGGCACAATCTACTCTACAGCTCTAGATTTATTTTGTGACCAAAGTTTTCTTTTTTCTTCCTTTTTCGACCTATCATTAACACATGTGCATGTACTTTACACTTCAATACAGAATTACTCCCACTGACACTTGGGGACATGGGTGTGATCAACTTCAATTCAACCATTTAATTTTATTTCAATACTTGAGAAAGTTTTTTTTTTTATATGTGATCATACTCATTGGGAAATGAGCTTATGTTGACTGAATGTACCTTGTCAAAAATGTCATGATGAAAGAACAAATACCCCAGGATCCAATACATCAGTATAATCAGTTTAATCTGGGTAACTGGCAGTACAAAAAAGAGTAACATATACTAATGAGGCTCACATAAAAATCGTGAAAAAAGTTTATATTTTACCATCATAGTGCAATATGGACTAATCCCAAAACTTAATTTTGAAAGGAATTTCCATCAACGCAAACATTTGTACATACAAAAACATACTCACAGACTGGTGAGTGTAAGAACGCACATGGCCATATACACGTTAATCAGATTTGACTAGTCTACTTGGACAGAAAGGGACCATTATATAACGAACTGGAGAGTCAGAAGAATTTCTATTACTTGCAGCATGCCTCTCCCGACAGCCACACAAGGCACCATTAAAACAGCATTAGACAGTAAGCCAACATCCTTCTGGTCTGAACCACTGGACCACCTGTCTTCAGGAAGGGACGCCAGGCTTGTACATTCATTTAGAGAAGGAAAGAATGAGAGCGAGCATGGCTGGAGCGGCTGCACACAGACAGGAGAAGTGCATTGATTCAGAATCTTTGCAATGCTCTGCAAATGCATTAAACATGTTGCTGAGTGTGTATCTGTCGTGTCTGTGTTATTTGTGTGGGCTCTGAACAAATCTTCCATAAATACATGGCTTTCTTGCTGAAATAAAGAGTACTCAGAATAACATTTTGTGAATGCAATGGAATATATGGTAGAACATTTTATAGGTGTATATAGGTGTATGCCTCTACTGTCCTGTTTTGAAATTCCAACTCACAAACAGATTGGTGGCAAAAAAGACAACGGTTTCTTCATTTTACATGAGACCTTTACATTTCCAGCATCCAAGAGGGTAGTTTGATGATTGCAATTATCTGGGATTTGATCAAAACTGAAAATTACTCAGTCCATTTTGAGTCATGGCTGAAGTTTAAATTAGGACTCCCATCAAAATGCTTTTATCTGTGGGATATTCTTCATTGGGAAATATCTTGATGGCCACATGACTTAAAAGATCCTCCGTAAGTGTGTTAATGAACCTTAAAAACACAAAACAGGCTCTTTAAAATGACTCAGTTTTTACTCACTGTTCTAATACACATTCAGCATTTCTTTCAGAATTCTTATAAAACATCATGGGATGAAAAAGTGTCATTCTGATAAAGCGTGTGCTTTTTTCAAAGTGCCAAAAAAAATCAGCTGGTGTGCGCAAGGTGTGCCGATGGACCACCATTTTTTAAGAAACTGCTGCAGGTAAAAATTTATAACGTGCTACAATCGACCCCAGAGGCATTGAGGTTTACTAAATCATTAACTTCAGAGGGATGCTTGGGCTGAAGTTGATGGAGTGATCCCTTGCTTCTCACTTTATTGTGACATGAAGGAGAAATTTTGTCCATGCCACCTGCCATAACAAAGACAAAATGCTGAAAAGGCAACTTCATAAGACTATCTAACAGAGTAGTTTCATGTGGCAGATGTTAACATTACACATGTAGGTACGTATTTCTTGGAGTGAATTTTAATTTACAGCTTTTAAACATCTGGATGAAATGTGTCTTAAACCACCAACTGAGATGGATTACAGTATAAGTGAAGATAAATTGCCATCCCTTTGCTCACACATAAAAATGGAGCAATAAAATTTGTCTGTTCCAGCATCTCTAATGCCTCTTGGTAGCAATTACCTTTTAAGTTTCTTTTTTTTTCCTTGCTTTTGTTTAATCACATGACTATCTATTCTGCATTGGGTATACAAAGTGCATAGGAATAAACAATGCAGACTTACAGGCACAAAAAAAAACAGGAACAATGACATTCAAACCTTGTCAATCAGCCTTTTACTTTAAGGTGACAAGGTTAGATCCACAGAAAAAGACACACAAGCAGAGACCCAACACCACCATCCTGTGGAAATGAGGGGGAAGGGGGGGCAGGGTGAGAGGATGAATGAGCAGCAGAAAGAAAGAGAAGAGGGGGGGGTAATAAGAAAACATCCAAGCGGCTCTCTTGGGACTTTGAATCTTGGAAACAATCACATTGGCCTCAGTGTCTCCTCTGCAGTGGAAAATGAATAAATTAATAGGTGGAGCAGAGGGCCTCCCATGGGCAGGGTCCCGCAACCATATGTGAAGGCCATCAGTGTGTCCCAACCCTGCTGTTTCCCCACTGACCTAACATGTCAGTCCAGAGATTTACAGCAAAACGGAAAGTGTATATACAAAAACACACACCCACTGACACCATAGCACACACAAACATCAAACAGTATGTAACATTTCTGCTTATCCATATGTATTCATAAGGATTTGTGCCAGGATGCAGGGACATAAATACTGGCAAAAGCATATATAAGGAAACAGATACCCATTTGGAAACAAAAGCCAATCAGTGAATGTGTTTTCATTGAGACCCGTTGACTTCCCCCACTCTTTTTTGACACACTCACACATGCACGCATGCACACGCATAGCAGAGGTCACGGTCAGACGGGGATGATTGGAAGGTCACAAGAAGAGACAAGTACCATGCATGTGTATTTGTGTTTGTGTGTGTGTGTGTGGGAGTCTTAGAGCTTACAGTCGAATTTTGATAGTAGGACAGCCATCCTCATGATTTGGACATGAACCTTGATCAATAACAAAAAGGAGGTGACGCTCTGATTAATCCAATAACTCCAATTCTCTCCTTGTCTTTTTATCTATTTTTATATGGTCCTGGATAATCAACGTGTGCCAAAGGGTGGGAAATTTAATCTGTTGAAGCATTACTTCATCAAAAAAGCAGTCATCACAAATGTGGAATCAAGAATTCAATCATAGAAACATGGTTGCAGAAAAAATGAAAAAATCTGGACTGCATGTTGTAAGAGTGTGCACATTATTGTCAGACAATTTATGTGGTGGGCAGTTGTTATGATTCTAAACTTAGAGACTTACATTCTTTTAACTAAGGCTTTTTTTTAATGAGGAAGATTTAAGACGACCAAGTTTTGTTCCACTGTCATGTAAGAACCTTAAAACTGTCTCATCTTTTAGTTACTGTGTGGAGGATTGCAATGTAACACAACAGATAAAAACAGCCAGGATATTCAAATACCTTGGGCATAATTAATTGAAGTAAATTACACACTTGAAATTTTTCTGGAGTAACAAGCATAAATAGTTTGCTCTGTCCTAAGTGTAATAGTGTGGGAATAACAAAACCAGATTTAGCATTTTTCTTGGTTGAGAAAAGCTGGATTTATTTTAACAAGTATAAATTTGACATTAAGAAGTCTTATGGCCCTTTTAAGTTTGTTTTTCCCTCCTGATAAGCCTTTCAATCCTCTGTACCTCATTACAACACACTGAACTGTTCATATCTTTTTCTGCAACTTTTTTTTTTACTAATTTCCTTGATGGCCATACTACATTCTGCATTCATTAACCTGCTATTTGCTTATTATTACCCATCTTATACAAGAAGAACGTGGCAGCGTGGCTCAGAGGTTTAATGTCGTTGTCCTTGAAACCGAACATTCCTATTTCAAATCCCGCACTCCTAGTCAGTCGAAGTGTTGTGGAGTAAGACACTGAACCCCTTAGTGCTCCCCACTTAGCTGCCTTATGCTCATGGTTCATCCATGATGGGATAAATCTAGTGGTCAAATTTCACTGATGTTGTGCTCTATGTACAGTATAACTTAATGTGACAATAAAGGTATTTCTAAGTTCAATACTATAAGTAACAGTATATTGCAAGTCAAGAAAATATAAAATTGTGGATCAGAACACTTCATTACAACTTAAATCAACTGGAGCTAAGGATCAGTTTTTCCCCGTTAGGCAGCTGAGACATTCTTGCACGAGTTTCCTTAATTCACGAGTTTTCAGGTTGTGGTTCATCATGGGGGCTGGACTCCTAACACATCCAATGGCATTACATGGCGCCATGTAATGCCATGGCGCCATGGCTCAGTTGGTGGCTCAGTTGGTGAAGTGGGAACCTCTCAGATTGGAATGCTGGAGGTTCAATCCCCATCTCCTCCTGTCTACATGCTGAAGTGTCCTTGGGCAAGACATATAACATCCGCTTACTCCCACTGGTCTGGTAATAACTTTGGACCAGGTGTCTTTTTATTGTCTTTTCTTGTTTAAAATAAACAACTTTATTGTGATCCCATGAACTTACGTACCTAAACGAAGCAAGTAATCTATGGCTTCAATCAGCATATCTTTTCACTATTGGTTATTATCTCAACTTTTTTTAAATTGATTTTAAACACTTAGGTCCATAATCGTATGAATTAATGAGAAGGCTTTACATTTTCATATTTGTTCTGATAGTCAGAGCATAATCTTTCATAAAATTGTAAAATTGGAAAGGATATTCACATTAATCAAGGCAAAACTGTAAGATTTTTGTTTTCTTTCTAAGAATGAGTATGGATTAAGTTAGCGGTTGGCAAAAACAGGCAAGGAGTTTCATATATTGTACCTAATTCAGTAATAAACATAATTGTTGCCAGTAAATAAACTAATGTGGTCATGCTTTTCTAATCTCTTCTGAGGGAGGCCCTGAATTTTGCACGAGTGCTGTCACCACCAAGGAATGTGATGTCATGAGGCCGTGGTCATTTCATATCTCTGTGTGAGATCGCTTCGGAGCAGTGGTTCCCAACCTCTGGTTTTGGGCTCAAGGAACGGGGGCATGAGTGATCAAACTATTTTTGCATGAATACTGCAAAGGCTCTTGAGAACTTTAGGTTCACATTTGAAAGACAGTTGTTTTTTTAATGACTCTACATGCAACAACAGGATTTTGTTGTGAACCAGATGACATGGACACCCCTATAATGACTTTATCTTCATAGTAGAGGTGATCCACTGCACCCCCAAGACAGGACCAGGACCTTACAGATATGAGCCATAT
Organism: Fistularia commersonii; assembly: GCF_037954325.1. Taxonomy (NCBI): domain Eukaryota; kingdom Metazoa; phylum Chordata; class Actinopteri; order Syngnathiformes; family Fistulariidae; genus Fistularia; species Fistularia commersonii. Next base: position 15,434,761 of record NC_141285.1, read on the forward strand.
GTGTGGGCGTCTGTTTTTTTTTCTCTCTTTCCCAAATGTTTTTTCTGGTCTAACTGAGACCAGTAGTCCTCAAAAGACATCTTGCCGGCCCTGATGCAGCAATTCGTTTGTTAAGTTATGTTGTAGGTTTCAGTTAATCAGTTAAATTCAATGCAAATTGAGGTTTGGTGGTGTGACAAAAAAATACCTGTAACCATCTGGAAATATCTACTTATTTAACTTGTTAGTGTTGGCACATCACCAGATATTAAAATGGAAGGGGTTTGTTAGCCCTGAGCTATCCATGTCTTTGATGATGAAAGCCAATTTTTTTATATGGCTTAAAATAATGGCGAGTGTCATTTCCACAGGAAATATTGGGTTTGCGTGTTTTTTGTTTATTTTTTTGCAGAAGGTGAGTACAATATTCTTACTTTTTCTTTAAGTTGAAAAAATATCACTGAAAGAGCTTTTCATGATTTGCACAAGATGCACATTTTTGTTCCCCAGATATTACTGAGCAGGCTTCCAACAGTTACTTCAGGCTGTATATTAGAGAAATGTAAAATTGTGAGAGACCAATTTCACAGCGAAGCAAGAATCACTAAATACTGCCATTAAATCAGCTTCATTGAATGTAACCCTTGAGTATTTGTTCCCCTTGTAAGAACTTTGTTATATTCTTGAATACTGACTGCAAAACTTTTATCATCCAAGTCCTTTCCATGAACAGTTCAACACCCCCACCCAGCCACCAACCCGAACCCAGCCCCCCTCACTTTCACCCACTGCCTAAAACAATAATCCTGCAAATTGCATTTCTAGCAAGCCATCTTTGGAGCAATTGCTCAGCAACATTTGAAGTGTTTATGGACATCTGCGGTCCAACATTTCAAGAGAGCAACACATGTTTGGCTTACCAGAGCCCTTGGGTAAGAGGAACAAGCATGTATAAATGGAAAAGATTTCATCAGAAAAGTTGTGTTGTTTTATAGGCTGGGATGTTTGGGGTGATACCCCTGAGATGTCAGAAAATCAACTGTCCAGCCACAGAGACATTTGAGTCCTGGAACAAAAGCAGGTGTTTAAGGAGAACTAAGAGCATGTTGGCAGGAAATACGAACATCAGATGCCACATTGGGCTCCTGGCAAATATGTATGTTTCTTCAAATAAAGCATATTCAAATATAATTAAAAACAGAAAATGCCCCCTTAAAGCCACATGTGTAAATGCAACAAAACAGCAGGAACCAAATGTGTTGAAGTGATTTTCAATCAGTGGCCAAAAAGGGGGTTGAAGATTCTCTTTGTTAATTTCAATTATCTTGATTATCTTAATTATCTGTGCTTCACAATCTGTGAGCTAATGGAGTAAGCTTGTATCCAAAGACTAAAAAATTGGCATCCTATAGTATTTTTGCATTTTTATACAATGTTTTTACAAGTAATCGAGTTGCAAGAGATTCGTGGAGAGTATACACAGCTAAGCCTTTAATGACAGTGAGTGAGGGGACAGATAAACACACACAAACATCTCTGAGCAGAGGGAAAAGACAGCTCTCTATTCTGAAACAGAGGTCTTGTGGTATTTTAGCAGAATGAAGCCAGATGTAAAGGGCTCTGCTTTTTTGCTCTCAGCTTACATGATTTTGGAAACTTGTGATCCTCTTCAACATATACTGAAGTATGCAGTGTTGCTCCCAAGTTCTGCATACTGATCTCCCGCCAAGACAAGCACAGAGTCAGTCATTTTGGCGGACAGCTTCTTTGCCCATCTAACCTCATTTTCTCTACTGCTTTGTCCAAAGCTTTACTTTTTCTCCATTAGCTCCTCTATGGTCCCGGCAAAACTAAGAAAACTTTGTTCCATGTATGGTTGCATCTAAATCTGCATGTCTGAGAGCTCTGAGTTCAAAAGGTTACATAAAGTGTCACAATTTCAATTGCTTTTCTTGAAGAAATTTTCATTCTCCTTTTTTTTTGCAAACGTGTCTCTTTTGTCTGTCTGTCTGTCTGTGTTGTGTCTGTCCACTTGGTGGGTGTCTCCCTCTGCTCGTGCTCTGGTATTGGCACACCTGCCTCCCATCAAGTCATATACCTGCTGTAAATCAGCGCTGTCCTCCTTCCTATGCATTGCCGCCTCATTAGCAATTGTAGCTTGTCTTTAGACTCACTCTTGATAGCCATTGATCTTGCCTCTTCCTGTTTGGCTGATTTATGCCCCTCGCCCTCTCTCCTTCGCTTCAAATTGCTCCTGTCGCCACCACCCTCGCTTCTGCATTCAACTCTTGCCTGTCTAAACATTCATCTTAAAATCAGGGGGACTTAAGCCTTGCAACTTTGTGAATAGACCGTTCCATGACCCTCACCTGGATATAGCCCAATTTCAAACTTGTTAAACCATGCATTTGTCTGTGTATTGCATTTTGCTCTGACATCGGCCACATTGAAACTATGTATAAGCTGATGCTCTTGTTTTTATATCATCGCCCTTTTAAAATAATCGCCTATGTCGTTTTTTCAAAATTTTCAGAAAACACAAAAAGCTGAGCCATATGTTAAAGGAGTTAACTAAGGCAAAGAAAATGGCCAAAAAACAACTTAGGCAATTATTTTAAGAGGGTGATGATACTTAGTCAGCTGCAGAACCCTTGGATTTAAAGGCTTTTAGATTTTCACATCAGTAATGTAACTGAATAAAAAAGAATATTTTGGCTTTGGAGGGAAAGCACATGTTTGTTGTTTTGGCGATAAAGAGGACAGACTGAAATGGTTTGGACATGCACAGAGGAGGGATAGAGAATATATTAGTAGAAGGATGCTGAGTCTGGAACTGCGAGCTAGGAGGCCTGGAAGAAGACCAAAGAGGAGATTTACAGGTGTTGTGAAAGTTACCATTGGACATTAAGCATTAGGTTAAACATGATGTTAGTTGGTGTGGGAGAGGAGGACCGAGAAAACAGGGCAAGATGTGGGCAGATGATTCACTCTGGGGAACCCTTAAGGGACCAGTCAAAGGAAAAGAAGATTTTTGTGTATTTCAAGGGGTACGCAGTAGTGGGTTTAAGAAGGTGCGGATGTAAAATAAGCGGTTTTGTAATGAAGATGGCTTTTATCAGTCATTCAAGGAACAGTTTTGGGTGAGGACTGGCCAATAGCAACTCAAGGACAAAATAGCCTCCATGGATTCACAATTTTTTGAACTACTCGCACCTGTTTTTTTTTTTTTGGTTTTTTTTTTGACAGTTTTATAATATGATCTCATTTTCAAACTCAAAATAAAAACCTCAGTATTCATTTAAGTAACACAAATCAGACAAGAATATCCCACCTTTACCCACTTTAACTCACATCAGACACACCAAACTTATAGTGGGACAAACCCTCAGCGTATTCATGTTCAAATAGAGTCGGCAAACGCAGCTGAAAACACTTATATCAAGCCTACTCTAATGAAGCCATTGCTCTGGATTTGTTTAAATTCCTTAAGTAACGTATTAAAGTATTGAAATTGGCAGATGTTGAGAGAGATTATTTAAATTGTCTGTAATGTTAAGGAAAAGGTTCTCATGTCAGTGGAGGCAAGACAACATCACTAAATCTCTTAGAAATCAGTCATAATGTGTAATGTAACACAACTCTACCTAAAATATGTTTCTGTGCTAAGTGGTGCTTAACTCAAATAACATTAGAAAAGCTGCCAATGTATTGCACAAAAATCTTCCCTTACTGTGTCCCTGTCTCATATCTTACATGGATGGCTCTGCTCTGCTCACTGAACTCACCTGTTGGATGCACTCCGGCTTTAAATCAATTACATACCGTTGGACACTTGGTTTTTATTCATCTAGTCCCTGAATTTTAAAAATATGAACAACTTCATTTACAGAGCCAACCTGCTGTCAGCTTACCCATCAGGGAAACCAAAGCAGCTAAACCCTGTCTCAAACGGCATTATTACACACCGAATAAAAGGTTCTCTCATTTTCAATCCTCGAACCTGGAGCACTCAGCATACAGCAGGAGCTAAAATTAAACAGCAAGATCAAACCCCTGAGATGTTTAATTACCTTCTTATGGCTTATCTAGAGAGAATCATCTTGGGGTTTAACAGTATGCATTACTGTTAATTAAAATCTACTGCCAATACAGTTTTGGGGCTTATTATTGGATTTCGGTTACCATGGTGGATAGAAATGTCACCTTAAAATACAACATTCTTGGACATTGGGCTAACTGAAGTATGAATTTTGAATGGTTTGAATGGTCCCATCGCTTTGTGTCAGTTCTGTGAGTGACAGGCAACTTGACAAGGCTGCCCCTTGTCTTTTGTCCTACACCAGTACAGAATATTGGAACAACTGTTTTTTCTGTCTCCAAATATCTACTAAAGTTAAGTGGAACAGTTTTTTTATCTTGAAAATTAGACCTTGTGGATTGGTAAGGATAGAAGGTATAAATAAGCTGACACTCCTGATTTTTTTATCGTGTTGTCTTTTATACCTTTCCACATATCGTCACCCTCTTAAAATAATCGCCTAAAACATTTTTCAGGAAACACAAAAAAATGAACAATTTGACACACTCTTGACATAGGCAATTTCTACTAAAGGGGTAGAATGGCACAATCTGTTAAACTAAGGATGTAGGCAATTTTGCCAGAGTTGATCAGCATCATGAGGAGCTGATTTCGGCAAAAAAAAACAGGCGATTATTTTAAGAGGGTGACAATATTAGTTTTCAAATTTTGATATTTGCCTCCTCAACTCTCTTTCCTCTTTTTGCAGAGTCTCTTTGTTCCAAAGGGATCTTTACTGGTTTAATTATCTTATCTTGCACTTTTTATACCTTTACATAAAGATATAAACTGCATAAAACCATCCAAATTTTAGTTGTTGGGTTTCTAATATGAAAATCAGCTAAATCCAAATAGAATCTTTAAAAAAATCCAAATCACTAATCTGTTGAAAAGACAGTGAATGTAATTTTCTTTCACTTTCATTCTCTGTGCAGGCCTCTGTGTAACTTCTGATGATCCCTTTGAGAGAACAGCTTCTAACTTTGAAACCCTTCCTTTGAGGGAGCAGCTGTAGCCATCCAAAACACACAGTAGGACTGTTTTTTAATTATAATGTCTCGCAGTATGTTTGGCATGGACCCTTGCAACAACTTTCACAGCCAATGTGCAATGAATGCTGGAGTTTTGTTGAGAAGAAACAGGTTTGTTTATCGTGTGGGTGGATTACAAATATGACAGAGACTTTAAATAGTTTCAGAGAAGAGCAACAACTTCCTGAATGAAAGAAGGAAACTTTCCCACTTGGCTGTGTAATAGTGCTTGTACCAGACAAATAAAGATTGTAGTGTTTGGAAGCCGTTGTATTATGAGAGCAAATCAGTTCCTTTGTCATATTGTAATAAAGTTTGGATGTGTAGATTCATTTTGAATAATGGAAACAGACTTGCTGGCAGATGATGTTGAGGTTTTGTGTTGTGGCGCTGTAAACAGTTTATAAGGGATTTATGAGCCTAAGTGATCACAACACCCAAGGTTAAAAGTTCTATGAATAACACAAAGCACTTTTTACGCCTCAGATTGCAAATTTAAACGTATGTAACTCTTGACCCAGCTATGCTTTGTCGAAACAGTAGAGACGCCCCCCCTGAGAAATGTATTGAATTGATCCTTTCAAGAAGTTGTGTAAAACACAAATCCTGACTGAATGCAAAGCACCAGACAACTCACACACTTTCATGTGCATTAGAATGAGTAAAATACTTCAAGACACAAAGTCTGAAGACGGTAGGGTAAGGAGAATGTAATCTCTAAGGAATAACCACAGCCCCTTAATACCACAAGGGTTGGTGCCTCATACTTTCTAGCAGGAGGCAAGTTTGCAAGGCAAATCCTATTTACGACAGCACATTTCACAACTTCACCTAAGCCACAATGTTTTTCCCACCATTACAAAATGCTTTCTTGTGACTCAACCTAACCAAGCATTACCTGTATTGATGTTATAATACAATAAAGAACTACATTTCAAAAAGTAGTCAATAGATGAGGATTATTTTATGAATATTATCATGTTGATATGAGAATTTGATGTGTCCACAAGCATTGCCATGTCATCATCATTTCACATATTAGGATATTATGATACAAGGGTAGGCAAAAAAGGTTCACTTTAGTTGCTTTCATCAACAAGAGTCTGAGCCTGTGCCAGATATTAATTCATGACTTGAAATAAAAGCCTTTCAACAACACCCATGCAGTTTTTCAGATCAATCTGCTTGTTTAATAATGTTAATAAATGTTATGATTACTCTGTCGGGAATTGCACAGTCATCAACCGCTCCAGTCAATGTGCAGAAGTGATGATAAAACTCCCAGCAGTATTGACCTACAGTGTCTGGAGGAGTGCTCCTTGTTCCCTCATCACACGCTACACAATCTTCATGACAGCTTTCAACACCAGCTTATATTGAAAGAGCCATCACCATTTGACAGGACATACCGAGACACACTGAGATACAAACATTTGTGGGCCAACAGGGCAATACCTTAGAGTACAACTCAGGAGCAGCATGCTCAGCAGTTAGAAAGTCAATGACCGTACACACTGCCCAACCAAATGGTGTCATTTTTTCAAGGGCCATACTTGCTCCGATACACAAAAGCTGGCAGGTGCCAAAGACAGATTCCTGCACCATGACTGTGCACTGCAAGTGAAAAGGGGAGTTTGTTCTGGTCTTAAAGCTCAATCCACACAACCCTGCTGCTTCATGTCCTCTGTCCCTTTTCCTGGAAGCTCTCACATAGCTGTCTGCCCATCCAACTTCCAGTAATCACTCTGATTATCGGTACTGACCTGTATGTTTACTCATCTTTCTTGGATGTGTCACTGGCATTATCCATTGGACCAGTGTGTTGCCAGGAAGACACAGCACTGTGATATTACTCAGTGCCAAAGAATGCATGCGACCCGATTTTAGGAAATTACGCATCTTCTATCTACTTTTTTGCATCTTTATGTAAGAAAATTCCTGGAAACAATAACTTTATTGGCCTTATCGAAATGTCTATGGAGAAATAAAGGAGAAGAAATAAAATGTAAAACATAAAAACTTTGTACTCAGTCATCATCCACTGTTCCAACCTCACAAAAAGCAGTGGGTGCTGTCAGTTTTTCAGGCCGTGTGCTAAAAGTATGTGTTGGCATGTATTGTGGGCACATACTTAACACCCAACTGAGCTGCTGTTTTTCTATGTTTCAATAGCCCACAAAGCACTGAACCTGTGCTAGTTTTCATACTGTCCACTCTGTGAATATATCATCTGCACTAAACCTCAGCCTGGCTCATATAGGGAAAAAAAATATCACTGTGTCTAAATGCTGTTCACAGACATCATTCAGACACAGACATTCAGCTTTTGATATGATTATGCCGCAGTCCTTGGCAAGCAAAACTGACTTGGTCTAAATACCTTAATTTGATGTTTGGCTGACAGAGCAGGCTATTTGTAGGTTCTTGTAGACTTCCACTGTGGTGAAGAGAAACCTATTATCATTTATTGGTTACCCATCTTATCTGAATGAGTAGTGTCTCTTAAGTATAATACTACTTAAGTATAATACTATTCTACAACAGGAAACATTTTCAGTGACCAAATCATATGCGTGATCTCATATATTTTACAGGAGGGACACTTGTTATAGGAACAAACTATGAATCCCACTGCCATTGCAACAGATGCAGCCTTGTGGTATCCTCTAAAAATGTCTTCCAAATACAGTAAATTTCTCCTTCTTAAATATTCACATTGTAAATGTGTTCTATATATCTGCCAGAATTGTTTCAAATATATTACAAGTGAAAATTTAAACATGTTTAGTCTAACTTCTAATTTCTCTCATTTAGTGCAACACAGTTTGATTGACTACCGCTTTGCTTATTTCAACTAATACACATAATTTTGTCAAAATGATGTGCCGAAGTATAGGATTAAAATATAGATTAAATAGGGATACATAACTGATAGATTAATTTGTGTCTTAGACTACACTGTGGCTCTACTCTTTCTTGTTCTCTTTCCTTTTTTTCCCTCTCTCTTTGACATTTCACTGTTGGTACACCCACTGCTGGCAGCTCTGTTGATGTTGAGGGACAAGTCAACAAATCAACAGTTTCCTAAGTCAGACTGATCACACAAAACTCAAACTGTGCAGCAGTAACTCATTGACAGATAAACAGCTGTAGTGGGGGCTCAGCCTATATAAATGCACATATTTAAAACACTGACACATACATACACTTCTTCTTGTATGTGTTGGTGTTATTAACCATATAGTCACACTTGGGTTTACTTATTTGCCATTGATGTGTGTTTATCTGTGTTTATGAGGCGCTAACATGAAACAGTCACTCAGTTAGCAGCCCAATTTAATTTTCTGAGACTAAGAATAGACTTTTACAGGTTTCTCCTGTGCCAAAGCAAACACAAGTGCATTTTCACAACTACAGTGGCTCAGAGTCAGTTACATCATCCCAAATTAGAACTGACTAAATGAGTTTAGACATTTTTTAGACAAAAACATGCATTTTCTTCTTCTGCATCGCTAACAGTTTGGGCTTGTGAAATATGTTTAGTGAAGCATCCACTCCATAATGTGATGTTTAATGTCTCATGTATTTAATTAGGGGGTCGCAAACTTAACCACTAATGTTTTATTAGTCAAACCAAATATTTAAACAGATCTGTCCAAGCATTAAAAATAATTACATGAGTGTTTGAAAGAGATCACAATATTTGCCATATCTCCAAACCAATTTATCATGAAAAAGCTTGCAATGATAAAGGGCCTGCTTTTAACACTAAAAACTCATGTCATTGTCAAAGTAAAACCACTAGGTGGACAGTTATAAAGATGCAGTCACTTAAAGACAGAATGTCTACAATAGTTCACGCTGTCACCTGGCTTTATTGACTTCCTAATGACAAGAGTTGCCTATAAGGCAGTGCTTTTCAGTTCTATTTTCTCTTACACCCCCCCTTGGAAGAAGAAAACATTTCATGCACCCCCATCACTCTCCGCCGCAACTATAAAAAGTATAATTTGTCTACAAAATTGTTATATGCACACTTCTGTATCCTTAATAATATTAAAGCAAAGAAAAAAGAAAGAAAAATAGATCAACTTGCTACAAAGAATACATTTATTTACATTCATTAACATAACAGTGCACGCTGGTTTGCTGACGTAGCTTTCACAAAGCAGCATGACTGGTGCTAATATTCAGCACGTTTTTGCTGAAAAAACTCTAGCTGCTTATCAGTGTAATAGGGGTGTAATGTCTTTAGGTGACGCCTTAATTTATTTGGCTTCATGCTGTCCGCTGCCAAATGCAGCCTCAGGATGGCACGTGCCGGTGTCTCCTTGAGCGGGTCCCAAGCCTGAATTAATGCAGTGTTGCGTCAGGAGGGGGATCCAGCGTAAAACTTTTGCCAAAACCAAACATGCGAATCAGTCATAATAACCATAATAACCGCCATTGGTAACGATGACCGACAGGGAACCTATGGAAACTGGGCTACTGTAGTTCAAAGAAGGAGAGGAGGAAAGCATGTTCGGAAGCAAAAAAAAAAAAGAGCAAAGGCAACAGTCTGGGACTGAGAGTGGGGACTTTGAATATTAAGACTATGACAGGAAAAGGTAGAGTTGATCGACATGATGAAGAGAAGAAAGGTGGACATACTGTGTGTCCAGGAGACCAGGTGGACGTTTCAAGAAAACATATGAAGGTAGTTGGTGTGAGAGAGGATACAGAGAATGGGGTTAGATAGAGAGGTTTGATATGCGACCCCTAAAGGGAAAAGCTGAAAGGAGAAGAAGAAGAAACTGTCGGCTACCAACATTTTTACACACATTAAACACACTAGTTTTTCCTCGTCTGCCACTGTAGTCACAATGAAGCCAAGCTACATACGCATCGTCCCCGTCTTAGCTTTCAGGTAACTGTTCGTCTCCTTATCTCCATCTCTCGTCACCTGTGAAATATTTTCCAGAGTATCTCTTGAGGGTCTGTTCATTGCACTTCATATTTCCTGCTCTGTGCTGTGTGTGCGCATGCTCGTTCCAAAAAAAAAAAAAACTACACCATAGAGCTAATACTACACCATAAACATGTTCCCCAGGGTCACACATGCCCCCCTGGCACTGTACCATGGGGGTGCGCCCCACTATTTGAGAAGCAATGCTCTCAGGTTATCCTTTATCAGAAAGGTGCATGTATAGAGTTGTTGTTTTGGTTCTATAAGTAGTCACTGTCAATGACAAATAGTAATTAATTAGAGTGGGTGCAGAGATTTCTGGGCAAATGTTCTCCATCTTTTAGTTTGAGTGAGAGCAGGGGCCTGTCAAGCTCTAATGACAGCTGATGATAGGCTATGTGAAACAGCCTTTTGATGGATGAAAGTTGCTGTGACTGAGACAGAGAGAGAGAAAAAAAAGAGCAGATTATAGCGTAATGGGAGATAAAACTAATGACACTATTTTACCATTCACTATTTCCTTCCATATACATTGATGTGTCACACCTAATAAGATTCTACCTTATCTGTTTTGTTTCTTGTTTGTTTTTTCAACATATACTTTGGTCTATTAAATTATTCAGTTGAGAATGAATCACCACGCAATTCTAATAACAACCTGGGGAATCCATTCTAACCATTAGTTCATGGGAGTGGATTTCTGCAGGATCACGTTGGCTATTTTCATGAGCTGCTGGTGGTCACTTAAGTCTAGAGCACAGAAATAGTGTAAACCTTAAATAGAAGTCATGTCAGTTACATTTAACACTTATTAAATGGGCAATTTTGGATAAGCGCCTGGGGTATTATTTCCAGCAAAAAGTAATTAACAGTCCAACAATGTAATTAGTATTGGAATTATTTTGTAATAACCTCATTACAAGGGAACATATACTTATACCTTGGAATATTTAAATTGTTCCGTTTTCTCAGGAGTCACCAAAATAGCTATAAAGCTAAATGTTGTTTTATGTTCTCTTTGGGCCACATAGTGCTATATTTTACAAGTGTAGCTTGTGAGGTAAGTTTTAAAGGCTTCAATAATACCTATTGAGGGTTGAAATAAGCTGGATCTATATTTATAGCAGAACAATATAACACTTTGTTTCAAATGTCATCTAACAATGGTAGTGGAGAATGATTTTTTTTTTTTTTTTTTTTTCAAAATCTTGATTGTGATTAGTTCATTACCACAGACATGGAGGGGTGCATAGAAAACAGTAAGGCAGCAATGTTGATTTGTGTATACTTTTTTGTATGTCATTTGATTATCATTTAATTTGAGTGATTTTTTAACTTTAAGACCTAATCAAAATCTCCAATTGTTATTATGATTTGATTTCCATTTGGCATGGAACACCTTAAGGTCCCGAAAAATTCTTGAAACTGTTGAAACAGGGCTCTAAGTGATAAGAGTTGGCATCAAAGCTTAGCCTACTTGCCGCTGTGTAGCCTGAGGCCAACCACTCATCAGAGTGGAGCCAGTACTCAGCTAATGCTATACATTCAGGATCACACATCACACAAAAAATTATTACACTAAAAAAATAAAACACAAAAAGATCAGGAAAATATAATCAGATATAAAGTACAGTAAATGAACAAATAGAGACTATTCTAGGTCAAATGAGGGCTAGTCTGTGAATATGTGTAAAATTTGAAATACCTGTTTTTATATTTTTTGAGAGGTTTTCAGAAGCGAATAAGCGCAACACCCAACACTGCGTTAAAGCCAATTACATCCGATAAGAGCTTGTGGGAGCTGGGCTGTTGCAATTTATCTTGTGTTATAAACAGAATGGTCCACATTCTATTGGTCTGAGGTAAAGTATCATCTTGCGCAGCATACTTGAGGTTAAGACCTGATCAGTTTTAGATATAATATGTACACACACAGCATTTTCTAAAAACTCAATTGTAAAATCCGACCCCAGTATTATCCATAATGTGCTGTGTACAGTAACTAACAGCCTACAAAAGCTCTGTAAACAAAGACAGCAGACACATCCTGTATGCATTATAGAGTCCAGGACTGTAAGAAAAGAAGCATCCTTGAAGAAATGCTGTAATTGTGGTATAAATCTCAAGCGCAAACACAATTTGGCCGTATTCTGCTCAGATGCAAACAAACAGAGGAAGGAAAAGGCGAATAGTTGCATGCCAACTGTTGAGGTCATTACAACTTCAGCTCTTTGGTGGCAGTCCACAGCACTTTTACAGACAGTTACAAACAATGGATCAGCTGGTGTGAGTACCAAAACAGCTGTCTGTTTCACATGTTTTATTGCTGACAATAAAATACAACATTATAAGGAGAAATGATCGAAATAGTTATAAGTAGAAGAATGAGAAAGTGGGCAAAGAGTGCTGGCAAGTGGGGAAAAGAAGAGAGGAAGTGAAAGACCAAACAGGAGCAGCGGGAGGGAGAAGGCAACGTCGGAGTGTAGGAGACCCAGGAATGTTAATCCTCTTTGTATGTCTCCCAGCAATGATTAAACTTTTCTAATATCAGGCATGACGAGGGGGGGGGGGGTCATATATGGGTCAGCTGCAGAAGTGGAGGCGAAAACAACACTATAGCCACTGGTTTCCCTCAAAGCAACTGAATCATATAATAAAAAGCCACGAGCGAGCCATAGCTGACCACCGAGAATTCATGAGGAACTATCAAAGCTATGGCCGGTTCACAAATCTCCAGCACCCTGATCTAATTGCACTTCTCTGATAAAATTCTCATGCATATTTATATATTTATGATGGATGAAATACATTATGCCTGCTGCTACTGTGTGAAAATGGCCCAAGAAGCTGCCAGAGTGGGAGTCACAGAGAACCACTTAGCAGCTAATCAGAGGTGAGAGGTCAGCTCCAAACTGTGTGTGCTTAACCCTTACACTTCCTGGTAACTTTGCTCTCTAGAGGAAGATGAAGAGAAGATGACCACACATTTTCCACTGCTCAAAGCTCCCTGTGGCTCTGGGGATGGGATCCATCCCCCTTTTTGTTCTTATTTTATTTCCACACATTCTCTCCTTCCTCTGCTCTCATCACTTGTAATGATCTGCAACATTTCTGCTGAGTTACAGACAGGGGCATATGAAGAACAACTCAGGAAAAGTGAGGGTGCATGGGGCAGGTTAAAGGGGGCATGTGTGTGTCTGTTACACATTGGTGTCAGCAGGGAGACAGATTGGAGAAGTATTTCCTTGCCTGTCAGAAGAAAGGCCCTCTCACAGGAGGGCTCAGACATCATAAATCCTTTGTGATTCTTTCCATGTCCCTCTTTTTCAACGTCTCTTTCTGGGCCCAAATTTTACTTGTAGGGCCGAAAACAATCTGATTCATAATTTCCCCTGAATAGTCCCATGAATTAGCCCCACACACAGCTCGGCAGACGTCATATTCACACAGTCTCTAGCCTTAAGTATCCGTAGTCCCTCAATTCAAATGTACAGTAGTCCTTTACTGTAGCTTCTCAGCTACAGAGAGAACTGGACTCTCTTCTCTACTATAATTTATCTTTGTGATTGTGTCATGTATCGCTATGTTAACTATTTTGTTCTAGGTACTTTTTGTTTATCTTTCATAGTGAAAGTCCATAATCTTTCACCCTCTTATAACCATTTCACACGCTCTCTCCTGGCTCTCTATATATATTCCTCCACCAAAAGCAGAACAGCCCTGATCATTAACATTCTCACTCTGAAGGACGGTTTCATCACTCCAACGGCACAAGGCAGCCAATCCTTTTGAAGATGACTTATAAAGTGTTTCAGCTCTGTGAGCAAAATAAAGTTAAAAACAAACGAAAAAACAACATTGCATTTCTTTGTCCAAGAGCAAGTGAAAAGTGTATTAATTGATGGAAGGATTTACACCCCCAACTCTGGATGGAATACATTCTTAATACTCTGCTCAGTGGGGACATCCCACTGACACAATACACACATGCATAGAAACATGTAATATGACATTTTAAAAAAGCTGATTTTAATAACTATTTGAGGGGACACATGATGCGACAGATAGGATGAAGGTTATGTTGCACATGACTGCCCTCCTCTGGTAAATAAATATTTGATCACGCTACAATTTAACACTTTGCAACTTTCAGTTGCAAACTTTGCAATCAGTTTCACTAATGCAAACTTATTAATATAGGTTCAGATTCTTAACCTGTGTAAGTCTATGTAACACCATTAACCCCATTTCAGATTGTTGGAGGTCTGGTACCATGGCAATGTACACATCCCCTATGTGTGGCTATTTTGTTTTCCTCTCATTCTCCCATGCTTTACTTCCTTCCAACTCAGGTGCCTGCAGAGGCAGAGTGGGTCCCATGTGCTCACTTTTCCATCCTGTGGCACACATTCCCTAAACAAGCAATCTCTAAAACATTGCTTGTTGCCATGGAAATGCTACTGAGTTAACAGGAGGGGGGAAATAATATTGTTAATGCTGTGTGTGGTGGACAGTGGTGTGTGTGTGTCTCTATGCAACTGTACTGCTCCCCTGGGAGGGCTGCCTGGCAGAATCATTACAAACACACGCTGACATTTTGATTTGAGTTAGCTGTACCACACACAAACTTTCTGAGGTCCGAAAACAATATAGATATACACACACACACGAATTGAGGGTGCAGAATGCCACTTTTGGCAGCTGTGCAGTACTTGTAGTTACACATTTCCTGTTCAATTTCTGAACGCAGGCTTTTGGATATAGAATAAACCATATCATTCTGGGGACATTTCGTTGAATGTAATTCAGTGAATTACTGTATGTCCACATAAGTACCGGTACATTTATAATGCAGCCTCAGGGCACCACAGGCCAGTGTGTCCCTGAGCCAGCCTTGGCGGTGTCATTCAGGAAGGGTCTCCTGACCCAAGCATGAGGACACTCAGGAGCTAGAGGCATCTTAAGGGGTTAGACGAGAAAGATGAATGAAGAGCTGTGCTGGGGCAGGGTTGCTTCTGGGGAATGTCAGGGGGATCTCAGGAAGTAGGAGCTGGCAATTGGTAACGGGAACCAGGGCTGGCAAGGAGAGGTTTTGACCATCAGAAACTAGAAGCTGGTAAGGAAGCACAAGACAAGGAATGCAGAGGGAGGTAATGAAACCGCGAGGAACAACCAACAATCTGGCACCGAAGGGAAGAGCGGCAATCCGATATGAGGGACGGATCCAAGATGAAGGAGCAAGGCACCCAAGAGCAATCCTCAGGGCCATAGCCCTTTCAATCCACCAGGTATTGCCATCCCCAATTTGGGATGCCCCCAAATGTTCCAGGGCATGGGACATTTGGGGGCACTCGGATAGGCAGGCTTGACCTGGGACACATGGACGGTTGGGTGAACGTGGTGGCAAATCGCAGAGAGGCTGATTAGACTGTACTTCAAATGGGCTGATGAATATAGGGGCTAACTTCCAGGAGGTAGCTTTCAAAGGAATGTCGTGAGATGAGAGCCAGACAGAAGGTGAATAGATGGGAGCAGGAATCCATCTATGGTCAGCAAAGCAGCGGTTTTGCTTAGAGGTGCGCTGCAGCGCTGGCCCGAAGTGTTGGCAATCTCTCTCATCTGCGGGCAAAAGGGGCAGTTGGTAACCCAGGGAGGCCTCGAAAGGGGACAGACCAGTGCCATCGGAGATGTCCGAATTGTGAACATATTCAACCCAGGGGAGAAACTGGCTCTATTCAGAGGGGTTGGCGGACGTGAAGCACCTGAGGGTGGTCTCAAGTTATTGATTCATCCGCTCCATCTTACCATTGGACCGGGGGTCATAACCCAAGGAGAGGGAGACCCTGGCGACGTGTGAGATGCAAAACTGTCTGGGCTGGACGAGGACAGGTGCCTGGGAGAATCGCCGCTACAGGTCCAGGAAGCCCCAGTTGGCTTCAGAAGTCCGAGAAGGTGGTCTTTGTGGAGGTGAGGGTCAGTGGAGAAGCTGTTTGCCTGTAATTCAATATGAAGCGGCAGTATTATTTAGCAAACCCTAGGAATCTTTGGAGTTGTTTGTGGAATTGGCAAGTCCAGGACTGCTTTCTTTTCACTGGGTCTGTACAAAGCCGTCTGTCCTCTAGGATGTAACTGAGAAAGGTAGTTGAGGGGGACATGAAACTCACATTTCTGTCTTGACGTAGAGGAGGTTTTCTGGAAGTCACTGCAGGAACAATTGTACAAGCCCATGGTGGTCTGAGAAGGACTTTGAAACGATGAGAATGTTATCCAGATAGACAAACATGAGAATGTTTTAGAAAAACTCACAAAGTACAAGGTCTCCTCGAGGAGAGGATGAGTGGGGTATGATAACTGCTCCGGGTGATTCGTGGATGTATTTCCCCATGACTACTTTACAGATGGGAAATATTAAAAGTCAACTGGCAAGTAACACCACCCCAGGGAGAAGATTTATTGTACAATCGTAGGGGCGGTGAGGAGGCCGCCTTACATTTGCTAAAGGCTTGAAAGGTCTGAATTCATGATATTCTTTGGGGACAAGGGACAAGTCAACCGGATGAACCTCTTTGGGGTCAGCAGGAGGCAGAAGGTGGATAGTCAGTTCTATGCCCAACCCACTGTTTACCTCTTTGCTTGTTCTTCTCCCTTAGCTGATTACCAAGACGGGTACCCAAGGATATCAGCCCCTCCAGATCTTCGGGCTCATCCAAGTGGGCTGATTTGCTCTTCAAGGTCTCATTGAGGGCATGAAAATAGGCGCTCTTCAGCATGGGAGAGTTCCACCCAGACGCAGCAGCAAAGGTCCTAAACTCAATGCAAAGTCAGAAACAGTTCACTGACCTTGTGTGTCCATCCCAAGATTTATGGACCAGGCGGTGTGTTCAGAATCCTCGCCAAAGGTTTGCTTAATTTCTTTAATGAACTCCCTAAAAGTACATAATAAACTGGAAGGATCCTGGAAATGGGCCTCAGCCCATCTCAGGGCTTTGCTGGACAGGAGTCCAAGGATAAACGAAATCTTGGCATTATTGTGGGGCAAGCAATGTGGAGAATGATTGAAAGCAAGGGTGCACTGAGAGAGAAACCCCAAACAGCCTACCACCTCTGACTATTTCTCTGGAATGGGTGAGCGGACATGTTGGGAGGTGTTGAGGGCTTGGCGAAACAGTAGGGGCAACTGTAGGGCGACGAGATGGGTTAGACTGGAGACTCAGAAGCAGCTGAGTGAGCTGAGCCAAGCGCTGGTTAGTGCTATCTTGTTGACTGAGAGTCCTGAGAGCAGCATCATGTGACTTGATAAGAGAACTCTGTTCAAATAGGGCCCTCCTGAGAGTGTTTGTTGGGTCAGAATGGACAAATTGATCTGTCATGACTATGGAAGGTGCGCCTGAACCAATTGCAAGGGCACTCAGGAGGTAGGGCATCTTGAGGGGTTTATTGACAAGGAAGGTGAGTGGAGAGCTATGCTGGGGCAGCGTTGTCTCCTGGGGAATGTCATAGGACATGGGCACGGCATCAATCACCTGAAACTATAAAACAGCAAGGAACAACCAACACTTTGGCAACAAAGGGCTCATGGTAGGCTCCTCTTATCCTCTGATTGACAAGGCCTGATCAGCTGCAAGTGTGCCTGCAACCCCAGCTGGAATAATTCACAGGCTCAAGCAGACTCACTGGTGACGGAGTCTGCACCCAGAGCTCGAGCCCCGTATCCCTACAAGGGGCAGCACAGGCCAATGTTTCCCTAGACCGGTCCCAAACTTGAATAAATGTAGAAGGTTGTGTCAGGAAGGGCATACGGAGTAAAACTTTTACCAAAACCAAACATGCGAATCAAACCTAACAATCTCATACCGGATCAGTCAAGGCTCAGGTCAATAACGACCACCATTGGTCGTTAGGAGGAAGAAGGCGTGTTCGGAAGCAGAGAGAGAAGAGGAAAGGCAAGAGTCTGGGACTGAGAGTAGGGACATTGAATATTGGGACAATGACAGGAAAACGTAGAGTTGGTCAACAAGATGCAGAGAAGGGAAGTGGATATACTGTGTGCCCAGGAGACCAGGTGGAAAGGTAGTAAGGCTAAAAGCTTCGGAGCAGGCTTTAAGTTATACTATCATGGTACTGACAAGAAGAGGAATGGAGTAAGAGTTATCTTGAAGGAGGAGTTTGTTAGGAACATTCTGGAGGTGAAAAGAATGTCAGATAGACTTATGAGTCTGAAACTGGAAATTGAAGGTGTGATGTTCAATGTTGTTAGTGGTTATGCCCCACAGGTGGGATGTGAGTTAAAGGAGAAGGAGAAGTTCTGGAACAAGTTAGATGAAGTGATGCAGAATATCTCCAGAAGTGAGTGAATGGTAATTGGTGTAGAAAATAGAGGGGATGAAGAAGCGATGGGCAGCTTTGGTATAAAGGATAGGAACAGAGAGGGACAGATGGTGATAGACTTTGCAAAAAGGATGGAAATGGCTACAGTGAACACTTTTATCCAGAAAAGACAGGAACATAGGATAAGGATAAGAGCAGAAATAGGAGCCGGAGAGATAGGACAAGATAGGAGAAATAGGCAGACTACATCTTGTATAATAATAATTTATCCTTATTAATCCCTCTCGGGAAAATTCGTTGTCTGCAGTTAATCCATCATGGATGAGCCATGAGCAGTAGGCTGCGGTCCACCAGCTCCAGGGGAGCAGTTAGAGGTTCAGTGTCTTGCTCAAAAACACTTTGACACACTAGGAGGAGCCGAGAATCAAACCAGGAATATTTGGTGCCAAAGACGATTGGTATACTTCCCGCGCCACGCCGTCCCTTAAAGACAAGGTAATCTGAAAGAGATCAGTGACTGCAAAGTAGTTGTAAGTGAGACTGTAGCCAACCATAGGATGGTGGTTTGTAGAATGACTCTGGGGACAAGGAAGATCAAGAGGACAGGGGCAGCACAGGGGACAAAGTAGTGGAAACTGAAAAGACAGGAGTGTTGTATGGTTTTCAGGGAGGAGTTGAGAAAGGCTCTCTGTGATCAGGGAGAGCTTCCAGATGACTGGACAACTACAGCTAATGTTATCAGGGAGACAGGTATGAGAGTACTTGGTGTATCATCAGGAAGGAATGTAGATAAGAAGACTCGGTGGTGGAATGAGACAGTGCAGGAGTATATACAGGGTAAGCAGTTGGCGAAGAAGAAGTAGGACACTGAAGGGGCTGAAGAGAACAGACAGAAGTGCAGGGAGATGCAGCGTAAGTTAAAGGTAGAAGTAGCAAAGGCAGAACAAAGGGTATATGATGACTTATGACATTAAGGGGGGGAGAGAATGATCTATATAAGATGGTGAAACAGAGAGATAGAGATGGAAAGGATATACAACAGGTCTGGGTGATTACAGACAGAGAGGGAAATGTATTGACAGATAATAGAAGAGTGATGGAAGATCAAAAGAGTACTTTGAAAAGCTGATGAATGAGGAAAATGAAAGAGAGGCAAGGGCAGAAGAGGTGACTATTGTATACCACAAAGTAGCAGAGATTAGTAAAAGTGAAGTGAGGAAGGCATTGAAGATGAGTGAGAAGATGCCTGAGGAATGGAGATGAGTGTGATGGTGCCCATTTCTAAGAATTAGGTGGATGTGCAGAATTGCGGCAACTATAGAGGGATAAAATTAATGAGCCATATAATGAAGTAATGGGAGAGAAGTGGAAACTAGACTGAGGGCTGAAGTCAGCATTTGTGAACAGCAGTATGGCTTCATGCCTAGAAAGAGTATTACAGATGCAGTATTTGCTTTGGGAATGCTGATAGAGAAGTACAGAGCAGGCCAGAGGGAGATGCAATGCACATTTGTAGACCTAGAAAAAACATATGAGAGGGTCCCAGAAGAGGAACTCTGGTACTGTATGAGGAAATCTGGAGTAGCGGAGCAGTATGTTAGATTGGTGCAGGACATGTATGCTAGCTGTGAGACAGTAGTGAGGTGTGCTGTAGGGGTAACAGAGAAGTTCAAGGTGGGGGAGTGGAGAAAGCTCTCTGTGATCAGGGAGAGCTTCCAGTTGACTGGACAACTATAGCTAATGTTATCAGGGAGACAGGTAGGGGAGTACTTGGTGTATCATCTGCAAGGAAAGTAGATAAGGTGACTTGGTGGTGGAATGAGAAAGTGAAGGAGTATATACAGTGAAATTACAATGAAGTTATGAGAAAGAGTAGTGGAAACTGGACTGATAGCAGGAGTCAGTATTTGTGAACAGCAGTATGGCTTCATGCCTACAAACAGTACTACAAATGCAGTACTTGCTTTGAGAATGTTAATAGAGAAGTACATAGTGGATCAGAGGGAACTGCATTGTGTTTTTGTAGATCTCGAAAAAGCACATGATAGGGTGCCAGGAGAGGAAGTCTGAAGAGGCAGGGACGTATGTTAGATTGATGCAAGACATGTATGCTAGCTGTGAAACAGTGGTGAGGTGTACTGTAAGGGTAACAGAGAAGTTCAGGTGGAGGTGGTACTTCATCAGGGATCAACTCCGAGACCCTTCCTGTTTGCAGTCATGATGGACAAGCTTACAGATGAGGTTAGACAGGAATCTCCATGAACCATGATGTTTGCAGATGACATTGTGACCTGTTGTGATAGTAGAGAACAGGTTGAGGAAACTCTAGAGGAGGAGGTATGCTCTGGAAAGGAGAGGAATGAAGGTTAGTCGCAGCAAGAAAGAGTATATGTGTGTGAATGAGAGGAACCGAGTGGAACTGTGAGGCTACAGGCAGTGGAGATCAAGAAGTTGGAGGGGGGTCAACAGTCCAGAGCAGCAGAGACTGTGGAAAAGAAGTGAAAAGACTGGTTCAAGCAGGTTGGAATGCATGGAGAAAAGTCTCAGGGGTACTATGTGATAGAGGACTATCAGCAAGAATGAAAGGAAAGGTGTACAAGACAGTGGTGTGACCAGCGATGTTGTGCGGCCTAGAAACAGTAACAAAGACGAAAAGACAGGAGACAGAAATAGAGGTCGCAGAGATGAAGATGCTGAGGTCCTCTTTTGGAGTGACGAGGATGGATGAAATCAGGAATGACTCTATTGGAGGAACAGCACATGTTAGATGTTTTGGAGAGAAGGCCAGAAAAGCCAGACTGAGATAGTTCAGTCATATACAGAGGAGGGACAGTGAATATATTGGAAGATGGATGCTGGAATTAGGCTGACAGGCAGAAGACCAAAGAGAAGATTTATGGATGAGGATGATGCATAGAATGGGGGTTTGATGGAGAGGGTTGATTCACTGTGGCGACCCCTGAAGGGAAAAGCCATAAAGAGAAGAAGAAGAAGACACATGAGTACATTTATACTCCCGATAAGACTTATTAAACCTACATGAACAGATGTCTTGTGTCATATATAAAAATAAGTTTTTAACATTATACTGACATACTATTGGATGAAGTTGACCGATTGAACATGTTGACAAATAGAAGAATCATTAACACTCCTGCTGGTTATAGCACACAACTATGGTTCTCTTTGTGATGCAATTATCTTCCGAAAAAGAAATATCTAGTAATAAGAGTGGTAAATGCTCCTTTATGCGCTAAATTCTTATTATTGCCACTAAAAGTTAGTCTTATTCCTACCATCACAAATACAGTCTTAAATAAAACAACCTTGTAAAGAAGCAAAGCTCAAAATCTTCACATATTGCTCTGATTTTCAAGGTTTAAAACTCAAATTTGTCCTCAAAGACAGAGGTGGGCAATCAGACAGAAAAAAATGCATACATTCATATTTCTTCCATCAGCTCCCATCTGTCAGTCTAAGAATATAGACTGCAGACCCAGTCTCTAACCCTCAACCCCTGGTTGAGGATCACACAGTCTAGCAGTAAATCTTGCTGAGGTTTCTTGATGTATCCCTGTTTTAGTTGGCACTGTGTGTGTGTGTGTGTGTGTGTGTGTGTGTGTGTGTGTGTGTGTGTGTGTGAACGTGCACTGGAATTCATGAATACATCATAAGTAGTGTGTGTTCCACACAACCATGAATATGCTGCATGTGCACTGTGTGTTATTGAATATATAAACTGGTGATTACAGGAATTCAATGCTCCAGAAGGAAATAAATGAATACAACGTCTGTAGTCTGGGGTAGTAAGTTAATTTTGGAAGTTATAACATTAAGTAATTCTTCCGAATACTAGAGGTGCAGCTAAAATTAAGTTTCAACATATTTTGCTTTTTATTTCAAATATCTGAATCTCTCCTGTGCTAAGTTTTTGAGTTAAAACACCAAATATCTTTCGACTCATGTTTTAGCAAAACACAGAAATGGCACTGAGTGGTTGTGATTATCAAATTAAGAATGATAAAGGGGCACAAAAGCTAAAAATGTTGATTTACCAGTTCCTTGGTTACCACTTGGTAGCATAAAAACAATCCATAAAACACACCTCAATGCATTTTACGGACACATAAAGTATGGCTGGAATACCCATTGGACCAATTCACATGCAAGGCAGAACTATCCATTGCATCATAAACTTTGAAAAATTAGTGACACCATGCTCCATCATACAGTACGTATGAGGTATGACCCTGCCTAGCACTCATTCCTGGCATGTTTGGGTCTCCTGGGTAGGCTACAGTCAAGTTAAGTTGGCCCTCCATCTCAAACTTAATCATCCAGGGTCCAAAGACCACATCTGGAGCTAGCGGAGACCTCCAGGCCTGGTGCAAGCCAGAGTGCAGGCTCTCATGGTCAACATGTGTTGCATAAGAACAGTGAAACCACCTGAGCTCTAGATAGTAGATATTAGTGCCCAGAGATACAGGCCATCACACAGAAAAAATATTTATAACTGTATAATACCTGCAGTAGCTAGGTTGGGAACCATGTAATTGTCCAAGTGTCCTATTTTTATTCTATAAGCAATGGACAATGGTGATCTCTTGGTATGTTGGTAAAGATTGTCAACATGGTTAACATGATTTCTTTTTTTCCCATAGGAAATTAAGCATGTCTCGTTACCATGCCAGTAAGATTTATCAACGTAGCATAACCGAGTCTTCACAGAGATTGGATGCAGTTTTTTTGTTTTTGTTTTTTTGTCAGAAACTCAAAACTCTTAAATTCAAGTGATCATTGTTTCCTATCCTCACTGTTTTTCCATTTACCCGAAACAACATAGACTGATGCACTTCTCATTTTTCGGCCACCAGAAAGCAAATGCTTTCTATCATTCAGTTTGGCATTGCTTCCAGCCACAATGTAAAAACATCAATAATAGCATTTAGAGAGTAAAAACTGGGGTAATAAACCAGAAGTTGAGCAGTGCCTTTGGACTGAATCCTTTTCAAAAGCCAATAAATCTGTTTTAAATGTCAACCTCTGGCTGGAGTCGAGTCTGATGTCTTGGGCTTTTCAAACTTGGTGAAGAGATGAAAAGACATTAGTTGACCATTAGGTGAGAGCTCTGCTCTCTGAGTGTACCACAGGTTTGAAATGCTTTTGCGTTTGGCAGACAGAAGTGACTCAAGTTTGTTTGAGTAAAATCCATGTGTGGTCATGTCAGCTCAACCGAATTTGCATACCCATGTGAATTTTTTTGCCTTAGCCTTTGAATTACATGTGTGTTGGGAGGGTCTCTGTTTAAAGTGTTTATGAATATCCTTTATCTTCCTGCTGATACTAGCATTAGCAACATGAGTAAGGCTTGTGTCAGTCTCAGCAGCACATAAATTCGCTCCCCACCCTGTCCCTGGCTGATGACATGTCTCTGTCTCGCTAAACATCTTGTTCCAAAAAGTTACTGGTTCCAAATGCCACGCCAATATGGAAAACATTTTCATTAACGGACCAGGACACACACATAGCACTTTCCTTACATATACAGTTTACTCTTTCTGAGGCACATACTGAACAAGTCTAGACACACATAGATTTATATCCAGTAACAAATACAAAATCTTAAAATCTCTTTTACTGTATGATCTGCTTTTTGAATGAAATTCAACAAGAGAAAGCACCACAATCACTTCACTCACAATATTTAGATTCCTATTCATTTGATTTTATACACCTCAGATATTTTGGGGTGATTTTGATGAAAACAGAACCCAAGGTTTCATAATGAATTTCATTTAAGGATGGAGCAATTTTGTAACCTTCAACTCGTGTATATCATAATGTGTGCGTGCTTGGCTTCAAAGGTTTCATGAAGTAGGATAATACCAAGTAGAATTCATTTGAAAGAACATAGCATAGAAATGTTTCTTTGAAACAACATTATCATTTTTATAATCATTTATCCATCCATCCTTCCATCATCTCCCACATATCCGGCTCTCACAGGGGATGCTGGAGCCTATCTCAGCTGTCATTGGGCAAGAGACAGACCCTAAACTGGTCGCCAGTCAACTGCAGAGGCACATATACAGACAATATGGGGCAATTTTCGGCAATATAGGGCAATTCGAACAAGGGTCCTCGTGCTGTGAGGCCAAAGTACTGACCACTGTGCTGCCCCAACTTAAATCATATAATTGATTTTTACTTTTATTTGACACATTGAAAAGATGCATTGTATGCTGCGCTGGTTGTTGATAATGATCAGCCCTATCATACCAGCCCTTGGCAGCCGAGGAACCTGCAATGATTCTCAGCAGCTGTGATGGATCTAACAGCTTGAGACAATAGTCATAAAAACCTGCAAAAAACCTGCAGATAACAATAACTGTACACATGTGCCCACCGCACACACACACACACACACACACACAGTCAAAACACACAGAAGCACACATTAACAAAATGACATGCTGATCTCAGTATCATTTCAAATTTTCCCTGGGATGCCTGAGTGTATGTCCACCTGAGAGGCATAAATCACTGACACCAGCCCTATTGAGTGAGAGCCAACTATACAAAATACATTTCAGCGAGAACCAACCTGGCACAGATGTCACTTGTGTCTTGGCAAAACTCGTTAGAACTTGGGAAGAAAAATGTAGGAAATGGTGGATATTGCATTAATGGAATAACACACACACACTCTGAACCCTCACAAATACACATACGCTACAAAGTATACATACAGTGAGGTTGGTGTAGCTCTCACTGGTAATTATGTTTGATAGCTGTAGCAAACCACTACTTCCATTTCTTTTAGTTGACCCTTTTAAATACTTACACAGTAATATTACATTTTCTGTTTGGTCAAGCCAAATAGACCACTTGGCTGACCCAAAGGAACAAGGTAAGAAGTGTATTATTCACAAGAGATCCCAAGGCAATAAGCGATGAAGGGAGGGGTACTGATGTCAGATTTATGAATTTGTGTGGATGTTTGCTATAACATGAAAGATCCTGAGTATGTCGAACAAATAAAAAATGTGCTTGCATGAAATACATCAGATGGAAAATGAATGCATTTAGTCTGACCAGTTGGCTGACTACTTGGATAATTGTGTGCACTCTCTAATGGCAATAAAATATATAGTATTATAACATATATTATCTTAAAAAAGGGTTTTTCAAAATGTCTATTTGAAATCACATAAAAATTCAGGTTGACTTGGTGTTTTCTTTAAATGTTAAACATTCGATCACAGTGACTTACTTTATGGTAATAATATAAACAGTGATGACTCAGCATGGCTATCTGATTCGGCCTCCCAAGCATTTATATTGTTTTTAGTGGAGCAACCGCAAAATGGGGACCAGTTAACTAAATGAATGCACAAAACCTTCATACAAATACTGAGGTACCTAAGTGTTTAGATATGATATTTTTTGTTTGTTACTGATGTATATATATCTTCTTTTCCTTTCAACATATCACTTCAGGGGTCGCCATCGCGAATCATCATTCTCCATGTAACAATATTCTTTGTACCCTCCTCTCTCACACCAAATACCTTCATATCCTCTCTCACTATGTCCATAAATCTTCTCTTTGGTCTCCCTCTAGACCAACTGCAGACTCCAATTCCAGCATCTGTCTAACAATATATTCACTATCCCTACTCTGTACAGGACCAAACCATCTCAGTCTGGCTTCTCTGACCTTCTCTCCAAAACATCTAACATGTGCTGTCCCTCTGATGGACTCATTCCTGATCCTATCCATCCTCATCACTCCCAAAGAGGACCTCAATGTCATGATCTCTGCAACCTCCAGCTCTGCCTCCTGTCTTTTCATCATTGTCATTGTCTCTCGCCCATACAGCATTGCTGGTCTCACCACTGTCTTCTAAACCTTTCCTTTCATTCTGGTTGATAGTCTTCTATCACAGAGTACACTTGTAACTTTTCTCTGTCACTACAGATCACAATGTAATCTGCAAACATCATGGTTCATGGAAATTCCTGTTTAACCTCATCTGTAAGCTTGTCCATCATGACTGCAAACAGGAAGGGTCTCAGAGTTGATCCCTGATGAAGTCCCACCTCCACCTTGAACTTCTCTGTTACCCCTACAGTACACCTCACCACTGTCTCACAGCTAGCATACATGTCCTGCATCAATCTAACATTCTTCCCTGCCTTTTCAGACTTCCTCTCCTGGCACCCTATCATATGCTCTCATATGCTTTTTCGAGATCTACAAAAACACAATGCAGTTCCCTCTGACCCACTCTGTACTTCTCTATTAACATTCTAAAGCAAATACTGCATTTGTAGTACTCTTTGTAGGCATGAAGCCATACTGCTGTTCACAAATACTGACACCTGCTATCAGTCCAGTTTCCACTACTCTTTCTCATAACTTCATTGTATTTTCACTGTATATACTCCTTCACGTTCTCATTCCACCACCAAGTCTCCTTATCTACTTTCCTTCCAGATGATACACCAAGTACTCCCCTACCTGTCCCCCTGATAACATTAGCTACAGTTGTCCAGTCAACTGGAAGCTCTCCCTCACCCCCCAGAGCATCTCTCAACTCCTCCTGGAAAACCATACAACATTTCTGCCTTTTCAGCTTCTTCAACTTTGTCTACTGCTCTGCCTTCGTTCTCTTGACCGTCCTTGTCATCAGTCATCCTACAAACCGCCATCTATGGCTGGCTACTCTCACACATACCACTACTTTGTAGTCGCTGATCTCGTTCAGATTACCTCATCTAAACAAAATGTGGTCTACCTGCATGCTCCTACTTCTGCTACTATAAGTTACCCATGTATTATGTTCCCCGAGTGAATGTGCTTAATTCCATATACTGTCGGGACTTATCCAAAAATAACTTGGGCGAAGCGGCGATATTGTTCTGCCATTGCGGAAGTACTTCATTAACACACTGGAGAGAAAGACAAACAATTCAGCCCCAACCACAGCCCAAATGAACACTATCGCCCCCTGGCAGCACCCAGGGGAAATGACCAGAGCAGACAAGCACGATCCAATACCAAACATCTCCTCCCCACTTATTCAGAACAGAGTCCCCTAACTCTGTTGGATCTTAACTGGGTATTCAAACAGAACAATACTAAATATCTTATAAACATAACTACAAAATCAACCCCCCACTTACAAACAACAAACAATAAACTGACTCAGCCTAGAGCCAATGAAATGAAACAATAACACCAGTAGCCTGAAGCTGGGGGTAGACTGCTCCACACTTGGCGAGGGCCATACCCCAAGCCTCTTAAAAGGTTAGAAGGTCAGTGGGTTTGTTAACCTCTGAAGGGTACCTCCTCATTGTCTCTGGAGGTGGAACAGCCTCGACTGACAATTCAGCTGGTTCTGCAGAGGCTGCCTCCTTTTGGGTGACCGAATGATCTTTCTGCGGGAACTCCAGTCCCCCCACTGGAGTAGCTGTCCGCAGCTCTATCATTGGGACTGTAACTGGTTGATTCAGTGCTGCTGGTTGTTGTGGCTCTTGGAGTATTCGCAGTTCACCAGGCCATATCTGATCAATGTGAAGTTTACTTCTGAGCCCGTATCCACTGTGTAAGACACCAGCCCCAACTTCGACACCACCACACCTGGTATCCACATCTCCTCAGCCCACCTATAATCACGGGTCAGAACAGAATTCCCAACTGGAAAGGGTTTGTCCTTGGCAGATCGTTGCAATCCTGCTGATCTGCCTGAACCACCACCACTGCCACGCTTGGCTTGAGGACGTCGAAGCGGGTGCGGAGCCGACAGCGAAGGAAGAGCATGGCCGTGGACTCATTAGTCATCGCATGTGGGATGGGTGCGATGGGGCATTTCTGTAGCTGAGCAAGAATATATCCACCCTGTGTTGCACTGTTGTTGTGGTTGACTCCCTGGACATTTTCAACAAGCGCGTCAGCATTTGTACAAAACATTCCGCCCGTCCATTTGTGCCTGGGGTAAATGGTGTGGAGCATATCTGCTTCACTCTATTCGCCTTGACAAAAGTTGCAAAATCATTTGAAGTGAATTGTGGGCCATTATCACTGACTAACACCTCACAATCTGTGATGGCTGAATGCCTGATTGGTCTTAGCAGTCATGGTAGGATCCATCATGGCCACTTCCATGGGGCATCAACTACCACCAGACACACATGCCCCTCGATAGGGCCTGCAAAATCCATATGTATTCATTCTCACTGAGTCCCTGGCCATGGCCAAGAGTGCAGTGCTTAGAGACTGGTAGCCTTCTGGTTGCGTTGACATGAGTCACAAACTTTAGCCTGCTGTTCAATCTGGGGATCAATCCCCGGCCAACAGATATAACTCTGAGCAATGGCTTTCATTTTCACTACCTCAGGGTGCTCTACATGCAGCCCTTTCAGCAATTGAGGCCTCAGTCTTGTGGGCACAATCATCCAGTTACCCCAGAGAAGGCATCAATGCACCATGGCAAGCTCAACTCTTTGTGAATAAAAGGGTGTCAAGGCATTGTCGCAGCCTTGAGTTATGGGGAACTGCCCCAAGAGTACCCTGTCCATCACTTGAGCAAGCCCTGTGTCGTACCTTGTCTCTTTGCAAATATCCGTGCTGCACACCAGCAGAGTGTCCAGGTGATGTATCAGCAGCCTACCCACTGAACCCTGTTTTCCCTTGTGAACTACCTGAATCGTGTAATGGCGGGCTGTAAATATGAGAGTCCACCACTGAAGCCTGGCAGCTGCCTTAGATGGAGTAGCCTTGCTGGGGCTCAATATAGTTGTCAGTGATCTGTGGTCTGTGTATAGAGTGAAATGGCAGTCACAGAGGTAGGCAGGGAAGTTGCCTATTTATGACTCCCAGGGCCTCCTGCTCAATCTGAGCATAGTTTTGTTCTGCTTTGCTTAAGGTTCTGGATGTGAACACTATTGGCCTCTCTAGACCACCAAGCATAACATGGGAAATCACTGTGCCCATGCCATATGGCAAGGTGTCACATGGCAACCTGAGTGGCAGTTTGGGGTCATAATGAGTGAGCACTCTATCTGAGAGGAGCTGTTCTTTTGCTGTGCTGAATGCTTTTACACACGCCTGGGTCCATTTCCATTGTATACCCTTGTGTAAAAGTGCATGCAGGGGACTGAGTACGATTGCAATATTTGGGAGAAACCTGCCATAATAGTTTATTAGACCCAGGAAAGAGCATAGCTGCTCTACATTGGTTGGGCTTGAGGCCTCTGTGATAGCGCTGAGCTTTTCTGGGTATTTGTGGAAGCCATTGATTCTATGCCCAAGGTATTCCTGTGAGCCTCTGAAAAACTTGCATTTTTCTCGCTGCACATGGAGGCCAAATTTTCCCAAGTGGCTCAGCACTGCCTCCAAGTTTTTCAGGTGATCAGTATCCATTATCTTCCATTATCAAGATGTCATCCAGAAAACAGTGCGCATTTGGAAGCCCCTGAAGCACCTGATCCATGACTCGCTGGAAGATGAAAGGTGCTGACGTAATGCTAAAAGGTAGTCGGTTGTAACAGAACAGTCCTTTATGTGTTGTGATGGTGAGATATTTCCGGAGCTTTCCTGGACTGGCACTTGCAGGTACCCATGCCAGTGATCCAGTTTGCCAATGCGCTGCCTGCCAGCTAGCGAAGCAAACAGATCTTCTATCCTTGGGTTAGGAATATGTACTGCAGACTGTTTGGTGAGTATTTGGTGCCAATCCCTTCTTTGGGATGGGCACGATGAGGGGGGGGGGGGGCATTCGCTGAACTGCACAGAGGAAATCATTTCTAGCTGCTGCAGGCGCTCCAGCTCTTCCGCCACCTTGCGCCTCAGAACATTAGGGACCACCTGCGCCTGACAGAACTTGGGCTAACGATCCAACTTGAGTTTAAGCACTACCTCCAAGTCCTTTAAAGTTCCCAGTTCATCTTTTAAACACCTCTGCGTGGCTGTCTAGAACTGTGCCCAAGATGTCATCTTTCAGCATGTGATGGATGGATTTGGCTGATGCGACTGCTCTCCAGATCAGTCTCACGCTTCTCAACCACTCACTGACAAAATGGGGGGGTTGTTACCTTTGAGCACATACAGGAGGAGCCATGGACTTTGCTTATTCATCGGCACCCTAACTTTCACCACCCTCACTGGGGCAATGACTTGGTCAGTGTATGTTTTCAGCAGGATATCTAACAATGCTAATATTCGGTACCTTTCTTGTATATCTTTTCCTATCATAGTCTCAATATTCAAAGTCCCCACTCTCAGTTCCAGACTCTTGCCTTTCCTCTGCTTCCATGCCTTCTTCCTCTCCTTTGACCCACAGCAGCCCGATTTCCACTGGTACCAAATGATGGTTGTTGTTAATCCGGGCCTCAACCGAGCCGGTATGAGATTATGAGGTTCAATTCACATATTTGGTTTTGGCATACGTTTTACACCGGGTGCCCTTCCTAATTCAATCCTCGGCATTTATCCAGGCTTGGGACCAGCTCAGGGAGACACTGGCCCATGCCCCCCTGCGGCTGCATTACATACATATATATTGCATAAAAATGGAAAATAATAAAACTTGCATCAAGAAGAGCACTTTGTTTATTAGAGTTAAACATTTTGGTCTGAAACCATGAGAAAATCTACACCAAATGCAGGATGACTTATCAGATGCATCAAGTTGTATCCTGTATTCACCTTGACTGCCAATGGATTGCTGCTTGCAGCTGTACTATTTCCTTTGCTGTCTTTGGATGTGGGTCTGATTGTTTTTCCACGGTAATGTTCTCATGTAAATTACAAAAAAATCTTCCTGCAACACACATTGTGCACACATTCATACGCTCACCTTGAAGCCCTAGTGTGGGCCTCAGGTGGACCCTCAAACCACTGCTGTCTTGTCATCTACTGGAAAGAGGGGCTGCCAGAAAGGAAATGTTGAGCAGAGGTCAAAACCTCAATAAACACTCAGCAACAAACACACACACACACACACAGTACCTGACTGTGACTGCATGGAGACCTTCATCATATGGACAGTATCTTTTTTCTTAGATTCAACCACAAAATCATTATATCAGTCACATTGGCCAGAAAGCTGAGACCTTCATTTAGCAGAAAGTACATAATGGCTTGTTAGAACGAGTTTTCCCTCTGTACTTTCTGCCGGTGGTTGTTATGGAGTTCAGTAAGATTTAGAAACAAGCCATTTCAGGATCATGTCATTGTTTTAAGCAGTATAGATAAAAGGGGAATGGAAATTCATTGAGCTCAGTTGTAGCTCAACATGTTTAGAAATGATGGTGGGAAGATTAATGCTTAAATTCAAAATCAATCAAAAGCATGTCCATTATATGCCGCATAAACATATGGATTTGAATGTAAATACACATGAGTGTCTCTATAATCTGATGACCGTGGGGATATCCATGGTCTCCATAAAGTATTTCTTCTGAAATATACCAACATACTGAGATAAGAGCATCTGGAATGAAGAGAAACTTAGAGGGAATTATTTGGGTAATGGACCGCCAGGATATGATGAAATAGAGAATGGGGTTTAAAGGATTACACAGCACCTCTCACTTAAGGTCACATTAAACTGCTGGACATAGTGCACAGTACTATCTATGACTAAATTTATTAGTGATACACCACAACAAGCATGGAGAAAGCAAACTACCCTGAAAAAAAGAATTAAAACGCATGCTTGCATTCTTATATAATTTGTCCTCAAAGCACGCACATATTACTCAACCACAGGCAGACACTCAAGTGAAAGCAAGTGAATTCAAGAGAGACGTCTATAATGAGGACTGAATCATTTGGATCTAATTATGGGTAACCACATGGAAAAGATGGAGTAAATCAACTCAAAAAAGGATTTCAGTGAGGAAAACTTGATTCTAGTGTGTCACCCCCCTCCACATATATTCAATTGATGTTGATTTAAATGGACGCACTCAACTGGGTGTGTATCATAAAACCCTCTTATATTCAGATCTCACACTACTTTTCTCTTTCCCTCTAAGCTCAAAAAGTGCTGCCTCAGCCCTGATCGGCAGTGCTCTGGTGCCACCCTGTGTCCGCCTGTGTATACAAGCCAAATTAGTATTACTTGGATGGGACTCGAAACTAAACCGTTGGTTTGTGTTGTATTTTTGTGGAAGAAAATATTTGTGAACAAAAATATTCCCTCCCATCAAAGTCATATAATAATTAAAGGAGTTTGGCAAATGAATAAAAAATATATAATCTTATTTTATTCATATATTTGGATAAATTAAGAATTGTCTTTGCGGTTGTTTAGGGCTTCTTATCTGTCATTGGCAAGTTAAGTACACTTGCATTACATTACTGGACAGTTTTCAACTCAAAAAAACCCTCATTTCAAAGTAATAATATTCAGCACCTGGTTCGAGTTGGACTTCTCCAACTATGTTACAGTATTTTTGGTTGGTAATTTTACTCTCATCTATAACTACTTTGCAGTCACTGATCTCTTTCGGGTTATCTCGTTTATACAAGATACAGCCTACCTGCATGCCCCTACCTCCGCTCTTATAAGCTACCCTATGATCATGTTTTTTGCTGGAAAAAGGTGCTCACTACACACACTTCCATCCTTTTTGCAAAATCTACCTCCATTTATCCCTCTGCATTACTGCCCTGTATACCAAATCTGCCCATCACTTCTTCATCCCTCTCTATTGCCTGCACCAACATGTCCATTGAAGTCTGCACCAATTACTACTCTCTCATCTCTCAGGATATTCTGCATAACTTCATCTGGCTCATTTCAGAACTTCTCCTTCTCTTCAAACTCACATCCCACCTGCAGGGCAGAGCCACTAACAACATTAAGCATCACACCTTCAATTTCCAATTTCAGACTCATAAGTCTATCTGACATTCTTTTCCCCTCCAAAATGTTCCTAACAAACTCCTCCTTCAAGATAACTCTTACTCCATTTCTCTTCTTGTCAGTACCATGATAGTATAACTTAAGGCCTGCTCCTGGACACACAGCATATCCACTTTCCTTCTCTGCATCATGTCAACCAACTCCATCTTTTCCTGTCATAGTCCTAATATTCAAAGTTCCTACTCTCAGTCCCAGACTCTCCTCTTTCCACTTCTGTCTCTGCTTCCAAACACACCTTCCTCCTCTCCTTCTTTGACCTACAGTAGCCCAGTTTAGATTGGTAGCCTTTAGGTAATCAGTGCCATTGGCGGTCGTTGTTAAACCGGGCCTCGACCGATACGGTATGATCTGGATATTATGGTCGATTTGCATGTTTGCTTTTGGCAAAGTTTCATGCCGGATGCCCCTCCTGACGCAACCTTCTGCATTTATCCGGGCTTGGGACTGACTCAGGGAGACACTGCTCTGTGTCCCCCCGAGGCTGGCTTGGGGAGACACCGGCCAGTGCCGCCCTGAGGCTGCATTAAATTACTGAAACAACTTGATCATGAAAAAAGTTAGTTTCATGCTGTTGACTACTTCAAAAATGTTGCACATTTTGTGACTTTTAACATTTAGTTTGTTGAAGCTATAGGTTTTAACTTTATTTAAGTTTTGGGCAGTAGAAGAAGAAATCAATGTTACCAATGGGGGATAACGGGTGAAACACACAAAATACAGAACACTTACTAAAAATGCACTGTGATCACATATCCTCTAGATGGCGATAGCTACCAAATTCATACAGAATATCAAAAAGAAGCCGATATTCTGAGCCACCCAAAATAATTGGGAAAAAAAAGTATACTTTTGAGGTATCTTTAAATCTTCACGTTGAGATGTTTGATGACAAACAATTTCAAA
Source organism: Fistularia commersonii (assembly GCF_037954325.1). Lineage (NCBI taxonomy): Eukaryota > Metazoa > Chordata > Actinopteri > Syngnathiformes > Fistulariidae > Fistularia > Fistularia commersonii. Next base: position 15,468,964 of record NC_141285.1, read on the forward strand.
GATTCAGTTATGTGTATTCCTATATAAAGAAGTCATATATCGATGTGTGCAAGTTTAGAAGTGAAAAGCATCACTATATAACAGTATCAAACCATCATTAACTGACGCCAAAGACCCCATCAGGTTGAGGTTTGCAAAACAAAGCATGTTTTGCTAGTTGTAGTATAATAAGGACAGAGGTTTCTATATTATTGCTATATCACACTGGTTTAGGATAAGAATAGAAAATAATTTTAAAGGTTCATTCTATCTTGAGTTGACTGTCTGGATATCTGCTACTCTTCCATACTGGCTCTCTCTTCCATTTCAGTGTCCACAGTGTTGACAAGATCACATTAGATTTAATTTAGCCCCGCTGTATGTTCTCAGTGTCAGCTGTCTTCACTATATATGGCAGTGTGTAATTGATCTGAGCTGTAAGTGAAAGAGTTGCTGATGCTCCTGAAATTAAGCCTCCATGGCTGCACTACTCATCACCTGTTACCCATAAACACTTAAGGAGAACCGCTTCGATCCATATTTGGCCTTTCGCTGAAATCGCCACATGTCGCGTTCAAATCATTGAGTGACCCGCTTTTTCCGAACCTCTAACCTGTGAATGACAAAGAAAGGCACATTAGTTTTATAAAAACTTAGTTCTTGGAACTGATTTTACTTTCTCCCTCAGCTATAATGGGCAGCTCAACCCACCCAGGCTCACCACCAACTGGCAGAGCCAGCAAGCTGCCGCCGGCCCTTGGAGCTGTATCAAGAGCGGGCCGGCATCCCAGCAGCCAAAACCCAACAGATGCACGGCACCGAAGCTGACATCAGAAAATCAGGGGACCAGCATTGGAAATGTTACTTCACACATAAACACACATATTCCCATCTAAATATAAACACCCCCTCGGCTGGGGAGTTAGCAGAGGAGGGGAAATAAAATCCCCTGTCAGTTTAATCTTAAATGATTTCTCTTCACCCTTGTAGAAGCTGTTTATTGATGGCTTTACTTTTCCATTCTTTTTTATATTAGCTCGAGCCACAGTCCCACTGGCACCAGCGTTTGTTTGACGTTGTGGATAGAAATATTTCTATGCTGGATTTCTTACTAAACTCATTGCATTTATTGATACATTTGGAAAAAAAAAAACTTTCCTTTTTTTTTTTAATCTGACAGTGAGCAAATGCAAACTTAGGCTAACAATATTCACTCTTGAACATTTTTGAAGGAATAAGCATGCGAAAAAAAGATGTGCAGTAGGAGAGAAAGTAAATTGCTGTTCCCATCTGGGATAGATTTCTATCATGTCAGTTCAGTTTAAAATTGGCAAATTCCCGCTCCAGTGTTGTAATTTTTACTGTCAAATATCATGGTATTATTCAAATCACTGTTTTTTTTCTCATTGTGGCCTTCTCTAACTCATGTAAAAAAAAGGAGAAGAAGAATGCCTCACAGTATCCATGTCTTTGGCCAACACTTCTTTTATGCAGACCTTGTGAGAAGTACAGACTGAGCTTATACAGTTGCTTTTTGGAACGCCTCTCTCCCTGAGCACTTCTCAGTGCCTTCCCTGTGGCGCTGTCATGCCTTTCTCTAATAGTGGATTAGTTAGGGAATGTAAATGCTAAAAAGCTCTGCGAACAAACATTGATCTTGCAATTTAATGAGAAACTGCATCAGACTGAACTAAGCTTCGTCACTCCTTTCTCCTTTCTCTATGTCCGATTCTCTTTGTCTCTGTCTCTTCTTTTCACGAGATGATCTGAAGATCACAAATATGAGAATCCCGATGTCATTCAGCAACATCAGTGAATCCCACTTACTCGGGAAATTGTCCAAAAACAACACAGCATGTTATGTTAGGAGCAATGATTTCACTGGCGAGGAGAAGAAGAAACTAAGTAAGGCAATCACAGTCACACACACGCAGACACACACACACACACACACACACACACACACAAACACACAGAAAGTCACATCTTGCGCTCTTCGTCCAGACCAGTGCTGGCACTACATGTCCTCGGGCCTGCCTTGGCTGGTGGTTTCATAAATTGGCCCTCTTATCAGATCTATGTGAATTGCCCCAATGGATTGGCAGGTATTATAAATATCCACAGCACATGTGTAAGTGTGTATGTACATGTATATGGGTCTTTAGACTAAGAACTCCACATATATCTGTCTTATTGTCGTAAAGATTTATTGGGTGTTTAATCAGAAAGTGTTTGTAACTAGTAATCAAGTGACAAAATCTTTAACTTCTTGTGTCAAGATCAGTGTCAATGTTATCAGTCGATTAACCTGTGGCCAAAGCAGAGCCATTTCTGGATCCTTTGGAATAACATCAAAATCTATGCTTCCCAGGGCAAGTCATACTTTATTTAACCAGTAGAGATTACTGGTCAGTGGAAAAACAGATCAAAAACTGTTGAACTCTAAAATGATGAAAAATAAACATCAACATTCATTCATTAGTTATACTACTTATCCTGCACTCAGGGTCACGAGGAGGCTTTAGCCTATTCCCGCTGAGAGTTCACCCTGGACCGGTCGCCACATGGCCACATTTGGAAACATACTTCTCCCATTCAGACGCCTGGGGAATTTAAGGTGTCCAATTCACCTATTGGATGTTTTTGGACTCTGAGAGAAACCCACATAGACACGGGGAGGACAAGGAGACTACACCTACAAGGCCCCCTGTTGGAAACGTAATACAGGGACCTTCATGCTGTGAGGCTGAACCACTAACTTTTATGCAACTGTACTCCCATGTCAACATTAATTTTATAATTATGTAAAAAAAACTGGCAACATTTTTGGGAGCTTTATAAATGACAATTGTGAAGAACTGCATCTTTTCTTTCTTTTTTAGGATTTATGCAGCTGTTTTTCTAACAGGCTCCAGGGACTCCTTTATGGTCTGCTATTTGGTAATATGCCAAACTAGAAAAAAAAAAAGGTCAGGCTAGTTTTTTCAGCAAATGGCATTTATAAAGCTGCATTACTGTCACCCGGCTGTTCTAATTTACTTTTATCCCTATTATAAGAATTTTCCATAAAAAAATACTGACTTCAGGAGGCTCAAGTGAATGACATCACATCCAAATTGGGTAAAGGTGTTAAACTGCTCTCTGACATTTCTGTTCACCTCCCTCTCATAAACAAAACCCCAGTCTTAGAACATAACTGGTGCAGAGCCCATTTAGAAGAGGCTGATTGTGTAACATTATATTTCTGAGTCTATAAAAACTGCTACCATGTGCCGTGTGTTGCATGCTGCTCCTTACTTTGGGATTTTAGAACACTGTGGAATGTGTTTCAAACCACAATCAACACAATTTTTTCTTTTCTTACTTAAGAATCATGATATCTGTCCTCACCACTGAGTTACCCTCTGGGTGCCTTGGTTACAAAGATGTGTGGGCGCTTCTCATATCATACCTTGCTGCAGAAGATGTCTGCATTTATGGCATGGGAGTGAGAGGAGATCAGCAATGATAATTTTCAACATTTTCGGGGCAATTGGATGTCAGCTCTTGTCAGTGTTAAACAGGTTTACTAGTTTTACTTGCTTGTTTTTCATCAACCCTAGCTGATACAGTAGTCATCACAATATTGGGCATGCCAGAGACACATGTTTTGGGAGGTACTGAAAGGGAATGTGGAAACAGCCCTTCACAATCCCCTCCAGTATTGGTAGTTTGAGAAAAGCCCTGCTTTTCTGCCCCCACTGGCACAGTGTTTCAAGTTCCTAGATTGTGTGTGCGTGCATATGTGAGTGTGTGTGTGTGTGTGTGTGTGTGTGTGTGTGTGTGGGTACACTCTCTAAGCAGTGAAGTGTCACAGAGTGCTGCTGTCACAGCCTCTGAAAGAGTGTAATAAAGTCCATTCTTCCCAAATGAATACACATCCACAGATTTGCTAGAAAATTGTGCTCTTTAGATGGCCTCTGGATAATTGAACCAAAATATGTAGAAAAAGTGATACTGCAGAGCTTGAATGCGGTGCTTATGATTACTTTGGAAACTATTCATGGTACACGGTGAACTCACAGCATCATGGATGGATCATGGGTTGTTGGCTATGCAACGAAATTTTGATCTTCTTGAAGTTAGATGTTTGAATCATGGCTGCATGATGCTGCATGATGCTCCCTTGGATCAACAAGGATTCCAAAGGAAACCTATTTTTAAATAATTTCAAAATTGGGAAAAAAGCCCTCTTAAAATTTTAGATATTCTCTCTCATTTAAATGACTGAAATAATGACTTGTGCCCTTGGTTGATTTGTTTGCGCCTTTCCAAAAATTTTACACTGATCATTCACCACCTTCCTACTTGACAACTTGATTTCAGGTCCTATGAAAAACAATGTGTGTATCCTCAGACTTTGAGGGAAAGTGAAGCACCAGGAAAAGAATATCACTATAAAAATGGCCACTGAAAACAATTTTTGGTAATCCTTTACAGATTTTGCTCCCAGTATTTCATTGACCAATGCAGAATGCTAAAAGCATGATTAACCCAACGCCCAGAACAAATACTGAAACAATACCAAAAGAAAGATCCACCAAGAAAGACCCTCAGTGAGGTAAACACTGGAACTCATATATCCTAAATGTTTACATGGCTACATATCGATCAGTCCATCTTTGAGCTTATGATGGCGGATTACAGACTGATTTTCCATTTTTTTTTGACAATCCATCCATCCATCCATCCATTATCTACCGCTTATCATGCAGTGAAGGTCGCAGAGAATGCTGGGGCCTATCCATTGGGTGAGAGGCGGGGTACACCCTTGACCGGTCGCCAGTCAATCACAGGGCCACATATAGAGACAAACAACCATTCACTCTCTCAATTTGAGAAACCAGAAAACCTAGAGGAAACCCACACAGACACAGGGGGGGACATGCAAATACCAGGCAGAAAGGCCCCCTGTGGGAATCAAACCAGAGTTCTTAGTGCTGTGAGGCGGAAGCACTAACCTCTTTTTGGGCTATCTTATTTCAATATTTTACCAAAGATTTGAAGAGTTATTTGTGAAATCCTATTGGGAATTCCAACCAATTACTGTCAGAGAAGCCAGTGACGTCTGAAAATGCAGGCCCACTTTTCATAAGTAAATGCCCACTTGAATATTTCAACATATGCTGGAATACTGGTACAGCAGTATTTGCCATGAAGAGGTACTGCTACTTTGGCATTAGAGGTGTTATACACAGAAAATCAGTTCCTCTTCAATCACAAGAGCTGTGATTGAAGAGTGTGTATTCTGGTGTGTATTAATGGAATTAATACAGCTATATTTGACACTGGAAAATAACATCATAAATTGACACTGCTTATTGCGTCTCATTATCCGGGTCATATCATATACCACCGCGGCGTTCATAAAAGATCAGTCTTTTTTTTTTGTCCCTTTCCCCACATCAGGTTATCTGACTATAGGTATAGCAATCCATGAGGTTTCATCTCAACTACTTTAGTGTACAACAGTAATGTAGCGGTTTAGTCAGGGAAACAACCAAGGGGACAGTAAAACGTCTGCTCAATTCCAGGTAAAAAAAAAAAAAAAAACAGAATTCGTTGCACCCCAGAACACACCCACAAAATTCCCAGCAAACCAAAAATCACACAGAAAACAAACATCAACATAAACCCCAACTTTCATGACTCGCTACAATTCTCTCTTTATACAGAAAACAGAAAATACTTCTGCATAGCAATATTGATCAGAGCACATGGTTAGATGTTCTCCCTGTCTCTGTTCCTTTTATTTAAGGTAATATTTTTGTGACCGCATGGGAACTGATCCACCAATCTTCTCACTCACTCACTCACTCACTCACTCACTCACTCACTCTGGTCATTTTATTACAAATTTAACTTTTGTGGGTGCTGACAGTGTGGGAACCTTCCCAACTCACCAGTGTTCACAGTCACTCACTGTCTTTTAGGCTCAGACACACACTCACAAATCAAACCCGCTCATGCACACACAACGCATGTGAGCATAGGGAGCGTTTCCTGTCATTCATTCATTCATTCGGGTTAAAAATCAATCTTCCACGTTGAGGGTGTCTTATTTTGTTGATTTTACCCTGCGCGGTTCACGCCGCATCAAAGTCGCGCTGGAGGAGAAGATCAACAGAGCTCCGGATCTCCACTCACTCAAAAGCGGGAGGGAAGGTGGGGGGAGAGAAAGAGAGAGAGAGCGAGAGAAGGACGCGGACATCACGACAGAGCAACAAGGAGTAGTTTTCTTCGGAAGGGAAGTGGATTAATTGTCAACCCCCCCCCTAACACACTCTTGTAAATAAAGGACATTGTCTGACTCCGGCTAAGTTCTGTGGGATTTTACGGTTCCGGTGCGCGGAGGGACTGGACGACCGGTCGACGGATGGTTGTCGGTGCCGTGGAGGGGAGAATCTGCCTCACTGCCAGGTGAGTGATGGACGGGAGATCGACACCGAGGTGGTTCTTCAGATAGAAACCCTCCCGCTCTGACCTTGTGTTTTCCTGGATCGGTCTTTTGTCTCAAACCAAAGGGGGAGGCGCGAAGTTCCCAAAGCTTAATTCGAGGTTTCTGTGGAGTTCTTGCGGGGATCGTGGGTGTCAAGTTTTAACCCCCCCCCCCCCCGCGCCTCTTATAGTTTAAGCCACAAGTGTGGATCTAGACTTGGGATGTCTGTGGAGGTTTTCATTCATCCAGGTCATGGTGAATTCTTCTAGACTCGGGATGCCCATCGTCTGCTTCTGCATTAGAAGTTTCTCAGTAATCCTTTGGTGATCAGGTCTTATGACTCTCAACATTTTAGCAATGACAATTTGATATTGTGCAATCTTACTTCTGCAACCTTGTTATATTTGTTATATTTGTTTCTGATTTGCCCCTTTTTCTAAGCTGATTCATTTGACAGATGTCACACTCCAAAGGGAAGACTCCGTAAAATCAGCATGAGTTAGAGATATCTCTAAAAAAAAAAAAAAAAAAAGAGGAAAAAAGACAAAGCATCTCTACTGACAGTGGGAGGCATTATCTTAAAAATTAGCAAGAAATAACATAAAAAGCAACAATTGGTGGATTTATATGCTTCCTGATCACATTTTGAGAATACATTCATTCTGTGTATTTACTGTATGCTGAAACGTGATTTTTGATAATTAGATGGATATCATGTGACAAGCAAAGGGCAACTGAATATCGTGAGATCAATTTCATTTTATTACGTTCATTTCTTGCCCTTCACCAGATAAGACTTAAAATGTAAATGTTTATTTACAATTTGTACTGGTTACTCCAATAAGCGTTTAATGCTGCAATGCAATTTACACAAAAATTATTACATTTTTTGTTACATACGGAATTATTTTCTGCTCATGTAAAATGACTCTGACTCACCTCTCTCTCACACACTGATAATTAATAATTCTGATCAAGATAAATGTATTTAAATGTGTTCGTCTCACACAAAGAACTTCAGGATCTGGACTCCCAAGACCAAAATCCAAAGATCCATTGTTGTAAAAGTGAGAAAAGTATCAGTGAGTGATGCTGAAAATATTTTCTTTTTTCAATGGACGTTTATTTTTTTTTTCAAAAGGGCTACTTTTCAGGTAAATAAATAGTTTTAAAAACAATCAGAAATCAGTATCTTTCCTATTAGAAATAGATGCAGCCATTTTAATAACATAGTAAATCAAAGTTCTTTTCAACCTTCATTCGTGGCTTCCCACGAAACAGGAATATCAAATAATTAAATTATTGGTTAGTACTGGTAGTCATTGCATCTGGTTTCACTGATACCAGTTTATCTCAAAGAATTGTCTAACTGTGTGAATGTGTCCACTTTACCTCAGACACACAGGGGATCTGTGGCAGCATGATACCAGTTTATGGCCTTTTCACAGCGCTCATCTGCGTGTCATCAAAGCACAGACACACACACACACACACATACACACACACACACACACACACACACACACACACACACACACACAAAATATCACTTGTAATGTACATTTTAAAGAAATGCCAAAAGTCTAACCAATCCATTTATTTGTAACTTGTTCTCAAATGATTCCATCATTTTAATTTTAATTTAAACAACACTCGCTACACGCTTCACCTCGACTTTGTGCTGACACTGTGACACTGCAACCCTGTCAGGGGGCGGCGTTGTGCAGGTGCAGGAGGTAGAGCACTCGTTTTTGGAACTGAACCTTTCTGGTTCAATTCCCAGCTCCTCCTAGTGTGTTGAAGTGTTGTTGAGCAAGACACTGAACCCATAACTGCCCCCCTGGTGCTGATGAACAGCAGCCTATTGCTCATGGTTATCCATGATGGGTTGCAGAGAATAAATTTCCCCATGGGGAATGATAAAGGATAAATTATTATTTAGCGTACATATGGTGACATATGCTGTTTATTTGGTGATAGATCACAAGTCCTCTATTCAGCTCTTGTTGTGAAGGATTTGGCTATGTTTTGCTTTAAACCATAATTTAGGTGACTGCTGCAAAGTATCTCAGTGAATAGGATGGAATAGACAATGTAACCTACACAACACACTTTCACTGGTTTTCAGTTTTTTTTTTGGTTAACTGGTCAAGCAAATATTAGACCAATGCTTTTGGCTCTGAATCATTTGAAATAACTGACAAAGGCCGTAAGCCAAGTTACTTTCAGATAACCTGAAGTAACAAACTTTTTCACTTTCAATTATTTTTGTTTCCAGTGTTCAGAAAACCTGAATTTGTGTTTTCATATCCACAAAAATGGGAGACAATCATTGTTTATCACTGTAAGGGAAATCGAGGAATATAATAAGTATATAAAAATGTGTTTTTTCCATGTATTTGTTTTTGCATGAGATAGTAATGTTGAAAATCAACAGCTTTTCCACATTTTATTCCATCTTCACTAAATATCAGTGGTCTGAACAAATACTGGGGGCTGGAGTAAATAACACTTTATGTTAGTGAGCAAGAATTTGATTACCCAACCAGCAAATTTAGCTTGTCTGCCGGATTAACAAGGAAGCCACGTTGTTTGTTAAACATACTTTCTTATACAAATTAAGTGACATGAACACAAAGAAATGAACAAACTCATAGACTACCTTAGAGTAGCAAAGGAGTGTTATGGTATGAAATACTTGATGCTGCTATGTCATTTCATCTTTCAACAACAACCATGCAAGTATAAGTCATCACCCTCGATCAACTCTACTTGCTGATGTGACACTGAGTGTAGGTGTGTCTATCTTTCCTTCACAACTGCTCCATAGCAACAGGCAGCTTATCTTCTTCAAATATCTTTTTCTCAGCCATGACCTTTCTGCGGACTGACTGCCTGCAAGCCTTGTGACAGTGCATCTGTGTGTGCAAGGAGGCCATTTGACCTTTCTTATGTACATTCATTAATAGCTGCATAATCGGTAATCTAGAGCCGCCTGCCTTGACTGCCCACATGATCAAGATATTGAATCCATCTGTCTTGTAGCAGCATCTCTGCCAAGTCAAGTGGAGCTTTTTGCGCTTTTCTTTTTAACCCTTCCAAGCAAAATAGGTATTATCAATATTGTGTCGTTGCAACAGTGACTTTGTAGGCTTTGATTAAGTGACAGTTGGGAATTTTATCTCAATTTATACATAGGGTAGAACAAGTATTTGATACACTGCTGATTTTTCAGCTTTTCCCATTTGCAAAGCATGTAGAGGTCTGAAATATTTATCATAGTTACTCTTCAATTGTGATTGATGGAATTTAAAACAAAAATCCAGAAAGACACATTGTATGACTAAGTAATTAATTTGCTTTATATTGCATGACATAAGTATTTGATAATTCAGAAAAACTTAATATTTGGTACAGAAACCTCTGTTTGCAATTACAGAGATCAGACGTTTCCTGTAGTTCTTGACCAGATTTGCACACACTGCAGCAGGGACTTTGCCCCACTCCTCCATACAGATTTTCTCCAGATCCTTCAGGTTTCAGGTCAGTTGCTGGGCGGCAATATGGACTTTAAGCTCCCTCCAAAGATTTTCTATTGGGTTCAGGTCTAGAGACTGGCAAGGCCACTCCAGGACCTTGAGATGCTTCTTACAGAGCCACTCCTTAGTTACCCTGGCTGTGTGTTTCGGGTCATTTTCGTGCTGGAAGAGCCAGCCACGACCCATCTTCAAGGCTCTTACTGAGGGAAGGGGGTTGTTGGCCAAGTTCTTGTGATACATGGCCCCATCCATCCTCCTCTTAATACGGCACAGTCGTCCTGTCCCCTTTGCAGAAAAGCATCCCCACGGAATGATGTTTCCACCTCCATGCTTCACGGTTGCGATGGTGTTCTTGGGGTTGTACTCATCCTTCTTCCACCAAACATGACAAGCAGAGTTTAGACCAAAAAGCTCTATGTTCATCTCATCAGACCACATGACCTTCTTCTATTCCTCCTATGGATCATCTAAATGGTCATCTGCAAACTTCAGACGTGCCTGGACATGTGCTGGCCAGAGCAGGGGACCTTACGTGCACTGCAGGATTTTAATCCATGACGGCGTACTGTGTTACTAATGGTTTTCTTTGAGACTGTGGTCACAGCTCTCTTCAGACCATTGTAGTTCTGAACAGATCCCTCACCATCCTCATGATCATTGATGCCCCGCGAGGTGAGATCTTGCATGGAACCCCAGACCGAGGGAGATCTTCTCAAACTTCTTTCATTTTCTAATAATTGTGCCAACAGTTGTTGCCTTCTCACCAAGCTGCTTGCCTGTTGTCCTGTAGCCCATCCCAGCCCTGTGCAGGTCTACAATTTTATCCCTGATGTCCTTACACAATTCTCTGGTCTTGGCCATTGTGAAGAGGTGAGAGTTTGTTTGATAGAGTGTGTGGACGGGTGTCTTTTATACAGGTAATGAGTGGAGAACAGAAGGGCTTCTTAAAGAAGAACTAATAGGTCTGTGAGAGCTGCAATTCTTACTGGTTGGTAGGTGATCGAATACTTACGTCATGCAATAAAATACAAATTAATTACTTAAAAATCATAAAATGTGTTTTTTCTGAATTTTTATTTTAGATTTATTCACTTACAGTAGAAGAGTACCTATGATGAAAATCACAGACCTCTACATGCTTTGCAAGTGGGAAAAGCTGGAAAAATCAGCAGTGTATCAAATACTTGATCTACCCACTGTATACCTCTCCTCACATGTTTAAAAGAGATGCATCTTTAAATACATCTTGACACGGTTGTCATGTTATGTTAATATCAATGTTAGACTAATAACTGGTTACATATTTCATATCCGGACAGAGCAGACAGAGCTCTTTAGAAATCAATTTTCTTTTGCTCCATCACCATGCATGGAAACTGGCCTCTTGCCAGATAGGGATGCAATGAGGGAAGGTTGGGGGGATATTTGGGGTACTATGAGTGCATTAGTGAATGAAGTGAGCCAATAGTGTGTGCATTGGATGTAGAATTAGCCCCTTTTCATTTTTGCATCTTTTGACACTAACACAACATAAGAACATTCTTACACATGCTCATTAGTCTGAGGACTCACAGGTCGTTGTACTGGAGGCGACAGCACATGAAGTGCTGCTAATTTCATACAACAATGTGACTCAAGCAATTTTAGGTGACTGTACTGACTAACTGTCATTCATTTATTTACTTATATTTCATTTTTTTTGTGACACCCTCAGTAAATTCATTTTTGGAAAACCTGAACATGATGGATGAAATTATTTTAGGAAAGCTTAATAATTTTCAGCAGAATATTAATCAATATGACTAGCATCTTGAAGTAAATACTTCGGCTACCATAATCTATATGATGCCTCAGCTGTAGCACATTTTCACAACCCCACTGCATCCCAGAATGTGATTATTTTTCAAAAACAATCCGCCAGCTCCAGGACAACATAACCTTGAAAATTAAATCTCTTTATTTTCAACAGTTGTGTTACAAAAGATGTCAAGAACAAAAGGAAAATTTAAAAGTAAAATTGCAGGAGCATCAGATTAGTTAGTGGAGCGAATGGGACTCACTTATCCTGATGTGGAGCAATTATGTATAGCCTTTTATTTTTAGGTCCATAGAGTGGGTGTTGCAAGGTCGTAGCCTATCTAGTCTTGGTAGTGTACATGACACACGATGTAGATTTAGCTCCTATATATGGCATACTTCCCTCTGTACATATATGTGTGATTGAAATGTATACACAGTTGGCACAGTATGCCATATATGGAACAATGCAAACTATACTTTCATTTCTTAAGGAAGAACTAGCAAACAAAGATTTTGCATTTTCAACCCCCCTCAGACAGTCCATTATTCTGTTTAGAGTAGAATATTCATATCCTGGTCTGTGAATAAATTTTGCACAGGATTCTGAGTACATGTTTGAAACAAGCAGCAGTTTGTAGAAGTAAAGGCTTGTCAGCGTGTCATATTTCATTTCAGTTTCTTCCTAAGGTTTTGTTCCCAGACAATGTTTTGTTCTTGTTTGATCTTAATTAATTCATCCAAAAATAGTTCAAAGTCTCAGTTGCCACTCTTTATGGACTTTTTTTTCTGTGGACCTCAGTTGTTTGGCAGGTGACTGCCATGAAAGGGCATCGATTGCTTCCTTTTTGCTTTAGCCTGCGATTCATGGTGTAATTGTTCCATTGTGTAACAAACTGTACCAAGCTACCTCATTTTAATGTAGACGTTTGAATTGCATAAAAAAAACATCAGAAAAATAAGCATCCTAGAAAGCTGGGTAACATCTAACCACAACACCTAGAGCTATGCTGGCTTTAGTTTATTTGGTAACTAGAATACAGGCTATAAGATTCCCTCTGCCATGCCATGTGTTCTTCTGCTTGCCTTGACTATCTGTAAAGGCGGTTGCATCCAGAGAATGATTTGGGATTTGGTTTCTGTTCATTAACCCAAGAAAGCTGAAATGGACTATGGCAAATTAAAATTGGCTTGGGAATCTCAAGACTGCTTAAGCCATTTGAAAAGGAAACACCCTTGGTTATAGCAAATTCAAAGATTATTAAAACTTTAAAAAATTGTATACGTTCACAGTGAGGTTGCGAATATTTACTCATAGTGATTATACAGGATGTGATTGATACTGTTTGTCATCGGCGTTCTGGGGAAATATCAATGAAAGGGCTAAGGTGTCGAGTACTGAGTCCTATAGGCACAGAAAGGAATAAGCAAGATGCATTTACCAGTTTAAAAGTAGGCGAGATAGAGAGAGTGGGCGGGTGTTTTTGAGATGGGCAGTGGAGCAAAAAAATAGAGAATTTTAATTGAGCAGCAGGGTATAGTTTAATGTGTTCACTTAAGACTATCTGACAGGTTAGTTTTTATTGTGCATTAAGTGATGTTTCAGGTGCTGTGTAATTTGATCCTCTGATATCATGAAGCATTAATTTCAAAACCGTTTGTGCATTTTATGTATGCGAGAAAGGCCACAGTGCTACGAGCGTTTGCGAACATGATTCAATGTGGTCCGGACTTCTATGACATACATACATAAAAACTAGCTGCATTTCGAAAATGTCAAATCATAGAAATTCAGGGGGAGTTCTAACAGCTTAAACTTAAATGTAGCAATGTAAAGAGAACTCAAGCGTAACTAAGGCTTTGTCAAAACTGCATGAACATGCGACTTCCTTTATTACTTTGTATGTATGGGACACTTTAAAATACCATACTACTCCATTCCTCTACTATTCAGACACAGAGTGAGCGTTGACTGCCAAATAACTGTGTGTGTCCAAGGATTTCTACACACTGGTGTTTTTTTTTTTTTTTAATAAACTTTACATTCTTCCAATGTGAAGTTATTTAGCAGTTTCGTGTGCATCAAAGAGTGGAAATTACTCTGTCTGGCTGCCTTCCATCTTGAGATCTTGAAACCCCTCTCCTGAAATAACAGTTGTGGGTCAAATTTCCTTATGTATAAATATCACTATCTTATCAGTGATGAAGTTTTTATGAGCTTCAGAGGTTCCCATAGAGTGTGCCGCATTACTTACTGTCAAATAAGGCTCTTCACTTGGTACTGCTCAGCTTGTCAGCAGGTTCTTGTCTCCACTGTCTCTGTGTTGTGGTAAACTACACAGTTTGGTCCATGTTTGTGTGGTTTGTTGTCACTTAAAACTAAGTTTCCCCTTTTTGGGTTTTTGTAAATCGAACCCAGAGTAGGTTCTTGTTGTCTGACTATTGTATTTGCTATTGCCCTAACATAACATTCTTCCTTTTTAACTTTTCCTTTCGGGGGTCGCAACAGCGAATCAACTTCCTCCATCTAAACCTATTCTGTGCGCCCTCTTCTCTCACACTGGCTAACTTCATGTCCTCTTTCATTACATCCATAAATCTTCCCCTTGGTCTCGTCTACATCTCCTGTCTACATTAATTTGGCTATTTCCCTTTTATGAGATCAAGCTGATGGGGAAATAATAGAACACCCCTTTGTTTGAGAACAAAAGTATGTAACCAAATCAAACAAATTAAATTAATGCTTAAACCTTGAACAAAAAACACATGCCTGGGGTTCAAGCTAGCAGGATATTGTTTAAAGGCTGAAAATTAAAGTTTTTCAGTAAATTGCAAAATCAAAGTTACTTGAATAGCAGTAATCGGATAAGCTTGGCATTGCTTGCCTTTTTAAGTCAGTGAGCTGGCAAAAGATTAATGCAAATATACTTGAAGGCTATAAATGTTGAGAAAAATTAATACATTCCAAAATCTTACATGTCACAACATTTGTAACATTGGTATTAAAGATGTCAGTATTAACAGCTGCCGAAATAGACAGTAAAAAAAAAAACCTTTAGTGGCCACTCAAATATGAATGACATTCAGACCCGGCTCAGATTGCTTGTATTTGTCCAGGATACTTATGCTTATTTGCTGGTTGGTGAGTTTATTATTAATTTCAAATGTCAGATGTTACATACGACATACAGAAAAAACAGTATAATACAACCCAGATAATTATTTCTCCAAATGCTCCCTAATTACATACAGTTCACAAAATGGCGTGAAACAAAACAATCTCTAACATGCTAAATTGCTACAGTTTAAATCTTCTTCTCCTTTCAGCTTTTCCCTTCAGCGGTTGCCACAGCGAATCAACCTTCTCCATCTGACCCTATTCTCCGTATCCTACTCTCTCACACCAACTACCTTCATATCCTCTCTCAGTACGTCCATAAATCTTCTCTTTGGTCTTCCTTGAGACCTCCTGCCTGGCAGCTTCCAGCATCCATCTACCAATATATTCAGTAACCGAACCATCTCATTCTGCAATGCGTTCCTCACTTCACTTTTACTAATTTCTGCTACTTTGTGGTCCCCAATAGTCACCTATTCTACCCTTCCCTCACTGTCATTTTCCTCATTCATCAGCTTTTCGAAGTACTCCTTCCATCTTCCCATCACTCTTCTAGCATTTGTAAATACATTTCCCTCGCAATCCTTAATCCCCAAGACCTGCTGTACATTCTTTCCATCTCTATCTCTGTTTTGCCAACGTATATAGATCATTCTCTCCCTCCTTACTGTCCAACCAAGCACAAAAGTCATCATAAGCCGTTTGTTTTGCCTTTGCTACCTCTATCTTTACCTTACCTTGTATCTCCTTGTATTCCTGTCTGTCCTATTCAGTCCCCTCAGTGTCCTACTTCTTCTTCGCCAACTGCTTTCTCTGTATATACTCCTGCACTTTCTCATTCCACCACCAAGTCTCCTTATCTACTTTCCTTCCAGATGATACACCAAGTACTCTCCTACCTGTCTCCCTGATAACATCAGCTGTTGTTGTCCAGTCATATGGAAGCTCTCCCTGACCACCCAGAGCCTTCCTCACTCCTCCCCGAAAACCATACAACACTCCTGTCTCTTCAGTTTCCACCACTTTGCTATCTGCGCTGCCTCTGTCCTCTTGACCTTCCTTGTCACCAGAGTCATCCTACAAACCACCAATTTGTGCTGTCTGGCTACACTCACCTACAACTACTTTGCGGTCACTGATCTCTTTCAGGTTACCTTGTCTATACAAGATGTAGTCCACCTGCTTGCTCCTATCTCTGCTCTTATAAGTTACCCTATGTTCCTGTCTTTTCTGGAAAAAAAGTGTTCTCTACAGCCATTTCCATCCTTTTTACAAAGCCCGCCACCATCTGTCCCTCTGCGATCCTATCCGATATACCAAATCTCCCCATCACTCCTTCATCCCCTCTATTGCCTGCACCAACATGTCCATTGAAGTTTGCACCAATTACCACTCTCTCCTCTCTGAGGATATTCTGTATCACTTCATCTAACTCATTCCAGAACTTCTTCTCCTCTAATTCACATTCCACCTGTGGGGCATAACCACTAACAACATTGAGCATCACACCTTCAATTTCCAGTTTCAGACTCATCTGAACTCAAGTCTGTCTGACATTCTTTTCACCTCCAGAACATTCCTAACAAACCCCTCCTTAAAGATAACTCCTACTCCATTTCCTCTTCCTGTCAGTCTTATGATTCTACAAATTAAAGCCTGCTCCTAA
Source organism: Fistularia commersonii (assembly GCF_037954325.1). Taxonomy (NCBI): domain Eukaryota; kingdom Metazoa; phylum Chordata; class Actinopteri; order Syngnathiformes; family Fistulariidae; genus Fistularia; species Fistularia commersonii. The sequence continues at coordinate 15,485,541 of NC_141285.1, forward strand.
GCTTCTAGCCTTACTACCTTTCTATCTGGTCTCCTGGACACACACCATATCCACCTTCTTTCGCTGCATCATTTCGACCATATCCCTACTTTTTCCTGTCATAGTCCCAATATTCAAAGTCTCCAATCTATCCCAGACTCTTGCCTTTCCTCTTCTCTCTTTCCTCCCAAAGACGCCTTCCTCCTTTCCTTTGTCGATTTCAATTAATTGCTACAATATAAATAAAAGCAAGAATGTGATTTATAGGAATAGGAGTATGAAACCTGCTCAAGCCCATCAAAAGACTCTCCCTGTCCCTTTACAATGCCTGCATAAAAATTCCATTAAGCACCTGCCATTTTGCCCAACACTGTGTAGTCAAACCAGAAAACTCCACACTCAGACACACACAAACAAACCTCTACACAAGACACATTAACAAGACTGTCGAGCCCCTGGCCTACTTTGAGGACCCCTGCAAGTGTACTGGCTCACATTTATCCAAATAAACATACACACAGGCTGACACTCTTGAGTAATCACAAAAATGGGACACATAAAATTGTAAGCCTATGATTGACAATTTATCTTCCAAGGGCATTCGTCTACAAGCCCAAGACCAAAGAGCTGTCTTTAATTGTCAATCAATGCACTAACACTATTTTAACAGATGAACCATCACACTTAAATAAGTGGATTCTAAAGTGCTCAAGATGAATTACTGAAATAAAACCCTTGAACCCTTTTGTGTCACCTGACACAACTCTTAATTAGTTTGAACCGCTGTTTCAACCACAGTGTTTCAGCCACATCGAATCGAAAATGGAGACAAAGAGAAAAAGAGGAGTCATTACAAGTCATTGCTTAGTCTATTTGACTGTTCTTCTGGAATGAAATGACTGATTTTAAAATTAGGTTATTGTTAATTTATTTCATTTATACATGTTTATTTATGTTTATTTTGGCAGGTTTGTTTGTTTTTGCCCCCCCCCCCGTTTTAATTTAAGGAACAGAGTATGATAAGGTGAACTGGACCCTAAGGAAGTTCCTTTATCCCCTCAGATAAACTACATTTAAGAAAAGATCAGTTCTCATTGTATCCTTCTTAAAAATGCCAATATACACGGTTTCCTTTTTGTTATACTAATATTGCAAAAGGCAGAGATACAGACTGAAAGTGAAGGAAAATGTCTAAATGCCTGGAGTGTTGATTTTTTAACTATAACTATAACTATAACTATAACTGCACTCTGTGTTGTGACTGTGACAGTGCAACTTTTTGAAAGTGGAAAAACAACTGGCAAAAGTGTTCTGCAGTATAAACAGTAAAATTAGTTGTTCATGGAACATATAGACCCCAACAGTTTAATTGCCATCGTAATTGCTATATCGTAACCCATATGTTATAGTAACATAACAGCAGCCATTCAAATTTCAGGCTGCCTTTTGTCTCCCCCCATTAACTAAAAGTCCAAGAGTCTGTTACCGAATACACACAGCCATTTCTAACCACACAGTGAGAGGGAGATATGCTCAGTTAAACTGGGATAACCTCACATTTCCAGGGGTAATAGTCATCATTCACACTCTTATGAATCCATATTGTGGCCCTAAAGTGGTAGATCTGCTATTAATACCATTAACAACTAATGGGCCAGATAGGGACATTTTGCTCTCGTGGAAAAAAATGATCTTAAAAAATCTCAGCAGTTAAAATGCTAAAGGAGTTGAACAGAGATGAATAATAGATCATTTGGTCTGCTGTACAAGCAGCTCAGCCTTGACAGAGCACTAGAGGCGGTGATACCCTGTTAACCCCCATGTACCTCCAAAAAAGGCCAAATGATCTTCCTTGTGACCTTTTAGAGCCAGTCGCAACCCTAATAGTTATTCCCTGAAATCACTGTTCTTTGTAAAGTTGATCCCCATCAAGGTGTATTATGAGTGCAATATCCTATGTAAAAAAACTTGAAGTGATTGGGTGCAACTAGTTTTGTTTTTCTTTGTAAATATTAATGTACTCTATTAAGAATAGTAAAGATTTCCGAACATATGACCAGTTGAGGAACTTACAATCGCCAGGCAAAATTTCCAAAACCACTCTGGTAGTATTAAAAGTTCCACATGTGTCTCACAGTGTAATTTGATCCAGAACTGAAAGATTGACACCACCAGTCGTTGCTATTAAAATGCAGAAACACAGCTTAATATTTCATGTATATTTCAAAAAATGTGCTTAACCTTGAAAACATAATCAAGGATGTCAAACAGACTTTTTCTGCACAAAACCTATACTTTACACCTGTCACTTTCAGAAGGCAGAGTTTTTCAGGACCACATCCACAAGTACTCTTAAGAATAGCTTGAGCATATGAGGAGTCAGTAGTTCAGTACTTCTATGTCTTGTCAGTGACTGCCAAAGGTTTTGACATGAGTTACATGAAGTAGAGGGAGGAATGATGAACTCATTGTACAAAAAAATATCTCAAATGTCATGAATAATATGAAAAAATATGCCTCACAGGAGAGAATGTTTCTCTTACAGCCTGCATTACAATTACAGCTTATCTGTCCATCGGTCTGAAAAGTAGATAATTTAATAAGACCAGATAGCGTATGCTATCTCTCTAATAATTGCTGACCTTGCAGCCATTTTTCCATTGTTGTAAGATAGCAGTTGGAAAAGAGTTTAAAAGCTAGACAGGAAAAGACAATGGCGAAATGTCCATCAAAATCAGAATCAGAATCAGAAAGAACTTTATGTGTCCCCGAGGGGCAATTTGGGGGCACATGGGGCAGCCGCATCAAATTGTGAACTTCAAAGAAGAAAAAAAAAAAAAAGTAAAATAAAATAATAAATTAAAATATATAAATACAAATATAATATAATATAATATTTATTTACAAATAAATTACCATACAGACTTGTGCAAATTATAAGTAAGCTTGCTCTGAATTTATATAATAAATATATCATGAGAGGCATTACACTTGGTGGGGGGAGGGGATGGTAAGGCATAGAGAGGTTTGCAGGGTTGCTGAGATTTGAGGAGTTGGATGCCTCTCGGGACAAAGGTTGCATTTCCCCTCTGGGTTTGAAGGCGGGGCAGCGGGATCTGCAATCTGTGGGGAGCCACTTGAAGGCCGGGTGTAAGATGTGGGACTGGTATTGGAGGAGCCTCCATTGTCCATTGCATGTAATCATGTTTTTCATTCATAAGTTATCACAAGCACCGACAGAGTAAGACAGGATCTGGAGGTCAACAACCAGAAAAGAACGGAAGATATCATGAAATCTCACTCAGATTCAAATTGTTGAACAAGTTACTTCAAGAAGAGTGCTTTTTTTCTGAGGCTGATTGGCTATTGCTTTTTGTAAGAGTTGAAAGGACAGTTATTTTCATTAAATGCTTGAATGCCTGTAAAAATGTTGGCTTTCACATAGCATGTTCAAGATAATTCATTATTATCATCATTATCACTACTTCATTACAACTGTTGATTATTATTACTTAATAAATGTCTTGAACTGATTGAAACAAAGAGATGAAAAAATGGTCACAAATTTAAGAATTTGATTCAGTTTGTTGGACAATTTCTTCTGCTGAACCCACCAAGGAAACTCTTGCATTGATAATTTTTGAACGGTTATCTATATTGCCTGGGAGTCTTTTTTCACCCTGAATGGATGAATCTTTTTATGTTCAAGCCATTGCAAGTTATGGCATTCAATCAATGTTTTCTATATTAATCAATCAATAGAGGTCATTCTACTCTTTTGGACATTGAAATGAATACTCAAGTGTTAATAAGAGCTTTCAAATCGCTGATCAAGGGTGACTTCATTTTGATTTTGTCAGCTTTTAAGGTTTTAGTACAACTGCTTGCACTTGTGTTTGCTCCTTTGCTAGATTGAAGTTATTATATATATGTGGTTTGCTGCGTTCAGCTGAAGTAGTATAAAAGGAGCTCCTGAGGTGAAAATAGAATGAGTGTGGCCTACGATTCTGACTCCTTTGAAGATTTTATTCCCTCAGTGCCTTTTATTCCCATCGTAAAACAGGGAGGGATATTCTAATTGCAATAAGCGGGGGTGACAAATGTTCAGAATAATCACATGACTGAAAGTGGCACAGAAAAAAGAAATGCCAAAGATCATTTAGTTTCAAATACGTGTGGCTCCATATTTGTAGTCCGCCAATTATTTCTCTCATGATAGTCCCTCAAGGGACTCATCAGGGAGGTCACGGCTCACAGGCTTATGTTAGTATGTCGTGGTCTAAACAGATAATTTCAAAGCAGGACTTAATTTCACATGAGGGAGTGTTGACGGGACAGAGCAGGGGGTAGAAAAGCAGCTGCAGCCCACACCTGCTATCTCAATCATTCATACTCTGGTTTCATATGGTTCGTGGCACCAGTTTACACTTTTTTACCGCATTTCCATTGATTATAGAATTTTGTTTACAGAAAATAATTTCTTGCATACTGACAAAGGTTGCCAGCACCCTAAATACTTAATTACACAGCAAAAGTGATGTTGCTGACTTTTTCTGCTCTCTTTGCTGTATCCCATAACCCAAATTGTCAGCTAGGTTTTACAGAAATATGTATGTTGTGTATCAAATTGAACACAATCACAGCAGGGGTTTTTACTTATGCTGCTCCGGCAGACTCCTCACTGCTTGCACAGTCACTACTCCCGCTTTGATTCTCTTCAGCTCGATATTGCATCACTGCTTGACTTGCATGTACGTATGCTTCTGAAGAGAGACCGACATAAAAAATTCTGGCATTTTCACAATTATTATTGTTCGTTTAACTTTGGTTAAGTTTTGGTTATTTCTAACAACCAGGTTTACCAAGAAGGTCTTAAAATAAGTTAAATGTTGCATTATAAAGCTAAATCCTAATTTTAAAAGATGTATTTATACATACATATAGAGATATCAAAGTATGATACACTTTCTAACTTAATATGATTAAAGATAAATTGTTGAAATTATTGTAAAATTACACCTTCACCTCATCACATATTTTATATATACAATACATATGTATTGTTGATATCACTGTTATGTCTAAGTATACTTTTTTTACAGAAATAAAAGATAAAAATAATTGGAATACTGACTCCTAAAGTTTGCCTTTAGACCATAGCTATCACATTGCAAAGTAATATCAGAAACCAATTACTGTTTAATAACTAGATACAGCATTTCAAAAGTATTAAGCGTACCTCCCATTCAGTGCCAGAAGTTTAATGACTTGTAAGCCACTGGCTGCAATGGGGGGAGGGGAGCAGAGTTCACATGACTGTTAAAAAGTGGATATGGTCTTAAAAGACAATCTTTTGATGCCTTTGGCTTCAATACTCTTGCCAAAAATAGTTGTTGTTTTTTCAGTCCAGTGTCTTAAATGACTCCAGTTGTTTTTTTTAACGCTGCAATGTTATAGGATTGTAATGTTCATCTCCTCGTGGTTAAAATGTGATATTTCTTGTCCTGTCTTGCAGGATATGGAATTACTTTTCCATATCTATTGATTTACATACACCACAACTGTATAGCAAGTTTAAATTAGCTAATGTGCTTTTTGTCACAGTTACAACAATTCTAATTAAATTAGACATGATTTAATTAAACTTTTCTCAGCCATTTGACTTTGAGCACAATGCAAATAAAAAGATTACATAAATGCCAGTTGAGGAGTAACAGAAAAAGTTTTCTTAATTTGGTAAAATATTTTGGTTTCACTGCATATCATTATTCTGTGCTTCTATTAATTAGATACAAATTAGATGTAAATTACATGGAAACTCAAGCATGTTAAACTTTTATATTTTTGATTATCTGTTGAGCTGTCTGCTAGCACTCAGTATTGAGATGCCAATTTTTATTTTAGGAAATTGCAAAATAATTAATTATGGAATGTTAAAACATGACACAGTAGCTTGATAATATGATGGGGGTCTGTTTTACATTTACATAACAATTTAAACACAAATTATAAATGTCTCTCTGCCCATCCCTTTTCCCCCTTACCCCCCCTTTTTTTTTATAAATCCCACTATCTGTCTTCCCATCTTTCTGTTTTGTTACGCCTGCCATTTTATTACTGTCACCAGCAGATTGCCTCTATTAATTAGTCTACACCTCCCATCTTGCATGTAATAATCAGAGGCAATCGAGATATTAGGAAGATAAAAATATTTCCACGGTCACACTCACTTTTAATTAGCTGGCAGATTATAATAGAATATGGACTTTTTTCCCCTTTCTTGCATACTTTGCATGAAGAGCTCAGTGTTTAACTTTGCAAAATGCAGTGAAGTAATCTTGCAACCACATCTTTAAACAGAACAGGTTTCATCATCATCACCTAAAAAATGTTATTTCAAAGGATGTGAAAATGCTTTCATTTGATCTTAATCCAATGTGGCAACATTTTAAACATCGGCAGGGCATCTTGCAAGGTCTGAAATATCATAAAAGACGTGTCTGTAAAACATGTTAATTGTTAGTTGGCGATGTTAGCTAATCAGCCACTCAAACCAAACCTGGGTAATTACTAATCTATTATGGTGTGTCAGTGTGTGCATGGGTCAAATAAGACATTGGTTGGAGGTTAATTATACACTACTTTCCTGTAATTTTTCTCAGCTAATCAAATCACTGACACTAATTTCTGGTCCTGCCACAGTGGTATAAAGGTATTAATCCTTTGGTTACTTGCGCTGACCTTAACATGATCTGTGTATCTTAGGCCATGAAACATTTTGCCCCTGCAAACACTGTCCTATATCTTCACATGGGCAAAGATCTCATCCTGTGTAATGGTTGCTGTTCCTGAACCATTCCCTAAAGGCCCGTTACTCAACCTAACCCTGTCAGAGCACTGCTTATAGGACTCACATAATGAAGAGAATAGGAAATTGAACACAGAACCCCAGAGCACACCATTAAACCATTTTCTGTTATAGTATGATGTATGAAAGAAAAAAGAAAACACTACTGCCAGGTTGTTAAGAATCCTCAGCTGCTACTCTCAGTGGGATGCTCAGGTCGCTACTGTTTTACTGGTTGGGCTATCCCAACACCAACAAGGTATTAAGACAGCTTTTCTCATCTGGAATTCCTGCTCTTGACCTTTAACCAGTGTACTGTACTTCAGAAACTGCCATCCCCAATGAGATTCCTCTTGGATGTTCTATTAACTCCACACTATTAATATTTTCATACCTCGGGGAATTTAGGTGGAAGCTTAGACCGATATGACTCAGGAAGCTATTTTGTTCTCATGCAAAATTGAAGGTTCAAATTTAAAATGACAGATCAAAGTTGACAAAAGTCATGGCTGCTTGGTCTACACTGTTGAGGGTATAATTTGTCAATAGATTTCATCTTAATTTGCCATCAAGTTTTAACATCGTAAATACTCATGCTATAGAACGCTATTGAAAAGTACCAAATAGTTTCAGTATGGAAAATAAATCACAAACTCAAGCCTGAGCCTTAGGCAATTGTTTCAAATAGTTGAGCCAAAATCCTCCATGAAGGATGTTCTGACAGAGGATCGACATATTTTGGCCTGAACTCTCATGATAGATCAGTGATTCTGATAAAAAAAATAATCCTTAATACATAAGAGATGGCTGCTCATGGACTGTTTACACACGTGACGCTTCATTGACATGTTATTCAACCAAAATTGAATCACGTTCATATTTGGTGATTTGTTTGTTTGTGTTTGTGTGTTTGTGGGTGTGCATGCGCACACTGGTGTAGTCTCAGATGAAGATGAAGTCTGCGGGCATCGTGGATGGAGGCTTGTTCACAGAGAGCTATTGTAACATCTGCAATGCCCAGCTCATCTCTGAGTCCCAGCGTACCGCACACTATGAGGTGAGTCAGTTTCCTCTTAGTTTGGAGATTCTTTTCTTTGCTTCCTCTTTTTGGCAGGACTGAAGATACACAAGCTGAGCATACAAACAAACAGTGGAGTAGTACACACAAAATTTGTTGCTACGATAATGGCTTTGACAGGCAGATTCCTGCACTATACACATCAGGCTTATTTGTACCAACAAAAAGTGCTCATCCATTATACATAGACTTAATGCAGCATGGTAATTCTAGTGAGCCACACACACACTGACACACATGCAATTTGTTTTAATGTATTCTACCTCTCAGCAGACCAGAGAGTAATGTAATGAATAGCCATTAAATAATCAGTCCTGTGTATTATTTAACAATTATATATATATATATTTGTGTGTGCGTGTGTGTGTGTGTATTTGCGTGGAAACACACACGGCGCACACTAACATACGAAAACACAAATGACATGAGGGTCATTCTTGATTACAAGACATAATGGGGATTAACTACCAAGCTAATCGGGGCAAGGCTGTTATCTAGAGAGTTAAGCAAGGGCAAAGACAATGCATATGTGTACTTACATGTGTACTAACCACATTTCCACAACTAAAATCAGCCATAATAACAAACCAAATTACTGTCTCTTTACTTGCGGCTTGGTGAGAACCCCAGGAGATCCAAGAGAAAAGGCTATAATTTCACATTTTTTTTAAAGTATACTTAATGAAAGTGGTGGCACAGAGGTGGAAGATGGAAGTACAGAGCACATGCGTTGCTGGGTAAAACAGCAAAAAGAAGACTCTTTAATATATTTTCTGAAGTGTTTGAGAGGTTGCAATGAAAAGGGTTACATGTACCATTTCTAAATTATATTAGATAATGAAATAGGGAGGATTTTACTGAATAGTACTACAATGTCATACTGAAACAGATATTTGACCTTATGAGTGTCATAGTTTGACCAATTATCCTATAACAAATTTCATTTCATTTATTTCTTGGCTAACATTTTCATGCAGCAAAATGTCATTTGATGTGATTAAATTTGCTAGGTTAAGAAATATAGAGTGGAAATGAGTACAGGGTGATAGAATGCATATTAGGTACAGAGCAATGCACTATTAAACATATGGTACCATATAATACACTGAGGCACGCTACAAAACACACTGTTTGATTCAGTAGGGTATACTTCCATCTCCAAAAGTAAATTAATCTTAGACCCGCATCCTGGATGCATAGCTACCTCCTTAGAGGTGGTAATAATAAACAAAGACCTAGTCCACCATTGACCCTGACCTTGAGATTGGTTATTTCATCTCTGAGTTCAGCTGATCTTAATGCCAGAAATTCTCCCCAGGCCTTTTTGAGATGTTGAATGGTTGCAGTATTGACCTATGAACCTTGACCTCTAAATTTTAAAATGTCTGTGCCACAAGATAATTTCAAGACTCCGAATCAAACAGTATTTATGATTTCACTCACAACTCCAATATCAATTGGAGGGAGAATCAAATTATCTTCTTTATTTTGTGTAAAAGAAAAAAAAACTTTTTGTGAACGTCTAAAATTTTAATCAGTGTTTTCTTAAAAATGTATCTAAATTTTATTAATTGAAAGACCACACTAACACAGATGCCTGTAAACGTAATAAGACATATGGCTCTGATACTCATGTCTGCGCTGCTGCTGCTGTTTTTGTCGTGAGCTCCTGTGTTCCTGTGGATCAAGCTATTACTCACTTCCAACGAGTTATCTGCCATCAAGTTGGGCCAAGCAGTAATGATTCTGTGCTCACGCAATATGACTCAAAAGGCCAAATGTTCTGTCAAATGTTGGCATGAGACAGCAAAAGACAGAAATCTGGCATTCAAGGACACTGTGGCGGACATCTCTTTTTTTCGTGTTCTCCTCCATCCCATCTTCTCCAGCTTGTTTTGATGCAAATAAAAGAAAGCAAAAAAAAAAAAAACCAAGACGGACAAGTATATTCCATTAATGTTGGGTGAACACCCAGGGTCAGTGCAGGGTAACCATGGTGACACTAGGTTTCACTTTTAGTCAGTATCCCAGAGCCATCAACTACATGACCACAAATACACCTACTATATAAGCACAAGCGTACACTCAGACACATGTGCACATGCACACACTCACACAACCTCTGACAAAATGCATTAAAGTAGTCTGACAAGTAACGAAGTATGAGAGGTGGTGAGGAGGGGTCTTAATAGTCCCTGGGGCAGAGGATCCAATCTAAGCACTGGAGCAGCAAGAACAGTGGCATGTCAGAGTCTCCAGGACCATATCTTTTTGTGCTGCCCTGTCATGATATATATTTAGTACGTTTTTGTTGGCACAACCTAATTCCAAAAATCATAGGATTTAAACAGCTGAATACTTTTAAGAGACATCCAGACCTCACTGTAGCCATTATACATTGAGTATAACTCCTCCCAATTGAATGTCATCCACACTCTTACTATAATATTCATTTGACAACAGATGTAAAAAGAAATATGTGTTACGGTGTCAACACTTGCAACACTGGAAATGTACACCAGCGATGGACTTTAAGAGAATAGATATTAAGTAACATAGAAGGAAAGGTCAAGCCATGCCAAAAAATGACATTGTATATTGGACAGAAATGGCTTTTTGAACATGTCCATGTGTAAAAATCTGCAGTCTGGAGTCTGCCAAGTGATTTTGGCAAACATATAGGTAGATGGAAGTCCCTGCTGGGCATTTCTGACTGTCGCACCTCCTCCAGTCCAGCCCACGGGTCAGCCACAGTGACACCACTGCAGGATCATCAGCCAGATCCACCATTCATCAACGTTTTGCCCCTTTATGCCTGGAACATCTCCTGGTGGCGGGGCTGCTGCTGATTGGTGTTACCCCCTGCGGCTGTTGTTGGGGTTAGCTGTTCTTTCCCCAGCACCTGACCCTCTTCCTCAGACGGAGCCAAAAGCTACCTTTCTCTGCCCCTTTGCCAAGTTATTTTCATTGATCTGCATTTAAGTGTTATCAGCTTCCAGGACAAGTCTATGTTATTTTAGATAATGATATTTCTTAAGGATACGCTTTAGTGTTAAACATCTTCACAGATGAAAATAAAATACAAGGTGCGGCAATTGATTTCATACAAGAGGCGAAACATTCCCAGGAAAAGAACAAAATCAAAAGCACAATAATGTTAGATCATTTGATCAAGAGTTTTTGCACATATGTTATGCCTATTCTAAAAATTACTTTCATTTCAGTTTCCCTCTTCACCTCATTATAAAGTCTCACCCTATTGCTCTGGGCTTATTTAGAATCCCTTATCTCCACCTATAACTGCCGCTACATATGGCCTTTCATAATTTGCTTTTTCATATAAATTCTTGCAAACTTTCTCATGCTCATCTCTGCTCTCCAGATCATCTCCATAAAATGATGAAAGCTCAACCTTGACACCAAACTTCATAGGTTTGCATTCCACAGATATCTGCAATTTATAGCTGTCTGATTGGAATATGTATAATGAGATTTATTAAGAATTCCCTCATACACTTGATCACTATTAAATACAGGCTTTGTGCAGATTCTCCCAACATCCCAACCTGACAGCAGCGGAGTCACAGAGCTGTTGAATTTAATGCTTGCATCATGAACCAACATGGACATAAACATTCTGAGGAAGTTGCCAAGAAGGAGAATAGTCCCTGGCTTTTGTTTTCTACTCATTTTACCTGCTATGAGAAAATGCAATTAACATGTGAACCCTTGCTCTCTTTGTGTCTCTCCTAGAGTAAGAAACATGCCAATAAGGTCCGTCTCTTTTATATGCTACACCCTGAAGATGGAGGACCTCCCTCCAAGAGACTGAGACCAGACAACCCAGTATGCTTTTACTCTGTGTTGTGTGTGTGTGTATGTCTTTTGCCCAAGTTGGCATGTCAATAGGACTGTCATTACCCAAAATACCTTTTTATTGCCTGGTTTGGCTACAGCTGCGAAGCACTCACAGGAATGTGTTTGACATGCCTCATGTATTTGTGTTTATTTTGTGCAAAAAAAATCTTCCAATAGAGAGGTTGGCATAGTCGTGTGTCCCTGCTTGTGTTCAGTGGAAGCTGATAGTGCCAGCTAGCTCTGCAGGCCATGTCTGGGTTTGGGAATGCATCACTGATGTTTGTGTAATGAATGTGGGCCATGGTGTCTGTCTTTGGGTATTTTCTGTACAACACAGAAATAGGGAAAGTATGGAGTGTGCCGATAAAACAAGTAAAAGAAATGGAAGTAATGTGAATATAACGGATGTTTTTAATGAAAAGAATTTATTATAAATCATTGTGTGCCCTAATTATCTGGTCCCACATGCTGAGATAAACAGAATATGTACAGTACACTTTGAAGAAAAAAAAAAGTGATGCACAAAAGATTCCAGCTGAAATGAAATGAAATGAAATGGAAGAGGCGCAGCACTTTTCCAAACCTGCGAAATCCATTGATTCAAAAATAAGTCATTGTGTATGGCTCACCAACACAAAAGTCTTGTATGGACACCCTTGGTAGGTGAAAAAATACATATACGTTTCCCCAATTCTAACAAAATACATACGAATAATGTCCTTGGATAATGGTTTCATATCTGAGAAGTAATTGTCATTGCAAGTGGTAAGGTACAAAACACACTTTCCAATACAGATATTCATGTCATAAACGAGATTCACAACAATAGACTTATACAATGGAGTACATAGATGTGATTGAAATATAATCTACCTACATCTTAAATATGCAGCAATGATATATCTATATGTTCCTTCCAAACCATTGATGCCAGCTGTATTAGTCCCTTTTTTTTTTTTTTTTTTTTTTTTTGCTTGATTTTTGGGTTTCCCCTATAAACCACTGTTTCTCACAGTTTGTAGTGTCAGGGGCAGTATTTTGGATAATAAGAAAAACAAAACCTAATGTCAGACTAAGTTCATGTCCTTCATCCACATTTTAAGTAGCTGTAGACAGCCAGTACAGATTGCTATTTCAGTCAGGCTACAGAAATTTGGCCACAGTGTTACACTGATCAATCTGAACATGTTAATGCACAGTTTATCACGGCAATAAGAAAAACACACAGCTGATAATCTGCTTAATTGTCAAGATACAGTTAAATAATGGTGCTGGAAAGTGCTTTTGGGGCAAGCTTTCGTACTTATTTCGATAAATCTCATGTGTACCGATCTTCTAAATATCTTGTTGAGTTGAAAAATCTGTTTCTTCAAAATGCTGGTGGTGACTGGAAACATTTTTGAAAAATACCAGTGGGAAAATAGTTAGCCTACTTTTTCTGCAACGTTCTGCCAACTCTGAGACTCCAGTTCAATCAATGATCTGGCAACATAACTTGTTTATATTTCTTCATTAGTGAGGAAGTAGTTTATTGGTATATTCAGGTAAAGTACTTCCCTCTTTGTCATGGGTATACCTTTACAATGAGAATTTGCCTACCTGCTTGAAACAGTGTGTCTCTAAATTTATTTGTTCAGTTCAGTCCATAATAGTGGCCCGGATGTGTTGATATATTGTCATGGATTTTTACAGCACTTGTATGTCAAGAAAATGTTGGGGCTCCCTATCAAATGGAGTTTAATTCCTCTCCAAAGCAGCTTGGGGTTTTGAATAAGTAGTGTTGTCACACTAAATGAAAGATATTCTCTATTGTATTAACACAAAAAGACAACCAGATTTGCAACATGAACCAGTATCTCTTTCTGGTGTGACATTCATGAAAAGCATTGAAGTAAAGGATAGCTCTGGTTCTAGAAAAGGTTTGAGGAGATACTCCTGTGGACAGAAACTACCCAGTATATTTCGTGAAATACCTGCTCATTTCTAGTCTAACCCAAGTCCTTCCCAAAATGACTCAAACAAATCTGCTTACCTCCCACCTCTTACTGAAGAAGTAGATGAATCTCTCCAGACCCCTGTAGGAGTTGACTCAATGTCATTGGTCGGGTAAGTTGGGGAAACTCTGATTCCTTTTTCCTGTGACAAACCACAAAGGAGTTAATTAACCCCACTTCCTCTTCTCAATGGTTAATGTAAACCAATAAAAGTAGACCCTATTGGGTGAGTGAAGGCTCCAAAAACAAGCACAGATATGAGGTTTTGTCTTTACTGGAACCAAATGAATAAGTAGCAGACCCGTCATAAAAACATTGCTCGATGTAAAATATCTAAAAATGGGGACTGGAGTAAGGAAAAGTAAGAATCAGAAATTCTAATGCTGAAGATAGAACTAAGATTATAACTAAACTAAATTAACTAGACAAAATAGGAGACAGGTGAGCAGGGGCAGCACAGCTGGCTGGAGAAACAGGAGAAACAGGCGGGGGAGAGGAGACTGGTTTTGAAACAGGTGAAGCATATTATTGGAGGGGAAGAGAATCACAGAGAAACAAAATAAAAGCAGAAAGACCAAAGCAAAACATACTGATTCTACTACTAACTAAATTCAGAAAAACAATACAAAATCCTGTAGCAAAATTTTGTAAAATAAAAAAATTGAAACATGTATTTTGTAAAAAGTAGTCCATCAAACAAAGTAGAACACAGCAAAGACAAGATCCTCTTTATGCCTCCTTTCTAGATGAGACATCACTCAGTATGTCTTACCTAATGCAAGACTTTCTGAACTCTGGCTCGTAGAGTGAACCTCTCACATTTCCTTTCCAGGTCTATTATCACATGCATGACTTATATTGCTATCTTCTTAACACTGTTTGAGTTGGCATCATGAGAAATAAGAATATTTAAAATAATCATTATAATCTGCAAATTCCACTCTACAAAATGTTATGGTTCCTATATGACAATGCATCAATTTAACCAATGTCATAACAGAATTTAAACATTGAAATGGAAAGGAACGGAGGTGTGATCTACAGATCCATTCATTGCCCAAAGAGACATGTTTCTTAAAATAAACTGTACAATGTAAAATGGCAATGCATGTGCATCATACTCATGAAATTTGCATGTGAGGAGCACATGATTTGACACACATCCACACAATGTGGGATAATACACACCTGCGTCTCCATCTGCCTCCCTAAGTGAGTAAAACATGACTCAGCCCCTCCTGGCTTTCACCTCATATGGGACACAAAAGACACACACGCACACAGACTCACACAGACTCACACAGACTCACACAGACTAACTTCATAAACCACAATGCAACACACTATGACCATTAGCACCAGCATTTTCTTCATTAACTTCCACACGGAAATGTTCTATTCATTATTTTGCAATAAGAATTGCTATATTTTCAAGCAATACAATTCTTTACTGTTCAATTTGAGCTAAACTTTTCCCCTTCAATTCTTTTACACCGAGGGGAAGTACACTCACCTTTTCCCTTCACTTGATCTGGGTCTTTTTTTTTGTTGTTGTTCCTGTACAGGCTGACAGGATGCTATCCAAAGGGACCAGTAAATTTTTTTTATTTTATTTTATTCTTTTTAAGTAAGCATCAAGTTGAACCGCAGTTTGTAAAACGCCATACTTTGAGCCTTCCGTTGCTCTTTGTGTTTGCACGCAGGTTGAAAGCGATCTTCAATGCAGTGAAAATAGGTCACAAAGGTGCGTGTAAATGAAAGAAGGGGCGGCGTGGCGTTCCCCTGCTAGTCTTCCGCCTGCACAAAGGGCAGGAGCTAATATATGCATTCTGTCCTTCCATTGTAATCCTCTCTAATGCTATATTTGCCTTATTGTTCTTTTGGATTTACACTTTCAGTGCTTCCTAGAACGGCAATGAGAATGTTGGTCTCCCCGTACTGCTTAGTGTATATTTAGCAATGTTTCCCACGGCGCCTTGGCGAAGAGAAAGTGGGAGCAGAGAGAAAGCACAACAGAGGCAAAAGAAGATAAACATGGCTAATTAGTACTCTATTGTTAGCATGAGCAGGATGAAGCCACCCAAACACAGAGTACCAAGAGATACAGATATCGCTGTCCGGCAGTATATAAACTTGCATACATAAAGTAGGGGCTTGCAGAAGCAGAATACAAACAATTAGGTTGCATGCTCAACAGTCTTAGCAGATGTGTGAGGTTGAAATTGAAGTGAGTGCTGGGAAGAATCTAGAGATGTACAATGAAGAAACAGAAACATTGATGACTTCCCCTCAGAGATAGATGATGAAGGGAAACCGGGTGCGGTGTTTATTGTTGAAAGTAGTTCAGTAGAGTTGCAGCTGTAATGAGCTGTGTCAGTCACCCACACAGACTCGAGATTGTTTCCAACTTTCCCAGTACTGTCACAAAATCCCCAGCGGAAGGCTGAGCATCAAGATCTGCATTGCATTCGTCTTTCAAGTAGATCAGTCTTTGCTTTTCAGTCCTGTCACTGCCGGCTGCTCTTTTTGCTTTTCAGTATGTTTTGACAGGTGCGACCACTGCAGATACAGTATATATTTCTTTCACATTTCTCCTCAGACTCCCTGTGCCTGATTTTCCTCATACGGTTACGAGACTCGGTAGAACGAGCAACAGCATAGCCCATGGGAGTGAGCAAGTAGACAAAGTGGATGAAAGTGAAGAGTAGCGAAAGAACAACAAGATGATTAGTGAGGGAGATGAGAGCAGCGGCAGTAAGTACACATTAGAGAGGAGGTGGACCAGTTAGAGGAGAGCTGGTAATGAAGAAGCAGGGGAAATGTGGGCAAAAGGCAAAGATAGGTGGAATGATAAGATACCGAATAGAAAAAAAAAGAACATTTCCTAAGAGATGAGAGGAGCGAGAAAAAGAGATGGGAGACTCATTCTCTTGGGCAATGAGGCTCCCAGGATAAATTCATGAATAAATATGGAACTGGGCAGATAGAGATTACAGACATATTGAAAAAGAAATAAATATGCATACACTTCATTATCTCATCCTTTGGCCGTGGAAAAGTATAAAATTAAATTGTAGCGAGAGAAAGGGGAGCAGTTTGTGTCTGCTGGAAGTGCGGGCCAGTTCAGAGCCTTTAACAGGATCACAGGAGGGGCAGACATGGGTTGCACTGGAGGGGAGGCTAGAGAGGAAGAGGGGGTTGCAGGGGCCTGCCAATATAGATAAATATTTCATCTTACAACACAAGGAGTCACTGAGAGTGGTGCCCAATGGGGGGTGGGGTGGTGATGGAGGGGAAGGGGGGGGGGCACAGAGAGCCAGGAAAAAAAAAGACAAAGGCTGAGAATGAAGGAACGATAAAGCTAGAAAAAAAATAAAAAGCAGGGAAGTGTTGAAAGAGGGAAAAAGGGAAAGATGGAACAGCTGAAAGACAAAGCCAAGCCTGGAAGGTAAAGGTGTCCTTAAAGCTCACATCCACTATCCGTGATGCTAACCGTAGCTGACACAAGGCACACAGACACACACATTCATGCACGAGCATCCACTGAGATATGGTGTTGCCGACACTTTTCTATTACTGTCATTGCTCGCTGTGACTGAGATTTTTTCTCTTCAAACTAGACTTGAGACCTGAAGCAAAAAAAAAAAGACAATAGAGAAATGGTGATATGAGTAGTGTTTTCAGTAAAAAAATTAAATACTAATAATAATGGTACCAGACTTGCTGTCATCTAAAATAATAAACAGTAAAGAGAGACAAAATAAACTCCAGAATCTTTGTCCAGTTCTGAGTCAGTAACATGCAAAAGACCAACTGTTCTGTTACATTATCATTTGGAGCTATTTCACACATGACACATAATTATATGACAATATCAGTTTAAAACAAAGTTATGTGGTGGTGACAAACAATGTGTGAAAAATTAGTCAATCTGTGATCATTTTTTTGGCTCTTTGTTTTGTTTTTGTTTTTAGAGACACTGATATCCTTGTATAGCAATGCTTGTGATAGGTAGCGTTTACTTTTAGTCAAACATGAGAAAGTTCACTTGAGGAAAGGATGGCTAGAAACCACAAAGCCTTTCCAAATCTGTTCAAATTCTGATTAGGTCCTGCTCACAACGCTGCTTGTTATAACTTAACCTAAAGCTCTATTGTTCTTTTGTTTTGTTGTTTTTTTCTTAATTAATGGTTTCTTTTTTTTTAATTTGATCCAAATTTCTTTCCATTTAAACTGGGCCTTGAGCCATTTTCATTTTGAAAAAGCTTTTTGTCAGTGAATGACAATTTTAGCATGAAGAAAAGAAAACTTGTGTGCCTGCACTGAACACATCCTGATTGATTTTCTATCGACATTGTGCCTGTGGTGCTGACATGTAATTGAAACACATTTCATGCCACCAACACGGAAAGCTGCAATAGGAGGTCATGGTCATTTTGTGTGTTAAGATAAATTGGCCTGCGTGCATGACAACACGAAGCGTGTGGTCACATTATAGGGATCAAATGTTAACTTTTTGAGAACCCATACTCTTGCTTATAAGACAGTAATATTTCATTGAGTTTCACAATAGTTATAGACCAAACTCTTGTGATATTCTGTCTAGCATGGAGAAGGTAATGACACCTTCTTTAGATCACCTGCTTTTTTAATTTCTGCTTTCAGATGGATTCATCCCCATCGGAAAGATACGGCCAAATCCTAAAAACAAGAAAACCACCCCATACCAAAAAATACTTGAATTGTTTCAATACACTCAAGATTTTCCACTAGTATTGCTAATAATGAGGAGGAGGATGGGAGGTGAAGCACATAATAAAACTAATTTATGGTTTACGATTCAGTGGGCCATCTAGTTTCAGATCAGCCTGAAAAGGCGCAGGTCACTCTGAAGTGCATTGACCTCAACTGACTGCTCGAATCAAATCCAAGTCAATAATTCTTCTTGGCCACTGCGCTCCTCTAATAAACATTGTTTTGCAATGCTGTCACTACAAGGCAATCTCATATTAGACAGTTCTCATTGTGTGGTTCCTAAATGGTGAAAGCAGTCACCAAATTCTCTTCAAGCAGGATCCTCTCCCTTTTCTGTCTTTAAGAAGCTCCAAGAACACTTCCTCACCTCAATCCTTGAAAAGCCCTGACTGACATTTAGTGCACTTCCTTCCTCGATCTCCAGGGGCACGCTAAACCTTGCGTGTTTCCTCACTTCTAAGTCAAATTAGGATAAAAGCATCCTCTACCAAAAATAAAAAGTATCCGAGCTGTAAGATCATAACTGAGGTTGAACGGTCAATATGAAAAAATCCCTCAGAATTTAAAACAGTATCTGCATAGCACGTGTTAAATGCCAACGTTATATGAAAATTTGCTGGTAATATTTTTATATCCTTCATCAATTATAGCATAGCTTTCTATTCTAATTTCATATATTATTCTTAGATGTTTCAATACTTGACTGTGCGGAAAAGAGCAGATAGAGCAACTTGAGAGAAATTATTCTGGGCTTCTCTGTGAAAGTGTGCACTTTTGTGTTCTAATATGCACTTGTATCAATCAGACAGCTCGTCTTTTTGTTTGAGTTCTCTTGTCCTCCTAGTGAGCATCTCTCCCTTCTCATTAACAATGAACCAGCTGCAGCAAAGGGTTCAAGACGCAGTGTCAGCCAAGTGGATGGATGATTATTTGAACGGCTTTCACCTGTTTTTAATGTGTCTGTGTGTGTACACGC
This sequence comes from Fistularia commersonii, assembly GCF_037954325.1. Taxonomy (NCBI): domain Eukaryota; kingdom Metazoa; phylum Chordata; class Actinopteri; order Syngnathiformes; family Fistulariidae; genus Fistularia; species Fistularia commersonii. Next base: position 15,505,028 of record NC_141285.1, read on the forward strand.
ATGCTCTCACTCATGTGTTCAAGCATGTTTGCATTTGTGTGTGCATGTCATTGCATGCATACATTTGTCGGTGTGTGCAAATTTTCCCACTTCTCACCGCCCCTATCTTACTCCCTCTGGTTCTTCCCTTTACCATCTCATGGTGTCTTTTCATTTCAATCTTTTAATTTAAATGTTGTCTTTTCACCTCTTTATTTATTTATCTCCACTCCTCTCTTTTATGATCTCCACATCTACCTCTCCTTTAGGACTGTGCAGAAACAGAAGTGGACCGGAACAAGTGCTGTACCTTGTGTAACATGTTCTTCACCTCAGCCATTGTTGCCCAATCCCACTACCAGGGAAAAACACATGCCAAGAGAGTCCGCCTTGTGCTGGGGGAGCCACCAAACACGACCATTACCAGTCCTACAAACCCAGGTATCTTACACTTTCTACCTGCCATGTGATATAAGATGCAATCCAACATATACCAAATATTTTGCCTATTAACTTCATGCTTGAATGGCACTGATGTGAAACTGATGACAGCAGGTATATACAGTAACAGCTAAATAAGTAAAGGGAGTGAGCAAATGCCTCTTCAGTCTCAGGATTCAAAGAAAAACAGAATTTCTCATTCTCTTTTTAGTCGTTATGTAGCAATGGCTTCAGATCTGTCTGCAATCAAATGAAACAGCTTTCATGATAGCTATTTCGTCATTGTGACAATTGAAGATCATCAAACAACACACTGTACATGTGTGCACTGTACAAGCCATGACCTACATATCATTGTGTGACATGTATCATATCACCTAAGAGATTTTGTTCAAAATATATAATTTATATATATTTTCTTATCTAGAGGATTTAGAACGTCTTAGTTCCACTTTCGTCAAAATGTGGTGTCAAAAACACTGTCTGGGGGTGCTCACATGCCCAACTAAAATTTCTGAGGTGAAGCATGCATACAGATATTAATTTATTGATGATTGATAAGGTACAAAAACCATCAGTATGTTATGCTGATGTTTTTTTTGCAAATTGATTTTTATTTGTATTTACGATTGTGTAACATTCTGACTCTCAAGAGTCAGTGCCAATTTATCATCTCCAGGGGAGCTTTTGATAATCTGATTCAAATTGCATTCAAAAATAAAAAAAATCACAACATTATAAATATGCAATTGCTAGAAAATATGTCATAATCTCAGCCCCTCAGTGAATTTTTCAAAACTTTGGCCTACTTCTGAGAAGTGTCACTTCTGTATAGCCACTGTCATGGAGTTCCCACGATTTTGTGACAGTGGGACCTGAAGGAAAAGAAACAAGAGCAGGAAGAGACAAAGAGTGACCTGAGAGAGAAGAAGATTTCACGAGAGATTAAAGTCAAAAGTAGCCTTCATGAGCACTCTACCATGGATGCACAGCCAACTTGACAGGCTTGTGCACACACGAGTGCCACTGGAACGCACGCTTACACGTACAATCATTAGTTGTTTTCGTAAGCACGAAGTCGGACACATGCATGTCCATTTGCAAACGTGTAAACAAAACATACACAAAAGTCACATTATGGAGAACAGAAGGAGCTTGTATTTTGGAGAAACATCTAGGAAATGTGGAACAGACCTGTACCTGTGAGCCCTCTCCTTTGTCACACAGCACATCCCGACTCTATCTAACCCCCCATACACACATACACAGTCACAATCACTGTCACACACTCTCTGCGCCCTACGCTTAATTCTGCTCCAGTGTGCATAGATCAGTCACAGGAAAAGAAAGGGTGGGAAACAAGAGCGAGAGCGGAAAATATATCTAAGTATCTGTCCCTGTTGTTATTCAGCCTCTGCAGTACCACTGAGCTTTAGAGGCCCATGGGCTTTCCTTAAACATGCATCAATAAAGGCTAGAAAGCTTTAAGGAGGGTACTTTCTGAAATTAACACCAGAGAAGTGAATTGACAGTAAAAAGTTGCAGGATTTAGTTTAAAATGGAATAGGAGTATAGCAATTGCATACAGGAGCTGAGTGATTGTGAGTAGACGTTGTTGGTCAAATAAGCAGGGATACTGATATACAGTAAGATACGGCTCTGATTGGTTATTCCTCAACCTATCATCGTTATTTAAGTGGAGGTATGTCTCATGTGTGTGAAGAAGGAATATCTTGGAGACAGAAAAAAATCTCCGGATGCATGGTTTTCTTCTTCTTCTACATCAATGTCACATAACTCCCATGTCCCTGACACATTGTAGATGGTGAATTGGTGCATTTGGCTATGCCATCTGCCACTATAAGCTTTCTCACACAATTTGGCTGTGGACCTAATACCCCACTCGGTGTTCAAGTAAACAGTCAGAGCAAAAGAGGATATCTTCAGTATATATATATACTGCATGCTGTGCACAAACATATCTATTTTGATTCACTCAATGATACACATGCATTTACTGAAGTGTGTGTCACATATACAGCACAATACCCAAACTCCCCCACATACGCACAGACACACAGGCAGCCAAATGCATGTACTCAGCCAGCGCTGTGTGCATCTTTTGGATATGTTGGGAGTCTGTTGGTATTAATGGCCAATCACCATGGCAACCAGTGACATGTCAGAAGTAGCAGGTCACCTGGAAATGTGTCCTTTTCTTATGGTCCCTATCGGGCAAATAGTAGAGGAGGAGGGGAGAAGAGAAGAGAAGAGAAGAGAAGAGAAGAGAAGAGAAGAGAAGAGAAGAGAAGAGAAGAGAAGATTTGGGTAAAAAGGAGAGCAGGGAGGTTCTGAAGTGCATTTGGTGAGTCGAAAGCTAGTTTCTAGCACTTGAGGGTCGGTCTCCAGAGTGCTAATGGCCTCCTCTCAACCCTCATCTATCTTCCACAGATGCGGCCTTCGGCAATCAATTGCTCTTTGCTCTCAGTCTGAACTTGGAGCTTTCAAATGTACATTTGTGTCTCCATGTGTAAGCATGTCTTTGAAATGTATGCGTGTGTGTATGTGTACACATGCGTGCACACTTATTTTTGTGAAAAGGTATGTGTTCAATTAAAAAAAAAAAAACTATCATGTTAATTCTTTTTAATATGCTCAGTCAACCTCGTCCTATTATGCATTTTTCTTTTTTTCTGTTTCTCTCCACACATGCACCTTTTCTTGTTTGGCTATCTCCTACACAACACAACAGAATCCTCCCCATCCACCCCGCTGTCAACAGATCCTACGCTGTGCCCTCCTCCACTGCCTGCTCTGCCCTGGCCTGTGGCAGTGGTGGGGGGAAACGGGGGAAAAGAAGCTGGGAAATACTGCTGCCTGTGTGGAGCGTGGTTCAACAATCCACTCATGGCCCAGCAACACTACGAGGGCAAAAAACACCGCAGGAACGCAGCCAGAGCACGTCTTGTGGAGCAACTAGCAGGAAGTCTGGATGCCACAGAGAGCACAGGTCAGCTTCTCAGCCCCACACCTCACACATGTGACCTTGGGAACATGATATGGGTGTGATCACATTCAAAATCTGTGGAAGTGGGTGTGAATTTCCAGGATATTTATTTTCCTTCAATCAATATGTGCATTTGAGAGAAACAAAGCCATGTCACAAAACTGTGCTCACCATTCTCACATTTATCATGCACCTGGACAGTTATATTATTACTATTTGACCTACAATCTCTTTGACCAATATGCCAATGTATTAGGTCATTTTTGGTCAGATAGCAGATGTTATTTCTTGTATTAAAAGGCTTTCGGTGAGATTTTGAGACAGAGCCTGCCTTGCAATGTCTTGGGGTCAACAGGTCTCAGTCTTTGCTGTATTCATTTCAGCTGTACCCTTCTGGGAATATCACACAAGTTTCCTAGAGTGCAGATTTCAAGTCTCAAGTATTATCCTGTTCCTATAAGGTAATGAAATGAAGGCATTAGCTCATCCACCATACAAAGCAAATATTTACCTCTCGAATTAACTCTGTGTCTTAGTTCAGGCCAAAGTTCTGACACATCATACTCACAGTCTGCCAACCATTAAGTGTCAGTTGTCTGAGGACAGAGTATTTAATATGTTAAACCACTTGAGTCGGGGATCTGTGTGGGCATACTGCCAAGAAAATACATACTACTGAAAGTTCAGGGAACATTTGAACACAGCAGTTGAATGCATTGGATGCACAATTTACACAGTAGATGCAACAAAGAATGAAGCATTGATCTGCAATTCTTCTTTTTATATTTTTATTTCTTTTTAATTAGTAAAATCAAGATACAGTTGTACATTAAAATCATGGATATAATTGTAATTTTTTTTTCAATTTTTTCCACACAAACACTACCACAAGTAAACATTTGAGCGTACTTACTCACATGCTCCCCTTACACATTTCAAACTGAGAAATATTCTATGAAACCATTAATGGAAAATCGTGCAGGAGTAATTTTTTTTTTTCCTGGTAATGGGTGGTATAATCATTTCTAGGTAGACATGAGTGGCATGAGAGCCACGCAACACCTCAAATGCATAGACAGGTTTGGTACAAACAGTGCCTCACAGACACGCACACAAATCCTGTGCGCGTTAAAGCTGTGATGTTTTCTCTGTGCTCCAGGTGTCATGACACAAACACTCATCTCAAGAAGCCAATCATATTAAAAGCGTGAGTCATGTTGCCACCTACTCTGGTTCAAAGGCTTTAAGTGGTGTCATGTTGGATATTGTCTACCATCCACATACTGTGACCTAGATCCCACAGCCACCGATGATTGCAGATACAAGAAATCTGAAAATCACAAAGCACTGCTATGTAGTTTACAATTCACTCGCTGATAGTATTTTACAAAATCTATTAGTTGACTTATTTTCAAATAACAAAGTACCCTTAGATTTCATTGATTTCTTCCAAATCCTTTACATTGAAGCAGTTTGATAGAAAGTGAAGCATCTCTATTGTCAGTTTCTGTTTGAGCCACAGTGAGACATTTCCATTGGTGCCGCATTCTCACATGCGATTGGCTTTTTTACCACTTTGGGTGTGAATTCGCAGGTGCACAGGGGTGTTATCTCAGAGCAAGTCCTCGAGCATGAAGCAGCAGCTGAGCTAAGACTTTATGTGACTGTGTATCTGTGTGTGTGGGTGGGGTGCACAGATTATTTTCTTTTCTTTTCTTTTCTTTTCTTTGCTCTTTCCATCTCCCGCCACCTTTCTTTTCCTCTTCTTGCTTCCTAATATCAATTTGACTTTTGATGTGATTTCTAGTTCCCATTGTTTGAACGTAATCAGGTTTCATTTAGTTGTCATACTACACAGGAAATATGTTCTAACAAATGTTCATGTAGATTCTTCTAATATGTTCTTATATATTTTTTGAGGTATAGTAAGTGATGGTGAAAGTTCTCAGAAATTTCAGTTCAGAGCTTGTTTCAAAGATCACAATTCAATACTGAATTGATGGTTGCTGTCCTTTTCTAAAATAAAAAATCTGCTAAATTGTCATAAAATATCAAAAACTTTCATATCAGTATACAGCTGTATCTATATCTTACCTAGTAGACATTGAGCAGCTGGCATTGCAATGGCATGACCATATTTGCATATGTCTGTCTGTGTGTGTGTGTGTGTGTGTGTGTGTGTGTGTGTGTGTGTGTGTGTGTGTGTGTGTGTGAGAAGGGGGGGCACTATGGGTGTGTTTATGAGAGAGAGAGAAACCACTAAGGACTCTGCTCTCATCATGTCTCATCTGTCATCCTCATTAGCTCCCCACAAGGCCCATTTCTAAAGTAGTGTGATAGTGTTTTGAGACACTGACCTTTACATATTTACATTCTGTGTATTTATTATTTATTTTTTTTCTTATTCTCCTCACCATTTTCTCTTTCATCCTTTCACAATTGAAAAATATCACACATATCTACATGACATTTAGGACCCCAATTCTTACTTTTTAGATTTTCCTCATGTAATAGCATGGAAAGTATGCAGGGGGAAATATCATTATTTCTCACACCATGTTGCCACAAAATGAATCCACAGAGAGAGAGTAGGAAGGTGGGAGGAGATGTAGGGGGGAGGATACTGACAAGGGTTGGGTCCTGGCTGACTCTGTTATGTCTTAACATAAATCACTAAAGGGGCAGAAACCCCTCCAGACAGAGCCGGCACATTGTCTCTTTCCTCTTGAGACATAATGTTGAATTAGAGGCGGTGAGATAAGCGTCTGGGTCTAGAGCGTGTATGTCTTCACATGTGAGGACCCGGGAGAGGGTGAAGTACTAAAGCAGAAAAAACTGTGTGGAATTGATGAGTGTGCCTTAGTTAGGAGATAGGCCAGTCCCACTGTCCCCTGAGATCTGCATGATATGTTGCACCGGTAAAATCATACAATAAAAACATGAGTGATTTCATGTTAAGATGGCTCAATATGGGTCGCGAACCAAATAAAGTTTTCATAAAGTATCAAATTCTGTCAAGTGCTACTATTTGATTTGCAATTCATTACCTCAAATGCATACGGGTATTTTTTAAAGCTTGCTAAACAACCCAAAATTTGTTCAGAATCTACAAAATAATCAGATTTTAAAAAATGACATCTAAAATATATATTACTGTATGAGTTGCTGTTTCATTCTTCTGCATTGGTTTTGCATCATCTTCATTAAATTGTCTTAAATTATCTATACTTTTGTTTGCTGACCCCCCACCCCCTTTTGCATCTCAGCTGTGAAAAAGCCTTGTGTGCTCATTCATCTTTCAATTTCAATATATGTATTTTTTTCCTTCTTTTCTTTTTCTAACAATAGTGCTTGATTTTTTTATTTTAATGCTATGTTGTGAATGATTTGAACTCTTCTTTGGCACATAGATGCTGAAATTATAAATGAATATGGCACTGCACTGCACTGCGTTCTTTGATGCTCTATCTGGTTTTCTGCGCTGTATTCGAGACTCTGGCTGAAATCTTGCCTCCTATATGGCTTTGGATCTCAGCCATCAGCCTGGACATGACACATTTATTTTCCTTGGATTAGAATCCAAATAGCTGGACCAGTGAGTGCTCCCTAAAACCTACAAAAAAATAGCAAGAAATTGCTCAAAAGGTTCCATAATATTTACAACGTGTACTTTACATAATCTAACCAGAAACCTTTATATTCATTTCACATGAGGATGACAGTGCTCCCTCCTTTGAAGTTGTTCTAGTCAATGGAATAGCAGCAGTGGAAAAATATTCCTTTGTATTTGTCTAAATATTACCAATTCTCTATCATCTATTTTTTACTTGATCAGTCAGTCTCTAGGTAAAGGGTTGTTTTTCGGATTTGAAGGCAGCCATCAAAGACCTTTAATGGTCAAAACAGAAATGTTTCACAGTGATCCCGTCCAGTAATCATACAACCAAGCTCAATTCTTATAAGATTACTTTTGTATCAAGCCTGGCAGATAAAACTCAGAATAAAGACAGTCTGTAGCTTATCAGTGATTTTAGTGTGGCACTGAAATGTTTTCCCAGACCCACGTAAGGGTGCTATATTAATCCATCAGCATGCTGTCACTATGAAGTGACTATTTTATTAACGGGTCAAATAGAGAGAATGCGAGACATGTAAAGAAAGAGAATTTTCAAGATAATAATCCAGGACAAATTGTTTGTCTAAAAGCTGATGGCCTTTTAAGTACTGTCACCTTTACTGAAAAGCAAGGCAATCTAAAAGTCCTTCAACATATATAATATTTAAATTCTTTTTTCTTATGTCTTATTTTCATCTCCCTTGGGCATTACCACATTACTTTTGTGATATACTCCTAGAAGATGTTCTATCAAGTCTTTGCGGCAGACTATTGGTAGATTACGTCTCTTAGGCTTCTGTTTTGATCAATTTCCTTCAAGTTTTCCAAATTCCTTGGTCTACCATGGCACAAAACTTGGGGGAATTGTAGACTATTCCTTCATAATATATAGAATATATCATAAAGTTGATGGTTTACTGTGGAATATCCAGTTGCAGTAGTATAAACAAACAAATAAAAAGAACCGGTGAAGTTCAATATGTATTTGTGAGTTTCCCCACTGACATATCTTATTTCGATTTACTGAGTTGGTGGCCATTCAGTTTATTAAAAGCGTATTTCCTCCCTCTGTTTCTTAGCACTGGCCTACTATTTACTCACAAATGCTAATGATTCATTAGAAAGTTTGACTGCCTCTGCTCTTAAATTCCTAAATGTCTGCAAACAGCTGAAAAATTCTTCAAAGAGAGTCTGGTGGAGTGTCAGATAGGCTATAAACATGATTTGCTTAATGGAATATAATATTGCTGTACTCAAGAACACTGAATTAGGCTTATTTTCTTGTCAGGACAACCTGTTCAACAATCATGTACAGCTACATTTGGTGTTGTTAAAGCTGTAACAATATTCAAACATGTATAACAGGGAAATGAGAATAATGACTTCCTGAATTTTCATCATAAAATGAAATTCTCCAGCCACCATTCTCACATCACAATCAATGCCAGAAGGCTCTGTACATCAACTACAGCCATGGACAGTTCCACACCCACTGTCTTAACCCAACTCACCCCCTCAGCTCTCCCTCCCTGTCATATTTTGTGTAATTAACAAGGCTTATAACACCCTCACAAATATTGCTCATGCTCACAAATACCCACATTCACAAATCTCCCTGCACGCAGTCGGTGCCATCAGGCACATACTTTACTTGCATGTCATTAAGATGGATTAAGGCACAGTGTGGTCTCGTACGAGAACACACACATACCAAAAAAGTATGTGTTTGTGTTTGTGTCTGTATGTGTATGTGTATGTGTGTTTTCTTGTGAGCATGTCACTGTTCAAACGACTGGTATATCCACATATTCTGGCAAAAGTACAAACTGCAGCATATTGTAACTCCATGCCACTCTGCCAAGCAGTAGGGAGCAGACATCAATCAGACTAAAAGCAGGGATTCTTCTTTTGTGTGTATGTGTGTGTGTGTGTGTGTGTGTGTGTGTGTGTGTGTGTGTGTGTGTGTGTGTGGTGTGTGTGTGTGTGTGTGTGTGTGTGCGTGTGCGTGTGCGTGTGCGCGCATGCACACATACACACACTAGCATAAAACACACTAAATCATGAGCATGTGTATAAAAGAAAATTCTTCTCTGTGTAATCTTTATGCCAATATAGAATGAGTGAAGGAGAGACAAAATGAGATAGACTTACTGTTCTTTCTCTTCTACAATTAATAGCCTGTTCATTTAGAGAGAAATGATTTAATGACATTTGGCAGAAGAGGATGTGCTATCTTTCCCTCTTTCACACACAATAGACATAGTTATAAGCTCAAAATGAATGCAAAGTTAAATCCACTTGAGAATAGGAAGCATTTACTGCAGACAACTAATTCATCCATTATTTCTGTGTAAATAACTGTCCTTTATCACCCTTGATTCGGCCAAAGTGACCCCAGGACAACTGGAGCAAATATGCTAAATTATGCAGACCTCTCACCACTCTTCTTTATATTACAACTTCATTTCCCAACGTTATTCAACCAATTAAGCTTGCAGAAGGTCAAAAGGTGATTGACTACACAAACAAACCCCAAATCTTAAGGACAGTAATGAAAGCAGTGAAAAGGACATGACAGGTACAGCTACTTTCAGTACTGACAGAGAGTAAATATGAAACACAGATTTTGACTTTGTCTCAAGGTTGGTCAAAATAAAACATAGATCGTAGAAACATAGATCAGATATACAGATCATATAATTTATGGAAAAAAATCTACATAAGCATCACAACCTTGGAAAATGGCCTCTCCAACTCAAACTTGTTTTATTGTTTTTTCCTTTTTGGATTTTATATTTCCAATAGTTATTGTTGATAGGTAAGCTGTTATAATATTTAAAGTCTTAATCTGATTTCTGGAAATCTTGCAACACACCATTACGAGGCCCTAAATATCAAGGCAATAATTTCAACATAATTGCTACTGTGACATTGTTTCCATTTTTGCTGCAATACAGAAGCATGAAATTTATGCAATTTAGTAGCAATACTGCTACTTAACTGCTTCCTCCTTTTAGTCTTGGCATTTTAGTGTGCATCTTCTTCCTTTTTTTTCCCACTGAAAATTACATCTTTTCCTTTTGTGTGCCTTACCCCCCACCCGAACTCTCTACCCCCCGTCTCTCACTCTGTTAGCATCTCCAACCACATCTATCTATTTTTGGGTGTGCATCCTGACCACCTGCAAACCCTCTAATTAGTTCACATCTGCGTGAGCTCCATCAGCTCAACCGCACATTCACCTGCAAAATACTGTCATGAACACATGAACAGACATACACTGTGTTTAACACAAATACACCAATCTGTACTATTTTTTTCTATACACACACACAGCAGGAGAAGAGCAATGGTCTAAAGATCACATAATAATAATTCTTAGTATGATTAGGGCAATCAAAGCTATCTACAAATATCTAATTTGGAAAATTACTCTCCTGTGCATCGAGAAAAATAGGTTGTTTGATGCTGTCAATGTTTGTCCTGTTATTGGCCTTTTGCTGTCGCTGACAAAGATAATGATAATTATGCCTGCAAGGATCTTTATGGTACAAACTACTCCAAAAGTAGCCTGAAAATAACTTCTACTGCTATGTTTGTCTCCAGGGCTGCGCAGCAGTTACTCCTGCAGTGTCTGCAATGTTGTCCTGAACTCCATCGAGCAGTACCACGCACACCTCCAGGGCTCCAAACACCAGAACAAGTGAGAAGAACAGCTCATCACTGTCATCACACCATTCCTCCTGCTTTTGGGAAAATATAGAGGAGAAAAAACAAAAGGTTCTATGGTTCTCCCTGCGTCATAAAGGAAAAGTGTTTTAGAGATAGTCTGTTACCTTACAAATTTACAAGATAATATGAATTTAAAATCAGTAAGGTAAGAACTAGGTAATCAGCATAAAGACAGAGGAGTCACTATAATACAGTATGCTATTTTTTAGAAATGGACTTGAACTTTGTGTTTTTGTTTAAAACTGCAAGCTGAGCTTAATTGGGAAAATGAACTACAGTGCATTCAAGTCACCACAAAAGAGGCAAACATGCTGAAATGGTAAAGTGTTGTGCAATCGACTATGTGAATAGATCAGGTTAAATTTAAACACATACTGCTGATAGCTGGATAAATAATGCATGGTAGGCAGGATTTTTAATTCAAATGATCAAGGTGAATCCAATCCTGGGAATTTCATAAATATTAAGGGTTGTTTTGTTTTTTGAAGAAGAAGAAGCACTTTATACTTGCCTACCTGAAATGACATTGAAATACAGATTGCAATGGAAAAAAAGCTGGTTGGTTTTCTATCCCAAAGATGCGAGCCAGAACCCACTGATTTGTGAAGTCTAAAAATGTTCGTATTGCCTGTGGCTGTGAAGTGTTCACTGCCGGTGAATTTTTATGGAACTACAATTAATCTTTTATTTTTGCGTGGAGAGTGGGCACTATTCCACATTAGTCAGTAAAGCACTATTAAGTGGTATCTTGTTTATATTTAGGGACTCCAAACATCTTATCGAACTCCAAATGGGACTGTGATAGGACACAGTTACATTTCATGCATTTTCCATGAGATGCAGGAGCATGATGACAGCTTCTGTGTGTGTGCACTTGGACATGCATGTGTGTGTGTGTGTGTGTGTGTGTGTGTGTCTGTGTGTGTGTGTGTGTGTGTCAGTGAAAGTTTGAAAATTATCAACGGTTTAAATTTTCAGAAAAAAAGAGGGCTTGAAAGATACTCTGAGTTTTTGCTATTTTTTGTATTTTTTTTCCTTTTTTTCTTTTTATTCAAAGTTGAAGTGCTTCAGTTCAAGTGTATGTATTTATCTGCCCTATAGCCTAAGTTTCTCTGGGCTGCCTGCACCAATTTTTGAAATTACTTCACTCCCGGGCAGAGAGTGGAGGGTGAAGGTAGAAAATCAACTGTGACCATAATTAAGCAAAACCTACCCTGGCTTTACCCCTCCTCCATTAATTTCAGATTCCCATTGGGTGTTTCGTTGGCTCCATTGGAAACATTCCAGAAGACACAATTTTGTTTTCCTAGCCTAAATCCAATAAGGGGATGTGTGGCTTAGTGCTCAGACTAAGTTTTACGGATTGACTCCCTGCTACTTAACACACGCAGTCAGAAGTCTTCTTCTTCCCCTTTCGGCTTTTCCCATCAGGGTTCACCGTAGCGAATCAACCTTCTCCACCTAACCCTATTCTCTGTATCCTCCTCTCTCACACCAACTACCTTCACATCCTCTCTCACTACGTCCATAAATCTTCTCCTTGGTCTTCCTCATGACCTCCTGCCTGGCAGCTCCAATTCCAGCATCAGTCTACCAACATATTCACTCTCCCTCCTCTGGACATGACCAAACCATCTCAGTCTGGCTTCTCTGACCTTCTCTGCAAAACATCTAAAAGCACAGCAATCATATTCTTCTTTTCATTCCATTCTTTTTTGCCGCAGTTATTTTGTATCTCCCCTCAATGAATGCACATAAAGCCATCAGCAATTTCCAGTCCTTGTTAGCAACTGGCCGGTCAGCATATATCTAACTGGCCCCACTATAAAAATTGAAAACTGGTAAAATTCATCCATCCATCCATCTTCTGGTGCTTATGCTGCACTCAGGGTCGCAGGGGATGCTAGAGCCTATCCCAGCTGTCATCAGGCAAGAGGCGGGGTACACCCTGGGCCGGTCAGCAGTCAATTGCTGGGCTGCATATATAGACAAACAATCATTCACTCACTCACTCGGAGCAATTTTCCCAATTTTTTCTAATCAACCTGCAAGTTTTTGGACTGCGGGAGGAAACTAGAGAACCCGGAGGAAACAGACACAGGGAGAACATGCAAACACCACACAGAAGGGTCCCCTTGTCAGAATCAAATCAGGGTCCTTTGTGCCGTAAGGCCGAAGTGCTACCCACTGCGCAATGGTAAAATTTGTGTGTCAGATTTTGCATGAATTAAAGATTGTACAGTGCAAACTTTTGCCTGAAGGTGCACGTGCATGCAGACACCACTAAACAATGTCGCCCCAAATTTTACGTTCTGCATTTTTCACAAACTAAAAGATTCATATTAATAAAGTATGTCAGCAATTGTATTGAATCGTCAGCAGTTGCATAACAGCGATGAGCCAACTACTTTGTAGACCCCTCCGTTTCCAAGACCATTGAGGGTTAATGCCTCTGGCCAATGAGAAGGTGGTTTAATGTCGCAATGCTGTTTTCTCCATGTCAAAACTCAGAGTTAAGCATATTGTTCTCTTTGATTTTTTAAAAACAAGCGGTGTCTTTGCATTTGGAACTTAAAAGAGACAGCCTTTGGAGACATGCTAGGATATAGTAGCTTGTGTATAGCAACATGTTCATCAACAGAAGGGGAGAATGCCAGAAAGATTTTCCACATTTGATAATCAGACACAGCCTTAACACACAGATATAATTCTAACCATGTGAGAGCAGGTGGGAATTAATTTTACATCCTTTGGATGACAGACAAGGGTTGCGTTGCTTATGTTTGACTGCTATGGATTGCAAAGTTTATCATGTAGATTCTGTATAAATTGGGCTAGATCAGCACATGCAAGGTCTCATTAGGAATTCTATAATGATGGCACTCATGCAAAGCCATTTTACTAAGGACTCTGACTTCATTATGGATAACTAGTTGTGAGTCCACTCACATCAAAGTGGAGACATCGGCACCAGATAAGAAGTGAACATATAGAAAATATAGAGATGAAAACCTCAGTCAAAAATCAAACAAGGAAATATAAAAGAAAAAAAAGTCAAAGAAAATCTGTTAAAAACAGTTAGTAGATCTACTCATTAATAATGGATTATAAGGCTCAAAAACATCATGTCCTAATCATTACTGCACAGACAGATGAGATATATATATATAATCATTATATATTTATCTGTGATCCATGGTAACCACAGTGGTACATAACTTTCGCCCATGTCAATTTCACTGTCGTTATGCGGACAAGGTCTGACACACTGACAGTTGTTTTTAAGAGAAAGTAAGAATAAGCAAGACAGATTGAAACAAGAGTATGTGCCACCAACATGATTAAATGGACAGGCAGACAGATGCACTGCCAAAGGAAGGCAATGAGTAAGACAGAGACAAATGGAAGAAAAGGACAGAGATTGGTAAAGACTAAAAAGGAAGAGTGACAGATGAAATGGAAAAGCGCAGAAATAAACAATAAAAAAAGGAAACATGTGATAGAGAGAAAGGTGCAAAGAGCATGAGGAATTTAAATGGCGTGCCATTGGGAAGAAATCTCCATAAATTGAGCTGAAAGGTTGAGCTGAAGAGAAGTTGGTAAAAAATGTAAAAAAAAAACCAATGGCAGTGCTTTACTAGCTGGGATGGATGGGGATGGATGGGGATAGATTTGGACAATTGTGACACACAGATCCTTAGATAATTACCAGGGAGATTTACAGGAGTGGCAGTGGTTGGTGAAGAGAAGGAGAAAGCATCTCCTGCACCTTTATCAGGCTGCAGAAAGTGGTCTTCAGTGGAGGACATTTGAAGCAAAAATGGATGATGGAGCCAAGGTTAAGAGATTTCATGGGGGCCAGTGTTAGTGCACCTTAAAGTTGATGCACTCAAGTCTGCATGCATTCCCGCCTGTTATGCCATGATATGAAGAGCAGTTTGGTTCATTGAGAGCATGTGAGATGAAGTGATTTTGAAAAAAGTCCTTGTGATGAAATTCTAGTTTCCAATCATCTGAGGCAATCTCTTGTTTCTGATGAGTTCATTTGTATAAAACTTCTTTATGGGCAGATTTTATTGGTAATGCAAATTTTGAAGGTGGTACTTCAGTTTTACAAGATATTTATAACCATAAATCTGGATCCAAAAACATCCTGATTGTCATGCATTCCCATAGAAGGCGGAACATTTACAGATTCATAACCATGTATAAGTTAGCCTTGGTCCACCTTGCCTTTAATAATCCTTTACTCCCTCATGGGGAAATTTGTTCTCTGCAATTAACCCATCATGGATGAACCATGAGCAGTAGGATACCATCGATCAGCACCAGGGGAGCAGATAGGGGTCCAGTGTTTTGCTCAACAACACTTCGACACACGAGCCGGGAATCGAACCAGTCCTCTGTGGAGAGGGGTCACTGAATGAAATTAAGAAAGTTCTGCAGACATGATAAGATTCATCAGCAAGTACCTTAACTTGTTTGACTTGTATGGGGCAGACTGCTGCAGGAGGTAGAGTAACCGTCTTTGGAACCAAACAGTCCTGATTCCATTCCTGGTTTCTCCTAGTGTGTTGAAGTGCTGTTAAGCAAGACACTGAACCCCGAACTGTCACCCCGGCACTGATGGACAGCAGCTCATGGTTCATCCATTTTCTCACGATTAATAAAGGATAGATTATTATATGCCTATATTTTCATTTTTCAATTCATAGGTGAATTATTTATTATTATTATTGGCATTAAGTGTGAAAGTATATCTGGGACCTGTGAAATCATATTGAATTTAATGCTTTTGTTAGTTTGAGTTGTTCGCTTTTAGCATTGTCGTAACATTACAAGTGAAATTCCAACTGTGTTAAAAAAAAATGCCATCCTTTATTCACAATTCTGCACATCTGTGGATGCTGGGTACTTCCTCCATGAAGTATTTGAAGGACTGCAGACATATAGTGTGCACAAAGTGTGGAAATAGTCTATGAGCGAGCCCCTAAAAGCACAATGAGTTTTGCAGCTCAGCAGCCTCAAGTCTTCACAGACATACTACAAACACACGGTGAAGTCTGCAAGATTGAATGCTGGTTCTCAAAATAAGACTTTCCAGTTCTTTCTCACTGCATCAGTTCTTTGGGAGAAAGAACAAGACAGGGGGCTCCACCAAGTCAACCTCACATCTTCAGCCTTCACCAAGTCATTCGGGTACAACCGAAGACAGTTCAACATATTTGCTTGAAATCACTCATACAAATATGTACACTCACATTACCCAATCCCCAAATCGCTGTGCAGTGATATGATAGCAAGAGAACCCCATGTCGGGCTGCATTGTGCTGCAAATTGTGCAAACCGTCACTTTTCTGCTGACCTGTGAGTGTAGAAATCCTAATGCACACACAAGAAAACCTTGGAGGCTTGACGAGTTTAGAAAAAGAGGGCAAAAGAATTCATGGGCCGTGTGTGTGTGTGTGTGTGTGTGTTCATTAGTGTCAGCTTGTATTTAATGCACTTGACATGAATAAAAGTAAAGTTTTTCCCTTTAAGAAAGAGCTGTCTGATAATGAATGGCCACACATTAGATTTGGGTTTTGCTATTTTTCCAGCTAGAGTGGTGTTCAAAAAGGACGCATCCATGAAAGTGTGTAAAATTTGCTTGTGTTCCCAGCTGACAGCGGGGGGGATGTTATTGGGGGTATGTCATCATAAGACAACAACACATTTCTCTCTTCTACAAAAAGCTGGATAAGGCAATGCCAACTACCCTTATCAGCAACACACAACTGCTTTGTACATTGTCAGCTGCAGAATCCCAAACTGATCAGCACCAATCCGCCTACTGATATGGGAAATATAAATGCCTAAATTACAACAGCAACAATAAATTACGCATCATTTTGAGGTTTACAGAAATTTGCCATAAGAGGAGTTCTCCAAGCTCAAATGAAGACCTGACAAATAAAGATAATTCTTGCAAAATACAGCCACTCTTGACCGAGGACACATGCTATTATTTGGGTGTTTCATCCATTTTGTAAGAGATGGCCGTGATTCAAAAAATACATTATTTCAATCTTCAAATATGGCACTGCAAAGATGCATACTCATTACAAGCTTTTGATTTTGAACAATTATCATTTTGATAGAGGGGAACAACAATGCAGTCCTGATGAGGGCAAAGATGGGAAAAAAATATGTATTTAAAGTATATCTAAGTCATATAGTCTAACAGATGTGGGTAATAATTTACACCGAGGGGAAAAGTGGAGTTCTTCACACCTCAGTGTTGATTAAGTAATAGGACATTGTTGACACTAACTGCAATTTTATTCACTCCTGGGTATACAGCATTACAAATAATTGGTTAAGGCCTGTTCCAGATAGACTGAGTTTCCTGTTGAGAGACATGTCCTTGTGATAAAAAAAAACAACTCGGGAAAAAGGCTGTGCAGTATTTTCAGCTCAGTATAATACAACATTATTTTACACAATGCTTTGATATTCACAGATTCTATTAATACCCTTTTGTGCCTCCCAAGACTTTTGCAGAAGATAAAGTTGTCATGCAGACATGACAGACAGCAACCAAGCAGAGCCGTGAGGTGTTATATCTGATGTTCATTTCTTGCAGTTTTGTTAACAATGATTTTGTTTGTGTGTGTGTGTGAGTATGTATGGGTGTCTGTCTGTCTGTCTGTCTGTGTTTCTTGTTTGTTTTTGTAAAATGCTGGCAAAATCCATTCTTGCATCCATTCTTTGGCTTACTTTTGAAATACACAGAGAAAGACACAGTGCTTTCAGCTGAATATAGTGCATCTAATTTCATTGTAGTTGTGGTACTTAATATAAATAAAATTGGCATTCATAGCAACACTCAAAAGTTGCAATTCATTAAAAAAAATAATGTAAAGAGAGAATCTGTGTAATCTGTGTGTGCTTTTAGTTTCCTGACAAAATACCAGATATAATGATGATTAGCAGATATATTTTTTTTTTTCTCACAAAACCAATTTTCAATTTACATTGTGAAGGACAATAAATGTCCCTAATAGTATAAACACTTACAGAATGCACGTTAGTAGATCTTATATTTTAGCTGTGAAAAGAGGCTGGATATCTCACTGTCAAACAAATGTTAGTCACGCCACTGCCAACCTCAATGCCAATTTGGAAATATCCACAATAAGACCGTCTATATAAATGCAGAATTATCAGCATTTATTATCATCAACTCTGTCATCAGAAATGTTCCATTTGAATTTGTTCATGACAACAAATAATACAAAGCCAAATTAGTGCTGTATCAAGCTCATTGTCACAGTGGAGGTTTTCCTCAAAGCTTTGGTAGATTTTATGCAACAATTACCAGCAAATGTATTCAGTGTGAAAGTTTTTTTTTTTTTTCCCAAGTAGTACACATGCTTTAGAATAAAACGAAAAAGGGAGGAATACAAGGAAATGCACTAATTGGCTCTCTGGGGGCCACAAGAGAAAATATAGCAACCAGTAAAGCACATCTAACTTGATGGGAAATATCAGCATGTTTATATTGCTGACTGGTGACACTGCCTGCATTTAACTAGTCGCCTGAAAATAAATGAGTCATTAATTCTTTCATGAGCATGCGGCATGGTAGGTTGCACAGCCTTTGCTCTCCGGATGTGTTTTCATAATATGATTCTGACCTCTGGCCTGTCTTTATGCGCCTAGTCTATGCTTGCGTATGACTGTGACTGGCTGATGTTGATAGTAACGCAGGCCTCAGGGGTATAAGCATGAGGTTGGGGACAATCCATTTAGCCTACTCACCCTGGTAATTATTCAGCATCAGTATCACAGAGGACACATACGCACGAACTGCAAAACTTACTAAAGCACATTTAAGAGGAAGAGACAACAGGAGGAGCAAAGCACTTGAGATGTTACAGAGCTAACAGTAAAATAACTCAGTGCAAACGGATGCACTGTCGACCTGCTAAAAGGGCAGGCTAGCTGCACGTACTCTATATGTACAAGACAGAGGCGAGACAAGCGATGCTATATGGCCTAGAAACAGTAACAATGACGAAATGACAGGAGGCAGAGCTAGAGGTCGCTGAAATGAAGATGCTAAGGTTCTCTTTGGGAGTGACCAGGATGGAGAGGATCAGGAATTAGTCGATCATAGGAACAGCACCCGTTAGATGTTTTGCAGAGAAGGTCAGAGAAGCCAGACTGAGATGGTTCAATCATGTACAGAGGAGGGATAGTGAATATATTGGTAGGTGGATGCTGGAATTGGAGCTGCCAGGCAGGAGGTCTCAAGGAAGACCAAAGAGAAGATTTATGGACATAGTGAGAGAGGATATGAAGATAGTTGGTGTGAGAGAGGAGGATACAGAGAATAAAGATTCGATGGAGAAGGTTGATTCACTGTGGCGACCCCTGAAGGGAAAAGCCAAAAGGAGAAGAAGCTGCATGTACTCTGTGTGTGTGTGTGTGTGTGTGTGTGTGTGTGTGTGTGTGTGTGTGTGTGTGTGTGTGTCCTTGAGTAAGAATATGCACATCTTCTTCCAGCTTAAGACAAAGTGAAAGGTTAATTCAGGACAGTCACTGGTTAACTTTAAGATGCGTTAACACATTAACATGTCTCCACAAGCATAGTTGAACACACACACAGTCCCAGGCACATGGGTCACTCTCTCATCATCTCACCACAAAAGGCATTTGCCTTTGGGTTCCGTCACACCTTCTGGTGAACAGTCTTTCAAATGCTCACTTTTTTTACTGATATACACATGCATTTTCTCAAGTATTCTGTCTGTTATTTTAATAAGAGGCAGGGGGAGAAGTACTGTATATCACAATAGTAGAATGACTCACAGTACTGCCGCCACAGAAATTGTCAAACTGTCTATCTGGCACACACCCTGGGTGAAAAGGTAACTTTTACATCCTCGGAATGGTCTCCCTCAGATTCTTACAATTTTGTAATTTCTCTCATGCACTCTCATCACTATATATGCCACATACCACATGTGAAGCACCAACAGAGATTATTGGATTAGTCTATTAACAATTCACTCTGTTGATTCTATAGTGACCATGACCTTTTTTAATTCAATACCCATACCTTTTCTACTGCCTTGCACTTAACTTTGGGTATGTAAACTCTTTTGCACTCATCTTTTCTCCCTACGTGCATCATCTCTATACCAAGATCTATATTAAATTTACGAATATTGCGTATACAATGGATGTTGCGCATGACAAAGTGTGTACATGGTATCAAAAAAAAAAATCAGCAACATTTCTGCAACACAATTGTTTTATTATCTATAACATGGACCTGATATGACCAAAATATGTTCTTGCCCCTTTTGAAAAAAGTATCTCCTGGTTTGGAAAAATGAATTGTATCCCGTAACAACAGGTTGAGCTGCCTAAAATCCTAATTATAAAATATAAATGAAAAAATTTGAGTAAAGCTGTGGATAAAAAGTGATTGGATATAATAAGCGATCATTCACCATATCATTGATAAAGAGGTCAAGAGAACTCGTCCAATCAGAGAGGATCCAGTGGCCTAGTTATGCTGCGGTACATTTTTCTGGCATGGTCTGGGTCCTCCTTTTTCCTGTCATGAAATGTTGCTGTCCTCTTGGTAGTAATATTATAATTTGAAGAGAATGTGCCTTTGAGGATTCATAGATGACTTTTGCAGCCACTAGAAATCAACTTGGTCTCAGAACATTAGACTATGAAAGATCTTGTCACCTGTGGATTATCTAAAGACATTTAGACCTAACACTGATTGTGCAATGTACAGTTTTATAAATTCTGTATTAGCTGCCACCCATTTCAAATAATAGAGGATGAGAATGTATATCCAGCGAAGCTAAATATCTCAAACAACAACTTTAACACCTCTAGGCTGCATTCTTCACTGTCATCAAAAAACCTTTGACCTCTCCTCCTGGTCCAGCACAGAACCTCATATCAGTTTTTTTTTTAATATTTCATTTCTTTCTACACTCCCACCTTTCCCCGCCCAGAGAACAATACAGGACCCCAGAATTATTTGGCCTCCCACATCTCTGAGAAACCAACAACCTTAGATGAATCCTGACAGAGCAGACAGGGTCTAGAGGCCACTAGTCCAACATCCATTACCAGGATAGGTGCTGACAGCTGTGGTCCCTGTGTATCACTTCTTCTTTATCTCTTTTTCTGTGTCTGTACTGGAAGTGCATGCATTCTCTAATTCTCCACAAATCTTCACTCCATTTTATGTTCTGAAATGAAAACAGCTGCATTCCGTGTTCGGTTTAGGGACCTATGTTATTTCAGACATAAAAAAACACACATAGAGATTCACCGTTTCTCCCCAAAAAAAGAGGAAAAAAAAAAAAAAAAAAAAATCAAATATTACCACACACTTTCACTGATATTAGCAACAGGAATACTTGAGATTTTGCTTACTTAATTGTTCTCCTCTTATGGATCAAAATTAATTTTATTAGAAATGCTTATTTAAGTTGGTTTTGATTAGCATGATCTTTAGTCAAATTTGTCTCTTTGTTATAATTAAGTATAGCGTGTTTGCCTCTGGAGTTGCTTTGTTTCATGTTGATAAAGCTGCAGCCATGGTGACTGTCATAATGAAAACAATCAGTAGCTCAAGATAAAGGCCAAATCCACAGTAATTATTACACCTTCAACATGAAAGCTCATGGTTTTATCTCCATTTTATTTTAATTTGGAGAGCAGCCAAATAGACGGCATTCTAGATGGCTGTAATTAAAAGAATATTATGAAACAGACTGTTACTTAAAGCATCACATTGAAGTATTCAATTCTACTCATTGCTAAGATTGGACAATTTCTGCACTGCATTCATTACCACTGAGGAGTGTTTATTTGATATCACATGCTATGTTAAGAATGCCATTATACATCTGTTTACCTGTAAATGAGATTACACACTGAGGCCTGAGCATGCTCTAAATAGGATACCTCCCCTTGCAGGCTTCATGTTGCCTGTGGCAAAAGAGCCCTGTCTTGTCAGATGTACCTGTGTCAGAGACTTACAAATTCTTTCCTGTGTTTCACTTTCAGCCTGAAGCAACACCAGCAGTAAAGCCACTGAGACAGGCCACCCGAGAAAGAGAGGAAGCTTGATGGAATAACTTTTCAAATCCTGATGTATGTCAGAAGCTAAAGACTTTGAGCAAGAAGTAAAGAAGTCACTCCAGCGTGAGGCAGATTGTGTGTGTGTGTGTGTGTGTGTGTGTGTGTGTGTGTGTGTGTGTGTGTGTGTGTGTGTGTGTGTGTATGTGGTGCGTGTCTGTCTGTCTGTCTGTCTGTCTGTGTCTGTCTGTGTCTGTCTGTATCTGATTTTGGGTGTTAAGGGCATATGTGTGCACATCTGCAGAATGCATGTATAGGTCATTGTCAGGGTGTTTATTTCTATCTTTGATCTAAAATATATCTTTGAGATTTATTTTTCACCTAAGTGTTTGACACGAGATCTCAACACCAATAAGCTGTCAAAAGAAAGACGGCTGCATGTTGCCATAAAACTAAAATTAAACTGATGTCAGTGCATTGCCCAGAGTGTTAACAAATATAATAATGATAGTCATAGAACAGCAGTTGTAATAACCATGTTACAAGCCACACCCAAGTGTTCTGACAGTGATCCAAGTCTAAAAACAACACTGTTTTTACATGCAATGAGGCTAATTGTGGCACGTGCAGGGTTTACTTTCAGATCACTTGAGACCTACTCAGGCCCATGCTTTCAAATCCAAGGACATGAAAACTCCCAATGACCTCAGACTGCATGAATTTTCATGACTTCTTTTTCATTTTAAACATTTGTTGCCTATAAATGTTGTGGGTTGTTGTCATGTTATTTAAATGATGATGTGTCATTTTTGGAAACCAGTTTTCTTATATTCCATACAAACCAAACCCTGGATATGTGGCATGGATACAGTACAAATAGAGAAGAGCAGCACAAGGACATTTAAACGCCTGCTATTGTGTGAGGTTCTGTGCAACTATTCTAATCATTTGCTGTTAGAAACATTCCTACAGAACCAAGTACTGATGTCAGATGCACAAGATTTCTCTGCTCTAGTGGGAAGAACACAAAGATTTTTTTTATTTTTATGTCACTATGGGCAGAGGAAAAACTTGCAAACCATGTAGCAGTCAGTGTACAATTCAACTGGGATGTTATTCAATGCATGCAAAGTGTAAAACAGTGCATTCACTGGCCTTTTTTTAAACCTATTGCTTGCGTGTTTTGGCAATAGCGCTGCTTTCTAGTGATTGCTTCATAATGCATTGCTGAATATGCTCTGCACCTAGACAAAGTCGCATTTTAACAACTGCCTTTGTATCACCACTTCATATACCGAGTTAAAAATATCAAAAGCTGTCCCAACTTACTGTTACTCC
Source organism: Fistularia commersonii (assembly GCF_037954325.1). NCBI lineage: Eukaryota > Metazoa > Chordata > Actinopteri > Syngnathiformes > Fistulariidae > Fistularia > Fistularia commersonii. The sequence continues at coordinate 15,528,244 of NC_141285.1, forward strand.
TCTCATCGAAATGACACTTAAATAATTCTACAAAAAAAAAACATTTGTAGCACCTTAAGATAAAACAAAGATGTTTTCTTCTGTTAGTTATTACTTGATGAAGTTTGTTGTGTTTTTTTCTGTTCATACTATTTTTTTCCTTTACTTTATGTGTTTTAATGGTGAAGAGAGTGAACCCAGACGTATGGAAGAGTTAATGGGTTTTATGCAATCACAATGTAATATTAGCAACCATGCAATGCCATGTTGAAGTTAAGTAGTTCAACAAAGCAAAAAAAAAAAATGTTTTGTGAGTCACAGGGCAATAAGAGATGTTACAATGAATATTATAGGGAATTGCAAATATAGTAACAAAGAAATTAAAATTAAGTGTCTGTGTGTGTGATTTAATGGATATCCATCCCAGAAATAGTTTACCATTGTTCCTTCATCTCAGCGGATAATTTTATGCCATATCCATAGAACCCGGTGAGGAGAAAATTAGTGACCATTTTACCAAAACCATTTAGATAACGGCTGTTTTTATGGGGATCACAATATCGCGTGTGAGAAGACGGTTTGTTCACCATTATGTCTGTTTCGTGACTTTATGGCCAGTGAATTTATGAAATATCCAGGGCTTTAATGCAAGACTTTAAACGTGAATTTTAAGCACCCACATCTTTGATGGTGATAAAGCGCATCATGAAAGTTTCGATGACGTTTTATGCTGAACCCTTTCCCCTTCACCACTATTGAGTTCACAGTAACAAGTGTCGGTGTGTGTCTTTGTTAGAGTGCGCAGAGAATGACTGTGCCATTAGTCACATATTTTAGCAGATGCTTCAAATGACAGAGATGTATTTGTGGTTGGAATTATGTGAAATGTCTCATGCAGGAGGGTGTCTGTTTATGCAGAGCGGTCTGTTGCACTGGCAGTGGAGGATTTGCTGTGAGCACACATGATGATAAAAACACTTAAAATGAAAACGGCATCTGTTTTCTCTGGCAAATTCAGTTGTTTTTTTCTACTTCTACTTTGACTGGCAGTACACACAAATAAGTCTTATTTTAACTTTAGTCTATAGATTAGTTTATCAGATAGAAATCTCACTGAAGCCATAATCCTAAAAATGATGATCCAATTCAGTCGGCGTCATGTGCAGAAGTCAGTCAGAATTAAAAGATTAGCTGCTCAGCAAGGCTGGGTGAACTTTGCAATCTCCAGAATAAATGTGTAACCATAAACCATGCATATAAGACAAGTATCTACCAACTATCAACACTGTTTCACATTAACATATGTGACAAGAGCAATGATACTTATCATATCTCCATACATTCCAGTGTGTGTTTTTGTGTTAAAATCTGGAGGTAGCTGTTGTTTTAACTGTCACTTTAACAATTGCAACACAAAACATGGTGCTTTCCTCATAATAAGGATGAATTCTTCCGCCTTGACATAATCGAAATCTCTTCCCAAACACGGATTGCTGTGTCGTGCTGTCAGTGATGACGTTTATTTAGAAATGGTGGGTATGGACATTAACTTTCTGATTCAAAAACATGAGATAATGTGAATCGTTCAATTCAGGAGGCGTACGATACCACATACGATATAATTGTTTTATGACAATGTTTTTCTGCTCACTTCTCACTTCAATACTGTAGTATTTAGATATATAGGAATTTTTTTCCCCATTACAGCACAGTGGGGCAGTGGCAAGCGCTTCAGCCTCACAGCGCAAGGGACCCTGGTTCGATTCCGACAAGGGGGAGCATGTTTGTGTGCATGTTTGCACGTTCTGCAAACACGCACACTTGTCTGCATGGGTACCCTTCCAGGTTAATTTGAAAAAATTGGGAAAATTACCCGGAATGAGTGATTGAATCCTGTCTGTCTTTGTATGTAGCCCTGTGATTGACTGGCAACCAGTCCAGGGTGTACCCTGCCTCTGTCTGATAACAGCTGGGCTAGGCTCCAGCATCCCCCGCAACCCTGAGTAAAGGATAAGTTGTAGAAGATGGATGGATGGGTGAAGATTTTTGCCAACCCTCACCACTTACACTTTGTGGATTAGTAGTTTATATATCATATGCGCAAGCTTTTTTCTTGTCAAAGCTGTGGGGTTTACTTGCACAGGCATAACACATTTTTTCCACCAAGGTCCAAACTCATCATTAATTCATGTGGACAAGAAATGTCATGAAGGTGTGATCTGAAATGTGTTCTGTGAACCACTTAGATGACCCAATGTGAATTGGAAAAAAAGCTAAAAATACTCAGAATATGTGGAAACTAGATTGGGTTTGTTCTCATGCAGCACAATGGCGTGGGGAAGGGTGGAAATATGAGGTCGACCAAAAGAAGTATCATAAGAGCACATTTTTCCTAAAAAAATTGGTAAAATAAACAGGCATAATAAAGCTCTAGTGCTATATATTTGCACAGTTAGACCGAAATAGACTTAAAAAAAAAGTTTTTATCCTTGCTGTCGTAAAGTAAATTCTTTCAGTGGAAATCCAACTCTTTATTTACAATAGAGCGTATAAAACGGCGCTGAATGTAAGGATCAAAAAGGAAGAAAGAAGAAGGAGAAAAGGGAAATCACTGTAAACTTGAAATGCTGTGCACTCTAAATGGCCCAATAAAGGCAACAGGAGATTAACTAAATAAAAGATTAAAGCTGGTATTTTGTCATTTCCCCAGCACCATCCATCTACTCCGTACCATAAGTAAAGGGGTGTGAGAATTCTAGGCCATCACTCCACTTAGCCTGTTATCTTTGCTCATACATATTCAACGACCCTATCACTGTAACCCTCCATGCCGCTGGATGTGTTTCTGCAAAGGTAATCTTTCTGTTGTGGGTGCAGGAATGAGTTCAAAGCCCAGCTTCTTGAACTTCATTTAAGTATTTATGTCTTCCAGCCTCAGAGTAGCTTTGACTGTGCAGAATGTCACCAATGAGGTCAGATTTCATTTTAACCCTTTAAGTCTAAATTGTATGTCACATTTGAAGTATCTGTTAAGGGAAAAGGTAATCTAAAGGGAACTGCTTTCCCTTAAAATCCCTAATGACATGATGATAAATTAAGGGATGAGGTCTGATTTATTTTCTGATTCTGATTCTACTGAACTTTTTCTGAAAGTGGGATTACTTCTACTGATTGATAAACTAAAATCGGCACAACAGAACACTGGTCTCAGTATGATTTCAAACTGCAGATCCTTCTGCCTTCCTCTTTTATTTGGTCAATCACAGTTGCAATGACCTTGAATAATGAAAAGGGCCAAAACCATATTTTATTGGGTACAGGTTTTAACACAAGGACTGACCAGGAAAACATCTCTTATGAAATTCCCTGTGCAGCATCAGGCATTACTGAAGGTACTTTTATGCCTCCACAAAATATCTCCCGCAGCTGAATGGGATTAAATGACCTAGATGGTTTATTTACTTTGAAAGATTGCCAAAATACATTTAATGCTTTTACTGTGATAAAAATTTGTTTGATGAAATTCTGAAAGTATTAAGCAGGATGAAGTCTGTTTACATTCATGCAAATACATGCATTACTCTGATTGGCTGTTTGCGGTACATACAGTATAACTGATTTGGTTGTAGAATCACATCTTACATAGACTGGGTTATGGCTTGTCCTGGCCATGATAGTTCTTGATATGAAACATAAATTTAAAAAACACAGGTCTCTGGTAATGCTAGGTTGCTGTGAACTATCTCTTATAATTCTGTCAGTCTAAAAATGGTAGAAATAAAAATAATTTTTTTCTGATTTCTTCACAACTGTGATACTACAATAATGTTGTTTTCTTCATATTCGTTGTGTTATTTCATTTGTGTCCTTCCATAGAAGAAATATACAGGTTTAAACACACTTTCTCATAAATGCATCTTACTTACTCTCACTGTGTCTGCGAGGAACTGACTGCTGCTGTCAACAATTTTGATTTGACCCTAGACAACCCAGCAGCAACAGATTTCCAGTCCAGTGCTCTGCTTCATGTAGCAGGCTGTTTATTGTCAGAGTCTGTCAGAGTTTGCCTGTCGCCATTTCAGCCCCACAGAACCTCCTGGCATCTCTGACGGTGAGCCAAATATGCTGATACACAGCACTGAATGGATCTATGTCACTCCTGTTATCTAGGTAATATTTTCATTTTATAAATTCTAAAAATATTGAATCGAATATTTGCAAGCCCAGGGATTCAGAATATTTGATGCACTTGCAGTAACCATCCCATTCATATATGTGTAAGAGAATTTACACACAATGTTGTCAGCAGGAGTGTAAAATACTCAATTTGAAGACTAAATATACATCAATATATATCAATATGGACAGGTGAACAGTAATTACATGTATTTCTTACTAACATCAATTGCACCGTGTCTTAGCGTGTTTAGCGTGTTGGACAAGTTAAAAAGTTATCTGCAATGACCTAGGATGAGAGTTAAGCCAAGTAAGTCTAGCAGTATTTCAATCAGTAAAGGGAAGGCAATAGATAAGAGGTTTGTTATAAATGGTGAGGTGGTATCTACGGTAATAGAGAAACCAGCGAAAAGTTTGTGTAGATGGTTTGATGCAAGTCTTAATAATAAGGAACAATTTGAGGAGTTGATGGAGGAAATCAGTTAAGGCATTTCAAGCATAAACAGGTTAGGGCTTCCAGAATTTTGGGTTGTTGCCTCAGTTGATGTAGTCATTGACTGTGTATGAGGTTCCTCTTTCAAAGGTAGAAAGGATGAACAAGGCATCAGTCATAGAAAAGAGGAAGATGGTAGTTGAAGAAGTACATAGGCGAGAGGAGGCAGTAAGATATGTGTTTTACCTGGGATTTTGGCACAAGAGAAAGTAACAGTTTGTAACATCTTGTTCAGTGTATTAATGAACATCAGTGATGCTGTGTTGCCCCCCACCTATAAAATAGTCATTGGCTTTGCACCTTATTTCTTATATCTTATATTTTATTTACCTGACTATGCGAAGTCATATGCACCCAGACTTCAACTGCACTCCCAGAGCACTAGCCTTTTTTGTATTCCCGAGGTCTGAAAAAAGACTGCCCAGCAAGATAGCCTTTTCTTTTCATCTGACTCTTGACATCAGGCAGGCCTGCCCTCTTTAAAGCAAAGCTGAACAGCCACTTGTTGCTGCTGCTTATGAGTGGTACTGTTGAGTTTTTGCTGTGTAACTGGTCTGTTCCTCCGGGTTTCCTTGTCCAAAAATATGTAGCAGGTTATTCGAAAGCGTCGAACCCCATTGCATCCCTCACTACGGGATAGATGGAGTACCTGAATGCACGTGTAAGTTTTATTTCATTTATGTCCTAGTCTTATCTCTCCTTGTTTGTACAGCACACTGATGGCAAGTGCCCTATAAATATGTTATTATTCAATCGTAAATCTGTTTCAACATGAGGCTATAGTCAAGAAGCCACTATGAACTCTGGGCCTGTGATGCCACCGTGGCTGAGGAGGCTCACCTTTTCAAGCTAATAAACGCAAACTACAAACTTACCTCAGACCTTGGACAACTGTCTGGTTTAATGTCACACTGAACTGCACTGAAAGGATAACATTGCAGATAATCTGCACAGCTCTAAATGATAACCACAAGATTAGATACCTGCAGCACCTTTAAAACTTTACAAAACCTGATGGGGATTTTTTTTTGTAAAAGGAGATTATCATTTTATGTAACATTTGTCTGGGGAGGTTTTCAGTCATCACATTTCACAACATAAGACACATTTAAATGATCCTTCTGATGAGATAAATGAGAATCTGAACATTTGGACTATTATGTCAATCAAGTTAGTGATGGCATTTCACAAAGTAAGTGAAATCTTTGACCAGATGGCAATTTAAGATTATCTTCCCTGAGAAATACTCGATATATACATATTACATATTGTATATTGTATATCCATTCACAGAGCCAGTCTGCTAACTTGGCTTGCAACAGGTGTCTATTTCCAGCTCTTTATAACTATAATGAATACTTGGTTTGAATTTTAAAATGGTCATTAAACTTGAGTAAAACGGCAAAACTAAAATTAAATACAATGCTTGGATAAATCTCCATATAAATGTCTTTTCAATCTGCTGTCATAACTAGAGCTGGTTGTTGCATAATCATGAAATGCTATCTTAAATGCATGAGTAACCCTGACGTTTTACCACAGTGTTTTCGTTCCAATTTTAAGTTGAAGACAAGGCTGCAGCTCCAGTCACGCAGGGACATTGCTTTTGCCTCTGCACTAATCCAAATCTGTCTTGCTCTGATTTTTCAAATGAGGAAACTTTGCAGAATGTAAATCATCGTTCAGTAAAAAAAAAAAAAAGTATTTTTGTTGCTTCTGTTCTATCGCTAGTAAGGGATGCTTAATTAAAACTCTGATCTGACACTTTTCCGGTCCAGGGGAAATAACAATAAGAGGTATGTATGTGTTTGTGTGTGTATGAGAGAGATAGAATAAGACAGAAAAAGTGAGATTAGGCGAAAGAAGAAAAAACAGCCAGAAAGAGATTTATGAGGGTGTTCTAGTAAATAGAGTATGCACTGTGCATTCATCCTGAAAAAAATTATTATATGATGCATATTCCCGCCAAAAACCTTTTAACCATCTGGATAATTCCAGATTAATCAGTTTAAAGGAAGAATGGCTCAAATTGAATGAAGTCAGTGCAAATAACTGCCCTTGTGGTTAAAAAACAAATCTGACCAAGACACATATTTTAGAAAAAAGTAAATGAAGCATTACCTGTAGAACACATATCTGATTTACCTGAAGTAGCAGCCCCCCTGCATCCTCACCACACCCACCCCTCACCTGGATATTGAGGCTGCCTTTCAACAGAAAGCATTAATGCATCAATGTTTTAGGGATCCCCCATAACACCTACAACCTTCCAAAGTAGGCTATGAATAAACTAGGCCCGTGAGGCAGAATTCGGCCTAATATTGTATGTATCTGGGCCTCGGCTCAGGAGGGCAACAGACAGTGTAATGAGTCTATCTGTCAGCTGACAGATACATCTGATGGCGCGCCCTACTGCCACCCTGCCTCTCAACATCCTGCTCCCACTCTGCAGAGCACGTCATAAAACTCACCTGCTAAATCCGTAAAAAGCATGCAGACATAGAAATTCATGTACAGACATTGTTTCTAAAGATAACATTTATTTGTCAAAGCCAGCAGGCAACGTTGACTACCTATCCAACTACTGCCCCGTCCCAACATTTTGAACTAAATGAAATCACAACTACCTGTATCTCTGTTAAGGCCAGGGAATATTTCACAGAACAGGAGGCCAATCTCTTCTTCTTTCCCTTCCGGCTTTTCCCTTCACAGGTCAGCACAGCGAATCGACCTTCTTCACCTAACCCTATTCTCTGTATCGGCCTTTCTCACACCAATTACCTTCACAACCTCAGAAAAAGAGGCCAATCTGACATACAGAAATCAGCCTGAACCAGCTAAACCCACTCCTTAAAACCTGGCAAAACACCAGAGAACTAATATCATGCAAACTTGCGTCATTTAAAATGGCGCCATCATTTCACATTTTTCATTTTCATACTGGAAAGCCTCAAATATATTCCGTTAAATTTTAGACAAGAAACTGCCCGTACATTATTCAGCAAAGTGAAGCTCAAAAATTGAAATGAATGTGAGAGCTGGGGGTGGTTTAACATCAAGTAATATCAAATACAAGCGAAATTCCATCCTAAATCCAGAATTACATGATTCAGTCGGGGGGGAGGGGTACATTGCTAAATATTTAAAAAAAACTAATGAACAAACTCTTTAAAATTAATGAATTAATATATTTTTAATTTCACATCCTTCATAGAGCAGATGGTCTTCAGAGAGAAGAAACAGTAGGCAGGATCACCAGCACAGCGTCATGGCAACTAAATAGCCACCTGCTATACAAGTATCAAATCTGCTGATGCCATGTGTAGATTTTTTCAGTGTCATTACCAATGATCTATCAACTTCAGTCAGATAAAGACTAAAAACTTCAAAAGAGAGAACAGAGAGAATCATTTAATGCAAACCTTTGCATTTTGTATTTAGGGATAAACAAAATCAAGCCATCTAATCAGCCCACCAGATAATAACTTCGATATTCATTCATTCATTCATTCATTCATTATCTATACAGTGTAGCCTGCAGTCAGGCTCGTAGGGGCATCAGAGCCTATCCCAGCTGTCACTGGGCATGAGGCCAGGTTCACACATATACATTCACACATCTGGGCGTTGAGGATCTCCAGTTACCCTTCTGCATGTTTTTAGACTATGGGGGGAAACCGGAGAACACATAGGAAACCATATAGACCAGGGAGAACAATCAAACTTCACACAGAAAGGCCCCCCGGTCGGAATTGAACTAGGAATTGAACCAATTATTACTCTGCCCCTATACCACCAGGAGAAATAATACAATTAAATAATGTTTTATTACAAAAGAAAACAGGTAGAAAAGCAGCACGCATGAAGAGTCAAAATGATAATCAGTAGATTTGACCAACCATCATTACAGATAATTATCTGAGTTACTGAAGAATTTCAACAATGATAGCTTCTGTTTGTTGTTGACTCTACAGGAAACACAGTTTTCCACCGTGTTTGCTGTAATATTATGAAAGGTTTCATTAGCAGCCCTCTGCTTGTAGAAATAGATAATTGATACCTCAGCAGACACAACAACCGAAAGGAAAAGAAATATACTGGTCATTTTGGTCCATGAACACCCAAGGTAGAAAATAATCTGCACACAAAATCAGGATTGGGCATCATTTTGAAAGGTTTAGCATTATGCTAGTGTGCGGGAAACAGTATAGGGTAATTCAAAGACAAATATGCCTGTAATAGAATGATGAACAATAATAATTTTCTTGAAAGACTTCTTCAGAGCCTCCAGACAGTAGGTACAATTTTAGAACAATGACATGTCTGTGTTGCCTCAGCTTTTGTGAGCCTGACCATTTGAAATTGAAAGATTTGGACCAGAAAACCTTGGTCTGGGAAAAAGGATGTCTTACTGTCAACACTGCAGCTTTTTACAGTGATAGCAACGGCGATCTCTGGAGTCTTTGTATTTGGCAACGAGGAAATTACACAGACTAAGTGAGAGTGGCAGTAATAAATGGTTAATACAGTTAATGGGTAAAAGGTAGCAGAAAATTAATATTTAAACACAGTAATAGGTAAACCATACTGCTCCTCTAATGACACACATCCCATATTCATTTTTTAACAGAATGTAAATTGGACTGAGTATTAATGAGGCACTGTTGTATCTGTGAATCCAATGAGCCCTAATTTGATGTAGTCCTATTAGAAAACTGGAATTTACTTAACCTTCATTGGAGAGGACACAATGTATCGATATAAATTCTAATATATAGAATATACAAAACTGAGCATGGAGAGCCAAGAGAGTGAACACAGGCAGGAGGTAAAGGAGAAAACCAAGGAAGGAGAAAACGCATAGAGACAACCAAAGCAGGAGAAGATGGAGAGAAACCATTCAGATGAACAAGGAGGGAACACACACAAAGAGAACCCAGTCAGGAGAAAATGGACTGAAAATATGGTTGCAATTGGGGATGGCTGCTATGATGCTATACCAGGGCACATCATCAGTTGTGGACATTAGCGTCAATGGTGTTTTGGCCATTTATCACAAGACACCTTCTGCTGAGGTAAGCCCACCACAGACTGATCAAGCCTGGGTTCGTGTCTTGCAGTTAGCAGCCCAGAATGTGTCACTCCTATTCAGCCACAGCAAGTGACTGGTCCCCTGCGGTGTTGGCCAGTTCTCTGATGGCTTGTCCATGAGTCCGTTCCCTGACCAGTTCCTTGCCAGTTCCCTGCCAGTTCCCTATGTGAGAGCTCACTAGCCTCTCCAGTTGATTGGAATGGGTAGGCGAGACCTCATAAATGGCCAACGGCCACAACAGTCTGAGTAACAGTCCATACTGGAGGCACCAGAGCTCCAGTTTTTCTTGGAGTATGGTGTTGTTAATATGCCTGAGGCCATTCACCATGTCCTGCCAGGGTTATTCAAGTTGCTGGGTGTCACTGAGGTTTGAGTTAAACCACTGTCGAGGGCTCTTGATAGCCTTCTCTTGGACTTTTGGAATTCACCACTGATATGGAATTGCTCGGCTGTCAGTTGCCCTTTTATGACGGAGATGCTGCAAGATTTGCTTGGCTTGAACTGAAGTTTCTATGGCAAGCATCCGGTTGATGATTTTGTTGTTGTAAAGGTGGTCATGTCGTCCATCGTTGGGACGAAAGAGCAACTTTGTGGGATTACCTGGATTGGAATGTGAATGGGTAGCGTCCACATGAGCCTTAGTTCATGTGATCCAACAGGTTTCACTCCTTTGTTTAGCTTTACCTAGTCACATTTGGAAACTCCCCATAGGTCATTCAAACTGAAGTAGCCTCTCAGGTGAGGGGTGAAACATCTTCAAGTGAAGAAACTCAAGTCCAATCGACAAGACAAGATGATTTCATAATAATACATTTTTTCATTAATCCCCATGGGGAAATTTTTTTTTTGTTGTTCAACACACTAGGAGGAGCTGGGAATTGGACCAGAAATGTTCAATCCCAAAGGTGATTGCTCTACCTCCTACGCCCCCAACTTTTTGACAAGCATTCACCATGACATGGTTGACTGTGAATCTCTACAGATATGACAATATGTAGAACTGGCTTTGAAACGTTCTGAGCCAGATGTAAATTAAAACAGGCACTAACTTAGATATGAAGAAATTCAGCATCAAATTCAAACATATTCTCATATGCAAAAGAATTTGAAAACTTTCCCAACTACTCATTATCAGTGATTCCAAGTTTATATATTTTTTTCTTTCTGAAGAAAACACGGGTCTTATTGCAAGCATCATTTTCCAAAACAGGAAAATTCATTTTTATTTTCGACTGTTTGACAATAACAAATAAACAGATGCATTCCGCCTCAAATGAGCTTTGCTACCTTGACTCTGAAAATATGGTTCTGTCTGGCAACCACCTGACACAAACACAGCCTGCAATCAACTTCTTAGTAATGGTATACTTAACATTTATAGCACAGAATGTGGTAAACTATGTCAGTGGTATGTGTGAATAACACCAGCAGATGGATGGACTGAGGCAGCAGAGTTCTGATTGGATCTGTTATCCTGTAGGTACAAATAGCATGCGTTAACAAGAGCAGAAATTGGAAAAGTATGTCCTCTCATTTAAATTGGGCCACACAAGCATAGACTTTCTATTAAATGACAGATGACATGCTTCCTACCCTGCACACCGCAGATATCACTCAGACCAGCCCTCATCCCCCATGTGCTTCACCTCTCCATCTGGCTAGTGCATCATTCCAGTTTTACTAACACACCCACATATATCCATACAATGTCTATTTGTCTGTCAGCGTGTACTTCTTCAAAGCACCTGAACTGTAGCCAGGTATGTTAATGAAGGTAATCGGATTGGTGTCTGCAAAGAGGCGGCAAAACTTCCTAAGTTCCCGTTAATTTTAATTCAATCAGCACTTTCCTGTCATGTTTGGATTCTGTACACATGATTGTGCACAGACTGATGTTTGTGTTTATGCAGTTGGCCATTATTTCTCACTGAGCCGCATTAACAGCAGTCTGGCAGAAATTAGCAATAATCATATTAACCGCCCTCCCTCCTCGCCTGACACGAAGAAATGTGGGACAGAATCAGCAGCAAGTTCCTTTCTAGGACTCAAGTGATTAAGACTCATGACGAAGACAGTACTTTAAGTTTTGAAAAAGTCACTCTTTTAAGGTTGTATAAGGGCAAAGACAAAGACAAAGACGGATCAGGTTTAACATGGTGAATCCCATCCGAAGAAAATGCCACTCGAGGCATTAGAAAACTCAGATGTGGCCTTGTCTCAGTTCGTCAGCACAGTCACTCACTAAAGACATAAACCAGATGTCATAGGTTAGTGGCATCACAGCAGCATTAGTTCCACCAGGCTGCATACCATCATTTCACCAAAGTCCCTCAGCCTTGATGGCCTTGGTCTCTGTCATGTGTATATTTGTGGAAGGTTGCTCGCAGTGTTTGCAGCTTTTTATTCTCCCCCAACAGTGACCTTGCTGTGCAGTCTCCATGCTGTCTCCATCTCCTCAGCCTGAACGCCAGAGGTTTGAATCATGCAGCCCCCCCCCAGAAACCCTTTTAATGAACTGCACGTTAAGATTATGGGACAAAGAGCTCCATTTAGGGGTGGCGTGGTGCAGGAGGTAGTGCAATCGTCCTTGAACCTGAACATTTCTGGTTCGATCACAGCTCTTCCTGGTGTGTCGAAGTGTTGTTGAGCCAGACACTGCTCTGCTGGTGGATGGCAGCCTACTGCTTATGGTTCATCCATGGTGGGTTAACTGAGAGAACCAATTTCCAATTTTGGGGGGATTGATAAATTATTATATTTGAGGTGCTTTTCCCACAAGATACTGTATTATGTTAAGTTTTTTAGAGAACAGAACAGAAGGAACAGAAGGACAAGTGTCAAATGTTGAAGTACTTTTGTTTCAGTACAAAATCTTCTTCTTCTCCTTTTGGATTTCCCCTTCAGGGATCGCCACAGCTAATCAAAGCTCTCCATCTAACCCTTTTCTCTATATCCTCCTCTCTCACAACAACTACCTTCATATCTTCTCTCACTCCATCCAAAAAGCTGCTCTTTGGTCTTCCTTGAGACCTCCTGCCTGGCAGCTCCAATTCCAGCATCCACCTACCAATATATTCATTATCCCTCCTCTGTACATGACCGAGCCGTCTCAGTCTAGCTTCTCTGACCTTCTCTGCAAAACGTCTAACGGGTGCTGTTCCTATGATAGACTAATTCCTGATCCTCTCCATCCCGGTCACTCCCAAAGAGAACCTTAGCATCTTCATTTCTGCGACCTCTAGCTCTGCCTCCTGTCATTTCCTCATTGTTACGGTTTCTAGGCCATAAAGCATCGCTGGTCTCACCACTGTCTTGTGCATCTTTCCTTTCACTCTGGCTGATATTCTTCTATCGCATAGTACCCCAGACACTTTTCTCCACCCATTCAAACCTGCTTGAACCCATCTCCTCACCTCTTTTCCATATTCTCTGCTGCTCTGAAATCCTCCAACTTCTTGATCTCCACACCCTGTAGCTTCACTGTTCCACCCAGATTCCTCTCATTCACATACATATACTCTGGCTTGCTGCAACTAACCTTCACTCCTCTCCTTTCCGGAGCATACCTCCACCTCTCTGTTCTCTGCTCTCGCTACAGATCACAATTTCATCTGCAAACATCATGGTCCATGGAGATTCCTGTCTAACCTCATCTGTCAGCCTATCTATCACCAATGCAAACAAGTAGGGGCTCAGAGTTGATCCCTTATGAAGCCCCCCCCCCCGAACTTGAACTTCTCTGTTACCCCTACAGAGCACCACACCACTGTCTCACATCTACATGTCCTTAACCACTCTAAAACGTCTGTGCTACTGTGTTTTTTTTAGGCCTATAAATATGCAATGCAGCTCCCTCTCACTGTCTCTGTACTTCTCTATTGCCATTCTCAAAGCTAATACTGCATGTGTAGTACTCTCTCTAGCCATAAAGCCATACTGCTGTTCACAAACCCTGACATCTGCTCTCAGTCTAGTTTCCACTAACAGCAGTGAGCCACTAACAGCATTGAGCATCACACCTCTAATTTCCAGTTTCAGAGTCATGAGTCTATCTGACATTCTTTTCACCTCCAGAACATTCCTAACAAACTCCTCCTTCAAGATAACTCCTACTCCATTTCTCTTCCTGTCAGTACCATGATAGTACAACTTAAAGCCTATTCCTAAGCTTCTGGCCATACTACCTACCTACTACCATATGGTCTCCTGGACACAGTATATCCACTTTTCTTCTCTACATCATGTCGACCAACTTTCTACTTTTCCTGTCATCGTCCCAATATTCAAAGTCCCTACTCTCAGTCCCAGACTCTTGCCTTTCCTCCTCTCTCTCTGCTTGCGAACACGCCTTCCTCATATCCCTCTTCGACCCACAGTAGCCCAATTTCCACTGGTATCCTGTAGGTCATATGTACCAATGGCAGTTGTTGTTAACCCAGGCCTCGACGAATCCAATATGAGGTTGTTAGGTTTGGTTCGCATGTTTGGTTTTGGCAAAAGTTTTACGCCAAATGCCCTTCCTGACACAACCCTCTGCATATATCTGGGCTTGGGACCGGCTCAGGGAGACACTGGCTCGTGCCCCCCTGCGGCTGGCTCAGGGAGACACTGGCCTGTAATGCCCTGAGGCTGCATTTTTCAGAACAAATCTGCTTTTCTTTATTCACAATGTATATTCATGTTCAGTAAAGACCATTGCAGAGTGAAGGAAAACATCATCTTATCTACCAATTTCTGAACCATGCAAGTTTACTCTTATTTCCTGTATTGTACGTGCCAATTTTTGGTTGTTTTGTCTTGTTTGTTTCTTTGTTTCGTTTAAGAGTATTTTGAGAGACCTGGTATGGGTGTGTGGTTGCTCAACTGCACCACAAACGTTGATGGAAAGTGTCAGCCATATGTGCTGCATGCTTGAAAATGAGAATAGGTATTGGAAAAATATTCTGGACATACAGACACATACAGCCACATGAATGCAAGGGCACACACACATACACATTGTCTTTTCTGAGCAAGACAGACATTTCAAGAGGATTGCCGTAACTGATGCTGAGTCTACATCGGGTTTATGCTTTTCGGAGGATCTTTCTTCTTGATAACATTTTTTTTTCCAAGGCACTGAATGCAGCTGCATTTCCTTCACCTCTCTGATTTACATCTTTTACGTCAACTTGCAGTATCACATAATTGCACATTATTTACTGCCTCTACTGCACAATCAACTTCCGTGTGTGAATTGAAATTTCCCCACTGTGGGATGATTGAAGTAATATTCTATTCATTTCTAATAACACGAGAGTAAGTGCAGTCAGATGCCAATGGCAAAAGGTTATCCCTTCGTAATCCCTTATAAACCCCATCAAGTGTTTAACAGTGGATAACATTTGTGATAGGGATTGTTATCTGCAGCCTGCTCCAAATGTCTTTCTGTTGTGCAAACTCAACACCCTAAAATATATTGATTTATATTACCCAGACATGCTATAAGTGAGGTCATTCCCCATGGTGTCACCACACAATCAGATTTATCTAACCACAGCAAAAGAAAAATACCTAATGCAGACTTCTCATATACAGTATACTCAGACACATTTGCAATAAACTGCTGCTTAAATGTAGTTGATCACACATTAAATTTCCCTTCAGGCCTGACAGAGGCCTCTCACCAGTGAACAGATACAAGCCATGTTTATTGACCGGCACCCAGAGGGTCCCAACAGTTATTATAGCAGCAATGAGTGACTGGTCCAGTCAATGGACGGTCTATCAAAGTATGGCTTCCTGTGCTCCATGCCAGCGCATATTTAGTAAGAAAGATAAGAAAGAGGGTAACAGAGATTTGGGACTTTTAAAAAGAAGGTCTGGGAAAGGAGCAGTCAACCCTAGGGTATCAGGATTAGATCAATTAGATCTACAGAAAAACAATTATCCACAATATATTTATTTGAGAAAACTTTGGAAATGCACTGACTAGTTTCACTGATGACAGACCATCATGTCACTGACTTCACTGAAGAATGAATTTGTGTACCAAAAAAGTCATGTTTGAAGCATTCTTATATTGTAAAAAATGACCATACTGTGCGTGACCTTGATCAAATTTGACCAGAAGATGCACTGATGAAGATGAGCTGCTAGACACTATCGCCGCTCTGCTCTAACAGAGAGAGAAATAGCAGCAGCAAAAAATCACATCCATCTTAGAGAATGTAGCAGGACAGCCCCAATCATCAATGATATTCCTCTGTATGAACCAACAAAGACCCTACAGGATAAATCGATGAGTTATCTATTATCTACTTTGCTGCTTTGAAGTACAAGAAAGGAAGCAACAACCAAGACAACATCTATGATCTCTGATTTCTTTTGTTTTTAATATATCAAAGGTGTTGTAAATTGGTAGGGCAACCACGACAAAAATAATGTACTGAAACTGTCTCTGAATTGCATCAACCAATGAAACAAAGGTATGCTTTTCTTAATTTGTATATTTGCTGAAATTGTCCCTGACTTGGATCAACCAATGAAACAAAGGTATGCTTTTTCTTCATTTGTATATTTGCAGATAATGAAACAGGGGAGCGATGTAATGTCTGGCCATTATGCTAAAAATTGAAGCTTCTTTGGCCCAGTAAATCATGTGTTTCCAAAAATGGCCAATGCAAGGCCTGAGTCAGGCAGGTAATAAACATTTTGACAGAACAAGTGGGCAGAATTGTTGGAAAGCTACTGTATCCAAAAAGAATGGTTTTGAGTTGTTGTTGACTGATTACTAAAATGGGGCTGACTCTCATAGCCAGTAAATACAGTTTTAAAGGTTTTGAAAGGTTTTGAAAAATAGAAAGTTGTTGTCTTGTATTATCCCAGCAACTCAGCTGCTGTTACTCTACATATATTAAAACACCTGCACTCAATGAAACAAAAATAGATGTGGTTCTTCTTTCAGAGGTCTTGCATGTTGGGTTTGTAGATAATCAGACAGGGCAGCAATATGACTGAGGAAAGGGACAAAAAAAAACATTCAATTTCATCTGAATTTGTTTTGGCAGTGAGATAAATCCCATTTCTCTACAGTCGTGCACAGGCTGCTAAAAGAGGAATTCTTCCCAAAGCAAAAATAGAATAATTTGTCAAAGAGAAATAGAGTCATTACAATTGATCATACATAGTTGAGGAACATAATAAGGGCACTATATTATAAATATAAGACATTACATGAAATCATATTTTTTGAAGGTTTCTAAAATAGCATAGTCCAGATTTGTGTTCCTCTTTTGGACCATGCTGAACTGAATCAACTCTAAAGGGTACAAAAAAGTGAGGAAAAGTAATAAAGAAACAGTGGGGACAATCCTGAAAATAGTTTGGGGAAATATTACATATTCATAGTCTGTACCCACACTCTGTCTAGCAATAAAACAGAATCAGTCCATTGAAGTGAGCATGCCAGTTTCAACAGGTGACAGGATTTACAAGAGGTAATTTATCAGTCTGTCAATGTGCAAGAGCAGGGTCATCAAGAGTCTGGAAACAGCCCTTCCACAGACTGACATATTGAGGTGTGATGTGTGTTTGACCAGCAACCCAGGTGAGAATGAGCAAAGGAGCTGGATGCATCCCTTAAAGAGGTCTGAAAGATAAGATGGCATAGTTTGTTGTTATGATTCTGAACTGAAGGTGGTTTTAAACAGTATTGATGATTGGCCTCAGAGGGATGCGAAGATACCATCAATGATGTAACTCCCTTCACACATATTACCGGTGGAGTCAAACTTAGGACTAGTGACTTGTTTTTAGTTCTGTTCCTTTGTTTTTATTTTTTTGATGTTGCTCAACATAAGACCATGTGGTCTGGAGATCAGACATCTGGTTCTGCTGGTAATGCATGATGCACACAGTGTGTGTTACCCAAAAACAACTTCAAGATCCATGATGACAATTTGTGAATAGTGATCAGACAACTTTGAATTTGGTATTAAGTCTCAGCTACAACTGAACCTGGGGCCGGCCAGATATGGTCAGAGTTTTAATTTTGTTTTCATTTCTTTTTAACCTCACCCTCGGTTCTTCTGTATTTTGCACATGGGATTAGTTTTGCCCTCAGCCGGGATAATACAGCAATGGTAATCTACTGAGGAGTGCAGCACTGACTGTATTCAGCTAATCACAATAGTGCCAGCTAGGACACCAAGGCTCAGAGATTTAAAGGGACAAAGCTACACATGAAATGAGAACACAGCTGGATATCACACAACTTAACACTGGAGAGGACTAGCAGTGGGAGGAAAGGGATTGAGACAGTTACTTTGTGCAACTTTGTCCTTTAAGGTTTGTTCATTCATGTCACAGTTCCTAAACACTGCCAGATGAATACTGCTGCAAATGTCTACAATCACACAAAATTAATGAATGTTGGCTCATACTTAATAAATGCATTTCTGTGGAACCCAGTGCCGGGCCATGCATTTTACACCCAGGCCTTCAGTAGTGCTTCGAATCTATCCACCCCCCAATAATTAGTTTATGGCTATAAAAAAACATCTAATGATGGAGAAATGCAGTATAAAGACAGGTGCATCGCAGATAGAGAACTCGTGTGGTGTTAAAATTCGCCCACGGGAACGCATCACGCACCGACAAAGAGATGCCCAACTCTGTACTCTTCCAATGACACCCCGCGCGTAATCGATCACGCACCCCGCGGCTTTGTCCGGGTTGCGGCCCGGCACCCCAAGTGCCAAAATTCCAAGAGTGTGTAAATCAAGTTCTTATTTGGAAGTAAGCCCAACCGTTGAGGCGATGGTATAAAATGTCCGTGCCTCCTCGGCTTTGAGCCAGAACCTCCTCACCTGCACATCGGCTGGACGCGTCTCAGCGGGTTGTGCAAAGAGGGTGAACGTTCCTCTCGGGGTAACATTCATTCAGGCCCGGGGACATTTCGTAAATGTATTTGACTTTGAATAAACCATTCTTGCTTGATCAGTTCAGTGACCTTTTTCCCTGAATTAAATCTGAACACACCGGGGCATAAAGTCCGTTCCCGTGGCGGGAGCCACAAAAAACGGACAGTAGCCACAATAAAAAAAAATTAAAAAGCACCAATAATAACGTTATAAACTTGCAGTATTATTCAGGACAATGGTAGCATTTTACTCACCAAAAATTCCGATCATTTGTAGTCAAAATCCATCCTCCTTTCTTTCCTCAAAAAGAGTTAAATTATTCTGTGGTAATTTGCAGTGTTCCTCGGTGACTGTGAGCCAGGGCTACCGGTCGTAGTTCGTGTTTTGAACATGTCGAACAAATCCTTTTCCTGGTTGTAACCGGTTCGCTAGCTTAGGAGTTCCCTGACCTTCCTTTACTATGTCCAGCTGTACTTCAAAACTCCATCTAGAAAATGGCTTTAACAATATACTAGCAACTAAATCCGTTTCTTCTCCTCCTGCAGCCATTGTGGGTTGACAAAACCAATATTAAACAAACGCAACAACATTTCTGTTTGCAGGTTTCTCGTAGCTTCTCCTCGCGAATACACTAGTCCACTCTGTGACCATCCAATCAGAGGGTGTGAATACGCTGACGTTGCTGTAGCCTGCTAGAAGGCTTTGGATGTCGCCAACTCAAAAGCTGAGTGGTTTAAAGCAACAGCCATGTCAAAACTTGTTTTTTCGGTAAAGGGCTAGCTGAACTGATTGTCCAGCCCCTTCCCAGGCAGATTTCTTTGACTCTGACCCTGCCTGGCAACAGATGATGGCTGAAATGTGATTAATTAAATGCTTTAATATGAAAATGCAGTGTCTGGTAATGGTACAACCAGGGGAAACTGATAAAAGGAAGTGAACAGACATTTTGGAATTATTTGATAAGTATTCATTTACAAAATATAATTAACATCTGTGATTCAGATATTTTTTTGGCCAGCAGAGAAGGCCTTGCAGGCCCTGACAGCCCACGACTGGTGAAACCATAATGATCTGAAGCCATAAAGTAATCAGATTTAGAATAAATATTCAGTTATTGAATGAGCGTGCATTTGAATTTGAAATAGCACAATTAAAATGAAGAATACCGTAACTGTTCTACTCTCTCTTTTCTCTTTCTGTCCCCATCATTCTCTCTCTCTCTCTGTCTGTCTCTCCCACACACACTTTCTCTCTCATTCTAAAACTGTGCTAAATGAATAATTAACTTTGCATTTTATACCTGCTAAATTAAGCGATTTGCCTTTTTTTTTTTGTCTAAACCAGGGGTGTCTACTTCTCCAGGTCTTTATCCAAATCCACATCACCATTTTTGTTGTCCTTAAATTGCAGACGCTAGATGCACCTCAATCAAGTAGTTGGCATATTAGTGTACATAAGGCTGGATGCTTAGGAGTACATTTTAAATCATACAATCATGATACTGACAGGAAGTGAAATGGAGTAAGGATTATCTTGAAGGAGGAGTTTGTTAGGAATATTCTGGCAGTGCAAAGAGTGTAAAATAGGCTGATGAGTCTGAAGCTAGATATTGAAGGTGTGATGCTAAATGTTGTTTGTCACTATGCCCCACAGGCGGGATGTGAGTTACAGTAGAAAGAAAAATTCTGAAGAGAGTTAGATGAAGTGATGCAGAATATTTCTTGAGGTGAGACAGTGGTAACTATGGAACTATGGTAATGTATGAAGAAGTATGAAAAGTGTCTTGGACTTGTGCAGGAAATGTTTACAAGCTCTGAGGTAGTGGTGTGCTGTAGCTGTGAAAGAGAAGTTGGTACAGATTGGGCTACATCAGGGATCAGCCCAAGCCTCTTCTTGTTTGCAGTGGTGATGGACAGGCTGACAGATGAGGTTAGACAGGAATATCCATGGACCATGATGTTTGCAGATGACATTGTGATCTGTATTGAGAGCAGAGAACAGGTGGAGGAAAATCTTTAGAGATGGGTGTATGCTTTTATAAGGGGAGGAATAAAGCAAGAGAGAATATACATGCATAAATGAGAGGAACCAAAGTAGAGTAGGGTGGCTACAGGGAGTTGAGATAAAGAAGATGGAGGATTTTAAGTACTTGGGGTCAGAGCAGTGGAGAGCGTGAAAAAGAGGTGAAGAAACAGATTCATGCACGTTGGAACGGCTGAAGAAAATTGTCGGGGGTAATGTGTGATAAAAGAGTATCAGCTAGAATAAAGTGTCAGCCAGGAATCAGAACTTGAGATGGCATAGATGAAAATATCAAGGTTCTATTTGGGAGTGATGAGGAGTGATGGGCTCAGGAATAAGTCTATCATAGGGACAACACATGTTGGATGTTTTGGACATAAGGTCAGATGCAGTGTCGAGATGGTTTGATCATGTACATAGGAGGGATGGTGAGTATATTGGTAAAAGGATTCCAGGATTGGAAATGCATGACAAGTGGCATAGAGGAAGACCAAAGAAAAGATGTATGGATGTAATAATAGAGAACATGAAGTTACTGGTTGGGAGAAGAGGTTACAGAGATAGGGTTGGATGGAGGAGGTTGATTTGCTGTGATGACCCCCAAAGCCAAAGGGAAAAGAGGAAGATCTATACCGCTCATCCTACACTTGGGATTAAAGGGGCGATGTAGTCTATTCTGGCTGTCACTGACCAAGAGACCAGATTCACCCTTGACTTGTCACCTGTCAATCAAAGGGCCACATATATAGACATGCAACCATTCACCCTCATATTCGCACAGCTGGGCAATTTAGAGTCTCCGACAAACCCACTGCATGTTTTTGGGCTGTGGGGAGAAACTGGAAGGGAAAAGCCAAGGAGAACTTGTTAACTTCACAGAGAAAGGCCCTCTGTCAGAATCAAATCAAGGACCCTTTGGCTGTGAGACACTAAAATCTGCACTACCCTGCCCCCAGTTTTGGTCATGATCTATCACTGAAAATCTTCACAGCTATATGATAGCAAAAAGAGCATTTGGCAATAGATTTTTTTCAGCATCTAACACTTCAACTTGACAGCTAAATATAAATCTAAAGCTGTCGTTTTTTTTCCACCTTCATTCACCGGAAAATCGCCAGTCACTATTGTTATCCGGACATCCATGTCCTCCCACTTTCTACAGGTTCAGGATTGGAAATATTCTGACCTTATGATTCACAAACTGATTTAGAATGTGTCTCATCAAAATAAAAACAGTTGTGTATTTAGTTAACCAGGTTTCTGACTAGCTAATGATCTGAATTATTATCCTTCAGTTTGCTCCTGTCATCATAAGTTTTCTCATACGGGTCTTTGCAAAATATCTTTAATGATAGATGTTTTTGAAGCTTATCTCTAAACGCAAATCTCTAAAAACACAAGAAAAACATATCAGTTCCCCAAGAAAAAAAGATCCAGCTTCACATCAATTTGAAGTCAGGAATTTAAATGAACCAATCATTGCACTATTTCAGTTTTGGAGTATATCTATCTAAAACAAGCTCAACTTTAACCAATTAGACATAAATCACTTCAACATTGAAACCTACATACTTCCCATGAACAACAGTCAACCACTTTAACACCGCATTGGATTTAAACCTATCGGTATTGCACTAATTTATATTATTTCTATTTTATTTTATAATGTTCATTATTTTGAATAAAATATCAGTGTTTGAATATGTATTTGTCTTTTTGGATTCTCTTGTTTCGGAATTTTATGGGCACTACTGTTAGTTGCTGTTGATGTGCTTTCCACACAATTTCCAAAACTGATTGGCTTTGCTAATGAATGGAGATACTGTAAGCAGGAATTGTCTGTAAGTCCATGAACAAAGGTGAAAGAGAACAAGGAAACAGATTTAAAAGATGGAAAGAGAACAAAGCAAAATACCTATTAAAAAGAAGGAATTTCATCAGGCACAGAAATGTGGACTATGTGAGAGTTAACCATAAGGAAAATAAAGGAGAAAGTGGCCAACTCATGAACAGGCTGCTCCATATGAAGTGTGTATCTGTGTGAGTCTGACTGCTCCAATGTGTATATGCACCAGACTGAGTAAGCCGCTCTTTATTTGGTTTGGGGATTAGAGGAACAGATTTTCAACATGTCTCCAATAATTCTTTGATGTTTCTGTGTGTCCTTGTCGAAAAAGTGTGTAGTTGCATGAGAAAGCTTTACCATTGCTGTTCATCCAGGAGGTCAAACACTCATATCAACTCAGTTTGTTTGAGTAGCTACTATTCTTTGTGGGCTTGGAATTCTATCATCCAATTAACCTCTGAGATGACCCAAGATATACTATGTTCGAAAATGATTGAGAGAAATTAAACTTAATTCTCATCAAAATCCTCTATAGCCATTTTCTGAGGGGGGCAGACAGCAATGCTGAACTGGCCCACGTAAGTATCTTACAGGGTTCCAGCTTTTGCTGTGAATCCAAAGATCAAGAGGTACCCCAAAGCCACAACCACATTTACATTTAGTACATTAATATTTGCTATGTCACTTACATTGTAGACACACATTTCATTGCCCTTTATACATTGCAGCATCCGTATGGATACAATGTGGATACAAACGTTTAATCCAGTTGTCTACTATGAAGAATAATTCACTTCCTTTATAGTGTATGGTTACTGCAACATAAATGTTATGTAGCTTAGTATTCAGTGTTTGTGTATATTTTTTTCTTTTTTGGTTCAGTAGCATTAGTGAGAAGCCCTCACTGTTTTGATTAGGGGATATTGTTTTTATTTATCTAATCCAATCTTTGAAGATCAAGAGATTTGTAACACAGCAGCTGCATGCCTTCTTTGCACTGACGTTTGTTTACTTGCTTAACATTTGAAAGGTCTTCACCCCATGTCAGACAGAATAAAAGCGAGCCAGACTTCATAAACACAAATTCATGTTGCTGCTTGTTAGTGTGAATCCACAAACCTGTAACTCACTTCAAATTCCAAACAGATTACAACTGTGATCAGTCTCTAACAAGAAAAAGTCTTTTCTGATTTTACATATGCCAAAATTTCTAATAGCATTGATACAAGGGGGTGTTGGCTGTTGGGTGAGCGTGCATGTGCATGTTCTTCTGTTGTACAGAGATGTGTATATATATATATATATATATATATATATATATATATATATATATATACACATGTCTTCATGGATAGATAGATAGATAGATAGATAGATGGATAGATAGATAGATAGATAGATAGATAGATCATATTACCCCAGTCAGCATTATTATGGTCATCTTCTAATGTTTTCTCGTCCCTATTTTTTAATGTCATAAAGTTTACTATTATTATAATAGGAATTGGGCCAGATACTACCCGTGTTCCCCGGTTGACACAATTTGAGTTTCCAAAATAACTAACACGTTTCAAAAAAGCAAAACCAACCCTCTAACATTCTGTACTTCATACAAAGGCCATAATACTATTGTTCAGTGCCTGTAGCTCTAGCACCACATGCATTATGGGACGGCTAAGTCACAGCTGCCAATACAATCTCTTCCAAAGTTAGCGGATGTTTGTCCTGTTTGACACCAAACAAATTGATCGCCCAAAACAAATACAGTTTTTAAATAGGACATGAATTATCTGGTTAGCCAGATTGCATAACCTCTTTAGAGGACATTTCAAAACATGTTGTGTTGGAAGTTACAATACCCAAAAATGAAATGTGACAGTTTTCTGGACACTTTGAATGTTATTGATGGACAGAATGAAGGTCCAAAATTGCACAGGGAATCAATTTTTAATCTCTAAAAATGTTCCCGTCTTGTTACAAACGAGAAAAGGACAACATGGTTTTTGTTTGGTGTCGAAAAAAGGAGGTGGCCAGAACTTTGACAACCCTGTCTTTCACCATCATCCGAGTAATTAAATCTTAAGTCCACAGAGGATCAGTAGAAGTTCAGATCTCTCCCTCTCAGGTATATAGAGATCAACATTAATAAGATTCCTTGTCAGAGCCGCACAAAACAGGATGAATATTTGGAAAGCGTGTCAAGCTGCGAATACCCCAAAGCAATCATGTTTGCTTATCAATTATTTTCAGAAATTTCAAAAAGAATGCTGTTGGACTGAGATACCCTCTGGCACATTTCAAATTCCACCTTTTTATATAAAACACAAGAGGGGAAAGTCATAGTAATCACCACGGATATGAAAGCCATCAGCATTGCAATTGCAAATCAGTGATCCAGAATATTACAGACATTAATCAGACAATGCGATGGAAGCCAGATCAGTATTTTCTGCTTCTTAACAAAGGCAAAAAAATGTGATGACAAAGCTCCATCCTGAACTAGAATACGCTGCAAAACTCTTTTTCTATCATGATAGTTTCCCCATTCCAATTTTAGAGATACCCAGTGCGGATACAATTTTTTTTTTATTTATCTACAGGGTTAGTGTAACTGCAGTCTTAAAATGGGTGAAAATGTTTTCCCCTGATTTATTGAGAATGAACTCAAGGCAGTATGGAATGTAATGAAAACTTTATGAAGAGATAGATAAACAGAATCTTTGATTAGAGTGAAAGGCCAACACCCCAAAACTTCACTGCTGTGTTTCCTTTACAGCCACACATTGAGAGTATGTCATTACTCCTTTGTCCCCACTGAAAGTCTCACAACACAGATTCAAGCACCTCACAAACCCTGGAAATGAAAGCGCAAGAGCCCTCTTGTGTCTGTTGAGGTTCTCAGTCATCCAGGTCATGGTGAATTCTTGTCAAAATCTCCTTGTCATGGTAATTGAACTTGAATTTCTTCCCTTGAAAATGTTTCACCCCTCATCTAAGAGGCTTCCTCAGTTCTAATGGGCTGTGGGGAATTTTCCAAATACAACTGCCCAGATCTATGTTTATGATGGCTTTTTCTGCAAATAACAGAGTTGATCAGCAGACACTAGGTTGAAGGGGGTTGTTATGATAATGGGGTATCATTTGGTGTGGATAAAGGAGCACCTTTTGGGGATTTACCTTGGTTAGAATAAGAAAAGGTGATGCCAACAAAGGAGTGAAACCTGTTGGATAAAATGAACTGAGGCACATGTGGAAGTTCTGGTGGTGGATCTTTCCGGGTTGTTTGGAGGGTGCAGATGGGCCTGATCCATGTGTGCTTATTCGTCTTGTTACTTCCTGTACATTGTATGTTGATGAAAGGTTCTGCCTAAGGCCCCCTTCTCTGTTTAGATACAGTTTTTCTGTTTTGATCAAGATTGCTTCTTTGACTCCACTCTCAAACCATCTGTCTTCTCCGGACAGAATAGGAACATTGCTGTCTTCAAAGGACACAATCTGGGATGACCATCTTTTGACTTGGAAAAGACAGGCAGGAGATTTGCAGACAACAGAAACCACCTGCGCTTCAACCCATGATGTAGACAACAAAAGATCACCCAAAAGAATCTACTTTCCTTCGTTAAGGGACACGGATCTGAAGGCATCCTTCTGAGAATCCAACAATAGCTTCTAAATTAAGGCAGGCACACTTCATGATAGAATTCCTGGAAACCAAACTCACATGGATAAGGGAAGAAACAACATCACTTCTTCCCAGTTCGGTCACGGATGAAGTTTACAGGTTTGTAGAGAATGCACAGATGGCTCAACACAACATGAGTAAAGAAAAACAGAGACGGAAATTCTGCTCTTACCAGAACAAACCTACCAGAATAAACTAAACAGTTCCTTACATGGAACAGAAACAACAATACCACCAACAGCAATAGGAACTGGGTTAAGAACTTATCCAGCCGCCAACTAAACCTCGACAAGTCTGGTGTCCTGTCTACGGATCTAAGCTTTGCAGTCACCCCAGATTGGATCACAACAGTAGACTTCGCCACGGCAACAGAAACAGGCATATGCAACAACCACTTCTTGAGCAAATCCAACTAAAGGTCTCAGCAGCGCTCTCCAGTACCAAACCACCCCTGTCCAGTCTGACACCTGACAAGAGGGTGGTGTTCTCCTCACTTTAGAAGGACGGAGAGCATCACCATCCT
The DNA here is from genome assembly GCF_037954325.1 of Fistularia commersonii. Lineage (NCBI taxonomy): Eukaryota > Metazoa > Chordata > Actinopteri > Syngnathiformes > Fistulariidae > Fistularia > Fistularia commersonii. Next base: position 15,554,960 of record NC_141285.1, read on the forward strand.
CTCCGCTGACAAAAGTAGATGCACAGGGGTTCTTGATAGAGGGATTATTAGGCAAAGATGGACAATCTCCTGGGGTACACAACCTATGGAACCCTAAAGGGGATCCAACCAACACATTGAAGGAGAAAGAGGTGAGCTGTCTACAGCATCTCAAAAAGCATGCAGCCATGGGCATGCCGATCAACTCTTCCATTTACATAACAAGCCATCATTAACCTAGACCTGTCCACAACCCTGGCAGTTCTCTTCAAAAAACTTCCCAAAGGCCTTTCAGAGCTGAAGAAGCCTCCCGGATGAGGGTTGAAACGTCTTCAAGTGAAGAAATTCAAGTTCACTTGCCATGACGAGAAGATTTTGACAAAAACCCTCTCAATTTTGGATGCCAGAGCCATTGTGAGCACAATATTTTAACCAAAGACACTGACTTAAACACACACACCAAAACATGCAGACAGACACACACACACAAACATACACAACATGCACTACCTTCGGAAGCTTCTCTAACCCTCCCGTGTAAAACCCTTTATTTGACAGCTTCGAAAACGCATTTACATTTACACCATTGCAGCCACTCTCTACCTCTCTCCATCACTCCCTAGCCAGCAGAACACTGTTAAGTTGGTCAAAAGGCTGGGAGAAGCAGCTGAGGATGAATCCTCTTATTAATGCAACTCTCATTCCTCCTCTAATCCCTGATTCAAGCGCCTGTCAAAGAAGGAGCTTTCACACACACAAGTGAAAACCTCCCATGGAAGTGCACTCGCAAGGTGTATAAATGCAGTGGTGCAACCAAGGTACAGAGCTGCCCACCACAGAGGCCAAAGATGAAAGGTTTGTAGGATAGACACAAAGATTATATGTTTTTGGTGTATAGACCAGGAGAGTTCAAAATGATGCTTCCTTTTCATCAACTTCTCATTTCAATTTCTCTGAAGCATTAGGTGTATTTTCACTTTATACAACTGAATAGAAAAGTAGAAATGCAACATTAAAGATGTTCCTGGCATTTCATGTTCTTACGACTTTCACAATGGGAATACTGACAACAATCAATGAGAAACAGGAGTTGTGTTTTAAGTTTTCCTTGAAAAAGCATGTGTTACCATGTCCTCCTCATAGAATAGGGTATTTTTCTTTCTATGAATAAATAACATATTTTCCAGCAAATTAACTAGACAAATCAGCAGGGTTAGGAGCAACGTGTTACCAACCCTTTGATAACAAAGCAAGTCCGCTAGAGATTGGTTACTATAAGAAACAGGTGATGGATGAGATAGAGAGATGTTATGGTGAAATTAGATAATTAAAAAAACCAAGCACATCTCTGAGCTTTTACCTGAAAATCTTTAAGTGTTTAAATGACAAAAATGAAGGTGTTGCATTTACCAAAAAGAAACGTTCCTGTATATTTACACGTTTAGTTTCACGTGTCCTTGTAACCATAGGAGGATGCATGAGCAGAATCGTGTGCAAGCATGAGGCAAATCCTTGGCTTAGAGGCAGATTAAGGAATGGTTACTTTGGCGCTTGTCAGAAAAGCACAGAAAATCTAACACATTCAAAATTCACACTGCGGACATGCAACTATGTCATATCAACTTGAGCAGACAAAAAAGTATTCGGTCAGTTGTAACTGATTCATGTCCCTGCATCCGAACAAGGATAACATTGTTGTTGATGTTTATTATCTATACGGCTTGTCCTGTACTCAGGGTGAAGGGGTGCTGAAGCTATACCAGCTGTAATTAGGCAAGTAACGGTAACATGTTCCAGAAACGGTTGCCCTTTAATCACAAGGCCACATATAGAGACATACAACATTCAGTCTTTCATCACATGTGATTATATATAAAGACATACAACCATTAACTTTCTCATTCATATGTCAGGATAATTTAGAGTCTTCAATGAGGACAATCAAGACTCATGTTGCTGCTGTAAGCAGCTGTTGTCTGCTGCTAGTTTCCTTTTTTTTGCTCAAGAGTGTTTATATTTTCTATCTTTTTTATTTTTCTGATATTTTTGTATGCTGTTTTTAACTTAAATAATTTTACATAACTACCTCTGTCAATACTGTTCATTTTCTGCTGTGTAAATTTAAATGTCTCAATCGTGGGACAATTAAAGGCATATTCCATTCTATTCTATTCTGAACCAGCTGCCTGTTTTTGGACTGTGGGAAAAAAAACAGAGAATCTGAAGGAAAACCATACAAACACAGGGAGAACATGCATACAAACCACAGACCCTTTTTGCTCTGAGGCAGAAGCGCAAACCACGGTCCTGCAGTGCCACCTCTGTATTTTTTTTACCTACAAGATATATGCTCCTTTAAAAAAAAAGAACGTATAGTTAAAAAATATATGTTCCCTTTATATAAAAGGGAACATATATATTAAATATATGTGTCAGCTGGCAAGCTTTTCCTGCTTGTTTGGTGCAGCAGTCCAGTGCAGTTAAAACTATGTTCCTGCCCTCTGCTCCAACTCTTATCTTCATTTTATAAAGTGCACCATGTCTAACTTTATGCCATACTTCTTATTTCCATTTTCAATTTTTTTTTTCTATTTCCTGTAGCCATCTAAAACTTTTGGATTTGAGTCACTGAATTTTGGAATTATCAGCAGTAAACAGTAAAAAGTATGAATTGATATTGTTTCTTATTTGCAACAACAAATGGCATGCAACACCTATCCTCCATTTAAATAACATTTTCAAGTATGGTTTCACTTGACCTTTTTTCTTTCCCACTGGAGACACACTTCAAAAGGCATTGGGGTAAATTGATCATTTTCTCTGGTAAATAAATTACAACTGGTCTAACCAAAGGAAAAAAAAACAAGGTTCAGATTGTTAGCTAAATAAGTAGATGAGGACTATATGGGATAATTGCTGTTTTTTTTTCTTTTAGTGCATATTGTTCTTTTTTGGCATCTCAGTAGTTAATATCTATAATCTAATTTTTCAAAAGAATACATCAAGTATAGAGAAGAGAAGAGAAAGATATTCAAATTGCTGTTCATGTTTCAAAAGCACACATGTCATGTTTAGCCCTATCACTTGGTATTGTGGTATCAGTTGTGTCACTTCTCTTTATACATGACATCTATTTTGCATCTCCTGGCAAAGGCATCCTACCTTGAAGCATTTTCGTAAATGTAAACAAATATTGTTCACCTGTCAAAGGGGGATTTTGTGTGTTTTTGAAGTTTGAGTTGGACTTTGTCAGGTCTGTAATGCCCCAGGGCAGCAAGCAGCACGTTGGTTAGTGAAGGTCACTGAGTTTCCAACAGGGGGGCTTCTCTATGTGGACTTTGGATTTTTTCCTCTGTATCTGCATGGGTAGACACCAGCCCTCCCCCTGCAAATCAGGATAAGTGGAATAATGAATGAATGTAATGCCTCATGGGTTAAACTTGAATTTGTAATTTTGAGACATGCAGTTAAATTTCATTTTAATTTGATCTCACTAAGTCGGTTGTATTGGACATTTAGAGCCCAGCAGGAAAGTATAATGCTTTGTGGAAAAGTAAGTGACAAGGAGCATGTCTCATAGTTGTGATAAGGACATCTGTGTGACAATTTTGCACCAATAATTAAAGATGGCTGAAGGACAAAGGAAAAATAAAGGCTGAAAGACGATAAAACATTTGTTGAGCAGTTCTTGTTTATCAACTCAGGAGAGATGTGAGAAGAGGACTCATTCATTATTTGTAAAAAACCCAGAAGTGATATCCATTTTGCATGTAAGTGGTAATAAACACGGGTGAGATAACACAATGGACTGACATCAAAGTTTTGTTTCAGCCAGTGAGTATATCCAGTATGAAAGAAACAAATGAAAAACAAAAATTTCCTCAATTTTTGCTCCAGGACTTTTTTCCAGGGAGTTATTTGGCAAATATTCTGTAAAATATCAACAGATGTAGGATTTGTTTCTCAGAGGCTGAAATGGAAAAGGGGGGGGGTTGATTTCATGACAAAAAACAAGCCCCAGGCATCTCCAGATGCTTCATCTGAATAAATTAGTTATTTTAATCAATAAGTCATCTATCCTCTTTGAAATATTACTGGGGGTACACAATTGTCTATTTCAAAGACACAATACATCCAAACATAGGCATATGAACATATCCATAGTCATGGAAGAACGAAAGTGGGATGTTGATCCTACTGAAAATTCAGACATGTGTTTTGATCCCATCATAACAGCACCAAGAAACACAAATTACTCCCCCAGTTAGACAAGAGGGATAAGCAGGGCTGTTATTTTTCAATCTGTGTTTGATCAAATGATCCAGTCAGAACAGATGTAGAACTGAATATTTATTCTGGAAATTTGGGGGCATTATGGGGTTGTGTTGAAAATGCACAGGAAAGTAAAATCTTAACTATGGCTTTGAATGTCTCTAACTGGATTAAAATAATAAAATAAAAAAAAGTTTTAAAGTATTCATATTGTGCCAATTTTGGTTGCATAAAATTAACTTTGTTTGGAATTCCACTCCAGTCACTTGACTTTGTGCAAAGTTAAAAAAACATTTTCATCTTCTATAAAACTGACATCCACCTCTGTTAATCCTCTGTCTGGGACCAGCTGTTTTAGCTCTCATTTGTTTTAGGCCTTCCAAGGAACAATAATTTTGCAACAACAAATTCTAACTGGACAATCAATTTTGATGGTAACTAAAAAATGCAGTGTCACAATAGCTCAAAATACAATACAGCTAGTAAATTGTTCCTTCTGGGATATCTTTGAGCTAATGCAAATTTCAGTTTGACAGATTTTTGATACCAAATATGTCCAAAATATATTTGGAAAAAATCTAACAATCCACAGTGTTATAAGTCCTTTCTAACTCAACCTAATCATAGTATTTTCCACAGTATGTCAGATACTCTATCAAACAATTTAGTGACTGTTCGAATCCATATTTAAGGTGAAATTAATTCACATCCTTCTCAAAGAAGAATCTACAAAATTAAAGAACAGACTATTTTTTCATACTTGTTTGCATTGGTTCGCCAATGTGTTTCCATAATTTCAGTGTGTAAGTGAAATAACCCATTATTCCACGACTTGTTTTTGATCCATCGACAGCAGCAGTGACTCTGTCACTATCATCTGCCCATGTCCGTTACTGTCAGTGTATTGGCATGACGATTGTTTGGGAAACAGCACTGTGGGTGGAATTACGAATCACATGGTACCAGCATGACAGTAAATCTGCATCAGATACTTTAGTTTACCTACTTAAGTGCATTTACATAGTTATTTGACTTCTATTATTTATTCCTAAAGTCTAGATCTTTATCATGATTTCATGCATTAAACTTACATATAGGTTGTCAGCTGACAAATATCATTTAACTCACTGCTGCAAAGATTTCACCAACAGTGTTGATGTGACAGCCACTAAAGGCACAAAGAGAGATATACGCCAGAGGAGAGAGAGAGCAAGAGGAGCGTAATCGGATAAGAGAAAGTTTGAAACAGGGGAGAAAAGTAACGGCTTTTTTTTCCTCTCTGTTCTTAAGGTTCAAAGATTCAAGAAGACTGTAGCTGTCCTAAATGTGGGCATGGAAATTAGAATGGAGGCTTATGTCAAAATGATAATTGTACTTTCACACTCTGTCTCTCTCTCCATGTCTTGGTCTCTCTCTCACTGTCTGTCTGTCTGTCCCTGCCTCTTATATGTTCTCCATAGTCATGAATATTTCATTTTCATACTTCTGAAAAAGAAAAATGTGCAGTCTGTGGTTCTGCTGCTCTGCATACTAACTAAGCACTTCCTTTTGAGGAAAAAAAAAATCATCTAGTGAAGTAAATGGATGTGATGGTGAATGAAGATGTGGGCTGGAGCAAGTGAGTGAGCGAGATGGTGGGCAAGCCTCATCAGCAAAATCAAATTTGCACTCTTTACCTCTGATTGTACAGCTTTGCAGCAGTAATATTACTTTACTATAAAGGCTGCCCCCAGTGAAAGCTGTTACTGCTGTTCTGGGGTTGAAACTTAGATAAAAACTCACACCTTTAAAATGTTGCTGGCTGCCAGCCTCCGGGGCTCAGTGTGGACTGGGTTTTGCAATTTTGAAAAACGGAAAAAAATACTGCCATTCAATACCTAATTCATACTGGATTATAAATGTTGAGGAGTATTACAACATTCTATAGGCCTTAAAATGCAGAACTCATTGGAACTCTGGTCTGAAATTTTTGGTCAAAGCCATGTGTTCATAGGACTGCCCAGGCAGAACAGAACAGCCTGGTTTTATTACATGAAGCAAATATTAATGCACATACAGATAACATAACTTCCGCTTTAACATAATTAAGCCTAACAATAAATATATTTGCCTTTTAAGGCAGTTATTAAATATCTGGCCCATACATAAACTGAAAACACAAGCATGTACCCGAATGGATTTTCCTCAGCAGTGAGTCTTTCTCATAATCCAACGATGGACAACATATCTACATATGATTTGCTTAATATTGTTTTGTTTGTGTTTTATCTTCAAATCTACAGGTTTATTCTCTTTAACTGTGAGAGAAAGAGACTTTCGATCTTTCCTCTAATAAGATGGATTTGATTTCAAGTAATTTAATGATCCAAGCCCAATGCCAAAGTTATTAAAAAATGAAATAAGGTTGAGTAACTTTACCTGGGATACCAAGCTTTATTAACAGTGATTGGAAAAAACTGAGATATATGATAGAGTTAATGAGTTTTAAAAGTAACCAGCAAATAAAGTAGTTGATCCAAAAATACATAACCAAATTTGAAGTTAATGGTCCCATCCCCTATCTAAATATCTGTAAAAAAAAGCAAAGGTAAGTAACCTTCCTTGAAAATCCAGACCATAAATATTTTATCAGTCACTATCAGCCAGAGAAGCAGGTAAATGCAACTACCACTATGTACTCGAGAAAATTTCCTATTATATTGATCCCATTGCTTGTAGTCATATCAAGAGGTTGGGAATGACCAATTTCACTTCAATTTATTTATAATACCGTGACATTTTGAAGTTGCAGCAAAATAGATTGGATTAACAAATCTTAATTCCAAACTTTGTGTGTGAGTCAAAGGACCTTCATCCATCCATTGTCTGACACTTATCCTGCACTCGGGATCATTGGGGTTGCTGGAGTTTATCCCAGCTGTCATTGGACGAGAGGCAGGGTACACTCTGTGCCAGTCGCCAAATACGAGACACGACCATTCGCTCTGTCATTCACAAATTGGGCAATTTAAGGTCATCAATAGAACTATGGATTAGAAAGACTAAACCGGAGAACCTAGAGGAAAACCACACAGACAAAAAAGGAAACATGAGTGTGGAGGCTGCAATCATCTCCCTTACTCGTAGGGCCCTATCCCACCTTGAGGATGCCGGAAGCACTGTGAAAGTCACCTTCCTTGACGTCTCCAATGCCTTCAACAGCATCCAACCCATCCTCCTCAAGAACAAGCTGCTGAGTATGCAACTTCACCCTGACATAACTGCCTGGATCCTGGACTACCTCACAGGACGGCTGCAGTATGTTAGGCCACAGCGTGCAGCACAGGAGTGCCCCAAGGCACTGTCCCGTCTCATTTCCTCTTCACCCCCTTTACCTTCGACTTCCGGCACTATTCCGGTTCCTGCCACCTCCAGAAGTTCTCCAGTGACTCTTGAATGCATCAATGATGAGAACGAGGGGGAGACAGAGGTCTGATCGTGAGTTTTGTTGAGTGGAGCAACAGGAGCCACCTCCTACTCAACATCTCCGAGACCAAGGAGGTGGTTGTGGACTACCAGAAGAATCAGAGGTGACAAATAACCAATCACCATTCAGGGTGAGGAGGCGGAGATTGTGGACTCTTACAAGTACCTTGGGGTCCACATTAACTGTAAATTGGACTGGTCACACAACATCAATGCACTCTGTAGGAAGGGTCAGAGGAGGATGTTCTTCCTGAGGTGACTGAAGTCATTTGGTGTCTGTAGCAAAACCCTTTACCAGTCACTCTTTTTCAGTATACTGCGCTGGTGGGGTGGTGTGAGGACTGGTACAATAGGCTCAGCAAGATAGTGAGGAAAGATTACCCGGTGGTGGGACTGAACCTGGACCATCTTGAATCGTTAGCAGTGGGGAAGGTGAAGAACAAACTGGGAGCTATCCTGGACAATCCTTCCCACCCCCTGCATGATGCGCTGTGGCTGATGGACAGGTCATCCCGTCCTGGTGCAGAACTGAATGCTTCAGACGCTCCTTTGTGCCCATGGCCATCAGACTGTACAACAGCAGTCGGGACGGCACACAACTCTGACCGGAATGAGATGCATCCTTTGCTACTTCCAAAACCTCACTACCTTACCCCATTCACTACCTCACCCATCCACATGTCATGCCCTAACAGCTGAGTTTCTTATTCTTGTTGGTACCGCCTGCACACATCCTGCCAATTTGTGTTTATTTATTTTATTCTTGTCATTGAATTTGTTTAATTCTGGCTGTGTATTTTTCACCCTTACTGTTCCTTTATGTTGTCAATTATTATTCCTGATGTTGTTGCTGCTGTCTATTTCTCAGTGGACATCTTGGATCTTCTGTCTTCTGTCTCTTTTTTTTTGACATTATAACAAAGGAAGTTCACCTATGGGGATCGATAAAGTTTATCTTATCTTATCTTAAACCCCATACAGGGCCAACTTTCGGAATTGAACCAGGGACACACTTGCTGTGAGGTTGAACCACTGACCCCTGCGCCACAGTGCCACACTCATAGGACTTAATTCTCAAATTTGAAATACTGTAAAAAGATGAAACAGGAGTAAAGTATTATCTCATTCATGTAGTTTTAAGGGGTCTGCTGGCACAACTCTAAGCCACCCAAGGTTTTCTATCAACTTTTTGGAAGACCAGTTTAGAGGGCATTCCCATATACCAATGACTGCATAAATCTTCTTCCTGGCATCTTACCTTGGGGATAAACAGTCGTGTATGATTGGGTGTTACCCAAATCATTCAAGCAAATATGAACAAAACTGTGGGAGTTCTAGACAGCATCTTTGTGTAAAACCAAAACTGTCCAGGATATATTTGATTTTATCATAAAGGGGACTGTTTATAATTTTCGGTATGGGATTTTCCTGTTTTGTTGATTTTATTCACAAATTTCCCAACCGTCTTCCAACCCAACCAAGATTCTCCTCCTCAGAATTGACTGAGTTGGTTTGAAATTCACGTTAGTGATGAATGCTGATCTAATTTCCATCCCTTTTTTCTCCTTATTGATACACACATTCATCATCTAGTTTTAGATATCAATCTGTGATATACAATTGGTTACATTCTGTTTTTATTGTCTTTATTTTTGTAGCATTTATCGCTGAGCCACCTCTCTGTTTGCCCCTGTAGCTTCTTCTTGCAAATATATTAGGGCGGTGACTCATAAAGCATCCAAGGACATCCCTGCTCCTGCTGGGTGTGGGTATGTGTGTGTGTGTGTGTGTGTGTGTGTGTGTGTGTTTCCAAGGAGAAGACCAGCATGGCGCCGCTGAGGCCTAAATCTGTCTCTAACTCTTAATTAAACCCTGGGCTCCAGTGGCCCTAACTTATTAAAGACCCAGAGGATATAACACACACACACACACACACACACACACACACACACACACACACACACACACACACAACTACGCGTGCAAACACGTGAACAGATACTGACCAATGTAACCCACGTACTGCTTTTAAGCTCACAACATCCCACCTTTAAGCTACCAACTGAATTAATGCACCTCAATGTCATACCTTCCACTGCTGCTCAGTGACCCACTTGCAGAGAAATAAATTATTTTCTAGACACTTTAAGCATCACTTCATTGAGTTGAAAGAGATACAGGTTGGTCCTGTGATCAACCTGTGACCGGTCCAGGATATACCCTGCCTCTAGCACGGGGCCCCCCCTCCTCGCCACCTACGACCGTAAGTGCAGGATAAGTGGTATCGATAATGAATGAACAAATGAGGTACAAGTGTACTTCTCGGTGGAGATGACAATTTTTAAAACTAGCATTTGCTTTTGCTCTTGTCACTGAATTTGTTTCTGCTGAAGGTATAAACAAAACAACTCAGACTTCTAAGGGGCGTTAACAGTCATTGTTCATTCACCAAACCAGACTGTGTTCCAAAAATTACATAAATGCAATGTAGTAGACATTAAACTTCTGACAGATTTGGGGCTCTGATTTGAAAAAACCTCCTCCCCAAATTTAACTCCTGGGAGAGCTTTGCACCGGGGGGAAGGCAAAGTGTCAAAGGCAGGAAAGAAGAGATGGCTTGATAGCAGAGACTTCCAGAGTCCCAGAGATGAGTCATTTTATGCACTGAAAATGATTTAGCCATTTATCCCTGTGTGTGCATTTGTGTGTCTTGCCAACATCATTTGCCCTGCTAAGAGGCTATGCAGATTTTTATGAAGTGAAAAGCCAGTTCAGATCTGCTTAGTAGCACAGTGTGTGTGTCATATTGGATATAATGGCATGAAGTTAAGGGGAAACAGCTCTGCTGTCATACTTGGAAACCCTCTGTTGGGCTGACAATGAAGGAAAGATGAGTTCACAAAGCACAATGTCGACCAGGATTCATCTATTGATCTCCAGTGCTAATGACCAGATGCTCTTACTCTATTATTCTTTTCCAATTTTATCCTAAGAAGTTAACAGGCAATGACAATATTTTTGAACAGTTGTCAGATTCTTATACAATCATGTTTTGTTTTGTTTTGTTTTGTTTTGTTTTGTTTTGTTTTGTTTTGTTTTGTTTTGTTTTGTTTTGTTTTGTTTTGTTTTGTTTTGTTTTGTTTTGTTTTGTTTTGTTTTGTTTTGTTTTGTTTTGGAAATAGCAAAAGCTTCCTGTTTGTCGGTATATTCTCCACAGTGGGTAAAATTTTGAACACAATCCAATGTTGCATTCAAAGGATTTTCATCAGTCGTATCCGATATCTTAATTTATGATGGCAGAATTGAGGGATTAATGCCTTATCTTTCAACCTTATTAATTTTGCACTGAGAGGTTATTATTAGCAACTTAAACTGACAGATTACTGGGTTTGAGTCTGGGGTTAAGGCACATTAGGGGAGAGATAAATTCAGATGTACAGTATGATATAGTACAATATCCTTATTATTGTAATGACGGGGAATTATGATGTAATTTTGTGAAATCTCACAGCTGTCAGTCATATCTCCTCAAGTGAGAGCCTGAGTTGGAGGGAAATGCATCAAGATAGAGAGTTAATCAAACTAATTTGATGGATGAAGACAGAAAGGAAAGAAGAAATGAAAAGAAAGCATTTGATGTAATGTTGATTGCACCACATGTGTATCAAGTGTTCAATGAATTCAGGCAGTGGGTTCTGATGTCAAAGCAATACGACTAATGTCATTGTTAAAGGCTTGAGCTCACTCACCAACACAAACCAAGATGGACAAATTGGTAGAAATTTGCTCTTTCAATTCTCTTTAAATGTTGTTTCACAAGGTCCTATATTGTTTGATGTATTCATGAATAAACTTAATTCGTTTTTGAGCCTCGGTGTATGCTGCTTGCTTCTAAACTTCTCTGTAATTGAACTGTAATTGGCTTAGTGGGAGAAAACTAATGATGAAAACATGTCATTTGGCAACAGACCGAGCCTTTGCACATACTGGGAGTAGGGGCGTCTGCTCCTACCACAACATTTCTTGAGAAACTTCAAAGTTTTCATTGATTTTTATTTTCTTCCAGCTAATTTGAGCCAAGTGCCTAATTCCACCAGAACACCACCTCCTCCTGAAATGTAATCTAATGGTGCACAAGTGCCTGCTTGACAGTGTGCATGCTGAGGACAACCGGCCTACGTGCACGAATGAGCAAACTGGTGGATTTGCACTCGCTGCACATTGAATAAGATTCATGAGGGAGAAGGAGTGTGCACTCAGAAAAGAAAAGAAACCAAAGCTAATAAAGACCTGTTATCCCTAACTAGACGAAAAAATACCTGTCACTGGCAAGGAAGCAGTTTGACAAAGGTTTAGTTTTTCTTCAGGGTTCAGTGCACAAGGATGCAAAGAGCGCAAGAGGCTAAGATTGGATTATCAAGGGCAAACTGACCCACTGTCCCAATATCAATAGTTTTAAGTCCCATTACACTCCCAGCCATTTCACCTATGTCTTCCTCTCCACCCAGAGAGATTCTGAAACTATCATCAAATGTGATTTACGGTAAACACCCTGCATCGGTCATACCACTGTCTTGGCCTATCATCGCAGTCTCCAGTGTGGCGCTAGATGGAATAATTGAACAGTGAGCAGAGGATTCATGAAAGACTTGGCTGCCAGAATGCTCCAGAGTCTCAAATGCCCAGGACAAAGCTAGAAACTGTGAGAGGAAGCTCAAAACTCATCCATATTTACTGTTTTACCACAACACTACACGTTCAAGGAAATGGAGAGCAATGTGCCTTGTGCACAAAAACAGCAAGCAGAAGGAAACAGTAAAAAAGAAGATGCAAATTCATTAATTGTTGAGTTTATGATCATCATCGTAGTTTCTAATAGAGCCACCATACATTATTGATGTTAAAATGTTTTATAAAGAAAACAGATTTCATGAACATTCAGTTACTGCTATAGTTTAGGTCTTTTGAGTGCAGTGCCCACTAAGGATCTTTCACATCAAACGGACATTCATATTTTAAATTCAGACGACATCTTGTTTTAGCAAAAAATGTATTGCTGGCTGGAAAGTGGCATGGTTTATGGTATTAGGAATTTAAAACCTTTGAATGTTTAACCAACTTTTGCAATTTTCATCCCTTGCATTGAGTTTCTTGGAGAGGTCAGCCAGCGGGGAAAAAAATACAGAAAATAGCTTATCAGGAAAGGCTTGTACAACCATTTTTCAACACACCATGACTTTGTCTGTAAGACAACTTGGGAAACCCCTCAGACACATGGGGCAGTGTTTCATACAAAATCATTTTAATGTTTTAGTTTACGTCAAAATACACAGTCATCTGTAATGCAGTGGTTTTAGTTTTTCAATATAAGAACTTCATATTGCTCTTTCAAAGTGGCTTTCTTTTAAATCTTAAACCCCATACATCCCAATCTTTGAATCTAAATGCTGAAATAATATTCTTACTGAGAAATTTTGTGAATTCTTGACTACAGAAGAACAAACTGTATTTCCCCATGGAACCTTGGGGAAATACCCTTTTGTTTTACCCTTTTTGTGGTCCAACGCATTCCAATTGCTGTTTATTTTATTCTATCAAAATTAAAATTTCAATATGGGCACAGGTGATGTTGTTGAGGGCCAGGCAGCGAATAGAATTACACCAAGCAGTTGATACATAAATGTAACTAAACTACATTTAATTTAATTTAATGAATAAAAACTTCTTCTTCTTCTTCTTCTTCTTCTTCTTCTTCTTCTTCTTCTTCTTCTTCTTCTTCTTCCTCTTCTTCTTCCTCTCCTTTCGGCTTTTCTCTACAGGGGTCGCCACAGCAAATTAACCTTCTCCATCTAACCCTATTCTCTGTGTCCTCCATAAATCTTCTCTTTGGTCTTCCACGAGACCTCCTGCCTGGCAGCACCAATTCCAGCATCCGTCTACCAATAAATTCACTATCACTCCTCTGTACATGACCGAACCATCTCAGTCTGGCTTCTCTGACAATCTCTCCAAAACATCTAACATGTACTGTTCCTCTGATAGACTCATTCCTGATCCTCTCCATCCTGGTCACTCCCAAAGAGAACCTTACCATCTTCATCTCTGCAACCTTCAGCTTTGCAATCTGTCTTTTTGTCATTGTAACAGTTTCTAGGCCATAGAGCATAGCTGGTCTCACCACTGTCTTGTACACCTCTCCTTTCATTCTGTCTGATAGTCTTTTATCACATAGTACCCCTGATGCTTTTCTCCACCCGTTCCAAACAGCTTGAACCTGTCTCTTCACTTCTTTTCCACACTCTCCTTGGTTGCTCGAGACTGTCGACCCCAAGTACCTGAAAACCTCCATCGTCTTGATCTCCACTCCCTGGAGACCCACCGTTCCACCTGAGTTCATTTCATTCACACACATATACTCTGTCTTCCTGAAACTAACTTTCATTCCTCTCCTTTCCTAGGCCTACCCCCACCTGTCTAGATTTCCCTCACCCTGTTCTCTGCTCTCACTCCAGATCACATTGTCATCTGCAAACATCATGGTCCATAGAGATTCCTGTCTAACCTCATCTGTCAACCTGTCCATCACCATTGCAAACAAGAAGGGTTCAGAGCTGATCCCTGATGGAGTCCCACCTCCACCTTGAACTTCTCTGTTACCCCTACATTCCACCTCACCAATGTCTCACAGTTAGCCTACATGTCCTGCACCAGTCTAACATACTTCTCTGCCACTCCAGATTTCCTCATTCAGTACCAGACCTTCTCTCTTGGCACCTATGCTTTTTCTAGGTCTACAAAAACACAATGCAGCTCCCTCTAGCCTTCTCAGAATTGCTCTGTTAGCATTCTCAAAGCAAATACTTCATCTGTAGTACTCTTTCTAGGCATGAAGCCATACTGCTTTTCACAAATGCTGACTTCTGCTCTCAGTCTAGTTTCCACTTCTCTTTCCCATAACTTTATTTCTCATCAACTCTATCCCTCTATAGTTGCTGCAATTCTGCACATCCCCCTTATTCTTAAAAATGGGCACCATCACACTTCTCCATTGTCAGGCATTATCTCACTCTCTAAGATCCTGTTGAATAATATAGACAGAAACTCTACCGCTGCCTCTCCCAGACACTTCCACACCACCACAGGAAATTTGAAACATAATATATGTAAATAATTATAATCATAAATAATGATGTTTGGCTATTTAAAAAAAAACTTTGCAAATTCTTTTCGATGATTGCCTATTGTCTGTCAACTTCCATCACTTGCAGCTCACACTTTGGCCACAAACATGATTAGAATATGTACTATATCAAATGAAAATGCAGACAAAAGCGTACATGCACAATGGTTGCACAAAAAGAAAGATCAATCCCAGAAGGCCACTATCTGAGAAGGAAGAAAAAAACAAATTTGAAAGGAGGACTTCAAAGCCAAGGAACCATCATAATATGTAGAGGGAGAGAGACCAAATGTCTGTCCATGCATTTCCTGATATCTTTGTTGACTCTTTCTCGTCCCTCTTTCTCTCTCACCCCTATCTCTACAGGGCTCTACTCTGCCCTGAACCCTATGATCAAAGTTCACCCTCCTGAGTCTAATCCACAGCCACACAGACCTGTGATGACACACACACAGCACAAAACCAGATCAACACTCTGCACTTCAGCCCTTTTCCTCTGAAGATTTCCAGGCTTTAATGAACCATAGTCACAGGCACGCGCGCGCACACACACACACACACACACACGCACACACACACACACATATGCATGCACTCATGTATTCATTCATATCTGTCTGCATAATTGGAACTGATCTGGTGAGCAATGTCACACCAAAGGGAAGGTATCATGACAACATTTTAAGTGAAAGAGAAAGATAGATGTTAGGAAGTTGGAAAGACAGGAAGAGAAGTATGTGTGGTGACATATTTATCTACTGGCCCTTAACGTGCATATGGTGTAGCCTTTGAAATGCTAAGTCAATGCTTATGAAATCAACTCCATTACAACATTCAAAGATATAAATCTATCTCTATTTATGGCATCGGTTTAAATTCCTTAAGGTACTCTCCATTAAAACCTTGTTTCTTTTGTGATAATGTGCCCCAGAATACCTCTCCTAGAATACTCTATCTTGTATTTCAGCAGTATTTGTTACTCAACAGCTATTTCCCTTCTCCTCAATTGAACAGGGGGAATTTCTCCTGATTTATGGTCTGCACAACATATGAACCGAGTACATTACTTATACTAACAAATATAAACAGAAATAAATGGGAAATTGAAGGTACACAGAGGTAATCACAACAGAATGAATTTTAAACCATTCTGCTTGTAGCCCTGAAGGCGTAGAAACTACAAAAATTCAAAGAGCACTATGTTTCCTCCAATGATGTTGAGCCTTTTGAGCCAGAAAATGGCAGTTGCAAATGCAATCCAATGTTAATTTGAGGAAAAGTGCCTTTGTTTAATTGTCATCCTCTGTTCCTGAAAGGTCCCTTTGTGGGACTCAAACAAGGGTCCTTTGTGCTTGTCCTTCCACTGCTCCACCATCTCACCCTTTTTAATAGCATTTTAGATTTTTTTGCCATCCATCCATCCATCCACCGCTTATCCGAGATTGGGTCATGGGGACAGCTGCTGTATTAGAGCCTAGACTTCCTTCTTCCTGGCCATTAGGTCCAGCACTTCGGGGTATCCCGAGGCATTCCCAAGCCGGTCACTTGGATCCATGACCTTGTTCCTTCGGTCACAACCTACAGCTCGGGACAATAGGTGAGGGTAGGAACGTAGCTCGACTGATAAATTGAAAGCTTCGCCTTTTGGCTTAGCTCCTTTTTCACCAGGACAGACTGGGAGAGAGTCCACATCACTGCTGATGCCACACTGATCTGCTTGTCATTCTCCTGTTCCATCCTTCCCTCACTTGGAAACAAGATCCAGAGATACCTGAACCGATTCACTTGGGTCAGAACCTCCTCCCCAACCCAGATCGGGCACTCCACCTGTTTCCGGCTGAGAACCATGGTCTTGGATTTGGAGGTGCTGATCATCATCCCGACCATCCCTGGAGATAACTGTGCAATGAAGCCAACAGAACCACATCATCCACAAAAAGCAAAGACCAATCCTGAGATCATCAAACACCCTATTTTTTTCATGTTTCAGGAAATTTGTGAATTTGCAAATTTGCTAATCATTGAACAACTGAGGCGTTATACTTAAAGCTACAGAATGATAGTTATAGTCATAATTGATGCACAAATCCATTAAAGCCATCTTTATGTGTCACAACACATCATGACTGGCAAGAGAAGTGATGCATTAGGCTACATCTAATTTGTTCCACTTTTGGGATTTGGGATATGACTCAGTGACTTTTCAACAAATTTTCCCACCACATATAAATCCAGACAAAACACAGACATCTTATCATGTCTACATTTCAGCCATTCCCACTGTCTCAGTAATTTGTTATATATTTTTCACCTCATCAAGCCATCAACAACAAATTATCACCTGTAAAATACATCTGTCAGCTTTTGCCCTCAACTATTAGATGGCATTTTCAACATTTCTCACCCACTTGTCTTCTGTACAGCATCTAAAATAAGTTGTCCCGCTTAAAGTGACAGTGTCTGGAGGGAACTGTTTTCGGACACATTTGACGCATCTGAATTATGCTTTTGAAGAGAGTAAGGTAAATGCAAAGTTATTGGGAAGGACAGTTTTATCTTCCACACATGTTTTTTATGTCCTCACATCAGATCAGGAAGGGTTAGAGGGCTCCAGGGAGAATTTTTCCGTTTAGGATCTAATTCGTTTTAGCCCGCTCTCACATCCTGCCAACTTCAAAGGTGTCGGTGGAAATGGTTTGAGCAGGATTCTATTCCTGGACCCTCATCCTTGGTTTAGCATGTTATGCAAAATAAATCATCCTCAAACGTTTTGCTCTCTATAACTCATGAAATATTTGGATGTTTTTTTGTGACAGGGAGAAAAGGAGATATTATTATGCACTCTGCATGGATAGATTTAATGAAAATCACTCAGAGCAATTAAACACAGTTTAAGATCTGGCAGGCATCCTCAGCAAATTTTACATTCACATCCATTTGAAGCTGTCAGATGCACAGTATCTATTGTCTAAATGCTGTGGTACCTCAAGAAGTTGTCATCATGGCTTGTATCAAAGCTGCAGTGTCTCTTGGTTCATTGTGACATCATAATCATTATCATTTAATCCTATTCTTACATACTTTTCCTGTCCCCAATTAATACTATCTAGTTTGAAGAGAGTCCCCTGTCCAATTTAATTCCCTGGCAACACATTTTATTCTGATTTATTACCTCCAATATGCAGCACAGCTATTGGCATAAGCATAAATATTTTGGGCACTTAGTTTATGAAATGTTACATGTGCAGCAGCAGCAGCTGTTACATCACAGTTTGAAACACAGTGGAGCAGCAGCAGCTCCGTCGAGCATGGAAAGGCAAGGGAGAGAAGGAGAGAGAGAGGGAGCGACTCACTTTCCTTACCTCAGGTGTTGTCCTCACCCCTCTTCCTGTGTGGCAGCTGACTATGCAAAGCTTTTTCACCTCTGTAATCAGTAGGGTATAAAAGGTGGAAAGGTGGAGTTAGCAGGGATGGGCACACTGGCCAGGATCTGTTGAGATGGCTGCTGTGTGGTTTATGATACCAATACTTTAGAGCAGAGTCGTGCACTTAATCTCTGCAAGCTGCTGTGCTGAGGTTTTTGTGCATGTATGTGTGTCCACTTAATGTCACATAATCTCCAGATAAGATTAAGGTAAAATTCAAGATAGCTTTTTCACTTCACTGCTATCTCGGGTAGAGATCTAATTCATTAGCTGAAGGCGGCTTGTCACAGTTCTGACACCAAAGGTTTAGTTCTCAGATGTCTCTCTGAGTCCTGAATTCTCCAGAAACTATGTTGATTTTCCCAATTTAGTCTCTAGAACTTTGTGCAATATATATGTGTAGTGTAGTAGTGCATCTGGCAGCAGATTATTTCAACTGATTGAAGCATTGGATGGGCATGGTATTTGTGGTTTGTCTCTCTGAATTTCAGCTTATGATGCCCCCGTTTTTATCTATTTTTCAATGTGTTTGAATAAATTTCTGCTGAACTGAGAGTACTTTTCAAGAAACTATTTAGGAGCCAGAACTCAATGTATCAGCAACTCCTGCCTGTTTCCTCATCTAAGATGTGTGTAGGATTTTGTCTCTCGATGCCAGTCACAGTTTGAAGAAACAACTTTTCTGGTCCTCAATTTTAAGGGGGAAAAGGGTGGTTTGGTGAGAACTCAGTTGTGTAGTTTATAGCCCAGTGGTAAGGTCTTGGTTATAATCTGCCTTCATCAAATGTGTTAAGTCCATACGTAATTGCAAGGAATGTGGCCTAACATAAGAAAACGCCATTTTTTTTCCCCTAAATATGGAAACAAAACAAGTTCCATTTCAATATGTTATAACCATAAGTACCTTAGGATGCTAATTGGTCAAAAACGAACACCTAAGATGTCTTGCCTTCAGTCTGATCGAAGGCTAAGCGTAGCTGAGGAGTTCAACGCACCCATACTAGTGACGGGTGAGAAGACTGTCTGTTTAACGCTGACGCTTGTCTACCTTTATTGTCCTGATGAAGAGCAGAATGGCAGCCACATTCTGAACTCCTTTACTGCCTCATTTTATGGTGTGCTCATCCTTTACAAACACGGGACATTGCTGCGGGCGCTGCTGTTCCATTAAACAGAAGTCTGCTGTTTTAAACTGAAATAACACTGGAGTATGGGGAGGATATATAGAACCTTTAGATCTGAGTAACCTTAACTGTGCACCAGTGGCTTACAGATGCAACCTCAACAATTATCGTCAAGTGTAAGTTTCAACTTGGCAAATCAGCTGTTGTTAGATGTCAACTGATTTGATGCCAAAACAATATAGTAGAATTTACATAGTTACGTCACTAACTGGCAGCATTTGCAACTGCTTGTAAGCTCTCAGATTTGACTCGCATCTATTTAAAAATGAATATCACAGAGCTATTCTCAGCAAATCGACATTTATCAGCATGTGTTTCACGCTGTAAAAGAGAGCCCATAAAAGCCTGTGTTTTTTTTAAATGAAAACCATTGACCCAAGATTGCACCGACATGGACGCACATTGTAACGGACTGCGCATTGGTAAAGAGGCCGAGGACTGAAAGCCTACAATCTATACAGACACTCACAGCCCAAAAATCATCCAACCCCTGTGACATGACATTTCACTTATGCATGAGTTACATGCTGAAAGGGGAGTTTTTTTTTCAAGGATAAACACATAATTTTCCCTCCCATGCAACTGGTATTTTTAGAAATATTCAAATTTGGTGTGTGTGAGCTATGTAGAAAGCCATCCACATAACAAGTGTTTCTGTATTTGCAGTATAAAATTAGTTTAACATGCTGAAATGTAAATGTTTCCCCCCTGGCATCATCATTCCTCGCAACACACACTTTTTTATGATACACTCTATCACTGCATAAGCAGGAGTAGGTCTATAATATTATATTTTTAACATTCTAGGCCAATAGAAGTAAGAATTGATTTCTTTGCAGGATTTGTAACATTCATAGGACAATATGATTTATATAACAAAAACTTTTTTTTTTTTAAGAATGTTACCACAGCTCATGCACACAAAATCATTTTTTGGAGGAATTTGGATGAATGCTTGCAGGAATTATTATTCAACGAACACAATACCACAATGAATGCAATGTAGCTGAAAACAGATCAAAGATTCAATAGTCTCATTGTGTAATTACCAAAGAATATTGTCCTGCGTGATTGTCGCTTTTTCAATGCAACATGATCATTTTGTAAATGAGAGTTTGGGTTGCGGTAAAATTGGATTTGAATTACAATATATTTTATGCAGTCATGTTTTTGCAACCGCTACATATTTGACTGTCTGTCCAGGATGGGATCGAGTGGCTCATCTATTGCCAGTGACACTTGCAAAATGAGATAGCAGTCCACAAACGAGACAGGGACAGCAAGGGGGTTTCACATTTCTCCAGATTATGTCACTGTTTGCGTGCAAAGCAAAAGCACAGTCTGTATATATGCATGCAAATATGCTCATTAAAACAAAGTTATTCTGTGTAAACTGTGTCACTGGCTCAGAGGTCTCCTTTAAACTGAATTAAGATGTGCTTTCCATCTTAGTTCCAACTCAGTGGTACATGTTAATATGGAATTAGTCCCACTTCTCCCTGCTGATGCTGTTATTACACACCACAGTAAACCAGCTCCTGCAACCAGATCACTGAATAAACCCATTAAGTCAGATTGTGAGTCTTTTTCTGCACTGATTGTGCTGGTGGTGGTCTTTTACCAAAGAGCTATTTTGCATGTAAAATGTACCCTACTTTACTATTTTGCAATTTGATGTCTATGTGGCCCCAAAAAACATGATTTCCTACATTAAAAATCGTATGTGCAACAACCATGCCATTTTGCTCTGGTCTTTTTAAAAATTTAATTTGTTTCTCTGCTTTCTTGCCGACTTCAAGTTTTATGAACTTCACATTTAAAAATGTATAGTGAACAGTGTTTAATATATTCAGCTGTTTATATTCAGCTTTAGTAATTTACAGAACCATTTTTGAGATGTCATTACTGTGTTTTCAAAATTAGTTGGTTTTCTATAGTATTTATAGTATTCCAAGTCATTTACATTTAATGTTGATTAATAGTATGTGTTGGCAAGAGACTGACACACTTAGCATAATATCTCAGCACCAATATTGATAAATCACTTAAAAATCACATAACCCTCTCATTTCTCTCTCAAGATTACTCCTGCATGCAGTTATTTTAGTAAATATAATTGCCCAACCTTATTAGGTCCATTCTACCATCCATTCTACTTCATTATCTGAAGTACATTAAAACGATCAACCGAACATAACGGCATAGAGGATGTAATTGCTGCACTGTCAAACTAGTGCACAAAATGCTCACAATGGTTGCTGAAGCTTAGATTCCACATCGAGAAACAGTTATAAAACAGCCTTGTTTGGTCACTTGACTTATGCTGCAGCCTATAGAATTGGCACTACAACAGCAGGTAAAACCATGAAGAGGATGGTAGACAGCCTATGACAAGGCAGCTATGACAAGGCAACTACTTCATTTCACACAGTGAAATGAAGTACTTGCCTGAAGTAGTGAATATTTTTAGGCATATGGAGATTTATGGATGTAGTGAAAGAGGACATGACGTTGGTATGAAAGAAGAGGATTCAGTGGATAGGGTTAGATGTGGTGAAGCCCAAAGAAAAGTGTGAAAGGGAAAAGAAGAATTTGGCTTCTAAAATGATGCAGTGAAAATATATTTGATCCGGTCCATTTGTATAAATGTTAAATGCATTTTAAGTGAGCGAATACATTTACACCTAATTACTGTAGGTTTCAACTTTGTAAATGTCTTGCAGTCTTTGCTGTTGAGAGCCTTTCTTCACGCACATCTCTTTTTAAGTACAACACAAAAACTTGGCCAAATTTCATTAAATTCTTCGAAGGTCTTTCAGCAAAAAAACAAGGACTGATCCAATAAATCAGAGGGCAAGTGTGATTTTTATAGTACCATGGGACAGAGGGATTCCATGGTACATATGGATAACTTCTAATGATATTTCTAAATACATAAATCTGGTTGGAACATTAGCAAGAGTCAAGCTGCTCATTGACAGCTGAGCATATCTTGTTGAAAGCATACAGGTATGATGGAATACGTGACAATGCAAATGTGATCTTCCTCAGAAAAAAAAAAACTCCTTTATAATCTTCCATAAATGAATAAACAGCAAGGAAAAATATGCATTAAATGAACACTCAGTTTGCTTTTGTGAGAATTTTGAACTATACTCCTCTATGGGTTCACGTAAAGAACAAACAACTAAGTGCCAACACCAGCATCTGACATGTGACCTTACCTATTATTAGGGCGGTATTCAAGACTGCTTGAAGAATCAAGTCCTCCTTCCCCTTGACTCACCCAGACCCCTGTGAATAGTTCAAGCTGCCGGTGTGGGCAATACAACATAACATGATTTGATGTGAAGCTGGCTGCATGTGTCCCTTCTCAGTCCAGCACAGCCCTGAAGGCAGAATAGTTTCTAAGGCAGACAAAAGTTTGACCTTCTATATTAACTGGAAGTACCAGATATGAAATCCATGTCATACTAGTAGACATGCAGGTTCAACCTTCATTTCCTGACACAGACTCTGATTTAAGAGGGTGAAGGATTTGTCCCTATATAAACAGAGTAGAGCGAAAAGTCACTATCTCCAAATCAGCAGGACGCTTGTCGCATCATGTTTGATGTTCTGGCTTCACCTCAGAGGGGGAGCAGCAAGGCACTACCCATGTTTGGAGAATGCACAAAAACTAGAGCTGGAGCTGTATTCTGGTGGGGATAAGAACGTTGCACACAATGACAGAGAGGATCGAATAATAACACAACACAAGTGTTCCACAACATTGTGTGATTCTTCCTTGAACAAAGACAGTGGCACAAAGATTGTGTGTGTGTGTGTGTGTGTGTGTGTTTGTGTGTGTGTGTGTGTGTGTGTGTGTGTGTGTGTGTATTGCATGGGATTTATCTGTCTGTTTGGAATTATTATCAGAGCAAGTGCATATATTATTTCACTAATTACTGCTCCATGCAGTAATAATGATGCACCAGGGACACAACAAACTCTCTGATCATTGCTTATGTGCAATCTAGATACAGCTTTCGTTGTCAATCAAACACAGAAACAGCTTGTTGTTTTCCTATACCAGTCCGCCTTCTGAAAATCTGCCCAGCTTCCTTTGCTCTCCGTACACCTGTCACTCCTTTCCGTCTTCATCCACACAAAATAACTCGAAAGCACTCCCAAAATAGGGCAGAAACCTATTTGAAGTTCCTGCTAAAGATAGGCTCCACTGAGAACAAGTTTTTGACTTTGTTAACATGTTAGTGTGGTGTTTTTCAGATGCTACGAGACATACCGGAAAGAAGATAAACAGTCTATGCCGTACCAGAATGTCTGAAACTGAACACATGCGGAAAAAAGCACTTCCATTAATGGGCGCTATTTTATACCTTGCTTATTATTAGTACAACCTGAATAAACAAGGAGAATCAGGGGAGAACCAGGTGTTCCACTACTGTAAACCAAACCACATCAAAACTAATTAATTTTGAAAATACCAGCACAGAACAATACATCTCAGTGTCCTGCTGTCACTTGCAAAAGAACTAACTTGTCAGAACTAATGACCGGGACCATGGTATACCAGACATAAGCCTCAGGACCTATGTTGTTTATTGTTGAATTTCTAATATTCAAAACATAAAGAAATTTACCATTCTGACACATCACGCTTTGTCCTCTGCGCAATGTAATTTTTATTCATAATCAGTATCCAGCTCATACATTGCTGAAATACTTCGTCTAAACACAGACAGGGAGAATTATTTGAATATTCATACATCAGGTCAGTCCATATAAATGATACAGACATACATTTAGTTACTCTAAATTAATTTAAAAAGCCTCTTATCATTTCATTTTGATCGATGGCGATACATTTTAGGGGTAAAATCAAGGCAGGGAGTCTTAAAATAAGCCTTGTAAATTTTGTTGTCTATATCTATAGATATGAAGGTATTTGCTCAATTTCAGGAATGAATCAATTACATTTTTAATTAGAGAAGATGCTAAATGTCCCAAGGTTGGCAGTTCATCCTAGTTTTTAATATAAAAATCAGGCATCAAGCTCTCTGCACATTTATCCTTCTGAGGAAGCTCTGCAGAATATTAGTATGGACCTATAGATGTTTGTTATAACAAGTCAGAGCCCAGTGGTAGACATTGATTTAAACACAATGTATTTAAAGTGTGCTTCCTTGGAGACAAGATAAATGTATCACACTGTACAAATACTGGCCAAAACAATATAGATCATGTACTTGTATTAAATCAGGTGTAAAAAAATTGAGGCTGCTGACATTGCGTTTCACTTACTTTTACCCATGAGAGGGGTATCAAAATATTGCTATTATATTATCATATGTCCCAGAATAAATTCATACATATTTTTTTTCTGAAAAAGAACAAGAAAGTGTATCTAACATAAAATGGAATGAAATGAAAAAAGGAATTTCAGTTGTGCGACTGTCATACTTAAGAAACAGTATGATCCATACACGGT
Organism: Fistularia commersonii; assembly: GCF_037954325.1. NCBI lineage: Eukaryota > Metazoa > Chordata > Actinopteri > Syngnathiformes > Fistulariidae > Fistularia > Fistularia commersonii. The sequence continues at coordinate 15,579,956 of NC_141285.1, forward strand.
ATAGCCAACCCCCTTGAGACCTCCTGCCTGGAAGCTCCAATTCCAGAATCCGTCCACCAACATATTCTTTATCCCTCCTCTGTACATGACCGAACCATCTCAGTCTGGCTTCTCTGACCTTCTCTCCAAAACATCTAACATGTGCTGTTCCTCTGATAGACTCATTCCTGATCCTCTCCATCCTGGTCACTCCCAAAGAGAACCTTAGCATTTTCATCTCTGCAACCTCCAGCTCTGCCTCCTGTCTTTTCGTCATTGTAACTGTTTCTAGGCCATATAGCATCGCTGGTCTCACCACTGTTAAGCCACCATAATCTAGATCCACCCAAAAACTTGGCAGTTACAGTATATTCAGAAACCCCTAATTGGTCAGTAGAACTGAAGAGGCCTCTCAGATGAGGGATAAAATGTTTTCAAGTGAAGAAGATCAAGTCCAGTAGCCAAGACAAGAAGATTTGGACAAGAATTCACCATGACCTGGATGACCGAGAACCTCTACAGACAATATGATCCATACTGTAAGCTGGTATGACTATTTTCTCCTGCACCCTTCTCATAATGTAGCCACATGAATCAATTTTAGGAATTCATTTTGTCCTGCATTTGACACAGTCGTTGATCTGCTTTGACATTTAAAAGGTTCAACTAACGGTTACCTCACAAGCCTTCAGGCCCGTTGTCCACCACGGTTTGTGTGTCCCTTCCATCTGCATTTGAGGTTTCCCTACTTGAGGTCTGCTTCAATGAATAAAGAATTAAGGCACAAAGCAGACTAATACATCTAGCTGCAGCTATATTAATGTTGGATCATCATTTCAGATCTCATCTGTACTTGCCACAGAGCCTAGTCAGTGACTGAAAGATAGAGATAACTTCCAGTATAGGGACAGCACAATGAGGTCTCTGTCCAACAAGCTTACTTAACACAACAAAGTGTTATGCTCAGCTCACTGAGGATTACCTGACAGTCAGGATCCTGCATTTAAACACTGAAGGAGTCTACGGAGCGTTAAGGACCTTTTAAAGCTTCCTTACAGATGCCTCAATTTTCCAGAACACCAGCAAAGGTCTATTTTATGATGATCCCACAGGACCATCCAGCACCTAAGACCAAATGGCTGAATTTACAAGTCATCAAGGTCATCTTGCTTTGGATGCCAGATCCATACATTAGTTTCCTTTTCTTGTCCAAAAAATATTTAAGGATGTGTAATCCCAGTCAGTATTTATCTTGAAAAATAAAGGTGACAATTTTGTATACACTGGAAAGACTTCACTTTTAACAATGTCATTAAGAAGTAAGCAGTTAATATTACTTTTATATTTTCATCTGTAGTGGTGTTGAGCATAAACTTTCTTTAATATAGGGTTCCTTCATAGTTTCACTGAACTCGATTTAAATTACCCAGCACAGTGCACTGAATTACACAAGTTTTTGTCGGTTGTTTTTTGTACATTTTTCTGCCTTATTTGGAAAGTGTCTGATGATTTTGATATTTGCAAATAAGATTTTTTTTTTCAAATACAATTCATTTGACATCTCCCAATATTGCAACCTTTACAGGAAAGACAGCTGTTCTACATTAAAATCTAAAAGCACCATTTGTCTGTCAGAGTAAGTCTTCTCTTTTAGATTATGATGACCAATTGTTTTTTTTTTTATGTGGTTGAGAAGTGTCTGTCTCAAGGATAAATCTTTTGTCCCTTCACTTGTAACAGGCAAACTTCAGTTTAATGAAACATGTGCGCCATCAAGTGGCTATATTCTGAGCTACATGTGCGTCAATTGCATGCCTCTAACGTTCATTCACCTGCATGTCATGGGATCCCATGAAACAGCTTTGGCATGAATTCAATTTTTACCATCTTTTGTCTTCTACCACTTATCGAGGGTAGGGTCGTGGGGGCTGCACCCGCAGCAGATGGGTCCAGACTTAACGGTTCCAGGCCACTTGGTCCAGCACTGACAGGAGGGATCCCGAGGCGTTCAACAAACACAGTCCCTCCAGCGTGTCCTGGCTCTTCCTTGGGGCCTCCTTCCAGTTGGAAAAGCCCAGAACATCACACCAGGAAGCATCCAGGAGGCATCCTGACCAGATACCCAAGGCACCTCATCTGACTCCTCTCCAAATGGGGGAGCAGGGACTGTGCTCTGAGCCCCTCCTGAATGGCGGAACTCCTCGGCCTATATCTAAGGTGAACCCGAGACATCCTGCAAAGAAAACTAATTACGTCCGCTTGGATAGGCAACTTTGTTCTTTCAGTCACGACCCACAGCTCGTGACCATAGGTGAGGGAAGGAAGTAGATTGATCAGTAAATTGAGAGCTTCACCTTTTGGTTCAGTTTGTTTCTCACCAAGACAGACCGATGTAGAGTCCGCATCACATGCAGACCATGCTCTGACATCGATCATACACGGACCAAGGAGCCTGTATTACGGAGTCCGGTACCCCATGCTCCTGGAGCATCCCCCCGCAGGATTCCCTGTGGGACACAGTCTATTGCCTTCTCCAGGTCCACAAAACACATGTGGACTGGTTGGGCAAACTCCCATGCACCCTCAAGAACCCTGCCCTGAGTATAGAGCTGATCCACTGTCCCATAGCGAGGACGGAAACCACACTGCTCCTCCTGGATACAAGGTTCAACAACCCGTCTGGCCCTTCCTCTCCAGCAGCCCTGAGTTGACTTTATTTCTCACTATCCAAGTTTCCCAATCCAGAGGCATTGTCCTTGCCTTCCAATGCTGCAGAGGCATATCAACCAGGACAGACGTACAACATCCAGAGCCTTAGGGAATGTAGGGCAGCTCTCATTCATCCCCGCAGCCCTGCTGCCAAGGAACATTTCGACTACCTGAATTCAGCCCCAGAAATAGAAGAGTCCAACCCAAGTCCTTAAACTCTGTTTCCTCACTGGAGGCTGTTTCATCAGGATAGAAGAGCCCTTGCAATAATTCCTTCCACTAATTCACAAAATCTAGAGTTAAGGTCAGTATCCCACCATCTAACTATACACAGTGTTGACAGCATAAGGCCTCCCCCTCCCAAGCCACCGGATGGCAGATCAGATTCTCCTTGGAGCCTTACAAAAGTCGATCTCCTTGGCTTAGCCATACTCCTCCCATGCCCAAGTTTTTGCCTTGGCAACCACCACAGCCGCATGTCAGTTTTCCTGCCATGTGAGCCCCATAGGCCAAAAGGGCTTGATGGGACTCCTTCTTCAGCTTCTGGCATCCTTTGCCACTGGGGTCCACCAACAGGTTCAAAGGTTACCACCTTGAAAGGCACCAACCACCTAACGGCCACAGCTGCAGTCTACTGACAAACAAGGCATGGAAAACGACCTACTTGGACTCCACTCTCTGTGACCACAAAGCTGATCATTAAACTGCATCCTAAAGTGTGTTGGGGCCAGGTACACATGTGTGCATGATTACATCACCTAACATTGTGTTCATATGGAGAGTCCATGAGGATCACAGATGTCCAGTAACAGAACACTGCTTGGGTTCAGATTTGGGGGACCTTTCCACCACATCACGCCTTACCCAGTCTCACTGTCACTGCCCACTTGAGCGCTGAAGTCCCCCAATAAGATGTGAGAGTCCCCGATAGGAGTGCCCTCTAGCAGCCCCTCTAGTGACCCCAAAAAGGATGCATAGTCTGAACTGCTGTTGGGTGTATAGGCACACACAACAATCAGAACCTGTCCCCTAACCTGAAGGCAAAGGCAGGCTACCCTCTCATCCACAAGGTCAAACCCCAACATGCAGGGGCGGGGCAAGCTGTATGCCCATACCTGCCAGAGTAGAAAAGAGTCCACTCCTCTCAAGAGGCTTGCTTCAAGACCCTGCGCATCAAGATGAGTCCAACCACCTGGAACTTCTCACCCTTGTGCAGCGGCTGTGGCTCCTTCCCCACCAGAGAGGTAGTATGCCATGTTCCTAGAGCTGGCTTCTGTAGCTGACGGATGGGACCACCGAAGTCCCTTCACCCACCCACGATCCAGCTCACATCGCTCCTGACTCCTTGGCCCCTCCTATGGGTGGTTAGCTCAAGGGAAGGGGACCCATGTTGCCTTTTCAGGCTGAGCCAGGCCTAGCTGACGACGAGCCACCCATTCAGTCAACACAACACTCTGTAAGTCTACAGTGAACAGCCAGTGACAAAAAGTGAAGCTCCTTACAAGAGACATGTTCTCTCTGTTAGCATAGCAACACAGTTGCTGCATGCCCATCAACAACTTTGGTCTACTCTTGCCTCTTTGTCTTTTTTTCATCTTCATTTTGAAACTCATTTTGACTTCTGCCTTCAGTGTCATCTTCCTCACTTGCATCTCTCAGGTTCCCCCCCCATCTCAGGACACCCCCATCAGTATAACAACCCCCCCAGACCGAATTTCTGCCAATCAACTCTTCCATTTACATAACAAGCCACCATAACCTGCCCAATACTCATATATGTAAGAAGTGAAGAAAACGTCTTACAGTGAGGAAATTCAAGTCCAAGATTTCGAAAAGAATTGACCATGACCTGAATGACTGAGAGCCTCCAAAACATGCATGATCAATGACAGAAAATTTGCTCTGATGTTGTAGAACCTACATGGAAATTCCTTTAACTGTGAGACAGAAATTCGTGATCACACTGTTGCATTCAGTTATTGGGCTTATTAGAATTCTTAACATTCAGTCACTAAATTTCATGTAGACATTAGGTGACAAACCAGGTTCGACAAATGGCAAGTCTAAAACAAACTGTTATTTATTACAATAAATCTAGAAAGTACATGGCAATATGAAAATACATCAGTTTTTAACAATATGAAGATGCTAATGACACACATACACATTAGTTGTTTTCTTACTAGTATCATTCAGTGACTCACTGTTTTATAATATGAACTTGCAGTTATGATTATTATTGTTATTATTGACTGAGGTGAGGTTGTATGTTGTGTTTCTACAGTAAATAATGTGACGACTGATAGTACCTGCCACTGTGACACATATAAAGTGTTCTCCAACATACAAACCATAAAAAATTGGATTTAGTTTGAAAATGCACATTATTTTAAGATCAACATTTTTGAAAATTGAAGTAACTTGAATTTTAAAAAGGTGAAATCAAAATCAACACTTTAGGCAAATTGTATTTAGTCATACATTTGTAAATATGGCTTCAACTGTTGTTCAAATTACTGGATAAAGTATACACATTGCTGTCACATTTTAGAATATCAGTGTTTGAGAATAAATATTTTGTTAGAATAAACAAGAAACTACATATAAAGGGAAACACCTGTTAAATATGTTCACATCTTTTCATTCATACCATTGAAAAATCCATCATAGATGGATGGCACGACTGTTCATATCTTGATTAAAAAAATGTAGTCAAAACAATTATGCCTACTCATTTGACTGGAAAGATGAATCTAGGAGAATAACAAGAGTTCCCTAAGAGGCAACCATGACATACCTGTTTCGCACACCAATTGCCCTCAAATGTTCTGTTTTCGCATGATGATCCAAGTGGGGATTTCTCAACCACATGTGATACTATCCTGTTTTCTGCTTTGTGAAATGAAAAGAAGTGATATAAGGACAGGAAATTCTTGCTAGACATTCATTCAGACTTTCTCCTGTATTCAAGTGAGACTAGTGGGCAGTGTATGCTCTCAAGTACCACAGCTTGAGAAATCCCACATACATTTCAGAGGTTTGGGACAGGTCAGTGGAGTATTCTATGGAGGTATCTCTCAGGGTCATTCTCTCCTCCTCTCCTCAGTCCTGAGCCAGTCCGAGCTGGTCTCTCAGATGTCTCAGATGAGCCCTGGCCCTTTCTTGGCCCCGCTGCAGCTGCTGTGAATCTTCCTGTCATCCCTACTGAAGTGTGCGCACTTGGCTCTGTAACGTTGTGGACTCCGGCCCCAGCATCACTTTGTTCTTCAGGTCCCCTTCCCTGACTACTTGGCAAGTTCTCTCCAATCCTAAACAAAAAACATCATGTCTCAGTCATGATCACTTTAGTCAAAAGAAATAAAATTGTATCAAAATTGTATCAAAATTGTAAAATTGTAATATTTTTTGACAAGTCATTTGAAATCTTATTTAACCATTCTCTTGATTGTTTATTTACAGATACAATTTGTCATCTACTTCCCTTTTTCTTCTAACAATGTCTTGATGTTTTTTTTAAGTATAACCCCCTCCTAAGAATTGCCCCTTGTGGGATTTATAAAGGTGATGGATTGAATAGTCATTGTGATGTTGCCGAAGATGCCAGGGGGAAAGAAATCATTCACCAAATCATGCAAAACAGCCACCTACATCAAAGTTATATCATGACTGCAGCATATACTGAAATACCATGAGGCACTACCTTTTATTAAATGTGTCAGTCCAGGAAACATGTCACAGGAAAAGTGCAGAGATGTCAGCAGTGATGACATCACAGGAGGCATTGGTTTAAATCAGACTCAGTTAAGGAATTAGGAATGGAAGATAGACTAAAGCTGTTAACATGGGATATCTTTAATGACCTTGGCAATGGTTAGCAAGAAAGTAAATGGGCTGGCCAACTGAACGGAAGCAGAGTAGTTAACTGGTAACTCTTCATAAGTCAGCCAATACAGTAGGACTGCAATTTAAGCTAATGCAAAGATCTAATTATGTGACAGGATTATGAAAGCATAAGAGCACAGGCAGTAGGGGGCAGTTGTGTACAGGTGCATGCAGAGGGAACAAGAGTCTAGCTACTTTTTTACCTCAGGTGATTGAAGGCTCTCAACCAGTGTGTGCCCAGTGTGTCTTTCCCATTCACCCTTGGCCCTCTCCTGTGACTTCGGGTCCTCAATCCTACAAGGGCCTGGGCCAGTTCAGCTTCATTTCTGTGACCCCAAACCAGTTGGGCCCTTTGCTCTGCATCCTGATCTCCCGCTGATTTGAAAAGATTCTGGAGCTGCCACAAGTTGACATTGCTAAAAATGTTCCCTGAGCCAGTCTTTCTGCTACGCCTCTCAGCCAATCGCCACAGGGGGGCCGGGCCTGCCACCGCGGAGGAAGGAGGAGAAGCCTGTGCAGTTTCCATCCGGTAAGAGTCAAGAAAAGGTGGCATCCACAGGCTCGACTGCGTGATTAGAAACAAAAGCGAAATGTGCGTCAAAACACTTGTCGACAGCTTAAACCAGCAGAGCCCTGCCGGTCAGCTGCCAAGCATCTGCTCTGATTCTCTAATCCTACTTAAGGTGAAGAGACAAGCGTTGTGTGTTCTTTAAAGCCAATTAAAGTACAGGTGTAGCATTATCTGTATTTCTCACAAACACTTTAATCTTGACAAGGAAATAGATGGGTGAGTCCCCTGCGGTCATGGTTGATTTTAGTCAGTCGCCTCTCCATTATTTCAAGATCCTTTATAATCAAGGTCCACTTATGAATTTTTCCGGAGAGAAGGACCAGTCATTTGCCTGCACAAAATAGTTTTACATCTACACAATCTTCTCACATCCAGATTTGCAAATATTGCATTAATGCAGATGGCATTAATTTGGTCAATTATGAGTACATTTGTGCATCTCTTATTTTTAAACCACTTTTGCCCATTGTACTTAATAATAACAGTCCTTAACAAGTTTTTATTGGACTGTTGGGCTCCAGCTCTCGATGCAGATCTTCACTTTGACCTACTTATTCGACTGGAAATTCCAAAGATCTTTGAAAGGCGCCTTTCTTTTTGTTTCCCTCCCACTGCTTGCTAATAACAAAACAAATCATGAAGGATCTCGAACGCTCAAACCCTGCACCTCTCACGTAAGAAGCGGTATATAAGTGACAAAGAGCAATATGTAGAAACACTCGTGTGCTAAAATGCAATTATCCAAACAGTTCAGGCTGATATAGCCGATCTAGCTAACCGGTGGATTTTTCCCATTGCAAAAGAACAAGTATCCTGTGAGCTGCTAAAAAAAAATTATAGAAATAAAAACAATGTTATGACTTACCAGAAAAACAGAATATAAATCCGCAACACTACAGCATCTTGTTCCCTTTCAGTAAACGCTGCCACTCTGGCACCGACGATTCAGTCATAAAACAGTCTGTTTATTCTCCCGACCTGCTATCATGCCTGCCCTCCAGTCCGCTGTCAGTCACGCAATGATGACGCCTCACAGCCAATGAGAAACATTTCTTTTCGTCGGTGCTTTATCTTAACCAATCGGGAGCTAGAGCTTTCTCCTCCCCCAAGGCCACGTAGGGGCGCGAGCTAAAATCCATTGACGTCAGTTAGGCTGACTGGCACGAGACACAGGAGAATGCATTTGATCTCAAATGCGTAAACAAACTGACGCAGGGGCCCTGGACACGAACAAACCATGTATTATTACAAAACTACAAAACTACGAACTTATTGGTGTGAGAGAAAAATACAAATCGATAATACCTAAGGTGAGGGTCCCCTCCTCTTTTGGTGGCATTTATTTAAAGTTACAGGGGCAGTGCGCGGTAATGTGCTCTTCTGTAAATGGGCTAGTATTAGCTGTTAGGTGAGTTATCAACTGCAGCAGCTGGGCAGGTCTAACACAGATAAAATGTAAAACTTCGTAAAAAAAATGTGAAACTTCGTAAAAGCACTAAAAATAAAGGCCAGTAACACCCAACTTTATCAAAACAACCATAATACATAGCTCGTGTCGTTTAGCCAAGTTACATCAAATGGCCACGCTGTTTTGGCCATTGTTTATGCAAGCTCTAAATGATTATGTGTCACAGCTGCTGATGGTTGTTGGCGGTTGTTTTAAGTGCAAACTCGCCTCACATCCTGTCAATATCTCTGTTTTATGCAAACGGAAGGGGGAGGGGGTCACACCCCTCCACCGCCAACCCGGGGGGGGTTGTTCATCTTGGAAGCAGCAGCAGATGCGCATTGTTGAATCCAGAAGCCTTGCGAAGGAGGGACGAGCGTTAGGTTACAGACCTCCCCCTTTTCGTCACCCAGCCCCCAATACTGGATCTACACTGAAAAGTGGGAACGGAAAAGACGAAACATTTAAGGAAGGCTTCTCATCTCAAAACCCCGGGGGCTGCGGAAACAACAGAGCTTTCATTCTTTTCTCCCAAAACTTCTTACCTCTTGGCGCATTCGCTCGACCACAAACCAGGCCCTGTCCTCTCCACCTCCTATATTTTGCAATCTTTTCGCCAGCTGTTTGCAGCTGGCAGAAAGCATCCGCCCTGTTCGGGAATAAGGGACCGAGCGCGATCGGAGGAGAGAGATGCCAGTCCAACCTCCGCAGGTGAGGGAGAATATCCTCAAGTTCCTAAAGAGCTTTTTTGGAATCATCCGCATCCTGCAGATTGTGTTCGGAGCCGGGCTGTGGGTAACCATCGCCGCAAACAAATACGAAGGACCCATTCACTTCGTCCTGTTCGTCGCTGTCCTGTTCTGGCTCCTCACCCTCGCCCTTTTCTTCATCACCATCCTGGATAAGCAGGACCTTGTACCGCTGCTGGGCGGAGAGCGCTGGATGTCCACTAACCTGGCGCACGACGTGGCCGCTGCCGTACTGTACATCCCGGCCATAGGTGTGATGATCTATAAAACGGATCGAAACTCTTACTGCAACCTGGAGCAGTACAAGCACTTCTGTCTGTACAAGGTCTACCTGACGGCCGCCGTCTTCGCCTGCCTGTGCTGCCTGGCTTTCCTCCTCTCCGTTATATATGGGGCGTGCAGGAAGTGTAGAGGAGAGCAAACGGTGATCTGATGTGACAGGGGAGGTGGTGGCAACGGTTTGGGGTGGAGGTGGGGGTAGTAGTGATCTTAGGGTGGGGATGCAATCCACAGCAAGATGATGAATAGTTAACTTCACTGTAATTTAACTCCACAAAATAATCTTTCAACTTAAATCATAAGGCAGAACCATCTGAAAAACAGGGGCCTCATTTATAGAGTGCGAGAGCTTGTGTACCTTGATGTCTATGAAGGTTCTCAGTCAGCCAGGTCAGGGTTAATTCTTGTTAAAATCTTTTTATGGCAACTGGACTTTTGCTTTTGAATTTCTTCCCTTGAAGACATTTCACCTTTCAGTTCAGTCCTGAACTGAAGAAGCCTGTCAGATGAGAGGTGAAACATCTACAGGGGAAGAAATTCGGGTCCAGTTGCCACAAAAAGATTTCGACAAGAATGTATACATTGATATGGTCCAAAGCTGTAGCCGGGCATATCATTCAACATTTCCTTGTTGTGGTCACAACCCCTGATTATTTTTATCTTGTGATTTCATATTTTAAAAGTCCTTTATAAGAGAGTATTGTCAATACCGTTTTAAAAGTATATTTTTTATCTGTTTACATGTTTTTGTATTGCAGCAAATTTTACTGATGTGTCTCGAATCAGACCATTTGTTGATACCCAGTTGCCCAGCTCTGTTTTTATACAAACATTTAGTGCCTTGAGTTTGAATGCTGTTCACCTTCTCAACATTGTTGTGACGACAAAAATATGTAATTGCTGCCATTATGTGCATTTAACTAAATACTCACCCAAGTGTTCTTCATGTAAAACCAAAGATGAAAAAGTTGAAGAATAAAGAGCAGTAAGTGACAGTTGGTCTCTGTGATTATACACTTGGCTATTCTTATAAAAGCAGATGCACTGTGTTCAACCCCAAGTGCTCTCAGCCAAATTTAGAGAAAGACTGGGGCACTTAAAGAAATTATGCCCATGGTGGCTTCTCCAAATGAAACACACATTTTAGAAGTTGAACAACAGAAGCCCCAAGGAACTTCCTGTTGGGAAATTAAAGCTTTGGCAAATCAGCAGGGATCATTCATGTGCTGTGTGCCACTGAACCACAGGACAGACAGATTCTTAAAGACTATCTGTGCCTGTAATAACTGACAATACAGTGACAATGTCACAAATATGATCTATGATGAAGAAAATGTGGTGTGTAAGAGTTATCTGGCTTTTGGAAGAAGGGTGTGATTATCTGGGAGGAGGTTTATTCATACCATAATAGTCTGTTAGGGTTCTTGAAGTTGGCTAAAGTTCAGCCACTCAAAAGGAAGCCAAGCTAAGGAGGATGATTCATGGTAAAAGCTATTCTTGTCGGCTTGCTAGTTGCCTAAATAAAGTCACGCCAATATCCTGCGCATAGTAAGCACAAAAGAGCATTTCATAATGTGAGAAAACCTGCATAGTTTGAGATTTGCATCTAATACTTTGTATAAGATATTTTGTTAAGTTTGCAGATCTGCAATATGAAAAATCAGTGATAACACTAATGACAAGTACCAGCAGCCCAAATAAACAAAGTTCTCATTTATTTGTTTATTTAAAACACTTTGAACAAGATTCTTGTGTAGTCTGAACACTTTAGATACTGTCAGAAAGGAGCATGTGCTGCTGTAAAGAGTTTCTATCTAGACTTAAATTTGCCTGAGTAACGTAATCCTTCCATATGTGCAGTACAAAAAGCAAAGGCAACAAAAATGCAGTGGAGATTCCAATATTAAATCAGCAAATTTCCAAGTCATGATTGATAGTTTAGCAAAGATGAGAAGTCTTAATGTTCGGATACTCACCAATTTTGGATGTTAATAATTAAGAGTAGACAGAAATGCGTTTGGAAGATCACAGATAATTGATAATTATGTGGTATTTGATTTGTGTTGCATTTTCCTCAGAATTTATATATTCTGAAAAAAAAATCACAGCACAGTAACTCATCCTCTGGCATCAATGACCATTGGAAGCCATTGCAAGAGGGGAACACAGTGTAAATGCAAGCATCAAGTGCGGGGTGACATCTGGGATCTGACTTTCAGGATTTGAAGGGTTAATGTTGACCAGCTGCAGCAACGATATAAATCTAGCACTTCTAAAAGGAAAAGAGTCCCTCACCCCCCACCCTCTCCCCTTCTGAGACGTTTCAGGGAAATGTTGTCTGTCCACGTGTCGGTGCCTGTGAAAACACACAGCCCAACAGAGACAGTACACAACAGTCCAGTATGTTGTAAACAATGATATTGAGACCAATCATGAGTCACAACTATAGCATATGCTGACAATTAGAACTGGAAAAGTATTCTCCACATTAACCCTGAAATCTTGTTTGAATATACCACACTTCTCCACCATTTGTGGATGTCAGTACAGATTTTTCAAAAGCTAGATCATCCTTAAACACTTATGATGTTTAAGGATGAACATGAAAATCAGTTTTAACAGGTAATTGCCCAAGTCTGGAATCCTTGTTACCTTCATGCACCACAAGGGTGTGGAGACCACAACAGTGAGGTTGTTGTATTTCTTTCCAACTACATAGTGAGACTGTAAAGAAAACACAGACCATTTGGTCATTGAAGCAACATTGAAGCAAAAGCCAGGCTCTTTTCTTGGTTTGCCAATTGTGTGAGATTTTCTTTGGCAACACAGCCAAAGCAACATTTCCTGTACATACTCTTTTCCACACCACTGAAAAGGACCAACCCCGCATACCCACTCCGAATAGTCTTTTCTGGCCATCTGTGAAATGATTGCATCGAGGACCGATGTCCATGCCAATATTGTCTGATTTCTCTGCTAAAATGTACAGTGAACGAAGATGGCATAGCTGTGATCCATATCTATGATTAAATTACCAGTGAGATCTAAATTGAATGTCAACATCTCATTTAAGAATGTGAAAATTTTGTAAACAAAATTTATATTGTGCATCACTGGAACTAAAAAGTTCAACTTTTTTGCATCACTTTTAGATGGTCTATGTCATGACAGAGGGCCGTCATGTTAACAAACATTTATAAATGTACATATTTAAACAGTAAATCAATTCCAGATGTTTCTTAGATATTAATATTCATCTACAAGTTGTCGGTTCAGCACATACAGGAATCTCTTATATAGACTGCATGACCCGATCTTCTGAACTTAAAAGAGTTGGGTATTGTTTGAAAAATTATTTTGTAAGCTTTTTAAAATTAATCAGGTGTACTTATAAAGTATGAGATCTACAATGGATTAAAGGTGAACCTAAAAACTTTGCAAGTGAAGGAAATAAAGTTGTATGATTTCTTCCAGAACATAGTATGTTTTCTCCAAAGGTTCACTAAAGCAGGTCCCTAATAATAAACATACACAGCAGTTGATGGGTTCTGGAAGTATTTCATCAATCTTCCCTGTCCAGAGACTGTGTAGTTTCAAACTATCTGCATTAAATAGTTGTCATTATTTCATATACCATTGAGTGCACTACATGTACACATATATGAGATTTATTCACAGAAACAACCTCACAGTAGCACCCTCAGGTTTTCATTAGATACTGCTTTTGTGTACATTCCACTGTGGAAGACAGGAAAATAGGGGTTTGGGAAACAGCAGAACAAGTGAAAATTCTTCAAAAAAGAAGAAAAGGAAAATAATGCAAGACATAAGCAACATGTTAGACCCTGAAGATGGCCTCCGGTACTCATCAGTTTATTGCTTCCGAGCATGCTGTTTGGGAGTAGTGCTTCCACATCTGTTCCAGCAGCTTTTGCCCTGCAGATATTTCTGAATGGGCACAGTGTTCGTGTATTGCAAGACGGCAATGAATGCCAGTGGTGGGAAATGATAGCTATTTATGGAGCAATTGCCCTCTTGTTTCCAATCCTCAGCAAGACAGAGAATGTTTTGCAGTGTGAATGTGTTGGCGAGAGCAAGGGAGAAAGTCAAAGAGGAAGTAAAGTGAAGTATTTTCCCATCTGACATTTATGACGGGAGTGCATGCAGAGCAACACCTCCATCATTTTGACATTTAATCTCATAAAAAATATCCTTCCAAATATGGAATTCGGCATGATGTTTGATTTTCCCATGACTAAAGTCCAAAGAACTAACTCCAAGGAACTCTCATCACAAGCCTTTTGAAATGTTAAACGGTGTTAACAGACTCTGTAGTTTACACATGAACACGGCGGCACCAAATATTTTGTTGTTTCAAGGACAGACAGATATTACCCGTCTCTGCCTGTCCTTGGATCTGTCCAATGCAGCGAAGACTGGCAGATTTTTGAGTAAAGCATTCATCAGCAATTTATCTGTATTTGCATAGAATGGGTACTTGGGTAGCAGTGCCTGTTCCTTATATTGTGTTATTAACAAATTTGTAGGTTTAAGTTAGCTCACAGTCAGACATATTGCTGACAATTTACTGTCCAGTAACATTACTTCCTGATGAAAAAGAGATCAGTTGGACAGGCCAAAAAAACATACTGAGTTTTGTGCACATAGGCCATCAAAAAAAGGGTAGAATTACTCAATGGGGAAGTCCTCTACAGGCTGTTATGTGGCCACACACTTAACAACTCCGATCGGAAATGTGTACCAACCTGAATGTGTGTGTTCAGCTGTATTTAGGAAAATAGGGAAACAAGGTATTTTCAAACCAGACAAATGTCCCTTAAGAAAGTCCAGTTTTGGGGAGTACTACCTTCATTATCAAAATGCAATATCATGTAGTAAAATATGAAGTTTAGTTTAATGATGGTGTTTAGGAATGGGGGCTTGTTTAGCTTTTCTGAGTTTTGTAGTAACTTTTCCATATCCTTTCATAGAATGAATTTTCCCTCAAGCAGAAATTTCCAACAATGTTTGGTCAAAAACTGAATTTGACTGGGAATGAAACCTAATTTCATGAGTTTGGAACTTAGGGAAGCAACTAATGATTTTCAACTGATTTGTCCACAAAAGTCTACTGGTGTGTGAACATCAAAAGTGTGATAAAATGTTGATCACTGTTTCTCAAACTTTATCATGGTGTCTTGTTTCATTGTAACTTTAAATCTAGAAGTCTAATTCATGTTGCGAAACATTGAAAATGTAGTGAAATTCACTTTTAGTGATGAAAAATCTGAGAAATTTGTAGGTTTTGCCTTTAAATTTGTCTCAATGCTCTGTGAAAACAGTTACAATGGATTTAATTTAAATCTATTTCATTTTGTGCAGCTCCTAATGTTGAAGCTATCGCTGAGGGGAGATTAACATCTGAAAGCTGGCCATATTCCAATTCCTTTTTAACAAGCATATCTACATTTAGATTTGATGTTATATTTTCTCACTTTTTATAACTCAAATCTATTGTCAAAACAATGAATGAGCTGTATGCTGTATAGCTAGTGAACCAAGCTTTGAAAATTACTCCCCCCCCACCACACAGGTACAAATCCTTTTCACGGAAAATGGATTATGATAACTGTTTCATGAACTGAATTAAATCAATTTTGAGCTCATTAAAGATCGTATTTAAAAAAATCCAATGTTACAATGAGATAACCCTATGGGTTCATCCCTATAGAGAGAGCTATATGGGGTAATGTGGTGATAAAACCTTCAATGAAAAGTCAATGCAGTACAATGTACAGCATAAAGGTCAGGATCCGGGGCTTCCGATGACGCCCACTATTCTTATTGGTGGAAAAACGAAAGATGCTCGTTTTTCTGGAATTTGATTGGACATAAAAACCAGGAAGTGTTGCATTAACTAATCCATGCGATAAAAAAATCTTTATCGCACGGATTCTGGTGGGCCAGTCCATTCGCCCGGAGTTCTTAGTCAGCATCCATAAGATCGAGATATTTTTGGAAACCACAGTTTCTGTTTTTTTATTGCTGGGCTGACATTTTTTCCCTCGATCATGGCTGCTTATAAGTTAGTTCTCATTCGCCATGGGGAGAGCAACTGGAACCAGGAGAATCGGTTCTGCGGCTGGTTCGATGCAGATTTGAGTGAAACCGGAGAAAAAGAGGCTAAGAGAGGCGGACAGGCTCTCAAAGGTTTGAAATCTGGTCCTTGTCACCCATCGACCCCTGTGTTATATCGGACTTGCTGAATGTCATTACACGGTTACGATTGCATAATGGTTCCTGCAGCAGAGCGCGCAATGAATGCATTAGGAAGATGTGAAAACGTGCGGAAGGGATACCTTCTTAAAATTCGACGGTGCTGGAGCTGTGGTGCATGAATGAGGAAGAGGAGAGTGCATGTAAAGCTTGACAATTGCAAAATATATATAAAATGATTACCATCCACCTGATTTGAACCTTCAGATATCTCACTGCACCCGTTTGTTCAGAGGATAGAATAGAATGCAATAAACAGAAAAAAATAGAAAATGATCCCGGCTGGTAAAGTATAATGTAAAAGCAGCAGGGTGACAGAGCAAAAAACCATCACCAACAAACTACATTTAAAATATTGACTTCTGAATTAAATTACACCGCTGTTAGGGCTATTTTTGGTGTTTTTGTAATATCATTAGAAATCATTTTATTAATAATGTTTCATTAAATGATTTTATTAAAAATGTTATTAATAAAATGTTTTCTAATGGAAAATTAAATACTATAAATACTAAAAATTAAATACTATAAAATGTATAGTATTGGAGGCAATTTTTGCTGATTTTCATGCAACAAGTGCAGGGCCTCGTGGGGGTGCAACTGCTGTATTCTCAGTGGTTGACAAAATATGCAGATCTTTCAAGGAGGTCACTGTTGAAACACCTTCGTCTAGAAATACTCAGTTAAAACTCTTAAATTTAAAAATGTGGCTAGAAAACCAGCAAGGAGGTATTTTCTGCAAAATGCGTGACTAAATAAAAGTACTAATTATGGGTATGTGTCACAAAAAAAAAAACATGAAAGTATTTTAATGTTTACTGACCTGGAGCTAGTGCTAAATACTTTTGGTGGATTATAGTAATTGGTTTCGTTGGTGTTATATAGACATTTAGTATGCATTTTGTAGCACCTTGCACACGAACATTGCACCACATTTTTCTAAGGTAATAAAACTGATAATGTAAACAACCTGTTTGTGAGTTTAACTAAATCATAAATGCTATTGCAAGTTTTTTTTGTGTACAATCAACCCTATAACTGTACTTAATATTTAGTTCCTCTCCATCACAAGTCAAATATAAAATATAAGGAATTAATATATTAGTTAGGATCTTGCATTTCTCTTTTTGAAACAATCTACAAGTGTGATCATGTGTATGAGTGTAACACCAGTGTCTCTCATTTTCTAAAACTTACAGATGCCAACTTTGAGTTTGATATATGTTACACCTCAGTGTTGAAAAGGGCCATCAGGACACTGTGGCTGGTGCTTGACAGCATTGACCAGATGTGGGTGCCTGTACATCGTACCTGGCGTCTCAATGAGCGCCACTATGGTGGTCTTACTGGGCTTAACAAGGCTGAGACAGCTGCCAAGCACGGTGAAGCCCAGGTTAAGATATGGAGGCGCTCATTTGATATCCCACCTCCCCCTATGGATGCAGGTCATGACTACTACACTATCATCAGCAAGGTAAGATAGGGATATCTGCTATTCATACTCTCAGACAAGATGCTTTTGTTGGTCTGTGAGGCAAAAATGATTGAGTACATATTGGCTAACTCAGTCCACTCAGGAATCACATAAAAAAGTCATGTCTGAAGCTGATTCCTGCACCAATACAATGAAACCAAATTTGCCACCATGGATAAGTGTCTCAAGACGTCTAGAAAAAAGATTTTATAAAAAGGTGTGGGTGTCTCTATTCATTGCATAACTTTCCAGCAGCCATTCATTTGCAAAACGCAGCTGTAGCTTGAACATACTATTTGGTAACACAAGTCCAAAGCTGAGTTAATAGATGACCTATTGGTTCAAGTTCAAAGTTCGTCTTTGGTATGAGCAATTAGAAAATTTGTTAAACTCATTGATAATCACTATCAAATTGAATGGAAGAATTCATTGATATTGTGCAAAAACAACATGCCTTTAAAAATACTGGCATGCATTCCTTGTTGTATTGCTTAATAGGTGGTATTCAGCGTCAGGACAGTGAAAGTATCAATACACTTTACATGCAATATGTTTAAACTGTGGTGAAGCATCATGGATTTTATTTGATAATGAAAACTGGGATACATAAATATAATGTTGGCAATTCAGTATCTATTTTTAACACTTTAAATTATTTCTATTAATATGACAATTCTTTGTAAATATATAACAAGTAAATCAACTTTTTCCCAACAAGTTAGTAAATTAAGCAGAAAAAAAATTTAACCTGTATATTGGAAATGATTCACGTTTAAAGGTTCAGCAGACCTGGTAATTAAAAAGAAATTACCTGAAATTTATCATCAGATTGTTTTTCCAGATCATCAAGTTATCAACTTGAAACTTGACAAAATACGGAACACAAAATCTTACAAAAAATAACCTAAAAGTCATCAAGAAATTAAAAGAAACCTGTCAAGAAATTACTTCAAAATTGGCAACTATTTATAAAGATTAAGTAGTTGTATAGTATATACTATATATATATTGCATCAGAAAAAGTGAATGCGGAACATAAGAGATGTGAGGGATTAAAAAATACTAAAAAAATGTGAACAAAAAAATAAATGTAAAAGATGAATGAATAAAAAATCAATAAATCGGATAAATAAAAAGGCTCTTTAATATAGAGTTATCTGCTATGTATTGAGTACCTATTTTCGGGTCTTGCGTATTTGACATACATATATAATTACAGTATTTTCATTTTAGGATCGACGCTATGCAGATTTGACTGAGAACCAGCTTCCTTCCTGTGAGAGCCTGAAAGACACCATTGCGAGAGCACTGCCCTTCTGGAATGAGGAGATCGCCCCTCAGATCAAACAGGGAAAGAGAGTTCTCATTGCTGCTCATGGCAACAGTCTGAGGGGCATCGTCAAGCATCTGGAGGGTGAGTATTTTATTTCATCATGCAATACCACTACTATGATATTATAAGTCTTTTCCTTCCGTCCTTTTTAACTGCAAATAACGATTATTTGCAGTATTTGTACACTTCACTGGTTATCAAAAAGTGGCACTGAGGGGCAGCAAATGTTACCTCACAGCAAAAAGATTTGTAGTTTGATACCGCCTGGGGCCTTTTGCGTGTTTTCATGTTCTCCCGTGTCTATGGGGTTTTCTCTGTGCTCTCTGCTTGCCTCCCAAATTCAAAAACATGCCGTTTGTTAAATTAAGACTCTAAAATGCCCAGACGTGTGAATGAGACAGTGAATCATTGTACAGTATGTCTCTACATATGGCCCTATAATCCACTGGCGACGTTTGACAGCTAGTCCTGGCAGCAGATCTACCACGACCATGATACAGTATGTCATTTGGACAGTGATTGAATGAATGCTTTCGCAAAGTAATCATGGGAAGTAAATGTCCTTTACTTTTTTATTCATTAGCTGTGGATATCAGAGAAAAATGTCAGGGTACTGTGTGACAGAAGACTATCTTCCAGAATAAAAGGAAAGGTGTAGAAGACAGTAGTGAGATCAGCGATGCTGTATGGCCTAGACACAGTTCCAATGACGAAAAGACAGGAGGCAGAGCTGGAGGTAGGTCGCAGAGATGAAGATGCTAAGGTTCTCTTTGGAAGTGACCATTATGGATAGGATCAAGAATTAGTCTATCAGAGGAACAGCACACGTTAGATGTTTTGTAGAGGTCAGAGAAGCCAGACTGAGATGGTTCAGTCATGTACAGACAAGGGATAGTGTATATATTGGTAGATGGATGCTGGAATTGGAGCTCCCAGGCAGGAGGTCTCAACAAAGACCAAAGAGAAGATTTATGGATGTAGTGAGAGAGGATATGAAGTTAGTTTGTGTGAGACAGGAGGATAGGGTTGAGAATAGGGTTGGATGGAGAAGGTTTATTCACTGTGGCGACCCCTGAAGGGAAAAGCCAAAAGGAGAAGAAGAAGCATATATAGTATCACAATACAATCAATTTCCTAAATAGAGAAGTCTGATTGTAAAATGAGTGTTTCTGATCAGTGTAATGCTATTTATTGAGATATCTTAGCTCCTCCAGTTTCCCTCAATGTCATTGGCCCAGTGCCTTCTGCGTGTGTATGTATGTATGTGTGTGTGTGTGTGTGTATTACATATTGTCCAGCTGTACTACAAATGACTGCTAGTAACTATTATTTTTTTGCTTCCCTCTATAGGAATGTCAGATGAGGCCATTATGGAATTGAACCTGCCAACAGGAATTCCCATCCTCTATGAGCTTGACAAAAACCTGAAGCCAGTGAAGCCGATGCAGTTCCTGGGAGATGAGGAAACTGTTCGCAAAGCCATGGCGGCAGTAGCTGCTCAGGGAAAGGCTCGGAAGTAATAGTAGTGTAACCCAAATAAACATCAAAACTATCACAATTTCTATTAGTTGTACCGACTGGGAAAAAAACAAAACAAGAAGAAAGTCTTGTGAAATGGGCCTGTCTGTGACTCTCTGTGCAATGTTCTGATCATGATGACTTAAAAGAAAATTATAACTGTCTGTAAAAGGTGGGGAAGTGTAGTATTCATTTTGGACATGAATTATTGTAGTCTGTAATCATTTTTAAATGTTGTCTTTTTAACCTTAAAACTTAACCTTTAAGGTTAAGTATTAGACTTGTAAATCCTGCAACAAGGGTGCTATTGTTCTTTCTTCATCTTTCAAAGCATTTGTTTGAAGTATTCCATGGATCTAATTTACATTTTATTGTCTAGAGCTGAATGGCTCATTAAAAACTGAATGGCCTTTTGTATTTTCTTTAGCAGAGTAATATTTACATCCGACATACATTGTTGTCTGTACTGTGCAACAATCTTCTCCATACATTCCATAAAGATTACTGCTGCTTAATGCTGCTCCAAATCCAACATTTGGATTATACTAACCTTGTTTCATTACAATGCTGAAAAATTAACAGAAGAGCTATGGAAATCTTACCAGTATTGGTGCATTGTATACCACATGTTAACATTTCACGTGTCATTTCCTCTTGATATTGTAGTTGTGATGTGCCCCTAAGCCTTTTGTATGATGCCCACCACTGGCCTGCCAGCATTCTGGGTGATAATTGCAACAATCTGCAATGATTTGCTTTCAGATGATGGAACATGTCAAGTATTGTCAGACTTCCTGTCTATTTACTATTGCCATTGCACCCCAAAACCCATGATTTAATAAATTATTAAACATTATCCACAAATTTGGATCTTGTGTGTGTTAATCGGCATGTATTCAAGATTTTTATTGCCATGCATGTTGTAAGAATGTGGTGATTCAGACAATGCAATAAAATTCTTACTTTGTATGCTTCCTTCACACCAGGTGGGTAGCATAAGAATAACTAACGATTACACGAAACAATGCGACAAAATATAACTGTATTGACGACAGCTCGCATAGATGTACCAAAAACAGTACAGGCAGTAAGAAGTTTATTGCGCAGTAATAATTTAAGAACGGAACAAATAGTAACTTAAGAGGGAAACATAAAATTAGGGAGGGGGAGTAAAGTGGCTCTTGTGCAGTGTTGGCAGTGTTGTGTCGCTCTGATGTAAAGTGGGGTGTGCTGCTTTTTCCTCCTAGGATCAATAATCATCTCCATGGTCTTCCAGTATTTAAGGAGAGATTATTATCTTATTATTTCTTGCCACTTCTGTCCTGCACAATGTCTCCTCCCCAAAGGTGATCAGTCCAATGACCGTGGTGTCATCCGCAAACTTCAGTTAGTCTGAGACATCACGCAGCCAGGTGAAGAGGGTGTACAACAGAGGACTTGGCACGCAACCCTGGGGCTCCCTGTGCTTACAGTTCTGATGCCTGATGTCCAGTTTCCAACTCTGACCTACTGGGGACTGTTTGTTAGAAAGTGCAGCACCCAGTTGCAGAGGGAATGTGTCAGACCAAGGTTGAAGAGCTTCTGAGTGAGTCTGTGGGATAACTGTTGAATGCTGACCTGTAGTCGGTGAATGGCATTCTGACATAGATGTCCTTGCCCTCTAAGCGTATGAGGGCTGTGTGGAGGGCTTTTGGGACAGCTGTATTGAACACATGGTCAGTGGACTGTTTTTCCCCTATGGATATTGTAGTGGGTCCAGGTTATCTGGGATGGTTCTTTTAATGTGGGTCATGACTATCTTTTTCAAAGCACCTCATTAACATTGAGATGAGTGCGACGGGTAAATACTCATTGTCAAGAGTCATGATTCACAGTGTTTATTGTCATGCGTACAGTGTGGAAATGTATTTCCCTGACAGTGAAATTCTTTCTTCGCTGTCCGCAGTGCATTTGCATAGATTTTCTTGGAGAGGGACACAATTGTAGTGAACTTAAAGCAAATGGGAACAGAGGACAGGGAATGTGTATTGGAGAATGTATTGAATGTATTGAACACGCATGAGACATGCATGTAAACACACCACTCCGGATTGTAGCGATGGGCTAATTTGCATCCGTTGTCCCACAGTTGCTCTCACTAACACACTGTCATTCATCCTGACCTATTGTACATGTTTTTTAGTGGTAGGGGAAACCGGAGTACCCGGAGGGAACCTCCACAGACACAGGGAGAACATGCATACTCTACACAGAAAGGCCCCGTCAGGCCCGGGAATCAAACCCGGGACCTTCTAGCTGTGAAGCACAAGCACCAACCGCTGCACTACCGTGCTGAAAAGGTGAAAAGGTCCATGAAGATGTCTCTCAGCTTTGTTGAGCCGGTACTGAGTGGCCGACTGGCGATATTGTCCGGGCCAGCTGCCTTCTCAGGGTTTGTCCTCCTCAGAGCCGAGCTCAACTCTGCCAATGACACAGAGAATGGTGTGTGCTGAGTGTCTCAAGCAGCAAGAGTTCCAAAGGATGAGTTTGGGGCTTCGAAGTAGTGAGCATCTGGTAGTGAGCTTGAACCGTTTGTGGACCCTGGAGTTACAGTCAGTCGCTGACAGAGCTTCCCAGTGCCATGGTGGTGTCTTGGAAGGGTTAGACTGTCAACTAGAGATGACAGCTTTGCAACCATTCTCCTCTCTCCCACCCTCTCCAAGAGTGCATCCTGGGGCTCAGAATTGCCTTCTATGCCAGTGTGTTCAGTCTCTGTAGGTGAGACGCCCCTCACCCAGCAGACCCTTCCAGAAAAACTCACTGGAGGTCTTCAGGAGTGTTCTCAGGAGTGTTACCCAAAACACCGTAGTCTCCTCAATAGGTTGAGTCTTTTAGAAAGAAGCTGCATGAGCTGACCATCTGAGCTGTCCAGTTCATTATTCAGATATGATGTCACAATTGAGAACTGATGATGTCACAGAGGAAGACAAGCCCAATACCAAAGTAATAGTGTGATGTCCTGTGGAAAAGAGCAATGTTTTTCATGTCCCTGGCAACAGTTGGAGAGAGACGGTAACAATCTAACCATGATGAAGAAAAGATTTCATTTTTCAAACAAACACTGAGGGAAAACAGGAGGTGGAGGTACAGGTCGTTTTTGTACCTCACTGAAAAAGATCGAGTGCCAATCTATTTCTGTTGGCAATACATTCCTTCAGTCGTGCTAGAAGTGAGGAAGCGGACAGCAGTGGAGACACTACTGAGCAACAGACTGGACTTTTTGGAATTCAGAAGAGAGCAGACAACAAATACATTTGTAAGAAAATATGTATTCATTTTTAAGAACGATGTAATTTCACCTAAAAATATATCCATACCCCGACACAGTAGATGGCGGTATTCATCCTTCGGGAGGTAGCTTGGGATGTGGGAAAACATCCGGACTTCAAGGTCCACAATGCAACGCGTGTAAAATCTTCAGTAGTGCTCCTGGCGGGAGATGGTCAATGTTGCGATGTTTTTAGAAATTGTACTGTGAGTTACTGGCGCTGTCAGTGGTTATCCACCGACAGTGTAATTTCCAAAATGAGAAAAGGTGCAGAAAATCAAGGACACACTCTAGGTAAGAAAATAGTTCGCCTTCCGATGCGAGTTCCGGAGACATTGGTCAGCTAGCTAAACACTTCCTCAAACAACGTCTTGCAAATATGCAGTTAATGCTTGATTTACAATTTTTCCTTTGTTTTGCATTTCGCCCGCGGAATCGCCTCGTTGTTCGGGAAAGTCGCCCCACAGCAATTAAATGTAGTAAAACAGAATACACGACCATTATTATTTCGTTAGTGTCATTGCTAGCATGGCTAGTTGATGGTTTTGCTACATTCTGGCACAATAATTATGACTTTACTGTTTTTAACCGTTGTTTGCGTTTGTTTATGCATGAGATTTTCGAGTTTCTCGGCACCATAGTTCTCAGAATGTCATTTGGTAAGGATTTTACTGCGGGTGTGTTCGGCAAGTTTGAACTTAATGATGGATGTGGCAGGTGTTCTACTGTAACTTCGCTGAACACGGTGGAATTATTGACGTCAAAAGTTGAGAAATAGGTGTCTTGCCCTTTTCTGCCACAGGTACGATAGTGATGTGCTTTTAACACTAAGAATAAGCGTTGCCTGACCAAACTGCTTCACACGCCGATGCCAACAGATTTAGTGTACGGAAGGTGCAGGTTTTGATCAAGATCTGGTCCTGCGTTGAGTATATCTGGAATAAGGCTCATGATATGTCAGTGTTTTTCATATTTTATAAATCAGATGACCATTTTGCAAATTTGTGTTTAAATACATAAACATGGCGATTATATCTCATTCACAAAAATGTTAAATATGATATATAATCTTCGGTTGATGTGTCTAAGAAACTCAAGATTTCTCATAAAACTTCAAATACTCTGATACCCTCAACTTTTAAATGTCAAATTATGTCAAAAAATATAGAAGGCAGTAAGACGTACATCACTTAATTTTCCACAGACTATAACAACTCCCCTATGTAAGAAGCCCCTATATTGGGGGGGCAAACTACGGCCCGCGGGCCACATCCGGACTGTTTTTTATTCTGGCTCGCCAAAGGTTGGTACATACTTGATGTGAATGATTGAATGATTGGATCAATGAATGTGAGAGCTCACATAAGAGATAATTTCATTTTTGGAGCTACTTGAGAATTTTCCTGAGCTGAATGACACATATTGGCTTTGTGATTTAGCCTTTAATGTGGACATACTGACATTCATGAATGAGCTGGACGTGAAGCTACAAGGGAAGAACCGGTTGTGCATGAAATGCAAGCAAACGTAAGAGCCTTCAAAACCAATCTGGTTTTATTTTCAAAGCAAATGTCTGTTAACAAATGTAAACTGTTAACAAATGCTTTTTTTTTTTTTTTTTTTTTTTTTTTTTTAAATTTTTATATGTATCGTATCTTGTACTGACCCGGCCCGTCTGTCAAATTTTAAAAGTCAATCGGGCCCCTGAGCCAAAAGTTTGCCCACCCCTGCCCTACATCCTCATTATTTGTCTCTTACAGGACGCTTAAAGAATACTTCTCCGCGAGGATTAAAGCTACAGGTTGGTCGAAGTCCCATATTGTAATTGCATAGTAATTGTCATTACTTAGGTTCCCACATTTTTGTGTTTACATTTTCCAGTTTGTGTATGTTGTTTGGCGAGAGGATGCAGAGGATAGAGTTAGAGGGAGGTCAACTCCCTATGGGATACCCAACAGAGAACGGCCAGAGACAAGATTTTTTAAAATTTTCAAACAAAGCTGAGTGATCACCTTAAATTGAAAATGAGCTGTACAATTGTGTTTTAAACCATTTTGAGATATAGTGATATATTTCATTCTTAACTTTGTTTTGTCAAGTATACAGAAATTTCAATGCATATTTATAGAATCTTGAAATATATACCCCTAAGACTGAAAGTTGAGATTATCATATTTTTTTGCGATCAATATTGCTAATTGCTAGTTAATATCTTTTTCAAAACATGGATGTGGTAATATCATTGACCAAACATCAAATTTGTGGTGATATGATAAAGACAACTAGAATTTTTCAGTGGATCACCAGTTCTTTTATCATTATTCTTTTGCTATTCTTTCACTCTGACATTCACAGTCATGACAACATACCCATACATAAGAACCCTGTTCTTAGGAGAACATTGCAGGGGACTGAAAACTGAATGCTTGTGTCATTAAATTTGTTTATTCTGCTGAAGGACCTCACCCTTCAGCTGAATTTCTTGTCTAACATCACATAATTTCTCCCAGATACTCCAATGAAACCATCTCAAGTCACTAACTGGCTTTTGCACCCTCCGCCAAGGAGAATATTGCCACTTCACCACCCTGAACTGTGCACTGGAGCCAGACCAAGTGTACTGCACCAGTCTTCTAATCCTATGGGACCAATCCATTCATCAGGGATTTCAAGTCTGTCCCATCCTGTATCCCCTCATACAAGGAAGGATTTAAAACTGCCCTTGCCCTCTCATGTCAAGAAAGATCAAGTGACCAATTCATTGGCCTCTTCTAACACAGAAAGAAAAGATACAACAGTACAAAGGCAAGAGTCAACAAAGGTACAACACTTTATTTAATGTAATCCGTCTTCTAGCTGTCTTATAGTGCTGTACTGATTTGTCTACTAATTTGACCTATTGGCCTTAATCCATTGAAGACAGGGGTCATTTCACATGAGTGTGACTCGGAGCTAAGTGCAAAAGGTGAAAGTGTGGTGTATTTTCATCACCCTTAAAACAGTAGTAATTTTTTTTTTTGTAACAAAACCTTGCAGGTTTTCCCCTAAACTTGAAGCAGTATGCAATATCTATCGTAACGGACCCTGTCAACAACTTACGTGCACCTGATCCATAATGCTATTTCACTTCATTAAGAATTTGGTGCTGCTGGTCAAGTTCAATCTCTGTATCTGTGGATAACTTTTCAAGTTCATTTTTGCTGTGAACTGCACTCGCTGCGGGATGTGTTGACCAGGATTTTATCTCCACTTTCCAAAAAAGATACATGTTATCACATTGGAGTCCGTTTTTGCAGTCCAGCAGAATTTCTATACAAAAGTGACTAAAGTTGCCATTTTATTTCAGCCTTCAGAACAACAGTTGTCTATAGAGAAGGGCGTTGTGATGTCCTAGAACTGATATGCATCTAGTTTTATTATAGCACACTGGGCTCAAAGTAGCTGAAAATAATTGTATTTTATTGTCTTAACTTCTGTTTACCGAGCTATGGCTTCATGCCTAGGAAGAGTACTACAGATGCAGTATTTGCATTGAGAATGCAAATAGAAAAGTACAGAGAAGGCCAGAGGGAGCTGCATTGTGTTTTTGTAGCCCTAGAAAAAGCATATGACAGGTTGCCAAGAGAGGAGCTGTGGTATTGTATGAGGAAGTCTAGAGTGACAGAGAAGTATGTTAAAAGTAGTGCAGGAAATGTATGCTAGCTGTGAGACACTGGTACGGTGTGCTGTAGGGGTAACAGAGAAGTTCAAGGTGGAGGTGGGACTCCATCAGGGATCAGCTCTGAGCCCCGTCTTGTTCGCAATGGTGATGGACAGGCTGACAGATGAGGTTAGACGGGAATCCCTATGGACCATGATGTTTGCGGATGACATTGTGATCTGTAGTGAGAGCAGACAACAGGTAGAGGAAAATCTAGAGAGGTGGAGGTATGCTCTGGAAAGGAGAGGAATGACAGAATATATGTGTGTGAATGAGAGGAACTCGGATGGAATGGTGAGGCTACAGGGATTGGAGATCAAGAAGTTGGAGGATTTCAGGTACTTGGGGTCAACAGTCCAGAGCAACGGAGAGTGTGGAAAAGAGGTGAAGAGATGGGTCCAAGCAGGTTGGAATGGGTGGAGAAAAGTGTCAGGGGTACTATGTGATAAAAGACTATCAGCCAGAATGAAAGGAAAGTGTACAAGACAGTGGTGAGACCAGCAATGCTGCATGGCCTAGAAACTGTTACAATGACCAAAAGACAGCAGGCAGAACTAGAGGTTTCAGAGATGAAGATGTTGAGGTTCTCTTTGGGAGTGACCAGGATGGATATGATCAGGAATGAGTCTATCAGAAGAACAGCACATGTTAGATGTTTTAGAGAGAAGGTCAGAGAAGCCAGACTGAGATGGTTCGGTCATGTACAGAGAAGGGATAGAGAATATATTGGTAGACGGATTCTGGAATTGGAGCTGCCAGGCAAGAGGTCTTGAGGAAGACCAAAGAGAAGATTTATGGACGTAGTGAGAGAGGATATGAAGGTAGTTTGTGTGAGAGGAGGATACGGAGAATAGGTTTAGATGGAGAAAGTTGATTCGCTGTGGCGACCCCTGAAGGGAAAAGCAGAAAGAAGAAGATTTCTGTTTACTGAGCTGTGTATTTTTAAAGCTCGATTTTTAATAAAAGTATTGATAATAAATTTAGTGTACATGAAGCTTCAGTTATTTTAACAGATTTTGGAACATCTTATTTCTGAGTTTTTGATTTTTTTTTAATTGCGAATGAAATTAAAATAACAACTGAAATTTGTTTTCAAATGTTGAAACTGGAGCTTTCATGTTTTCCCCATGTCTTCATGGGTTTCTCTGGTTTCCTTCTGCAGTCCAAAAACATACAGGAGATTAATTGGAAAAATTGTCCAGATGTTTGAATGATAGAGTGAATGGTTATTTGTCTCAATATGTGACCCTGCGATCAACTGGCGTCCCCGGTCCAGGATGTATCCTGCCTCTCATCCAGTGACAGCTGGGATAGGCTCCAGCATCCCTGTGACCCTACATACAGAATAAGTGGTAGATAATGAATGAATGAATGAATGAATGAATTGCTGATACTTGCCAGCTTATAAGTAATCTTACCTACATTAACCTGGCAAATATTCAAGACATTCTTGATATAGCTCACTCTCTGATATAATATATAGGGCTAAAAAGATTTCATTAATGCCGTTATTACTATACTAATTAATTTGCCTCAGGGATTGATACAGTCTATGTATACATGTATGTATGTATTAAAATCGCAGTTGGTGATGTCATTTTAAAGGTCTTTGTTTGTTTCTTTTAGGGCCAACAGAATTTACAGACAACTACAAGTGAAAGGTTAAAGCCAGGTAATATTTCCAATGTTTATTGCCACTTATGTGTGGATCTATAATGATGACCCAGTTTTGTATTGGTGAATATAGGGAGACTAAGGTTTTGTACAAAATGTGAAATCAAAAAGAGTATGTTTTTGATTATTTTGTGACACCAATATTCACATTTTGATGCCTTTCTTGTTTCTGCCTTGTTATTTTCACAAATGGCATAGAATAAGGTGTTCATTTTTCTATGGTGCTTTCTATACTGCTTTTTGCTAATAGGATAACCATGTTTTACTAGTTGATAATATGAATTCTCTCTGGGTATACAGAGTATCTTTAATAATTTATATGAAATGTGATAATGACTTAAGTATTCATCTTTTTACATGCCATGTAGTGATGATACGTATTTTTCTGAAATGGTTATCTGTATTTCTTAATCCCACAGTTGAGTTAAATTGCTCATCTCAGAAGAGGCCGAGAGATTTTGGGAAATGTGACGTCAGTGTGAAGAGACCATGTCCTCAGAAAGTGAACTCTTTGAAAGCACTAACCCCGAAATGCCTTCCGAGCACATCACTGCTGTCACAGACAACATTGAGATGTTCTTCAGATTTGGAACTATCGCGTAACCACGTTGATGACCATCTCTTAACTGAATCTGCATGTGGCCAACATTCAAACTTTGCTTCATCTTCCACATTTACACTGAACCATTCATCCTGTGCATTGCCGTCACCCAAACCATGTGTCAAAGCACGACCATCTACAGGGGTAAAGCAGGCCTATATGAATTCCAGTTACAACCATATTGTTAAACTCAGAGAAGTAAAGTCACCTTCAAAACTGTATCGAACATTTTTGAAGAAGGGAGGAGAGGACAGTGATCGAAAGGATAAAACAAGCACTGTATCTACAGGTACTCCCCAGAAATCCACTGGCAACTCATCTCAGGTTCACTCTGATCATAAACATATTAGCATCGACATTTCAACCAAGACCATAAACAGAGATAAAGAAGAAACTAAAAAATTGGACATTGGTACGCATAAACCGGTGTCAAAATCAGATTCAGGCTCTTATGGCTGTCGACTAGCAGAACGGAACAAAATCTCTCGCCTTAAAAGAAATACTGTCATTCCTGATGATATTGATGCGCTGTTCACCCCTGATCCGATGACCTATGTTATCAGCCCTGCGCATAAGACAGCAAAGCCCAAGATGGATGAGGGCCAAGTCATATCACTGTCCTTGGAGAGAAGTTGCAGTGACACAAGCAATGGATCATTGTGTCTCAGTGCCAAAGCCTCTTCAGTTACTGCCTCCACAGATACAGAGGATACAAAATTTTCCTTTTCAGCAGCACATCCCTCACATGTTTCCCTGCCAACTGTGTCTTTAGTGCGAGTACAACTTGAAACCCCAGTATCCCCTTGCTCTAAAAACAGTGAGCTCAAAAACAATCCTGCCTCCAATTCATGCAACCATTTCCATGATGAAAATTGTAAAGCTGAGGAGAAATGCAGATCTTTTGACATTGAGAATGTGATACCACATCCCTCCAAACAATCTTCAACGTTGCAATGTCACCGTACTCCACCTCCCAATTTTCCAGCAAGTGAAGGGGATAGGAAGCACATGAGTAAAGTGGATCCTGTCGACATGGAACTTGACCTGGGTCTGAGCTTCGCATTAGATTTGGATCTTACTCAAAGCTCCTATAGCAGTGATGAGGAGCAGCTGCTTTCCTTGCAGGAGATGATGGAACGTGTTACAAAGCTGCCAGATACACCAGAGAAGGGATCCTTCTCAGAGCCCAGCACACCCGGAAATGTCAGCTGTCAATTAAAATGTGTAAGCTCCATGTATTTTGTCTTCACTGTAAATAGAGGAATTGTCAAAAAGTAGACATTAAAGAAAAAGATGATTTACAATATTTATTAACCCTTTTTCTCATTCTTGAAGATATTCTAAGTAATATGTAGCTTAATTTTATATGTTGGTTTGCTTACCTACTCTGACAAAGTGTTTCCATGATTTTGAAAACCTGTTGATTGCTGAGGAAAAACCTCTTCGTAAACTTTGCAAATATGTTTTTACTAAACTAAAAGTTGAGAAACAAAAACCGGGATTTTTGTTTTAGATTTGATCATGATCAAAAAATAACAAAGGAATCACTGAGCAGAAGAGTATTCAAGATTCAGCACTAATCTCTTGATCTAATCTGTTTTTTGTTTTATTTTCAGCAGCAGCCGTTGCCGTCTACTGCAAAGACGGGCATTTATAAGAACAACCTTGATCAGATGCTGAAGGAAATAAAAACTCAAAAAAAGTATGTTGTTCCATCAGATCTACACTCATTACTATTTCAAATCATCAGTGAATGAAGGGGTTGAATAACTGTTTTAATATATTTTTTTAATCAGAGCTAAAGAGAACGAGACGCAACTTTTAAATGCGTGTCAGGAGGAGCTGTCGAGAATTGCTGAGTATGAAGAAACTGAGGAGAACCAGGAGGAGCAAATCTCAACAGAACAACAGTAAAGAATATAGAAACACTCCAAGAATTTTTTTTGTGAAACAAATGATCATGATATGTTATATTAATGAGATAATAATCCTTATTTGACCCTTTTTTTTTAATGGCATTTATTTATTTGTCAGGGAATTTCTTCAACGCTACTCACTGACATCCAGTGCGATCAGAGAGGTGCCCCCTGGAGAGGTAGTGTTTAACCTTGAGAAATTTGGCCAAATCTTCAACCAGGATACACTGCAGCTCAGACAATTCAAGGTCACTCCACATGGAACAGCACAGAAAACACTTCTTTGGTGAGTTTTATTCATATGTTGATTGTATGTATGGTGTCATGGCCAGCACTCTTGCCTCACAAGAAGGATGACCCTGGTTAGATTCCCACTGGCCCCCATCTTGTGTCAAGTTTGCTTATTGTCTGGCGTTGGTTCATCTGGTTTCCTTCCATTTCCAGTTGAAAAATTTCCCAGTGAATTGTTGTTTGCCTCTGTATTTATCCCTGCTATCGACTGCTGACTGGCCCAGAATGTTGCTCAATGACATTTGGGATCCAGCGTCCCCATTACCCTAAGTGTAGGATGAGCGGTAGATAATGAATTCATGAATAAATTTGTTTTACAACCTCACAATGGGGCGGGGGGGGGACTAGTTTCCTCTGTCCTTCTCAAATTTCCATTATGAGTTCAGGCTTACAGGTGAGTCAATCTTCACTTCGGACTTGCCATGTCCTAAGTCAGGATTTGACCCATGTGACGAGACATTTCTATTCCTCGATGCACCTCAATACTGCCACAGGGATAGACTCTTTGCCCTAGATTACCAAAAAAATATATTTTGCCTCAGAAAAGGAGCTGGAAATAAAAGTTTCATAGTATATTAGGCACTGCTACTCAATAGAAAAACCTTTTCTCTTACTGAATATTTTTTTTCTGTATCAACTTCCTCCCCCTTTTTACTTCTCAGGTCAAGCCCAGCGCAGCTGAGATTGCATGTCAATAGTGGATTGTTTCAGGAAGCATACGGTTGTCTCTCACCTTGTCCAGCTAAGGTTACTCAATTCCTTTTCAAGGTGACAGACACACACACACACACACACTTATTGCACCTTTGAACCTTTGAAGTAGAGGGCTAAATGTCTATACTTAAGTAAAATAGGGCTTATTCTTTACAGATGATGTCAGTGCATAGTGAGAGGATGGTATCTGGAAATATGCTGCAGGCTCTCTGTGACATCGCCAGCAATGCTGCATATCAGATAGGTAAGTGTTCTTTTGCTTTGTACCACCAGGGTTTGATATATGCTCAGTTACTGCTATTTGTTTTTTGGCCCATCTGCATGCTTTCCTAGTAAAAAATGGAAGTCAGCTGTTTCAAGTGTGGGTGCCAGGCTTGGCTGATATCACACTGGCCCTGATGAACATGGGAGCTCCTTTTGTTGCACTCTTCCCTTTTGAAAACCTACAACCTTGTTTCACAGAGGGAGATTTGTTGTAAGTCAGTTTTGTTTTATTTGTCATTTTTTTATTAATCTTAAGATATAATCCTAGTTTATAGTGAATTACTTTAAGTATCATTTTAAGTTTTGATCATTTTGAGTACTCATTGCATTCGTATGAATGGCTTGGTGTATAGGGATGATGTCTATATTCAAAGTGAATCTCCCTCCAGCAAAAAGGAAATGAGCACATTCCCCCTGCACAATTGTGAGAATGTCATGAAGGTGAGAATCTGAAAACGTTTGCTATCATGTCTTTGAAAACAGATTTTAGTTCAATAAATGCTACCCCTCAGACCATTCACAGCTAACGTGTGGTTTTGTCTGCAGTACCTATCCTTCTGTATGGGTTTGTGTCCACGGGTTTTCAGCGATGATGAACTGCTACTGCTGCTTACTGTAATGGGTAAGGTGGGCCTGGATACCCGGCTCATCCTCCACTCCAATGTAGAGCTCAACACTCTGCAGTATAAAATAGTGAACAACATCAGGGATTGGGACTCTATGGTTAGTTCGCACGCATCTGATTACTTTATCACATTAGGTTATGTATGTTTGCAGTTATTTTCATGTTTAATTAATAGTAAAAAATGGTAGTTTAATTTTTCTATAACATCTGTGAATCTAATTACTGGTACATTGTTTTTTTTTTTCATTTAGTTACCCAGAATATGTCAGGCTCTGACGGATTTGACAGATGACCACCATAACATGTGCCAGTTAGTTCATCTGTTGCCTGACCACACTCGTGGAAAGTATGAGATTTCATTTGTTTTCAGGCCTGTCTTCACTTTTTTTTCAATTGTTTTTATTTAAGTGTTGGATTCATATTGTTCTAAAATGCAAATTTCCAACCGCTCAACTTTTTTTCCTCTTATTTTTTTCACAGGCAACTGCAACAGCATCTCAGTCTGTGCATGATCTCTAAACTCTTAGATGGAACTTGTAAATACAGACCTACTGAAATAGAATTTCAGGTAATCTTTAATCAAACAATTTCAGGTTATCAGATACTGTAATGCAAACCTCTGTTATTTTTTATATAAATTTTTTGTGAGGATCTCTTCCATTATTCAGTTCGTAGTGCGGGGTCATAATTAATCTTTACTGTTCTTTTCATTTGCTGTGCTATGATAAGCTTGCTGCTTTGAGACCATACCTGCCCCGTATGCAGCCCTCCTTACTTCTCAGAGGCTTATTGAACTCCTTAAATAGGAGTCAGAATGGGCAAGAAGATGACATGGTCGTCCTAGACCAACAGGTTAGCCAGTCATTATTATGTACAACTCTGAATGTCCCTACAGTACAGTGTGTTCCTGCCTTGTTTTTCAATATATATGATTACAGCATCATGAGTTGAGATGGTTTAAGCTGATGAATAAGAATGAATTGATGTGTGACGTGTGAATTTACCCGTGTAAATCCTCTTGTCGATTTTTTTCTTGCCTTTTAGTCATACTACCTCTGCTACAGCCTGTTGACCTTAGCAAACGAAGCTTCAAATTATCAGTTCTTCCCATCTCATCAAAAGGTAAATTCAGTCCTAAAATTATTTTCAAGGAAACTGAAGGAG
Organism: Fistularia commersonii; assembly: GCF_037954325.1. Classification (NCBI taxonomy): domain Eukaryota; kingdom Metazoa; phylum Chordata; class Actinopteri; order Syngnathiformes; family Fistulariidae; genus Fistularia; species Fistularia commersonii. The sequence continues at coordinate 15,614,429 of NC_141285.1, forward strand.
TGCCCATCTGTTCATATTGAAATAGTAAGATATAGATTAGTAACACTGGAATTAAACTTTAGGTTGTTGGGATTATGTTGATTTATCCTATTTTCTGACACTCAGGAACAGCTGCTGATTTTGTGCTCTGACCTGGAAACACATGTGAAATGTGATATTAGAGAGGGTGAGAAATGTCTTTACAGGAGCAAGGTGAGTTTGATTTCTGTCGATGTTTTGAATGCACATTTTGGAGCAGTTGAAACTAAGTAGAAAATCCACCTTGCTGTTTGAATTTTTTTTTTTTTTTTTTTTTTTTTTAATATACAAATCATGATGTTCATGACAAATATATAGACGCTAATTCCAGTTTTCATTTAGAATTTCAAATACATCAGAGCATCAGAGAGTATAGATTAAGTTTGTGAGACAGTGGAGTGATATGGGAAAATGTCCAAAAACTGCCAGCAATCTTCTTTGGGATGATTGCATTGAAAAAATGAATTTGTTAGGATTTGACAAAAAAAAAAAACTCTTCAGTTTACCGATAAAGTTTGCTTAAAAAATCTTTTGACTTCATCTGCTCCTTCCAGGTGAAAGACTTGGTGGCCAGGATTGACACTAAGTGGCAGATGATCCTCCAGCGTACCAGACTTCTCCGTGTACAGCAGCCTTACTCTTAAAAGAATATATAATTTCTGTAACATTCTCTCTTAACCAGATATGAAATTTGATCAATTCAAACTATTCCTATTTGCATTTTGTCTTGCAGTCTAAGTTGTATGATTATTGGCAGCCTTTGCCAATGGATATATTACCCTGTGGCCAAGAAGAACAAGTGAACAATGCCGAAATTGGAGGGGACCCTACTATAGATGAAAATCATTTGATGGGGGATGCTGAAGCAGAGATGGAGACCTGCGCTGAGAGTGAGGTTGCAATCATTCCTGAGGAGGAAGGAGTGTGATGATGTGCAAGCATCCCACAGAAGAATTGAACCAAAAAGGCCACTAAAAGGGACTCCTCAGGCATGCGAGGAAGCTCAAATGATGAATGAACAAACAGATGTTGGAAATATAATGCACACTCATGAAGAGACTGAAAATCCTTTTGAGAGAAGAGAAACTCCGCACAACAGGTAGCAGCATGTGATTTGTTTGAGAAATGTATTTCCTGGGCTTGAGTAGCCATTGCCTTAAAGCTGGATTTGCACTATTTGGCTGTATTTAATCCCAAACCCATAATTAGTTATTTTCAATAATTCAACTCAAAATTACCATCTGTATATATTTCAGAATGTAATTATTTAAGATGTATGTTTAATGGTCTACACAAGTGAACATATTATTATTTTGGAGATGACCATTACTTAAAGCGTCACTTGACTCTGTTTGCATTGTGTTAAAATATTCATACATGTTCAAGACATGCAGCATCAGATTAACAACAAATACCAAGCCAGTTGTATTATAGTGCCATTTTTTCAAACTGTTAAGACGACATTCCCAGAGGGAGCACTCACAAATTAGTTTACTAGAAACTTGAAATGAGGTTGGCTTTATCCAATTTTTAGTGTTTATGTAAGGATGCTTGCAATATATGGAGCTTTCTTTTATGGCCAAGCTTTGGTTGTATGCGGTATTCAGACCTATTTGAGTATGCAAAATGTTCACTGGGAGCTATTTGTTGAAGTGACTGCTTGTCATTTTACCTCATAGCTGTTCCTTTTCAGGTGTAAATAAAATCTGCAATAGGTATTTACCATGCACAGGTGTTCAAAAAAAAACATTCAGCCATTGTTAATAATTTATATTTGTGCTCTCCGTCTTTATAAAAGTCCTATACTTGTTGCATTATTATAACTGTTTGTTCTGTTGAATAAGTGTTCTATTTCCTTATGGGAAAATATTTTTCTAATAATTAAAAATACTGTTTTTTTACTGTCAGACAGAAAATAAATTGATTTTTTTATTTATTTATTTTAATATTCAAAAATGGTTTTGACTTTGATTTTAAGTATAAGAAAAGCCTACAGCTCTCAACTGACCAGCATTAAGTACTCATTGACTTAAACACTTGTCACATGTTATGCACTATCTCAACTTGTGTATTTGAGAACCTCAAATTTTGACCTTATGAGGTTCTTTGCACACTTGTGGACGCTTGAACAGTTATGACAGACATTCATTCTGCATACTAAAGACCTCTACACGAATAGTTGACTGACAGATGACTTGATGGTTTCAAGGCAACTATGAAGTAATTACGACAGATGTGTTTCATAGTAAATTACAAATTGTAAAACTGGTCAGGTCAGACTCAGAACTGGTCTGTTTGCACCTTGTGTCTTATTCAAGTTCCCCAGTTCTTTCCTGCAAAGTTTAGAGCACTTCAAGCACTGAAACCTAAACTTTATTTCACCTTTTCCCATTCAATCCCTGAGTGCTGTATTCCAGGCTGCAGAGTTGCTTATGTAGTGTAAAATACATTTATTTGGATATTAGAAAGCTTTCCATGTTCATAATATTTTGCATTTCCATGCGCATACTGTGAAAGGAAGGCATTCTATCAGGTCTTTCAACTGTTGATTGTTTTGTTGGTTTTTTTTTAGCCCACTCTTGTCAACAATATACCTAAACTTGCCAACCCTAGTTGACATAATCCGAGTTGAAGAGTTAAACAGATCATTGTAAATGAAGAATTATGTAGTTAATGGGAACTAAAGGGTTTATTGAAGAGTATATATATATGACTGTTCTCTCTAAAGCCCTTCTCATGACCAAGGAGGAAGTTTGTTCAGAAGTCATGAAATGATTTGGCAAGTTTCAGTATCTTTTGGATCAACGAAAACAGGGAGCAGTTCTTTGTTTCTCTTTTGTTTATCACCATCTTTAAGCACTTAAACTACATGACAAACATTGCTATAATAATTTTGCTCATTTGTGCAAGGAAAGAAACAGATTATTTAACTCTTTAAAGACTGCAGAAAAAGGCACGATGTCTTTCCAGGGCTGAATGATAGAGCTGCCCCTAGTGCTGGTCTCAAGGCACACATCATAATCATCATCATCATCATCATCACCATCACCATCATCACTATCATCACCATCACCATCATCATCATCATCATCATCATCATCATCATCCATTTTGTACCACAGCTGCAGTAGTCAGGAAACCATGCTGCTATCAGTCTTTCTTTATTTCGCTGTGCCTCATTCCCAGCAAGCAATCTTTGCCTCTGAAGTTTCTAAGCAGTTCTCAAAGCCCCGAGTCCTATCTTTGCGGTCTACCTTTGACATATACTGAATAGGTTTGTGCAGTATCGTCCTTTGTGGGCTTTGTACTTTGAAGACCCTATTGTTGCAAATTCTGGAGGATTTTGTGCAGGTGCATCAGTTGGGATCCTTCATACGTTACCAAACACAATCTGGTTGTGTACGGGTATTTTCTGTGGCTTGTTTTCTCTTTGTCCAGGGCTGCCAGTTCTTTGGCATTATCAAAACACATGTAGAGCTGTACAATTGTACCTTCGTAGGTTTGTGGATTTTGGGTTCTAAAAACCGAGATTTTCCCTTGGCAATAAAATAAACAGTCATCATATCCTCTTAAAGAATACCCAGGTTAGGAAACTGGAGGGTTGGGTCTTGTAGAGCAGCTCTGTATTGATGGTAGTGCAGCAAGAAACATGGCTTAGATTAAAACTGAAAGTCATGAGCAAGAGCCAATGCAATGTGCCATGTAGAGGGTAGTTTGAGGTAATCTAAAAGGTTTTGATACTTGCTAGCCAACCTCCTCTTTTTTTTTGTCTTCTGACGTTGCAGTTATATTGAAAAGTAGGAGTGTGTAAACACATTCCAACATGCTGAGAGACAAGCTTCTTAGTTTGGTTATTTGTCTGAACAAATCTGCCTTTCTTAAATGGGTTATCGAAACAATGGATGCGAGAAACTTAATTAACACTTATATTCGCTGATATGATGAAATTGCCCTGTTTTTCTTGTTCCCTTCACCTGAATTCTTAGCACAGTTATACCACAGACCTGCGGCTGCTCAGTGCTCTGAACTGCATGGAAAATTAATCTTTTGTGGCCCTTGAGAATTCCCTCATTGGCATGATTCTCAAAGGGAGAGGTCCAAAAGGATTTCGCATTCACATCTGACACAGATGATGCAGTGGGTAAAGGGAAAATGAAATGGGTAATCAAAAAGCCACGTCAATCATCAATTTTTTATTTTAATTTTTTTGATTTAAAAATACTGCCGCTGAGCACAATAATATCGAAGTCAGTTTGCTAATGTTTGAGTGCTCCTAATGCGCTGTACTTTCAGGTAAAGTCTTTTTAATAATGGATGTGTGATAATAAATAATTACTAAATCGCGGATTACTACGTTTGACTCGAACGACTGAAGAATAAACCTGAGACGAATTGAACTCTCATGCCTTTTCGGCAAGATTAGGTTAGTTCCACTCCGTCCCACTTTCCCTCGGTTGCTACGCAACGGTAGTCAGGTGACTGTCTGCAGACAGAACATGGCTGAACTGTCAGAAGACCAATGAGAGAAAGGCCAAATTTAGCATAATCGATCTCGTTTTTTCAGTCTTTTCTGACCACATTTGGTCGTCGTGGACAGTAGTTGACAGGGGAATTTTTCAAGGTAGGCTCGCAAGTGGTCGATTTGGTTTGCTGTGTTCCTCTGCGGTATCCGGAGCAGCTTTAGCTGACGTTTTCGTTTGCTAGCTAAGTTGAGCTAGCCGCGAATCAAACACTCCCCGTTTTCTCCCCTGGAGCGACTTAAACATCCAAAGTGAAAGAACGAGAATAGGATCAAGAGGAAATAACATTTGGGAATTTTGTGGACATTTTCTAATTTCTAACGTGAATGCCGTACCGTTTGTCTGTGTGGAAAGTGGTGCAGAAAGTTTAAGTGTTAAAGGGAAGATATCAAAATAATGTTTAATGCAGTTTATATTTCTTGAACTCGATCACACTTTACATCACGCTGGAAAGCGATTAGCGCACAAATACCTTCGGGTAAATCCAAGTAAATCGAACAGGGTGAAGTAAGTCTTCACCTTGTTTAAAAGTGTATAGTTACGTCCAATTTCTCAGTATATCAAGCTCTGGTTTGCTGTGGTGTAGTTTTTCGGAAGAATTGTAATTTAGTACACGCATCCTTTACAATCGTCGTGGCCCGAACACTACTTTTACAATGTCCAAAAGAATTGTAGCATTCACTCATGCTCACATTTTTGATAGAGGGGAGTTTATACCTTTGCCCTGAGGACAACAGTTCATACTGGTTGGTTTATCAGTTGGATCAGACGTATCAAGGATACTTTATTTGGTGCTTACTGGCACAATGATGACCCAAACTACTCATGATGACAGGATTATTTTTTTAATTGTTGCACTGATCAGCACATTATTCATTTTTTCCGAATTCTCATCCATATTAGAAGCTTTTGCATCCATCATGTGGTCCTTCTCCAGTAGAATAGTCGTGTTTTTTTTTGTTGTTTTTTTTTCATTTCTCATGCTGTTATGATCAAATGTTTTAGCACTGGTGTGTGAGGTGAAATCTGTGCCGGCATTCACATTGAGATTTTAATGAATGTGTTTCAAGCCTTGTTTGAAATATTAATTCCTGTCTTAACCAATGGTTTATATGGTCACAGATGAGCAGGTTGCCAGGCGGCGTGGCAAACGGTCCAAATGACAGTGATCACATAGGAAAAGATGCTCAGGTCTGGGAAAGACCCTGGACTCTTAAAGAAATTCGGGAGAGCAGTGACAGCTGGTCTTTGGCAGCTGACTCAGGGGTAAGGTACAAAAGAAAATTGAAAATTATCCCTCATTAAAAATTAATATCTTGAATATTGGGAATTTGCTGACTATTCTATGAAATGAAATGTCTAACTGTTTAAAAACATTCTCATGTGTCTGACAAAGCCCCAGATGATGACATTGGAGGGCACCTTCACCTTTCTATTACTGTCATAGAAAGGTGAAGAAACCTGAAAATATCCACACTTGTTGAATGAGGATTAGAGAATTTTTACAATTATTCCTTGAAGTATTACACATGCAGATGCATGTCCAGGTGGTTTGGGTAGCTAATCAATTTATTTGTGCGGCTCTAGACAACTCTTCCAAGAATAGTCTTAAAATGTACAATTGTTGCAATGATAGGAAAACCAATGTAGTTTTGACGTAAACCAACAAAGTCACCCTGTACTTGAAACTTTCATCATCATTGTGTCTGTTTCTTCATAGCTTTTCCTGTTTCTTCAAGACTTCTCCCAAAGAATGCTGTCAAAGACACATGAGATTGAGAAGCAGTTGGACGGGTTGATCCGTGATACGAAGGCCACAGACAGCTGCTTGCACTCTGTCTTTAATGACTTTCTGATGCTCTCCAATACGCAGTTCATTGAAAATGTAATTTGGATTACTTAAATGTCTGCGTTACCAATGTTACAAATTATTCACAGTAGTTGTGTACTAATAGACCTAAATACATTTATTTGTTGTGTTTATTTGCTGTTACAGAGAGTGTATGATGAAGAGGTAGAAGATACTCTTCCCAAGGCAGATACTATGGAGAAGCAACCTGAGCAGGTGAAAGGAATGAAAATCTTTGCTTACTATTTTCTTGACATCATGGAACTGCATGGACTAGATTAGATCTGCTTGGATTTGTATTACCTCAGGCATGTGGCCACAGTCTTTATTTGCATGTGTTTTTTGTTTTTCATTTGAAGAAAACAAGAGAGCAAAAAGAAGCAGAGCTTATCCCCAAAATGCAAGAGGCTGTGAATTACGGACTGAAGGTACTGGAGTCAGCCTTTGAGCATTTGGACATCAAAGCGGGAAATTCAGACTCAGAGGATGAGGAGGTCACAGACAGAGTGGAGGCAATCCTGGAGCCCAAGGTCAGACTGCCATCGACAGACATAGTGCATTTAGATTATTGGAATGTCTTTGTTGCTTGCTGATTCAGGTCTTTGATGATTCACATTCAACCTTCTGTGGAGATAATGCGTGTTATCGGTCATCTTTCAACTGTAGGATCTCTATGTGGAAAGGCCACTACCATATTTGATCGGTTCCCAGGCCTTCATGGAGCAAGATGACGTTGGACTTGGTGACCTCTCTAGTGATGGTAGTATATTTATCAAAGTCTCTGCAGTATCAGCATCTGCGTTAATTACTGCACATTTTCCTCACGTATCTCTGTTTCACCTAACAGAACTGTCAGTTGACAGTGATAGAGACAGTGTGATTGGGAGTGAAGATGACAAAGAAGCAGCTGTAAGAGTTTCTCTTGTTCTTGATAGTATTTTGAGGTTTTTCATTTTGCCTCCTGAGAATACCCTCTTCTGACTTGGGTGTTGATTGTACAGAATTCAGATGAGGACATTAACCAAGTGGACAATGATGTTCAACATAATATAAAGAAGGTATGCTACATATGAGCCAACACATCAAAAGTTACATTACCTTGAAAAACCTACCATAAACATCACTGCCGCTTCTCCTTTGAAGTCAACATTGAGTTATGATGATGAGGAAGAGGATGAGGATTCTGACATATTTGGCGAATCTGACAATGAGGATGATGATGATGATGAAACAAAGGTAAACATATTGAAAATATACTCCTAAAAAACAATACTTTATGTAGAGTAGTCCTAAAGTGATATCGATATGTTGATTAGCAAGTACACTTAAAAATTATGTGTTGTAAAATCAATGCATATCTTTTTTGTTTCAATGTCATTTTCAGAGTACATGCCCATCATCCTTTGCTGATGAGCTTGCAGCTCGAATTAAAGGGGAAACAGTGGCCAAACCATCAGGAGACAGGGCATGTAAGTCACAGTCATCATCAAGTACCTGGCAGTGTATCATCTTGCTTTGGATTTTTGTTTAAAGTCTTTGTCCTTCCTACTCCTCATATTCAATTAAAATGAAAATGCAAGGGATATGTGATCATTTCATTTGCATGCTTATGAATATTTTATTTTCTATCATGTCATATCTTAAAAGCATTGACATCTAAAAAGACAAGTAAAGGCAGAAAACAGCCAAAGCCTGCAAAACAAGAGGGTAGGATTTTTTTTTTTATTCATAATCATCATAACTCCAGCTTTTTAATTAACGTTGTATTTATATGTCCCCTCGAAGTTGTTTATATGCATTTTATTGGCATGCTTTGTTTACATTGTAGCAGCAACTGAAGAAGACAGCGATGACATGTTTAAGCCACCAAAGATGGATGATGATGATGACTTTTCCCCATTTGGAGGGAAAAGTGGACTCTTCAGCGGAGGGAAAGGCCTATTTGATGATGATGATGAGGTATATTGAAACTGTAATTTTGCTGTCCTTGTGGTTCAGTTCAATTCTGCATCATAGAAATGTGAACTGCAGCTTAAATGTGATTTGTGCTGAGCTGTGATATTTTGTCTAGGGGGATCTTTTCTCTGATGCACCAAAACCTCCTATGTCCAAAAAAGAAAACTCTGTGATTGAAGATGTAACAAGCACTGCTCGAAATGCAGGTAAAGCAGTTTTCCCTCACAAGTTTTTTCATAGTTGTGTAGAAAAGATACATTTTGATGCATTTGGAAAAATTCATATGAGCAAAATATGATTAGAAATCAGAATTTGTTCAAGCCTAATGTGCATGAGCAATCGAACAGACCTGCTGGCACTGTAGTTGGTAATTGCTCTCTTCCTTTGTTCTCCAAATCTTATTTTTGTGAGACAACTCCCCCATCTCCACATTATAATAAAATCTTCAATGACTATTCATATTTGAAGAGGTACAGCAGGGCTACTCTCTATACTCTGCAGTACAATTTTATCATGAATAAGCTCATAATCTGATACCAAAATACCAATGACAGATATTTTGTTTTTTCTGTTATTTTCTTACAAAACCCAGACTCAAACAAACCTGGGAAGAAAATTCCTGCTGGTGCTGTTTCAATATTCCCAGGTAGGAGCAGTTACATCCTAGCTTGCAAATTTAACTCCGACATGCACAAAACATCCATCCCATAACCACACCCAATTCTTTCATTTAAAAAGACACCAGCATCTTTGGTCCAGGGAATGACTCTGACTCCATTGGGAGCAAGGACAATGAACCTCCTAAACAGGTCCCCACTATTGGTACTGGATTTGGTGTCGGAAGAGGTGGACTATTTGATGATGAAGATGAGGATGACTTCTTCATCGACAAAGGCCTGAAAAAGCCAGAAACTGGTAAGTATGTGAGAATTAGTACATCTCTTCTGCAAGTAGTCTTCTGTGAAATCCTGATCCTGATGACACTTTGGTGGATTTGTTTTCCCTCCATTTTAGCTGGACAGGGAAAACATAACACCAAGAATGCTTCTGACCTTTTTGATGAAGATGACTATGATACTGACATATTCAGTGAAAAGTGCAGTGCATCAACTCCAACTAAAAGCAATATGGTGGTAGCTGAAGAACAAGTCAAACCTCTTGAAAAAAAGGTAAAGATACAGATACAATTTGTATTGTTTAAATATACTTACTCAGTGTCAATTATTGTTAATCATATAGTAATTATGTCCTATAAAAAGTAATTGTACTAATTAGAATGAATTTGGGAGTTTAGATGCCAGCTGGGGCCATCTCCATGTTTGGTCCTGGGACTAAGAGCTTACTCACTGAGGGCTTGAGAAAACGCCAGCCGTCTACAAGCGAGGAGTCTGAGAAATCTGAGGAGGTCTGAAAGGATCATTGTTTAATAATACGCTTCTGACAAAATCAAATTTTCTGTGTTTTCACAGACAATAGACACTTGATTGTTGGCTGGCTAACCTGATTTTTTTATTTAGTTTTTTATTTTTCTGTTTTTCTGTCATGTCGGTCCTTGTTATGGTTGGGATCCTAAGTGCATTTACCTTGCTTGGACTGCAATTTCAATCATTAAATAAATGTCAGCTAATGTCTAAAAAATACTAAATTATTTGGTCCCTATACAGCTAACTCACTCTTTGCTGGTAATATGTATCAGTTGTAAACATAACATTTTTAAAGAGAAAGTTGCTGTTTAGCTGGCCTTTTGTATTCACAAAGGATCTCTTTATGTGTTTTAGAATGGGCCTGGTTCAGAAGTTCAGAAAGCACCTGAGCAAACTGCAAAAACACAGGTCAGGGGTCTTTTCTCTGATGATGAAGACACACAAGTAAGGCTCTCATGTTACCCTGAAAAAAAGATAAAGAGATTGGTTATGATATATCTTTGTGATATCCATTTTTTTTTCCTTTCACAGGTTTTTCAACCTATCCCAAAGAGTCAGTCTAAACCTGAATTTTCTAGCCAGGGCAAAAGCAAGGCCCCATTGTCATTATTTGATGATGATGATGAAGAAGAGGTGAAAAAAGACTTCATAAAATATTTTGTCCAAAGTTTTTCTGCAGTGACTGCTTTTAAGTAATCCTGCCTATCACCTTGCAGGATCTGTTTGCCTCAGCTTCGAAATCTAAGCTAAAACCCAATCAAACTAAAGCCTCTACTCCACAACCCAGTAAAGCTTCCAGCTCACTCTTCAGTGATGATGAGGTTTGTTTAGAACTAAACACTCATTGATATATGATTTATGACATGAAATAATAGGTTGACATATTTGCATCAATGTAGGACCAATGGATCAGCTCTTCTAGTAGTGCAACAAAGCATGTGTCAAAAGCAGGAGGAATGAAACCCAGTGGGAGTGCTCCCTCTAGTCTCCCCAGTGTCAGAACGTCCCAAAAAAGCACCCTCTTTGATGAAGACGATGATGACCTGTTCACGCCAACAAAAAAGTCAGGGTATTAAAAAGACTTAATGATTTTGTTTTTCTATGTTTGTAAAAAGCTGAAAGGTCTAACATGATTTGAAACAGAAAATACATTCAAATTCACTTTGACATTTATTTCACTCTTCACACAGCGAAAAGAAGCCACAGAGAGTTGCTCTTTTGTTTGAAGAAGAAGATGATGATGATAGAGGCACGTTATTTGGCATTAAACCCACTGTCAGCACAAATACAACAGCTCAAGATGTAAAAGTAAGTACTCAACCCTAGTTATTTAAGAAACTCATTAAAATAGAAGTTATTGATGCTTTGATACTTCTCATACTTTTCACCCATGTCTCTTGTAGACACACACCAATCCTACTTTCAATGTGCAATGCTTCTAGTAAAATCATATCTCTTGAGCCCCAAAAAATGTTCTTAAAGTAACTTATCATCAATGCCCCACAATACCTTGTTTTATCATTATCATAATTCTCCGTCAGACATCGCCTCTCTCATCTTCTATTTTCTGGATGTACAAATTTTTCCTTTCAGATTGCAGACCCTAGTCCATCACCCCATTTCTTACACCTCAGCCTCCCCATGTGTTTGACCATAACCTGATATCTCAGTGTGACATCACAGCTCACTATGTTACTTCATGAGCCTCCAACATTACCTCATAGCTTCCCTTTTCATTGGAGGATCCCATCCATGAAACACCCCCCTCTGTGTTATGCTTAACAGCTTAATCTCCTGTATAGCCCCTTGTGCCCTACCATATCTTGCCTTAGCGTACTATGCTTAACCTTTAACATCACATTCCCTTGTGTAACGTCACTTCTACCCCAATTCTCCTTGTCCTTCTACCCCTCACCCCTCAACAGCCACCCACCCACTTGGAAGAAAAAAACATTTACAGACATGTTTTTGAATTTGTAGTTGGCCATCATAAATAGTGCGTTTTCTTCCTGGGGCCCTCACATCTTCCACATTCATAAGACTTTTTCAAAAAGTATTGTAGAAATAATCTTAAATTAGGTCTATCCGTCATATTTTTGTGTCTTCTTCTCCTTTCAACTTGTCCCTTCAGGGGTCACCACAGCAAATCAACCCTCTCCATCTAACCCTATCCTCTGTATCCTCCTCTCTCACACCAACTATCTTCATATCCTCTATCACTACATCCATAAATCTTCTCTTCTGTCTACCGACATATTCACTATCTTTCCTAAAATTTGTTTGAATGTTGTTGATCCTTTCCAAACTTCATTCATTGATGAAGTGAAACCATACACCAAAGGATCAACAATGCAAGAGGGAGCAGATGAAAATGCAAAAGTTAAATGCAAGTGAAATGGAACAGATACTGTCTAGGATACTATTTCATTCATCTTGTGTATTATTTTTTCAATTTCCCACAACTATACAAATATGATTAATAGTTTGTGAAATACATAAAACAATCTACTGATAAGCATTTAGACTCAGAGCATATTCACTCATTTCCTTCTTTATTATACCTATATTATACCTTCCTACGTTGTTGTAATGACTATTTTCCTCTGCCACATGTTTTGAATTTTCAGCCCAATCCTGAACCAGAGAAGTTAGAAGAGGTGGCAGTTTCTAAGACCCCAGCTGAAGAACAGCCTCGGGAACAAGCAAAACCAGCAGCAAAGACTCCTGAGATGCCCTTGCCATTGCCAGAGAGCAGTGACAGTAAAAAGAAGCCTGTTGGGGGAGTCAGTCTTTTTGGTGGCATCGAGATCCTTGCCAACAAACAAACAAGTAGCCCATTGGACGAGGCAGACAGTGGGAGATTGCTCTCCAAGGACAGCCCACCATCAAATGTTAAGGAGGAAAAAAAGGAGGAAAAAGTGAAAAGTACAGCCGTTAGTCTTTTTGATGAGGAGGAGGAAGATGAGCAAGATTGGAATGATCCAATTTTCACACCTAGGCAGCCCACAGCCAGAAACACACTAAAGGTCTGTATGAGGTAGTTTTATTAGTTTTAGTTTTTCTTTCAATAATCAAGATTTATATTGATTTATGTGGTGTATTCATAGCCCACAGAAAATCGACCGCAGGCAAAGAGTACAGGTGTGTTTCAGGATGAGGAATTGTTGTTCAGCCAAACGCAGCAGAAGGACAATGACCCAGATGTTGACCTCTTTGCCACCTCAGGGAATACAACAATGAGTGTAAGATAATATCTAACACTTGGGAACGGCTATTCATTCTCTTCCTTTTATTGTGACGTAGAGCTGTACAGTATACCAACTAAATATTCACTAAATATTTCATATTCTAAGTTATGATTTCATTTTGCGAATCAGTGGATCAATAAGATTTGGACACACAATAACCTCTAGATCTGAACATAGTGCTTAGTCCAGTAAGAAATCTTTCGCTTTTAACATCCTTTACCAACTTTGTTCATGCTTATTGTCTCATCATTCTTTTTCCTAAGGAAAATTAATTTGGTCAAAATAATAGAAAGGTGCCGTAACAGATCAACTAAAATTAACTGGAAAGTAGTCAGCTCAAAGTTATGTATTAACAAGTAACTGAAAAAATCAAGACAAAAGTTTGGGGGTTTTTTTGTTTGTTTTTTTTGTTTTTTTTTGTTTTACTACATCTCAGGAAATCACTAAGTAATAAATCCAAAACGATAAGTTGCCAATACATAAATAAACTATTACAAGAATATGTGGGGATGAACAAAATTTACCAAATCATCAATGCTAGTAGTTGAAATTGTATTTGAAGGGCATATCGGTGCTACCTTGCTTTATAAATGCTTGTGAAATCATCTGAAGTAAACTACTATTTCTCATACTGGGAAGCCCATACAATCAGCTGTATGTGGAATGTAGACATGTTTTACATAGGTGAGTGGCATATATTGTTATGTAAAGTGATCTTGAAAAAGGGGCTTCCAACTTTTTTTTATTTGATTATTTATGTATTTATTTATTAAGTAGTTGTTAAGGGCAGTAGTGAAGCCCTGTTTTACAGTTTAATTGTGTGTACATTCAGATGATTAAACATCACTTCCCTTTCACCAGGGCTCCAAGCTTGTGTCAGCGAAGACAGCAGCACCAAGTCTTTTTGAAGATGACGATGAAGATGACCTTTTCAGTTCTATCAAGCCTAAACCTCTTCCACCGGTAATATTTCAGTTGCATTTATGATTACTTCTACATATCATTCTGTTGTAAATGGAAGATTTTTACAGGACCCAGCCATGACTGGAACTATCTGACTGACATCAATTCTGGGTCATTTTAATTGACATACACTGACAAAGCAATGGAACATATTGTATACACACAAACCGGCAGAAATTTTGGAAAAGAAGGGTTCCGTTTTTTTTTTTGTGTGAACTAACCAGGAACTTATATAAATAAAGTTCATCAGTGCCTTCTCATGTAGATCTGGTTCCCCGGTCTCTTTGGAAGTTTTCCTTTTGTTAAAACTGGAATTTTTTTATGATTAATTATCACCTTGGTTTTATTTAATTATTTTTACAAACTCTATTGAGAAATCTGGTCAACTTTTTATTTATTTCTCATTTCAGAAAAGGAAAAAAAAAATAGTCTAATGCTTAAAATTGTAAACTGACATTAGCAATTGTAATCGGCATATCTTAATACAAAATTGAAACAAGTTCCATCAGAGTGGATTACATATCTGTCTCTCATTTTTGTGTATTGTTTATATGCTGTTTCTTTGTTTTGTATCTTAGAAAGTACCAGAGAAGCCCAGTAATTCTAATGACAGAGCACAACCCACGAGTACAGAATCTATATCAGTGATCCAAGTGAGTCAGCAATGTTTTGTTCTTCTGAGCTGTAACCATTCATTCTGTTCTTGTTTTGTTGGTTCGAGATTACCTTATTTCTTGGATTTATTAGTTTTTTTCAAAGGTCTAATTCAGACTAATTGTCCCGCATTTTCTGCCTGTTTAGTAAACTGACTGTTAAGTAACTTTAGAAATGCTTCTTAAGTGTTTGAAATTTTGAATTTGCTGTAATCTGATTATACAGAAACCTGCACCAAGTCCTGTAAAACGTAAAGAACCGTCATCAAGGATTGGGAAACTTCAAGTAATCTTAACTTTTATTTTGACTGATCTAGAAATCTTCATTTCTGACATTTCATTCTTTTCAACTGAAGAAACACATTTCCCTCTTACATATTGTCCCTTTTAAAGGTCTCATTTTTTTTCAGACTTCTTCACATCCAGAGTTAAAAGCATGGTTTTGATCATTGCAATGATACAACACCATGACTCAAAATAGAGCTTGTTTTTTCATTGATTTAAAAGGAGGGATTTGCTCACCCTCACCTTTCGCCAGTATCACAAGATGTCATGCTTGCACCTTACTTCTCTCATTTTCAACTGCTTTGCGGGTGTCTCATTTTCCTCTCTGTTGTCTGCTGCTTATAAGGCTAAAACACTTTGAGCAGTGACTTCTAAAGCTTTAACATGTGGAGTTAAAGCACAGGAATTTTCTGTTAAATGTTTTAAAATGGACAGTCTGCTTATATTGGCTCCTTGGGTCCTTTGTCTGGTTTTTTTTTGTTTTTTTTCAGGCCAATCTAATGATCAACCCTGCTGTGCTACTTCCTGATGCTGCCCGCAACATACCAGGGGCTGTAAGTGTACTTCCTGATATTGATCCCAGCTCCTCCTCTGGGGTATCCAGCTCCAGTCTGAGTCCCAGCCCTGCCATTACTTCCCTTGGACCCAGGACAGATAATGGGAGCGCATTGAGCTTTGACACCCCTGTCCAGGTTTCAACGTTGGAGAGTGCTCAGAAGGTGGGCCCTCTTAATTTCTGTTTTTATCTGAATATTGGACACTGTTGGTTGCTTTTCCTCTGCATTGATTTTTTTTTTCTGCATGTATGTTTTTGAGTAAATACAGTGTGTTCTGTCATGCAGAGGCGGGCTAAAGGTTCTTCGCATCGAAGACCACAGTCTAGAGCTGCAAGGCACCAAGCAGTGCAAAGATCTATGCTGGGCAGAGAAGAGAATTTCAGTGCTGACACACCTGTGTTTAACACCAATACTGGTTTAGTATCTGCACCAGACAAGTTGGGCCAGATAGTTGCCAATGCTGCACCCCTGAACTCAACTCCAATCACAACCTTGCCCATCTCCTTGCCTTCTCAACCTTCTCTAATGGAAATCTCTGTCCAGCAATCTAATCTGACATTGCCAGTAACCACTAACACTGGAAAGCAGGACTCTGCTAAGGATACCAGTAACACTAAGGTGCCATCAACAGTTGAGGATGACTTTTTTAGCTCAGATGGTCTGTTTGGGGGCACCTCAGCCACAAACACACCACCAACTACAAACTCTGGGGCAACTGCAAAAAAATTGCCTAGTAGCAAGTCAACATTGAAAAGAGACCATGATAAAAGTAATCACCCATCCATTTTTGATGACAACAGTGATGACTTTTTCCAAACTGAAAGAACAAGTTCATCTGCAAAGAAGACTTCATCATTCTTGGAGGAAGATGATGATGATGATGATGATGACCTCTTCAAAATAAGCAATAATTCAACGTCCACCACAGTGAAAAAAGAAGCAAAGATTAGCAGTAGTTTTTCCAAGCCTGACATTTTCAAGGTAACTTACTGTCTCGTTTTATCTACAATCTAAATTATGTTTCATTTCTTCCCTCACTGGCTGAATTTCTATCTTTTCAGGATGATGTAGCCACTGTGCCTAATATTTCCAAGCAGATCAAAGAAAAGCCTACTGATGCCAGTTTGTTTGATGACAACATAGACATTTTTGCTGACCTTACGGACACTTTAAAACCAAAACTGAAATCCAAGGGAAAGGGAGAGGCCAAATCAATATTTGATGATGACATGGGTATGCAATTGTATAACACAAGCAGATATCCCAATTTATTAGTACCTGCTTTTGGCATTGTTGGTCATATGGTTTACAATCCTGCTAACTTCCATATTTGTGACTTCTATTTTCATAGATGACATCTTTGCATCTGCTGTAGTCAAACCAGTGACAAAGCCCCAGCCTCAAGCAAAGAAAATGCCACCATCCCAGGAGTCCTCCACAAAAATGGATTCTAATACCATATTTGATGATCCACTCAATGTGCTTGGTGGAAAATGAACTGTTATTGAATATCAATATGTGTACAACTATCCATCATTTTTTTCAATTTGAATTTCTGAAGAGTTTTAAATCAGTTACATGGTTGATGGAGTATTTATTCATAAAGTTTCATACGAATACAATGTCTTAATTTTGTGTTAAAATTTGTCATCTAAGAGCGTTCATTGCATCTGAACATGTTAAGTAACAATTATTAAATACTGTTAATCATTACTTCACATGATAGCACTTTATGAGCATAACATATGCTTAGCCTCAAAGCCTAAAGAAATTAACAGTAAGTTGCTTTTGTTTGTTTTGAAGATGTTTATCATGTGGCTTTGCCATGATGAGATTTCATGTCTTTGAGTTTGTGCCATGTTATGTTGATGAGGAATCAGTCTGTTTACTTTCTGTCTAAGGCATTTTGAAAATGTTTTTATCAACAAGAAAATTCAACCGTTTCTTAACTTGGCTGTGATGAAAAAGATGTTCATTTTAATAACCTAAAAGAAACATTTTATGCTACTTGAAACGTGTGATAATTTCTAACTCTTGATTTCATGTTTTATATCTTACATAGATATGATAGGAGCTGAAAGATTATTTCAAAGAAAGGGAATATTAGGTTTTTTTTGTTTAACTTTTTTTTTGAGATTTTTTTTTGGTTTATTGTTAATGCTGCAGTCATCAGTATTGTTAAAGCTGAAAAGGTTGAATCCCCTCTGTCATTAGCTAGCAAAGACAACTGACCTAAATGCAAGCGAATCAGTATCAATAGACAGTGATTGTTGAAGGCTCAGAGGCCCAAATCAATAGGTCATCTTTTTTTTTCTATAAAACATGTAGTCTTCAGAAAATATTTTTAGTGTAGATTTTTTTCAACTTGCTTAAATTTGGAAATTATTAAACTGTATAATATATGCATTATATTTTCCTTAATCTTTGTCCATAACAACTAGTGTTCTAAAAGTTTCCAGTGGTGCACATATCTCTCTCTTTGTACGTGTGTGTGCGTGTGCGTGTGTGTGTGTGTGTGTGTGTGTGTGTGTATATATATATATATATATATATATATATATATATATATATATGTGTGTGTGTGTGTGTGTGTGTATGTATTACATATGTGTGTATGTATATACATATATTTATATATGTGTGTATGTGTATATATATATATATATACACACACATACACATATATATGTATGTGTGTGTATAAATATATGTATATATATGTATATATATATATATGTGTGTGTGTATGTATATATATATATATGAAAGTTTCCACACTCAAATCGGATGTGCTAATCTTAAATAAAAAAAGTGCTGGCATTTAAGCACTGGAGGATGCGACTACCTTGGACCCATCATCTGGCTTGCCTCATTCTTCTTGATGCCAATTGGTTTCTTTGCCTGTCAATCACATTAAGTCACAAAGGTGTTGAACGGCCGTCTTTTGACAGGTACGATGTCGCCAACAAGAAGACCATGGCGACCCATATCGGATGCAAACCTAGGTGGGTTTGGGTGTAAGGTTCAGTGTGAAAACATGCTGCTTAGTATTTAACGAAACGCAAACCTCGAGAGTTGTACTTGACGGGACAGGAGGGGAGCCCGCGGATGTAGCCTAGCAGCTTGCTAGCAAACAGTCGTGAAAGGTAGGCATTGTTTGAGTTGTTGGCTAACATGGCAACGATAGCTGATATTAGCATCGCCGCCCAGGCGGGCATCGGTTCGGTAATACGCAAGAAAATAACGGGGACAAGGTTTTGCCAGCGGTGATACTATTTTTACAATGCTATTGTGACAACTGGGGCCGTTTTCGGCAGCATACGTTAGCCGTTGGGATTGTATTGAAATGACCACCAACTCCATTCATCTTCGTTGTCTGTTAAAGCAACGATTTAATATAATATTACTGCATCCTTTTTATATTTATTTGGTGTTAGCTAGATTAAGCCATGTATTTAGAAAGTTTCACCAGTAACCTTTAATCCTATCGTTTTCTTTGCAATAGCCTGTAATGATAACCTCTCCCAGTCGCTCAGGCCTCATACAAATGGTTAAATAGCTAAATAACAGCGAGATGGTTCACGCTTCGCGTTGCATCGTGTAGCTCATCTGTGGTTATAGTGGCTCCTCGATCTCAATTCAAAATCGCATGTTTATAATACGATGAACAATGCCTTGTCACCGACTGTATTTAAAAAGACAGACTTGAAAATATCATTAATTTGTCTCGTACAGAAGCCGCTGCAATGAACTGTTTAGTTCCTTAGTACAGGAGGGGAAAACTCATCTGAGCTTTCTTTTACTCATCTCCGTGTGTTCTGGAAATAATGTTGTGTGTGATTTTATATGTGACTCGATAAATTTGCCTTTCACACGGTATCTTTTGCAGGTTTTTAAGTGCATACACTGAATGATCCTTTGAAGGCTTTGGGTCAGGCTCATGACACCTCACACCACGAGTGGGCTTGCAACTGACCTGATCTTGAATTTTGGCCAAGAGTGTAAAGGTTGCACTGAATGATTCATGGAGCGACAGTACATGCTCCTTTGTGCATTTTCTAAAACTATGCTTTTCCAATTAATCTAAATGCCGGCTCGGGGACACCTGGAACTCATGATATGCAGTATAACATGTTATGTGAACATGTATGTCATACATGTCCTTTTTGTCTTGTATGATATATTGGATTCATACAAACATATGAAACGTTTTATTGTAACATATATTCCAAATTAATAATGTGTGCCATTAAAAAAAATAAGGTCAATTACTCTCTCTTAAGTTTTTCACAAATATCTCTTTTGTCTTTTTTTATCAATCTCAGTTACATGCAGAATAACTTTCGAATGTACCAGCTTTCAAAAATGCATTGACTGTTTTTTTTTTGCTGTTGTTGCACCACTCACTAATTTTCATGCACCTTATTACAGAGGCTTTTAGAGCCATAAATGATTTGTGTGGACGCTAAGTGTTTAATTAATCTCCCATCCGTCATTTTGTTTTTATTCCCAGTTGGCGTCATCTTACATGATGTGTGACAGTCGTGCCGCCCATCAGCAGATCTTGTCCCCTTCACCCTCATCTGTCGCAACACTCCCAATTTGGTTATTTTCCTGAAGTCCTTGCCTTCAACCTTTCAAAGATGACTGACAGGAAGGAGCCACCATTCTTTAATGATGACAGAGTGGGGGCTTTTCACTACAAACTTCCTCTATATGACACAATGGAACTTTTTATAGAGACCCTGACGGGGACCTGTTTTGAGTTGCGTGTGTTGCCTTTTGAGGCTGTCATTTCCGTCAAGGCAAAGATCCAGAGGCTTGAAGGTAAAAGCTTGATTTTGATGAATTGTTTATTATTACTGGTACCAAAGGTAACACATTGTGTAGCAAATTTTGAGTACTCAAAAAATTAATCATCATTTGGATTTGCAAACTGTGAGTATCCAAACTATTAATTGTCATTTGGACTTAAATAATAATGGTTGTGCCAAACCTTGATTACTCCAGATATTTGCATATGTACAGCCTTTCAGAAGTCTTGTTTGTACTGAATAGTCAATGCCATTACATAGTCTATCTTTATAGCCCTTATCTCGTTTATCAAAAAAATAAATAAACTGCATCCTGGTCAAGAAGACTAGATTTTCTTAAAAGCTTGTCATCCCTGTACACTGTACATTTCAGAAGAAATCCTAAGAATACTGGCTCAAATTCAAATTTAGGCAAAATTGCTTAGAGCTAGAATTAAGTTAGTTGTCATTTTTCTGTTTCCGGGCCAAAATCCAATCTGATGACTTAATTTCTGTTATTTACTTTCGAATGAATTTTAAGTGAGTCCTGCCATATCTACCAGCTACTTTTAGACTTACTTTTTAGATAATTGTCTATTGAAGTGTTGTAGAGAACTTAATGAAATGTGTGAGAAGACCATCCATCTATGGATCTTCTGCCGCTTATCCTGCACTCAGGGCCATTGGGGATGCTGGAGCCTATCCCAGCTGTCGTTGGGTGAGAGGTGGGGTACACCTTGGCCTGGTCACCAGTCAATCGCAGGGCTACACATATATAGACAGAAAACTCACTCATTCGGGGCAATTTTCCCAATATTTTCAATGATCCTGCTGTGAGGCCGAAGTGCTAACCACTGCACAACCATTCTGCCATGATAAGACACCAGAATACTAATATGTTTTTTTTTTAATGGGTTTTATGGGTTACAGATGGTCACAATGACCCAAAATGATCAGACTTGCACAAACCAGTTTGAGTTTTGCTGAAATGTAATTGCTGCATAAAGCTAGTGGTGAAATTGTGAGAGCCTTGTTCATGATAAAACAATTATGGATTACTCTTTTTCTCATTGAACATTTACCATACCTCCCTTTCAGCAGCATGTAACTTCTACTGGCAAATTGTTGCCTCTTGAAGGATGTCTATAATTGACTATTAGATTTGAAATATTTCATTTCTCTCTTGTGAAACTTTGAAGTAGCAGTATATTTAATGAAGTATCACTACATAAAGCAGATATGGCACATTATAAGGTATTATCAATAGGGTTTCAGGGCTACCTGCAGGGTTAATGGTTGTGGTGCACGCACACAGATTTCTTCACACGTCACAAATTAGTGTCGAAAGAGTCCAAGACGATAGGGAATAAACCACTGTCAGTCACGGTTGATAATTTGGCCTAGCCTAAAGACATCCTGCCTAACTGCATTACAATTGAGAACACCCCTTTGTTTATATTTGCTCCAACTGGCATCTTTAAGACCTTTTTTCTTGCCAGACATGATCTAAAATAATCTCTTGTATACCCATAATGTTGTCATATTCTGTTTTGGTCGTCAGTTCTGCTCTTTGCTCTCGTTTGATGCACAGTGATGTATGGACAGTGTTGGTATTTTTGTGCTAAGGCACATCACTCCTCAATGCTTGTGCACTGTGCTCACGCACCCTGGCTCAGTTCTAGAATTCACAAATTGTTTGCACAGACACATCAAAAAGCGCATCTATTTTCAAGAAGAAGGTCTACTGTATATTTGATCAGAATCAAAATAAGAATCATCAGATGGCTTTAATTTACAAATGTACAAAGTACTCAGGAATTTGACATGGAACGAGAGCAGCCTGTATTAGGATATTCAAGATGAAAGAATAAGTTCTAAGAAAAAAGAAAAGTTAACTTAGCAACAACTAGCAGTAATTAAAAGAAAATCATAGTTTATGATTAAAAAACAATGAGGAGGGTGATGACCCGTGGGTAAAAATGTTAAAATGTCCTGCTAGACCTGCAGCCTGTTGGGAGGGTTGTGAACAGGCAGTGAGCTTGGTGTAATTGGTCCCTCACCACCCTGCTAGCCCACTGCCTGGATCTTTCATTGTGCAGAAAACTCACAGGTTTCTGTTCAAGACTTGTGAGACAACTAGCTGTTCACACAATGAGCAATCCAAATATATGTTTGCCTTATTATCTTAGTGTCATTTGCTTCAGTACAGAATATAGTACCTACACATATTAAAACACAACATCACTGCTCTGTCTATAAAATAACTTGAGAATGAGACATTTATTGAAGTGCCCTTTTTGAAACCTTTTTTGTAGCGGTTTCATGTGGCCTTACCTGCAATTGCAAATTACTGTCTATGGAGGGCAGACTTGACTCATATTTATTGGCATGATAGTATTCAAGCTTTCCCAGCGATGGAGTCTGGTAACGTGTCCTACCAAACTTGTTTCCTTTTTCCTCTGTCTTGTTTTTTTGTTTTTTTTCTAAAGGTATCCCTGTTGCCCAGCAACACCTTATTTGGAACAACCTTGAACTTGAGGATGAACATTGTCTACATGATTATGGGTAAAGCTTTTTCACCTGACACTTTCTCCTCTAAATAACAGTGACCATGATGTAAAATCTCACCAGCGGCTAGGCTTGGTGAACGATTGACAAGAAATTTATTTGAATCTTAAACGGAGGTTTAAAATCATATTCATATGTCCCTAAATTCATTTTAGCGGGGACTGTGATTCAGTCATAATTGTATTCAACATGTTGTGAATGAGACAGAGATGTAAAGTAGGACGGCACAAGTGGCCTGTCTGCCATATTTGCAGAGCTTGGCCCTCTGCTCTTGTCACTTCGAGATGCAAACCTTGCCCTCTAATGTTCTGCTGGGTACAGATGGTGGAATTGTTGTCCATGCTTGTCACTTAATTTTCCACATGAATGGCCCCTGGTTAAAACTTGCAAAGTTCACCTGTCATACTGCCTTCTGGTTTTGAAGTTTTAAAGTTGAAACATATGCTCATATGAAACTAATGCTTCAATGGAATTTGTAGTCAAATACTTACGGTCATCTGGAAATCATCCTGACCTTTCAAGGAGGGCTGTTTGTTTTTAAACATGGCAGCTCTACCTCAGAAGTAAAGTATTTTCCCTTATAATTTCACTTGTTTCTTCTCTTAATTGTTTTTTCTTGTTTACACAAAAGAATTGGTTATAATAATTCTTATCCTGCTGCATTACTCATGAACGTTCTTGTGTATTAGCATTGCAGAAGGCTGTACTTTGAAACTCGTTTTAGCTATGAGAGGAGGTCCAATCAACACCAGAAGAGGTGAGGAAAAGATTATAGAGAAATGAAAGACTAAGCTAACTCCCATGAAGGCTGGGCATTTTTGCATCATATAAACAGTGTTGTAAATTCAATATATTCTCTGAAAAACATGATTCCTCTTTACAATAACTGTCCTTATTTTATCAGTAACCATGGAGGATCATATTAAAGAAGTGGCTGATCTGATGGAGGTCACAAAGGAGGAGGGTTGGGAGAAGACCGTGGCAAACAAGCAGGTCACATTTGTGGTCTACCGCGAAGGTGACCAGTTTAACTTTTTTCGAGTGGTTGACAGGGGAGACGGAACCCTCACTCCTCTGTCAGAATCTCTGAGGTTTGTATGCTGTAATAATGTGTGCCTTATTTTAATATGATTATTGGATCATCAGATTTATAGTCTATTATAAATATTGTATGTGAATACAATAGGAATATTGGTATGCATATGGTAATTCTTTCTTGAATGGTAATACGTCGAAGAGCCGTATATCTTTTCAAAAAAATTTTACAATGTAAGATTTAGTCACATTTCAGTGTAGCATGGCATTATGCGTGTGTGCGTCTTTGCGTGCATGGCACTAGATGCTAATTTTCTTTTTGTATTTTCCAGTGGTGGATCGATGTACAACCTGTGCACAGAAACCGAGGACGATGCGGAGGGGTCTGCAGTTGCTCAGCAGAGCCGTGAGAACACCATCACTATGAACAAAATGAAGTTACTTAAAGCCAAGATGGAGGACATGAATCTCAACAAGAAGGTAAGAAACAGTGAAATTGTTGAAATTTTTTAGAAAATATATTTGTAATGTATTGCAATTAATTTATCAAAAACAGGGTTCAGAAATTGTAAACTGTCACAATATTTTAAAAAGGAATGTCTGCCTATACATATCGAGATAAATGCTGTCAGAGGTGATGTTTTGGTCTTCAAACAGTTATCAAAGCTTATTCTATGATCATTATATCTGCTCCAGCTTCCAGACATAGCTTTCCTATCTTAAAATTACACTAGTTATCTTACATTTTTATTGTTTTGGTTTTAACAAGCAATTAAAACTGATGGATGTCTAGAATTAACAGAACCAAATGTCCTAATTTAGAGAAAATGTTAAAGTTTTCCTCTTCATAATACACTTGTATAAGGGGATAGCCTGGATGCTGGAGTAAATACTTAGATTTTTAAAATTGTAATAGATGGGGAAGTATTTAATGTAATTGACAGAATTCTTTGGTTTAATATGTCTGTGTCCGGGACTCTTT
Organism: Fistularia commersonii; assembly: GCF_037954325.1. NCBI lineage: Eukaryota > Metazoa > Chordata > Actinopteri > Syngnathiformes > Fistulariidae > Fistularia > Fistularia commersonii. The sequence goes on from NC_141285.1 coordinate 15,639,280, forward strand.
TCTTTAGCCGAAGAAGTCAAGTAAGGTAAAACCAAGGCCCCCGGTCAGTCTCCATCCTTGCGGTGGCTCCCCAGGACCTTCCAGTGCAAGACATCATCATCGCCTCTTTCGTTCACTCCCCAGGATCAGTCAGCCTCAGCATACAAATGCTAAACTACCTCCAATTGCAGACCAGGAACACCTAGACTCACCCCTGGCCTCCTCTGCTGCAGCCCATTCTCACTTGTCCAACCCTAGACGACCACCTCCCTCTTTCTCTTCACCCTCTTGTTATATACTTCAGGAGGAGGACACATGGGAGACATGCCCCCCATTTGCAAAAATACGGCCCCCTCCCAAAATATCTAGGTTGGATATTGGCAGCACCAGGTTGATGAGGGATTGTGTGTACCCTCAGTTACCTCCACTATGTACTAGAAGGCCACCTGAACCTCCATTTGATCCCAGTAAGCCTGCAGGGGAGGCAGTTGGACTGAGTTTGTTAAAGGAAGCTACTGGACTGGTTGCACCAACACAAGCAGCCACTTCATTTGGGGATTTACCAGACCGTCTAAGTCTGAATTTGTCTGATCAAACAGATGGAGGATGTCAATCCTTCGAGGTTGGGGCACAGCACCAATTGCCTCTTTCCACCTCCCCTCTCAGTACCTGGATGCTTGGAACAAGTGAAACCCTCACCAACAGAGCAGAACGAACCCAGCTTGGCACATCGTTTCATATCAGTCCTCCCTCTCCCTCACTTTCTTGCAGTTCCCCATCCACTTCTACTAGACTGTTGCCTCAGCCTTTTGATTCAGCTGTCCCCTGTTTACAGCCTAATCTACAAGCACATTCCACAGCACAAGTGAAGCCAGGCAACACATCCCCTCACCCCTCCACGATGTCATCAACCCATGTGCCACGGCTTCGCGCTGTTAAAGTTGAATCACCTGGCAAGAGGCCAGAACTCATATCCAAGAGAGAAGCAAGAGGCATCACCAAGATTGCCAACCACACTTGTAAGGAGCCTCTGAACAATTCAGAGTGCTTGGTCTCTCTCTCCACAACTGTTGTTGACAGCAACACTAGGAATAACGTTGGTGAGACATTTGGTCTTACACTAGCATTGCCCCCAACCACTCCCTCAGGACAGGGCACCCTTGGCTCCAGGCTACCATCAAGTAACAAGATCCATCCAGATGATGGCATAAAACAAATGCCACCTGTGCCCCAAGCAGCATCCTCTTACATGGTGAGCACAGATGGGCATCAGGGTTTTTACTAAGATCAAATAACTTGAAACTATTAGTAACATCGTACAGGTGTACCATCTTCAAAGACTGGAATCTGAGGAAGTAGAAATGCCAGTCTTCAGTCACTGTATTCATTCTACCCCCTCTTGAATTTGAGTCATAAAAAGATTCATATTTCATATATATTTTAGTTTTGCTGAGTGTTTGATTATTCAGGAGAATTATTTCCGTATTGTTGACCAGAATCATCACTCTTAACATAATTTGAAATGACCACTGTATCCTCAGGTGTACAAAAGTCTATTACTAACTCCACCAGGACTTAACTCTAATGTTAAAGATGAACATAGATATATCTTTACATCCATGTATAGAAACAAGAAAACATCTTATCTGTTATGTATGTCAACATAACAGTCACCTGATACACAAGAAAAAAGTAAGAAAAATGTATGAAAACATGCATTGTAACTACCCTCAACATAAAAAAGGAAATATTAGTCTTGACAAGATATAAGAAATAGCTGAAACATCAGAAGCTAGCAGTTCTCTCAACCTCTTTTGTTCTATCAACCATCCATTGTGAAGTAATATGTTTGGTTCAGTCGGATTCTTTTTTTTTTTTCGCAACTTGAGACCTAGAGAATATCATTTCAGCAACAATTTTTCATAATGTCTTTTTCAGGCCACAAACAGTCTTGCTTTAAGTGGAATCATGACATCGTTCGGGAGAATAGGTAAGAGAAACACAAATATATTCATTCACACATCACACACCAATGATTAAATAAATTTGCACTGCAGTTTTAAAAAATATTGGTAAGCTGTCACTTGTATTTCAAAAGTGGAATCAGGCTCGCTCAATAGGGAATGTTAAAGCCAAGCCGTTGTGATCTGAAATGCAGAGCTTGAAAGATGCAGTCACATTCAGAAAGGGTGTTGTTGTTGGAAAGCTGTGGTCCAAGAGCATTAAATATTCATTGCTGCCACAACTTATGAAGCAGCACTTGCAACAGAAGGCAGTCAGCCCACACAGTCCTACACTTGCGTATTTATACAGCTATTGATCTGCTTTAATCTCTGAGAAGATGGCCGATGCACAGTAAAGCCGGGAGTAACATAGTGAGTCAGCGTGCAATTGATTTCTTTAGTTAAGTTTATTCTATCAGGTTCATAATTCATTGATGGAGATCAAAATTCAGCTGCGGACACCAATAAGGCCCGACTAATAATTTCACAAGTGAGTTTTCAGATAGTCATTATTAGTAACCCCGCTTTCACTCTTGTTAAAATGAATAGGTATTGTAATTATAGCTAATGCTGTACTTTTAAGCTTTTGTAGCCTTTGAGACCCCTTTGTAGCCTTTAAGTTGAGACACATTTATGAACACTTTTAATTGTTCTTAAAGTCCATTTTATCCAAAATATAATGACTACAATTAGTGAATTGTTTCTTTCTTATCTATACCTTGTATGAGACAAAAAAACACTCTTTGGTTTGGGAGTTTGCCTTCAGGTCCTTAAGCATTTGACATTGATGTCCTTAAGCAGATCCTTGTTAAACTCTTGATATGCCAACTCAACTTTCAAGGGCCCGATGATTTTCCGTGTAACTGGTTGGTCCCTCAATGATCTTCCACTTCTGATTGATTATTTTTGGGGGCATACGGTCTATGCCAGTTGTTAGTGGATATAGTGTTATACTTCACTATGTAATCTTATTCTGACGTTCAGGTGTCACAGAGTATGCACGTTTGGTTGTTAGGGTTTAGTGCTTTAGTGACCTTTTCTCCAGTTCACACCCACTTAAGATAATAACTGAAGGGGATCCAACCAGTAATTTTATCCAATGGATGTTTCCATCAATGGAAGCTTTGAAGAAATTACAAACTACTGACTAATAGATATTCAGTGGTTGTAAATTGCCATTAAATCGAACTACTACTAAAATCCAATCCTTCTTTATGCTCGCAGGACACCAGTTTCCTAAGTCATCATTGTAACCTATTCAAGTAGTAACTGACTGAGCTGTATTGTAACATATATGTAGATATTGAAATACAGACAGATCTCTCTAAATGTATACAATGACAGAGTGAAATTTAGTGTCTTGTCTGCAGCATTCCTATACTTGTAAAATTTTTCCAAATCAGAAAAGGTCATAAATTTTCTGTATGATACAAGTCTTATTAGAACATGAGACAACAAATGCTTATATAGGGCAGTTCTAAATGAAATCCATGACCTTTATTTAAAAAAGTCTACAAAACAAAACATAGGTCACAAAATCCAGATATATTTGGAAGCATTGTATTCACATCTTGTTGTAAGTCAGAGTGCCCAAAAATAAAAATCCAATCCTATACCGAGCTTCTTGACAGCAAACTTCTCACACCTCCATGACTGAACTGTAATTTTTATCTGTTCCTCCATCCCCAAAGCTCAGAAACCAAGCCGTGCTGCATCCTTCCACAGACATGATTATCAGGGTTCCTGGCTGGCATACACTGATGTTTCAAGGCTTAGGAAATTGAATATTCTTTTTATGACATTCTTGACATCATGGCATTACTAATTTCAAAATGGCGTTTTCAAATTGAAACCTTGCTTACTTGGTGTTTTGCATCATATGAATTAGGATGAATACATACCCAAACTCACTACCGCTTCCATGGGGTATGGTTTATTATTAATGACAGAATTACTTGTGTATGGATGAATAAAAAATGATAGATAATTGTAATTTTCTACATTTTTGTATTCTTAACATGTATTACAAATTCAGCTTTTGAATTCATAATTGTCATGTCTAACAAAGAAACAAATGAACATAACGAAACAAATATGGCTGTTTATTCTGTATTTTTAAGGAATTCTGAAATCATCTGAAAGTATTTCTTCCTCCAGGTCTTTAGGTTGATGAAGCATAAAAAATGGAACAATCACAAGATAACGCATCTTGTTTAAAGCAGATATTCAAACAATCTTAAAACCTGAACGATAGGATTTAGAAATCAGTCTACTGTAGCCTACTTGAGGCTAAATTCCAGTTACTGATCTTTTTTCAAAGTCTGGTTTTCTTTTTTCCCTCTCCTTTGGACTTATGATAAAGACACTCTCACTGCCTTGCTATGTTCATTATACAACAATATATCTCAACCAATACAGGCTATTTTGAGATAGTAATGATTTTGATAAATGACTATTGGAAAAAAATGCCTATACCATTTGAATTACTTGGTTTTTTTTAGTTATCTTTTAGTTGTTTTTTTTCCCCCACTGCACGATACCAAAGTAATACTCAGACTAGGTCATCTGTAACAACAGGCCACAGTGTGTGTCAACTTGTATTCAGAAAGGCATGATAATCTGATTTTTTTTTAGTCTAACAGTGGAGTTTTAACCAACAAAACATTTACATCAAAAGTTGTTATAAAGTCACACTGTTATTTTAACTGATTTTAACATTTGCATATTTAGATGACATTGAATTTAGGTTAGTCATACAATATTAACATCAGATGACATCATTGTCCAAGTATCCAGATTAGATTATTTAATCAATTATAGATTATTATTAAAATAATAAAAGACTTGCAATATTTCAGTTGATTTGTAAAGAATCCAGTATGTATGACATTTTTGGTTTTGTAATTGCATTACAGAAGATAAAGAACTTTATCACAATATTCTAATTTTCTGAGACAGTCCTGTATGTTTATCTAACCCTGAATAGTTTTACTGATAAGAATATTAATGTCTCTTTTGACTTCAACCAAAATGTTTACTCTTCTCTCAGGAACTCCAACTTACCCCTTACCTCCAGTCAAGGCTCCCACAGGCAGCAAGAACAAGAATTCTAAGTACTGCTTCCTTTGTGGCAAGAAGACCGGCCTTGCCACCAGCTACGAGTGCAGGTAAACATTTCCAGCGGCTGCCTAGTTCTGTATAAATCTGAATATTCCGTTTGTCTGTCTTTCTCCTAGAGTGTAAATGGTACAGATCCCATCTCTTTGTCACTCTTCAATCACAGCATCTTTTCTTTTGAAAATCTTTTACAAAGATAGTTCTATTCCACACTCTGTCTTTCATAAGTAGCTGATGGTCATTTTAGAAGTCTCTTACAATGATATCAATCTTAACTTATGTCCACCAAGTTGAGTGCTTAGCAAACATAATTTAATTAATTTTGATGCAATGCAACTAATCTAGTTAAATTCGAAGATCAAAACTCCCAACAAAGGGCTGCAATTTACCCAATGTTACAGTGTCCAGAAGGAAATTACACTTGTATAGCTTGCTGCCGATCTGAATTGACTGATATGAATAGAAAATGTTTGGGTCTCTAAATTTTTTTCAAGACTTTAAAAACATTGCAACTGATTGATAAATGCAATCTGTTGATTGAGCATATTTTGTTGTCTAAAGAAGACACCTGTGTGCTTAATCTGCTGACATCAAGAATAGATCAGTAATGTGGGAATGCACCCATCAGGAGCTGAATTCTAGAAATTAACAAATTGAGGGACCAGTTTTTGTAGTTTGGATGACAGTGTAAGAATATTTTAAATCAGACTTCTTTTTAGATAGCTTATAAAAACTATTCCTGTAAATTCTTGGCTCAGATTATCTATTCTTAAGTAAAAGCTGTCTAACATCCAAAAACCCTAAATGAATTCTCAGAACCATTAAGAGATGTGTTGACTTTCTCTCCATGTCACAGTGTACAGATGGTCTTTTTTTATAAAATCAGTGTAGTCTTGATAAACCCTGTGTTTTCCCTAATCCGAAGGCCGGAGTGTGGTTGCGAGACAACCACCACATATTCCTGTTTTGGTTCAAGCATAGAAATATTGTGTACCTAATTGTCAAAGCTTCATCAAGTAGATAGTTTGCAAGTGACATACCGGAATTTCCAGACAATAAGCCGTGACTTTTTACACTTAAACAACAATGCAGCTAATAAAAGGATTTCTTTTGGGGGGGGGGGGGGGGGGGTTAACAAGCTTCACGCGGCTAAAGCATTTATCCTCGTTACATCCGACTGATGAAATGACCGGGAAATTCTGAGTCCGTTCAACTCCGACACCAAAGAAGACGACTTTGACGGTTTTAGTGCGCAGCAGGAAGCCCAAGATAGCGATTGGCTAGCCGGTGGGGCTTATATTGAGGTACCCTCAATAGTCCGGAAATTACAATATGCTTAAATCAACATTTCTTTATCTTTTGTAACAATGATCAAGTAGATGAATGTTTAATGTTGGAGTTCAGTTCTGTTTCCCAATTTGGAAAGATTCAAAGCATCGCTAATCTGACCCCTGGGCTAATTCTTCTTTATTTATTGACTTGTTTTTCATGCCAAAACATCTGTTGATGTCAATCTTTCAGATGTGGTAACAACTTCTGTGCCACTCATCGCTATGCAGAGACGCATGACTGCACTTATGACTACAAGAGTGCTGGAAGACGATTTCTACAGGAGACCAATCCTCTCGTCAGTGCTCCCAAGCTGCCTAAGATCTAGACTGTACAACATTCAGCTTTCACTAAGGATGAACACAGAAGTTAAACTATTTAAAGAGAAATAACATTTATTGCAAAAAGAACATTCTTGGTCACCAATGTGTGCTTTTTTTCCAGTTTAAATCTGCCATGTTGCTTGAAATTTAAATAGTCTTTATAGCCAAGTGTGAACAAACAAGGTCAGACTGACAAGGCACAGAATTATCATCTTTTGACAAATGTGAAGTTGTTCATTCTTTTTATGTTAACTTGTACTTTTTCATTGCATAGTTACAAAAGATACAAAAAAATCTGCATGGAAATAGATAGTTTTTTTGTGCAAAATACAGTATATCTGCTGCATGCTCAGAAATATCTATTTTTAATTTTGTCAGCATTTTTTTAAAAATAGGGCCGCAGATGACTTCTCATTCGACAAGTCTTTGACCGATGCACTTTAGAACTATCATATTTATATTTTGGACTTCCCTTAATGTGGGGCAGGGGATCATAATATGTCTGTGTTTTGTCTAATGAAGTGTTAATGTTTTCGTCACGATTTTTATATTCTTCACCTCATATGTCTGTCTTACTTGGGCACATACGTATAGACATCAATAATACAATGTTTCCTCAGAAGAAAAAAAGCAACAGCCACTTATTGATCAAATACATATTTATTAATGAAATACTGCTTATTTAAATTGAAGTTTGGTTTTTAATGGCAAGTATGCAATTTGTGTAGGTGTGAATGTTACTTGTAATCCGTATGCCTATTGAGTAAGCTATGGGTTTCGGGGTTGGTTTTGCTATTTATCAAGTGTCTATAGTAAGGTGGTTGCCATAAATCTTTTTTGTAAGTCTTTTTTATTGCTCAGCTGTTGCAAAAAAACTTAAAATGCTGTCATAGGGACTTGATCTAATAAAGGTTCTTTCCATATTTCCGTGTGTCCCTGACCTATGTATGATTTCAATAACTGTTCCTATTTATTTCAACCCCTTACCAATCAATCAACATTAATATTAATAATATTAATTATAATATTGTATTAAAACTAATACTACTGCTTCACCTTTTATGAATTAAATGTAAGTGGACAATGGACAATGTTTACAATGACAACCTCTCCAATACAGGAGTTCACATTGTCCTCTCAGGGAAGGTCAACAATGTGGCAAAATAATTTATCAAGAAAATTATTGAAGTTTGTCCACCATATAGTAAAAATGAGCAACGGACACATTATCTAAATACCTTATATTTTATTTGAATATTCATACAACTAAGATGGCCATAGTCGGCAAGAAAAAAATTCTTTCAAAAATTCACAATCAAATCTCTTGTTTGCAGTTTGTCACCATCTCAGGACAGATCTGAATACTTCTAACCAGACTCTGCTAATTTGATGCTCCATCACAAGAGGTTAAGCTGTTGATTCATAAACATAGGTATTAAAGTGACTGTTCATTGGTATCAAAATATTTTTGGAAGTCTGCAAATAGTAAGAAGTGAATATTTCATATCATCAAAGGGAGAAAAGACGATGAGAAAGCTTAGAAGATTTCATCCACAGATGTTTTGAGTAAATACACACTTGCGTACTTCTTGCTGTAGTGTATCTAAAAAAGGATTCAGAGGAATGTGAGTGCTAGCCATAATTTATTTTATCTCCAAATTAGATGTGGGTTGAAGACAAAACCTGGCCTAAATGACCTTTCAGTGTTTATGTATTCACTCTCCAGATAATTAGGCCTGGAAGAGCATTCGAGTGAAATGCTCCTTATCTTGACATACAAATACATTTCAGTATGGAGACACAGACTGAGTGATTGAGAAAGACTTTATGACTCTATTACATACCAGACAAGAATATACAAAAAATAAAAGGAGCTGCTGTGTCTGAGATGTGGCTATTGCAAAAGCATCTGCAGTCTCTAAAAACAACCACAGAGTATTACAAGTTCAAAAAGAATGCCATTGTGCAAACATTAACCTAAAATTCAGTTGACTTGGTTGTTTAGTGACTTAATCAATTCTATCAATGACTCAATGGTCTTACGCACACTTTTTTGGAAATTATTCCTGTGTTGGCTTAGCATCCAGACAAATCTGCAAATCCCAGAATGTCATTTTTATCTAGAGATCCCACTTTTTCAGCTCCTATATTGTGAGATTACTAGAGACTTCTCCAACTCATCTCAGGAGCAAGGAGGTCCAACATTGTATCTGCTGTTCTTGTTTTTTTTTTTTTTTTTTTTTGCAAAACATCTTGCAATACGCAATCTTGTATAAATACCTGACAGTTAATTTTCTTTCAAGTGTTTTGATTATCAATTATTTACTCATGTTTTTCACCAAAGGAAAATGTTGGACCCCTAAGCATTTTGTAGCTTTGGTTTCGGTTTCCAGAGTCTGAGTGCAATGCCATGCATTTGTGTCTCCAAGTTGGTGGTTGGTGGCACGTATGATATCTGTCTTTCTAAATTCTCATTGGTTTTCGATCAGTTACATTAAAAAAAAAGATAAAACAAGATGGGAGTTGGAGTTGTTGCCTTACTGCTACTGTAACTGCCTGTCAATCAGAATGGCGATCAATGGCATACTGCCATTCACTGCTACAGATTTTGTTGTGACTTTTTGCAGCAAAACTTTTTTAAGTTCAAGTTTAAGTCATAAAAATTTGTTGGACTTGGAACAATGCATCTGGAAGACATTAAACGATAACAGGGGTCTGTGATCCTTCAAACACTTGACTGCACTCTGTTAGTTTGAAAATGTATAACTGAAATTGAAAAGTTGGTATGGGGAAAGAACTGTTTCATTATCAATGTTCAGGGTTAAAATGTGAAATAAGACAATTCTCTAGATTTATGCACATTATATACTATTTCATACCATATCGCTCTCTCCCTTTTTATCTATAAGAATTCTCAACTTGCAGAAACACAACCACTAGAGGTACAGTGTGGTCTAATTACAGTGTTTTTTTTATTACAAAATCTAAAGAACATGTTGAGAAGTGTCTGCACAAGAGAAGAGAGCAAAGATCACAGAATGCAGGATAGTTTGAGCTGTGAGTCAGAAGGGAGCAGAACAACTTTTATTCTTTTGAATAGGAAATTTAGAGGTGAATAGGAAATTTAGAGGCTCTCTTAAATTCAAACAAAGGCTTCATTTACATTTAGAGTTTTGAGCTTAAACAGGGCATTTGCACTTTTGGTGGGGATAATGGATGGTGCAAAGTTTCATTTTGGAGTTTGCCCAACAATGAAAAAAGTCCCCAAATGGCATCAGGTCTGTTTTTCTCTGGAAAATTTCACACTTTGATTTTAATCCTTTGCTCTGACAGTGCAATTATAATAATAAAAAAAAAATTCAACAGCAGATTTTTGTCTGTCCATCGACATGGCACACTTTTGGAGAAACATTTGGTTCAATTTCCTTTGGCTGTTATCGTATTTGATTATTTTTCATCTTTTCCTGAGCGGTACCAAACAGCCAGACCTGCATCATCCATTTTCTGTTTTGGGATTGCTCTGCTTGCCCCTTGCAACTCTGCCAAGTGCTAGGAGTCTATATTTTGCTGAAACCACAACAATGCTTTGGAGTTATTTTCATGCAAGGAGAAGCCCCTCTCAGTCTGTGTGGTGCAGGACTAAAATGTGTCAAGGTCTGATAAGCCTCCCTTTTCAAATACATAGAAAGTTACTGATTACCTATTTTAATGGTAACCCATTACAAAAGGCACTGCAGCTGTTGGTGCAATTTGTGTTGCAAATTATAATCACTGCATTTATCTACATTTTTGTGTTTGACTTAGAGGAGTGGGGTTAGAAATATTACTCATTCTCTTAAGTACTGGAATGTTTGATAATGAAGTAAACTGTCTTGAGAGGAACTGAGACAGTAAGTTCAAAAGACGAACAAAGTAGAAATACATCTGGGGGGAGGCGGTTGGGGGGGTATGGGCCAATTACAGTGAAATGCAACTGAAAACTCATCTTCTCAGAAATTGAGTCCATGTGTCTGGTGTTTTGTCACAAATTGGTTATCTTTTAAGATGTAATTGAAAAAACACGAGGAAGTAAGAAAAAACATAATAACACGCCCCTGTAACATGCAAGCAAAGACACAGACAGTAACGATTGGGAGAATTGACAGAAGCCATCGCTGCCATTAAAAGACAGCAGGCAGACACTGGCAAGAAAGAGCTCTGTCTCGAAGGTTCCCGTTTTAAACTTGACAATAAAAGCTCTTCTTGTCTGACAGGCTCACTGCCAGTCTGGCATGGACACAGTCATTGGACACAGAGACAGTCATTGGGGGAATACAAATAAAACACGAACATACCAAAATCAATTCTCACCATTTTGCCGATTCATCTCCATTCTACTACAGAAAGGTTTCTGTCACCATTCTTTCTACTAACTTAACACTTACAGTCAAATACTTTGTAAAATATATATGTGTATATCTGTGGATTTCTTTAGCGTGGTGCTGCCCCCCCCCCCCCCCTTTCTGGGATTAAAATAATCACATTGTAATTTCTAGCTCGGTAAACATATTAAAAAACCTTCTTTTTTTGTATCAACACTGATCAACACACTTTGACTCACTTCCCTGCTTCTGTGTACATCTAAGAATGTCGAATCCTAATCTCCTCATGCCATGGAGCTAGACATCCTGTATCTCTCCGACACAAAGATAAATGCATGACAGTCTGGCGGACTCACTTCTGATGTGCCTTCTTTCGCCAGACAGAACACAGAGACTCTGTTGTCCCACCCCGACGATGGAGTGGTGGACTGTGCATCAGTAATAAGTCCAAACACAATAACAGGTTTCACGGAGATAAAGCTCAGGCTTTGCGTCAACAGACGTTACAGTGCCTTGTTTAATAAGCCATTTTCTCCTAACACACTGACGTGAAAGACAGTCTCCTATTGCTTTACCATATTAGTGCTTAACTCAACTTAGTTTGGTTCTACATCAGGAATGCAATCTTTCATGTGGTTACGATTGAGCACAGACATACCAGGTCATTATGGAAGTCAGAAGGGGGTGTAAAAACAAAATATCTAAATATCAGGGGTTGGCAACCGTTACCATTCAAAGGGCCATTTTGACCTGTTTACCCACAGTAAAGAAAACACTGAGAACCAAACAACCCTTTTGAAATTTAAATTTTTAAATTAATAATTTGAATTAATACGTCATATAATGTTTTTCTTTTTTTGGCCGAGATGCTATATATAAACAAAATATGTGTTACTTTTTTTTTTTTTTTAAATGCAATAAAACATTTTGAATTCTGAAAAAAAGACGTTGGGTTGAAGGTTGCTTTTAGGCAAAATATTCAATTTCTATTTGAGTAATGCAGCCTCGGGGGGGCACGGGCCAGTGTCTCCCTAAGCCGGTCCCAAGCCCGGATAAATGCAGAGGGTTGCGCGTGGCATAAAACTTTTGCCAAAACCAAACATGCGAATCAAACCTGATTACCAGATCATACCGGATCAGTTAAGGCCCGGGTTAACAATGACCGCCATTGGTACTGATGACCGACAGGGAACCAATGGAAACTGGGCTACTGTATGTCAAAGAAGGAGAGGAGGAAGGCGTGTTGGGAAGCAGAGAGAGAAGAGGAAAGGCAATCGTCTGGGACTGAGAGTAGGGACTTTGAATATCGGGACTGGAAAAGGTACAGAGTTGGTTGATATGATGCAGGGAAGGAAGGTGGATATACTGTGGGATGTGAGTTTGAGAAGAAAGAGAAGTTCTGGAATGAGTTAGATGAAGTGATGCAGAATATCCACAGAGATGAGAGTGGTAACTGGTGTAGACTTCAATGGGCATGTTGATGCAGGCAATGGAGGGGATGAAGAAGTGATGGGCAGATTTGGTATACAGGATAAGAACGCAGAGGGACAGATGGTGGTAGATTTTGCAAAAAGGATGGAAATGGGTGTAGTGAGCACCTTTTTCCAAAAAAGACAGGTGCATAGGGTAACTTATACGAGCGGAGTTAGGAGCACGCAGTATACATGTGTGAATTAGGCTACAGGGAGTGGAGATCAAGAAGCTGGAGGATTTCAGGTACTTGGAATCAACAGTCCATAACAGCAGAGCGTGAGGAAAAGAGGTGAAGGGATGGATTCAAGCAGGTTGGAATGGGTGGAGAAAAGTGTCAGGGGTACTATGCAATAAAAGACTATCGGCCAAAATGAAAGGAAAGGTGGACAAGACAGTAGTGTGACCAGCGACGGTGTTTGGCCTAGAAACTGTTACAATGATGAAAAGACAGGAGGCAGAGCTAGAGGTCACAGAGATGAAGATGTGAGATTCTCTTTGGGAGTGAAAAGGATGGATAGGATCAGGAATGAGTCTATCAGAGGAACAGCACATGTTAGATGTTTTGGAGAGAAGGTCAGAGAAGCCAGACTGAGATGGTTCGGTCATGTACAGATGAGGGATGGTGAATATATTGGTAGACAGATGCTGGAATTGGAGCTTCCAGGCAGGAGGTCTCAAGGAAGACAAAAGCGAAGATTTATGGACGTAGCGAGAGAGGATATGAAGGTAGTTGGTGTGAGAGAGGAGGATACAGAGAATAAAGGTTAGATGGAGAAGGTTGATTCACTGTGGCGATCCCTGAAGCGAAAAGCAAAAAGGAGAAGAGGAAGAAGATTCAATGTCTATTTGTGTCCTTTTTGCATTTATGAAAAAAAAAAGCTAAACTTAAATTATCCACCGGCAGCAAACCAAAAATGCTGCCCTCTCTGTATGCTGTCATCGTTTTACTGGCACATGTAGTTGCTTAGTAAGAGCAACAAATATATTTTAACACATTTTATTTAGACGTTACAAGATCGCTATGATCTTCAAATTTAAAATTACATTTTAAAAATGAATGACCTAATATAAAATACATTTTAATTAAATACTTGTTAATTATTTTCAAAAGCCACTGGGCGCTGCACCAGGGGGATCAAAGAGCTGTATGTGGCTCCAGATCCATTGGTTGCCAACCCCTGAACTAAGTTAATATAGGAATTATATCGCCAATATTATGCTCTACCAAATGAGTGTTTTTTGTTTGTTGGTAGAGCAGGCACCCTTCTAATCTGAAAGCTGGTGGATCGACCCATAGCTCCTGTCTGCACATCCACAAATCTGCTAGCAAGACACTGAACCCCAATGGCCTGGTCAGCTCCTTGCATGGCAGCTCTGCTGCAATCACTGTAAATGTGTGTGTGAATGGGTGAATGTAATCCAGGGTAAAGCGCTCTGCAACCACAAGGTGTGAATGTGTATGTATATACCTGTAAAGGGAGACCATTTACCATTTAGGTAAGCTACAAAAACAGACACAGAGGTAGAAAAGTAAATTATAAAAACAACTTTTTTTTTTTTTTTAATGTTTATTTTAGATGACAGTGGATCCAGCTTTACTTTTCTGAAACAGGAAGTAGCAGGACACAGTTGCAGTTTGTTCAGTGAACCAGTTTTAAGGATAAGAAAAAAAAACAGCAGTTTTTTTACTTTGTATTTTCAGTTTCTGTTAAATCAGAATGACTGCACCATTACCTCAACCTCAAAATCAGGGTATGTGCTAAAAAAGGGCTTCTGTGTAGGGCAGGGGTAGGCAAACTTTTTGGCTCAGGGGCCGCACTGACTTTTAAAATTTGAAAGACGGGCTGGGTCACCACAAGATGCGATAAATATGAAAAAAACAAACAAAAACAAAACACATTTGTTAACGGAACATATCAGACTCGTCTGACATTTGCTTTGAAAATAACACTAGCTTGGTTTTGAAGGCTCTGATTCATAAACAAACAGTTTTTTCCCTTGTAGATTCATATCCAGCTCATTCATGTGTGTCAGTATGCTCACAGTAAAGGCTAAATCACAAAGCCAATCTTTGTCATTCAGGTCCAAAAATTCTCAAGTGTTCTCAAGTAGCTCCAAAAATGAAATAATCTCCTTCTTTGAGCTCCCACATTCATTGATCCAATCAAGTATCAAGTATGAATTCTGTACCGATCTTTGGCGGGCCGGATTAAAAAGACCAACGGGCCGGATGTGGCCCGCGTGCTGTAGTTCGCCCATCCCTGGTGTAGGGTCACAAGCTTTTCTGTTCGGCATTAGTGATATTCTTTGGTTGTGTGTTACTTACAAAAGCTCAAACACTCAATCAAAGACTGCAATAACTGACACTTTTCTTAACAGAAATGAAATAAAATAAAAGGGTCAAGTGATCAACTCATTTTCCTTACATCTTTCCGGGATTAGACCACACCCAGTTGCCATGAGAGGAATCAAAAGCAAAGGCCAGGGAATCTGGGGAGAACTAAGCAAAAGGACAACTCCTGAGGGTCTGGTCAGCACCTTGTACAGTAGTTCTCCCGCCATCGTGTGTTAATATGGGTGTGAATGGGTGATTCAAATCCGGTGGAGACCGTTTAACATTTATCAATAGTTAGAATCTTTAATTTTTTGTATGTACGATCCTTCTTTCTTTTCTCTTGTGTATATAGTCTTTGTTTTAAAATGTATATGGTGTGTACATATGTAAAGTATGTTTAAACAGTTTTGGGGGGAGCATGCAAATAGGAAATATTTCACAATATATATGCTGTGTACATCTTGATTTTAACTATTGTGAGTTAATAACCTGGAGGCATAAGGTTTCCACAATCACATTGGTATATTATGAATAATGGACAGGGCCATATGCCAACATATTTATGATGTCACACGTTCTTTGTCAGACCATTTTGAAAAAGAGAACTCTCATTCATCAAACGAGGAAAAAAGAAAAGATCTATATTTTCATCAGCTAATGTGAAAACAGCCCTCATGTTCAAAGGCGGCACAAAGAACATTGGACAAGGCGAAACTCAAACGTTCAACTGTATAATCAAGAAGATAAACATACTTGGGACTGAAGGAAGACTTTAAGTAAACATCAAGTAGCAGCAACTGAATTGCATTTTTTGGCAATTTTTTTTCCCTCCTGAGGAATTTGCAGTTGCATTTTACACAACTGACCTCCCAACCCATCCTATCCTGTTTACACTCTTGTCCTCATGTCTTTTACCCAGTTCTTGGAGTCTCTAATTCTGTAGGTTCCCAGGGGGCGTAGCTTGATCTGCTGCAGCAGTGATGCCAGGCGCCCACCATTGTTATTTCTTTTCTGAATATTAAAGTAATTGTTGCATCTACCTCTTTTCCTTTCGGCTTTTCCCTTCAGGGGTCGCCACAGCGAATCAACCTTCTCCATCTAACCCTATTCTCTGTACCCTCCTCTCTCACACCAGCTAACTTCATATCCTCTCTCACTACGTCCATACAGCTTCTATTTCAGCTTCCTCGAGACCTCCTGCCTGGCAGCTCCTTGTCCTCTAGCAATATATTTACTGTCCCTCCTCTGCACATGATTGAACCATCTCGGTCTGGCTTCTCTGACCTTCTCTCCAAAACATCCAACATGTTCTGTTCCTCTGATGGACTTATTTCTGATCCTATCCATCCTCGTCACTCCAAAAGAGAACCTTAACATCTTCATCTCTGCAACCTCAAGCTCTGCCTCCTGTCTTTTCATCAGTGTCAGTTTCTAAACAATACAGCATCGCTGGTCTCACCACTGTCTTGCACACCTTTCCTTTCATTCTTGCTGGTAGTCTTCTACTGCATAGTACCCCGACACTTTTCTCCACCCATTCCAACCTGCTTGAATCCATCCCTTCACCTCTTTTCCACACTGTGTTCCTCTGGACTGTCGACCCTAAGTACTTAAAATCCTCCAGCTTCTTGATCTCCACTCCCTGTAGCCTCACCGCTCTACCTGGGTTCCTCTAATTCACACATATATACTCTGTCTTGCTGCAGCTAACTTTCATTCCTCTCCTTTCCAGCGCTTCTTTATTGTATCTTCTATATTGTACCATTTCAGCCATTACCGCTGCAGATATTATTCATTTGTGCCCAGCCCTCATACTCTGCCCATATCTATCACACTCTTGGTTTTTTATACCTCTCTCGCCCTCTATTTCTCACCCTAAGCCAGTAGAGACAGAAGGCCGCCCACATTAATTGACTTCGGATCAGTCAAAGCTTTGGGTGGCAGTTTCTCCTTGCTACTGTCGCCAAGTCCTGGCTCATGGGTGGATGTCGGGTTGTGATTTGGCGCCGCATAAATAAAATCTAACTTGACTTCTCAACTCCATACAGGACTGTCTCAGAAAATTAGAATATTGTGATAAAGTTCTTTATCTTCTGTAATGCAATTACAAAAACAAAAATGTCATACATTCTGGATTCATTACAAATCAACTGAAATATTGCAAGCCTTTTATTATTTCAATATTGCCGATTACGGCTTACATCTGAAGAAACTCAAAAATCCTATCACAAAATATTATAATATCATGAAAAGGTAATTTTTTTTAATTTTTTTTAATGGCATTACAGAGGATAAAGAACTGTATTACAATATTCTAATTTTCTGAGACAGTCCTGTATGTGTCCCACCTGGGTCGCCGGAGAATCAACAGAAGATGGGACATGGACGAAACACATATTGAGACAATTTAAAAAGATGTTAAAAATGCTTTAATAAAAGTGAAGCTTGATAAGTGTCTTGAAAAAGTCTCAGCGCGTTTGTCCCCTCGTGGCACCTTTGACGCACACTCACAGAGGAACAACTACACATAGTGTTCGCCGATAGTCACATTACCACAACAACTCATCATCATCACCATCTTCCTCATCACCGTCATTTCGTGGCACCCGCGTCCGCCACCTGCGCTCCACATCTATTATTCTCTCTGCGTGTTTTTTTTTTTTTTTTTTTTTTTTTTTTTTTTTAAATCATACTCCATTTTAACGCGGAAGTCGCTGACGCACCGCGCACAGCTGCTCCGACGGGGCCAGGAAATAAACGCGTACGCGCAGTTCTGCAAAAACGGTGAGTGTTTTCTCCGTGCCTATCAGCGGGAATATGCAGCAACGTTCGGTCCGACGCGGTGATGCGTCCGCCCAGACCGAGACTCAGACGCCTCCGTTGCGCCTCTCGGTTTACTAAGTCCAACCGGAGGCGGCTGGCTGGCGTTTGGTCGGTCAGCTAGTCGGTCGTCTGTCGGTTTCTGGGATGAACGGAGGGACGGACAGGCACTCGTCTGGATTCTGCTGGGACATTTAACGTGTGCGAATTGCATTTTTTTTTTAAATTTTATAATCCGTTGACCGCCGTTGAAGCTGCCGCGCAGTCCCCGGAGACAGTGGCGTGTTTGACCCGAGGTATGGAAATGTATTTCATATTATTGGATGTTTCCTCTCAGCTGTTCCACACATCGATGTCGACTCGGGAGGAGACGTAATGTTTCCTTTGTCCCCTTGTACCCTTCTAACAGCCCGATGGCTCGGCTGGTCATTCCGATAAGATTTTATTTGCGTTGCAAACGTCAAGCCATCTCAAGGTTTCCCTGTTTTTAATCTTGGAGAAAATATAAGCCATAAATCGGCCGCCACAGAGCGGAAGCGGCGAACGTCTTTTGAGTTGATGGGATCTAAATGACTGCTCTTCCAAATGTGCATTGTAGTCTGAAGCTTGCAGGACATTTACCAGTGTGTCAGATATGTTTGCTCTATGAGCCATAATAAAGGTAGTGGTGCGTCCCAGATAGCAGAGAAGAGCCTCTGGAGGCCACGATCAACAGCAATACCTGTGTTTATTTTATTTAAAATCATTTCCCAACACAGGAGGCGCACACACAAAATGAAGCTGTAAGACACGCGAGTTACAGGCGTGCTTCTGCCATCACACACACACACACACACCCATCCAAGGTAATTGTTCAAGTGACTCCCATAGCTGCAGTATTCCGTCCCCTCCTGTGTTGTAGTTTGGTTCATTGTGCACTATGACCCCCTCCTTCCCTTCACCAAGCAGGTGTCCACTTTGATGTTCATTCTAGTCTATACCATGTTGGATTCCAGTTTAAAAAAAAAAAATCTTTATGACATCACCGGGTTATTTGGCAAATTGGGGTGTGACACCCAAGTAGGGTGTGTCATGTTTGGCAACTGAGGTTTCACCCTCTAGACACTGGTTAGAATCTTTCAAAAACAATAGGATTTTGTTTTGTGTCCTCGTGGCCACTGACCACCGCTCATTAGTATTTTTTTTTTTCATTTTATGACACTTGCATTTACTCAGCTTTACACCTCGAAGACCAAGCAGTGCTTCTAGTATCTAAAGTCTGTGGTGAAACTGTCACTAACCCTGTTGTCCCATTAATATCTGTGGAGTGTTAATAAACCTGCAGATATTGCAAAAGCATATTCTCTCTGTTACTCTCATAGCTGCACAATTTGTATAAGAGCAACATATGGATGGTTTTGTGTTGGAACCCAAATCCTGCTTTTTTTTCATTTTGAACCAGAAAATTAGGATCTTGAACAGTTTGTAAAAAAGACAGAAGTTATTTAGTTTTAGTTCCAAGATTCAAAGTGTTTATTGTTATGTGTACAGTCTGGAAATGTGTTTCCCTGAACAATAAAATTCATACATTGCCGTCGGCAATGCAGCCAGATAAGTAGTGATAAGTCAATAAATGACAAACATACTGTCATAACCAGATGCACACAGTGCTGGGAAATGCAAACAGGCTGAATCAGATGGATGATTTTCAGGTTTGGTGTGTTTTGATGACAGCAAACAGTTGAAAGTGAGAAATGACATCAAGGAACTGGCACTTTGTGTCAAGCGAGTAAAGAATGGAATTCTGGTATGTCTTTCCACTGAAAGCTGCTATGCATTGACTACACTTGCACCAACCTGCCGCGAGTAGTATTAAGTTCTTTTTTCTGTGACTACATCACATGGTTAAGACCGCATACTGCATTTTCCTTTTTTCAGCAGCAGATATCCTTCATGCCTAGGTTGACTGTCAACAAACAAGGGACTTTGCTGGCAACAATTAGCTTTCATCATCTCAAATGCTCCAGAGCTCGAGTCGGCCGAGCTGTCAACAGCATTTGAAGCCGTCAGTTGTCCTGATGGTGCCGACTTCAGGGGGATGTAGAGAGTAAGCCATAATTATGATTCCAAACAGGAGGAAGAGGGTTGCTGAGACTGTCTGTTGAGCTGCTCGAAGTGAGAGCCGAGGAGCCTGCAGTCTTGATAAACCGTGCCTTTGTGCTCTTGCAAATGAACTCATTCTTTCAGGCTGCAGAGTTACATTTGGACGAAAGTTACCGAATAGTGTGGAGACCGCAGCCAAAGTATCTGAAGGTTGTGACAGTTATGTACAATGCTCGTTGTTCACAATGGATTGTGCCACCCACAGTATTTCACAGTATGGAACATGGGAGGAGTTCAACAGCCTCTATTTTATTTTCTATTGCCATTTCAATCAAGCTCTGTCTTTTGTCACTGAAAGAAAAAGCTGTCAGGAAAGGTTCATAAAAAGGAGTTTTATTGTTATAGCAAGTGAGCTGTTATATTTGTTCAAGTGTTAATTCTTCAGAAACATGGATCTCTGTCTTGCAGTCCGTGCAAGGCAGTAGTTTTAGCAGTGGAAATTTGGTGTTACTTTCTTACTCACAGTTGTTGTGTGTGGTGTGATCGGTCTTATTCTTGTCTGTCTGTGCTACAGTGGATGTATCAGCCTTAAGGTAAGGTGTGTTGTATTCCTATCTTGATGCAGTACAAAGAACAAGCACCTTTCCTAAAAAGAAAGAGTGTGAGCTCCGCCAGAATCAGCAGGCGCACTCATTCATTACATGCTGCTAGTTACACATACATGGATGCACGATGATGTAGAACAGGAAAGATTAGAAATTAAATAAAATATTTCATTCGAATGAATCTTGAGGAGCTGTAGTTGATTCGTAGCGCTCCTGTTGATCGTTTGCTTGCTAGTTTAATTTAGGTATATTTATTCATGAAAGCCTTGGACTATAAAAAAAGGCCCCAAATTATACCCTAATATTCAATTTTTCAATGGGTTAAAATGTGTAGTATTCAGGAATATTTTTCTTGGAGCAATACTCTTGTGCTGCGATTAGAAGGGCTCTTGCAGGTGGTGCGAAATCATTTAAGTTGTGGCTTTTTGGACATAGTTTCACCAGATACTGGGATTCTTGTTCTATTGCTAACATTAAGATAACCTTTTTATCCAGTGTTTCCGTCTGATGAAAAACTATTCATCTCCACTTATTAGGATTTTTAACATTTTTCTTCTTCTTTGAGCAAACTCTGGAGATATGGGAGTTCAAGAAAAACATGACATATATATATATATATATATATATATATATATATATATATATATTTATCATTATCACTGTTTTTAATTTATTACCCCCCCCCCCCCCCCATGCACAAACACACACCAGTAGACTTTCAACCTGTCAAGATAGAGTGGTGAGTGGATGGTATAACTATGCCACTTTGCTTTGGAAGATGCTAAGTCTATGTAAAAGAGAAAATGTCAAATTGATTACTTTGCAATGATTGACAAATTTCATGACCTAATTTTCACTAGGTGTTTGGAGATAAATCATTTTATCAATGAAACCCTTATAATTGAATTTTATTTTAGCCGATGAATTCCAATTCATATTTGCAGTATTATCTGTCAGAACAACTAAACACATATTCAGTTTACTTGCGGTGATTGTAACCTTTTTTTAAGTATGCTGTACATGATTCTAAAATATCATTGAACTGTATCAATATGGATAATGCTTTGTGGTCATTTTTTATAATTGTGTGCAATTTTTTTATTGAAACATTCATGACACATTCTGACTGACAAAATATCTGACTACCACCAAGCTGTGGATTGCTTTTCTTTCCTTCTCACACACCTCTGCAGTTTTAAGATGTACAAATGTTCTTGTTAACCACAACACCGACGAGTTGATATCATGTGCATCCTAAACATTCAACAGCTGTTTTCCTTCAGACTTAATGTATTTCAATTTCTGATTTGAATGTCAGCCTATTTCATGGTCCACTGACTCACTCTGCATCCCTACATGAGCTGCTTACACCCCCGTCTCCTCATTCTGCTCAAAAATAATATTGATTGCTTTCTGAGAAAAGACAGGAAATGCATCAAGCCTACCAAAAAAAAACAGTTCTCATGTTGTTCCCATCCCTTTTTTCAGACGTGTGTGGGTGTTTCTGAAGTGATTTGGCTGGATGGTGGGGGTCATCACGTCTGTATACCAGACTTCCAGTCTTCTAACCTTTTTTCAATTTAAACCACACTAACTAACAAAATAAGCAACACAGCTGGCAGCTGCAAATGTACCTCAAGTTTCCGATTGCCTTATGAAACAGCTGCCTCATAATACCTGTCATCTAATACTGGACCGTAATCATTGACCATATCTCCAAATAGTCTTGTTGTATCAGTGTGTTGGTGGGCTGTAATATAATAACATAATTAGGTATCATATTGTCTTTGCCTCTAAATCAATCCCAGCAGCCCCGCTGCCGAGTCCCACAGCAACCGGCCTGCTCTCGCCCGAAGGGATTAAAATATTGATCATACTTAATGACTTTCTTCTATCGATGATGTCACAAATGAATGTAATAAAACCTGATGGGCGCAATGAGACAGCCAGATATTGTTTGTACGGCTATTTCCTACATATTAAACCTTAAGCTTGTGGTTGCATCCCTGCATGCTGTGAGGGAACAAATACACAATAATGAACGGTGTGTGTTTGTGTGGTGGTGGTTGGTGGGGGGGTTATTACAGCTGGTCCACATCAGCCACTCAGAGTTGCTGAATCAGCTGAATAGGCTGTGGGTTGGTCCCACTGCAGGGAGTATTCTGCGCCTGATGATATCATTACAGCTTCCACTGGCTCCCAGGCTTCTGTCTGCTTGTAGCAGCAGACTGAGAGGAGCATCTCAAGTTGTATCATAGTAAAAAACAGGATACAGCACAATTCAGTCATGCAAGTGTTAAACTGTAGCTTATTGGAGTTAAGGCTTGGTTGAAAAGAATAAAATGAATGTCACTATGAATTTAGAAGTCTATTTTTCATATCCAAATACAGTTTGGAATATAAAATCATTCAGAAAATCATCAGTCAATAGTCATATAAATTGCAGAATGGGTAGTACTTTAATTGCACTTATTTGGATGGAGTATGTTTTTGCTTTGTAAGAGACTTCTGAAAGACCAATTGCTGACTACAGCCTTCTCCAAATATTTTCTTTAGTTGATGTTTTGACTCTGGGTATTGCAAAGATCTGTCCAACCTGACACTCCAAACTCTTTCATATTTTTTTTAAATTATTTTGTTAGTCTTTCTTTTTCCATCAGCATTTGTGATCCGCCCAAGTTTGCACTGCTATACATTTAAAATGGACTATGATAGGCCATCTCAAACTATTGTTCCTAATTGCTACTTTGCAACTGTCCACCTAGCGATTGCATAGTTAAGGTCACAAATGTTTCTCATTCTCAAGATTAACGGCGCAGTGATGTTCTTTTATGGAGATTGGGAAGGAATAAAAAATTGGCTTATTGATACGTCTCTACTCATCAGAATCTACATTGCCAGTCACTTCCTGTACGGAAATGTTGTCTTTATTGATTACTTGTCCAGATGTAGTGTTTCAATAAAAATTGTGAGCTGTCTGTACACAACAGCAGAACTGATAGGAGCTCTTCAACTGCAACTCTGACATTGCTCTCTTGAAAAAGCAGGAAGTAACACCATCATATGACAGAGGAAGAGTTTAGTGTCGGTAATGGACTTTAGATTCCACATCAGCAACATGTGATTTTGTTGACATGGCTTTGTTTTCTCAGAATTGTATGATCCGTCTTCCTAAGCTCTGAGTCTCCAATAAATGTTTCAAAACCAAAAGACCCTGATCATATTTGAGTTTCAGCTTGTAGCAATTCATGGCGGTTTCACATCGCCGTTCAAGATTTTCTTCAGCATATCATACTTGACTACATTTTTACAAGCCACTTGGTACTCCAATCTCATTACTTATTGAGATGTAAACAGCCATCTTGAAATGGCCTATTGAATACGTAATGCATGATGGTGAACCCTCGTCCAGAATTTATTTCTATCAAAGCTTTAACTTCATTGATGCTCACATTGATTTCAAAGCGTTTCTGTGCATAATGTGCTGATGATGGGCTGACAGATGTGGGCATCAATCAACATCATTCTTTTGACAGTATTTGTTAAGCTGTGGGTAAATGGCACTTCAATGCCTTGCTGATTGATAATTTAGTATGAGATCATTTATATCAAGATTTTGTTATCCCATCCCACTCGACATTGCTCGAGGGAATTCAGATGAATATTCAGAAAGCTGTTTTTTTAACTGCAGTCAGGTAAACTCTTCACATTAACTCAAAGTTTCTTGTCTGTTCAAGTTTGACTTTTATACCTCCTGTTCTCATTCCTTCAGCCTTTTATGTGGTGAGGTTAAATTCCTGCAGAACACGCTGTCTTCCAGCAGCAAAGACCAAGGGGGACATAAGAGAAAATATCCGAGCAACACTCGACATGCATATTAGAGAGATAGCGAGAAACATTGCATTATTGCAATATTTTGGTGGCAATTTTGTGATAATAAATCAATGCAAATTATCAAAGAAAATATCTAAACTCAATTCTGCAAACAATAATCAAACATCTTTCTAATGCTGAAGCAACATTTAAGACAGCTGCTTCACAGCCGACCTTTGCAGAACTAACATTATTCAGGGGGTACAATGGGGAATCGTAACTCATGAAAAGGGATGTTGACAAAGTTATGTTCATTTGTATCAGCCACAGTGGTATAAATGTTTGACCTGTTTATGTAAGTTGAATTTGCTATTTGTTTGGTAAATTATGGCTTTCAAATATTCTACTGTGGTCACATCCTTTTTTTTCCTTTCAAGTATAAAGAATTAGATTTATTGCAACAAACAGGAGGAAAAATCTAGGTTATGGTCTCAAGCTGTTGTTCGGGTAAATAAAGGGAACTAAAAACAGAAAATCAGTCTATCAAATATATTCTTTAGTTGTTGTTTTTTTTCCATTAAGCACATTCTCAAACCACCAAATGCACAGCTGGACTAATGTGAATGCTCTCGGTTTTCATTTTATTACAATTAAGATTCCATTTTGAGTACCAAGAACGTTCCTGTTATTGATTCAGAGATTGGTGAAAGTTCAATTGCAAAAGAAGTTTTTTGCTTCCTGTAGTATGAAATATGTGACTGAAATTTCATCAAGTACATTAATATCAGAAACAAACTTTTGTAGCATCTGCAAAGTTGTCCCAGTCATTATTCCCCATTGTGATGTGGAATATCTTTTCTTTCTTAACTTTGTCATTCACCTATTGTTATTTATTATTAGGATATTTATTATCCTTGTTGCTCTTTTCTGACTTAATATGCTTTGTGTACATTATGTGATAAATTTTAAGTAGATCTTTCAAGTTGCCTCTTAAAGAGTGTTAGAGTTTAATTATCATGATGTAATCTGTTCAGAAACAGATTAGCTACTCTTTAATAATGAGACTGACGCAAAAGTGCCTACACTATACGACTTCCTTGAACAGACGGATGCTTTGATTATGACTAACCCCCATTCACTGTAGAAATATGTCACTCAAGGCCTCCAAGTTGCTGTAAACTGTGCATTTGTCCATAATGCAGGGACAGTTTTGACTCAGAAACACCAATGTGTCAAGCTTTGTGTTGGATGATTATTTTCTGGCCTGACCATATCAGTGACAAACATAGGATGGATGTCAAAGGGGCCTCTTACAAGGTTCTTTGTCTCCAGGCATGAGCACAAGGACTCCCATTAACCCACTCATAGCCCCATGAATAATCCTACAAGGAATAAACAAGAGTTCTCTCCTTTTTAATTATTTTTGTCATGTTTTCTAAAGTGACTGTTCAGGATGATACTGATTCTCTCCTTGTAACATTTACTTTTCTTTCACAGATTGCAACATTATTTGCCTTTTATTGCTATGACTGCGGGTGGCCATTTGTTTTCTATTAGAGGTTTGGTTCTGAGCTGAATCCCAAATGATCTGATTTCAAATGGATGCCTCTAAATTTAGATGTTTACAGTCAAGAAGCCCTGAGGTTGAGAGTTCCACGCTAGTCAAACCATGGCCAAAAAGCGATACTGGCATATCCAGTCTAAAAACATTGCTTTAATTGAATTGTGATTTTTGTTTATAATTTTGCAGAAATATTGCATATACGCTTCAACTCATTCAACCCACCAACCAAAGCTAAAGTTGTTCCAAATAGGATATAGATGATAGTGCAAGATGACGCTAATGTGATACACATTTATATCTCTCTATCCAGCATCCTCTAATTTCATATGATTATTTTTCTTGTGAAGTTTCATCAAGGTTTTTTGCTCCTTTTTTTTTTTTTTTTTTTTTTTTTTGAGGGGGGGATGTCCAGCTTTAAGTTACAGGTAGCATTTGTCCACTTATGTTCTTTAGTTAAATTTAAGGAAGGGATTAAACGCTTCAATCATCTACTTTTCCCCCTGCAATCCCCAAGGTGTTATTGTATTGCTTAGCCCACAAGTACGTTCCCCTTTTATAACTGTTAGGGGAAAAAAAAAATTCTAACCATTTTCAAAAGTGTATCTTTTTTTAAATAATTCCATTAAATTCCAGTCAATCAAACTTCAATAAGTCAGATTTTCTTTCATTATCTTGTTCAAATACTGATCATGGACTTACGACTGTTAAAAATTGCAGATAAAATAATGCATTTTGCTTTTTTTCTTGTTTTTGATGAAACATTGATTATAATCAGTCTACTGTTACAGTGCTCTGTAGTTAGTATTCTCCCAGTAATACATTGAAGTAAAAATGGCTCTTCATTGAGTCTTCATTAAGCTTCAGCATAACAGAAAGATTCTACTATGTCATGGATGGAACAAGGAGTAGAAAAAAATGCCTCTATTACAATAAGGCAGCTGGATGAAATTTTCAATGTTTTATTTTTGTAATTCAGCTTGTGATGTGACATGGATGGCAGTACCTACACTCCAAAAAGTAAAACCTTTTTTTTTCATCACCCAAATAATTGGGACACGTCCCTTCCCAGGACCCACTGCAATGTGAAATGTTGATTGACAGTAAATGAGGATTATAATCCCCTCGGATAAGAATATCCCATTCTGCTGCTCTGTGTTGGTCCCTGTCATCAATGACATGTTCATTTGTTGTAGTGAGGTTTGGAATGAGAGCCAACAAAATACGCTTTGATACAGCTTGATAATACTATTCACCAAAGAGCAATGTCTCTGTCTGACTTGGCAAAATTACTCAAGAACAGTATTTTACCCGTCTTTTGGGACTGATGAACAATGGGCAAACAAAATATGCATGAATTTGGGGGGACAGAAGCACAGTTTTGAATACTTTTTACTCTTTGCAGATTGTGTTTTTGATATCTTCTTCTTTTCCTTTCGGCTTTTCCCTTTAGGGGTCGCCACATCGAATAAAGCCTCTCCATCCAACCTTATTCTCTGTATCCTCCTCTCTCACACTCACTACATGCATAAAGCTTCTCTTTGATCTTCCTTGAGACCTCCTTCCTGGCAGCTCCAATTCCAGCATCCGTTTACCAATATAGTCACTATCCCTCTATACATGACTGAAACATCTCAGCCTGGCTTCTTCTCTCCAAAACATCTAACGTGCTGTTCCTCTGATGGACTCATTCCTGATCCTGTCCATCCTGGTCACTCCCAAAGAGAACCTTAGCATCTTCATCTCTGCGACCGCTAGCTCTGCCTCCTGTCTTTTGGTCATTGTAACCCTTTTCCAGGCCATACAGCATCGCTGGTCTCAACGCTGTCTTGTACACATTTCCTTTCATTCTGGCTGATAGTCTAATCACCCGTACCTGTTGTACATCCTTTCCATCTTTATCTCTCTGTTTCGCCAACCTGTATAGATCATTCTCTTCCTCCTACTGTCCAACCGAGCATACCAGTCATCGTACGCTCTCAGTTTTGCCTTTGCTACCTCTGTCTTTACTTTACGCTGTATCTCCCAGTACTCCTGTATGTTCTCTTCAGTCCTTTCAGTGTCCCACTTCTTCTTTGCTCACTGCTTTCTCTGTATATACTCCTGCACTTCCTCATTTCACCACCAAGTCTCTTTATCTACTTTCCTTCCAGATGATACACCAAATACTCCCCTACCTGTCTTCCTGACAACATTAGCTGTAGTTGGAAGCTCTCCCTTTCTCAACTCCTCCCTGAAAACCATACAACACTTCTCCCTTTTCAGTTTCCACCACTTTGTCCTCTGCTCTGCCTCTGTCTTCTCGATCTTCCTTGTCACCAGAGTCCTCCTCCAAACCATCATCCTATGCTGTCTGGCTACACTCTCACCTACAACTATAACCCCCGGTTATATGGTTACTGTATGTTCCTGTCTTCTGGAAAAAAGTGTTCACTTTAGCAATTTCCATTCTTTTTGCAAAGTCTGCCACCATCTGTCCCTCTGTGTTCCTATCCTGTATATCAAATCTGCCCATCACTTCTTTCTCCCCTCTATTGCCTGCACCAACATGCACATTGAAGTCTGCACCAGTTACCACTCATCTCTGTGGATATTCTGCATCACTTCATCTAGCTCATTCCAGAACTTCTCCCTCTCAAACTCACATCCCATCACACCTTCAATTTCCAATTTCAGACTCCTAAGTCTATCTGACATTCTTTTCACCTCCAGAACATTCCGAACAAACTCCTCCTTCAAGATAAATCCTACTCCATTTCCCTTGTCAGTAGCATGATAGTACAAGTTAAAGCCTGCTGCTAAGCCTCTAGCCTTACTGCTTTTCCATCTGGTCTCCTGGACCCACAGTATATCCACCTTCCTTCCCTGCATCATATCAACCAACTCTGTACCTTTTCCAGTCCCGATATTCAAAGTCCCTACTCTCAATCCCAGACTCTTGCCTGTCCTCTTTTCTGTCTGCTTCTGAACACACCTTCCTCCTCTCTTTCTTTGAGTATCCCAGTTTCCACTGGTTCCCTGTAGGTCATCGGTACCAATGGCGATGGTTGTTAACCCGGGCCTCGACCAATCTGGTATGATCTGGTTATTAAGTTTGATTGGCATGTTTGGTTTTGGCAAAAAAGTTTTACGCCTGACGCAACCCTCTGCATTTATCCGGGCTTGGGAGCGGCTCAGGGAGACACTGGCCCGTGCCGCCCTAAGGCTGCATTGTTTTTTTGATAATAATATAATGATGATAATTTGTACTTACAATATAATTACAATCACCATACAGCACATAATGAATCATATCAGTTATCGCATGGTGTTCATAATGTGAGATTTTATATCCTGTAGTTCAGTGCTGCTACTTTTTATCATGTTGTTCTATTTATTTTATTTGTTGGGATTATTTAAGTGTAAAATCAGCGGTACTTTTTGAAATGCATTTTTAATCGTTGTCTCCTGTCTAGTGGTTACATGTGTTTCTATTTGTGTGTTATTTATAGAACTGTTTATTGGGAAAGAAAGGGATGTTATCTACAGTTTCAGAGACAATGTGGAGTTGAACTTAACAGGTGAACAAATTGGTTGGATGGTACAAAATTAGCTCATTCGTGCATTAGCTTCATTCATTTCATTAACTTTTCAGGGCATATTTAATTAATAGATATGAATCCATTCTCTGTGCCTTGTGTTCAAATGCATACCTCTTCGATATTTTTACCAAAGGTCTTTGCATAATGTAAATGGTCTTGTTTGGCAATAAATTTATAAGTAGTCTTGTCTAGAGAAAGAGCATGAGGTCTGAAAAATTAACAACACCTCCCCTTTGTTCTGTTTGTATTGTCCCATACTTCTCTGTCACATACAATTCCAAGTATATTTTATCCATCAATTCATCTGTATTAAATCAACTCCTGTGTCAAAGTAAGCTGAAAGACTTTCACAGAGTCTGTGATTTTTACCACTTTGATATCTTGCAGGAGTAGAGATAGCAAGGCTCAGTTGCAACTATTGTTCATATTAATAATTTTTTTTTTTCCCAAAAAGTCAAGTTTTTTTCTTTTCTGCTTGCGTGAAATAATTGCAGCAGAAATATAATTGCAGCCAGGTAGGTAATTCTCTATCTGCTCTGGGAAAAAATCCCAAGAACATGATTTTATAGCCAGTGGCAAATGTAATCAAAGTGAACCGCTTTATCACAGCTGTCCTCAACCTCCTGACCAGTAGCTGACACAACCTGAAGCGTCTCAACCTAAATACTCCAATCCACATTTCTGAAATGAAAGCCTCTTGCTTTTAATTTGACCTTCACCTGCTCAGGTGCCATAACTTAAGTTCCTTCACCAAAAATATGACTCTACTATTGGCTGAGAGTTTTTCTTTTATCTCTAAATGCCATTTTGAAATTTTGCAAAAGTGTTTCTAACCGTAACAGTGGCGCGGTGGTTAGCACTTCGGCCTCACAGCTCGGACTGGTTCAATTCCGAAAAGGGGACCTTTCTGTGTGGGGTTTGCATGTTCTCTCCATGTCTGCCAGGTTCTCCAGTTTCCCCCCACAGTCCAAAAGCATGCAGCTGGGGATATTAATTCGGGGAAAAAAATGGGAAAAATTGCCCCAAACGAGTGAGGAATTGGTTGTTTGTCTATATATGTGGCAATATGTGCAATATGTCCCACACAACCCTGAGTGCAGGATAAGTGGCAGACAATGGATGAATGATTGGGAGATCTCTCACCATCAGCCTATTGCTTGAACAAGCGAAAGGTAATATTTGTGGGGTTTTTTTTGTATATTTTTTTAACTGCCACAAATGATTTGTGGAAAATCAGACAATTTTCAGGAGATAAAATAAAAAATGTAGAAAAGCTTTTTTTTCCCTACTTCAACCGGGTGAATTTGAAAACGTGGCAAGAAAATCGTTTCTTTCTGACTTGAAACAGAATGAATAAAATGCCTTCCGTCTGGATGTGTCCAGAAATCATGGTTAGGGAAGGTCAGAGCCACTTAAATGATTTCTTGATGCTCCTGACAGCTCAGTGATCGGGGTCAGCATGTGTCAACCGCCCAATCCTCTGAATCAAGACCCTAGTGTGTGTTTTGTTGAGAGACTTCTAATAGCGTGCTGCAGTGTATTGCTCCAGGTAGTGGAACGGATGACTCTATGAATTAATTAATATCCCTTTTATTTCTTTAGTTCACTATGGGTAGGAGCAACTGGACTGAAGAGACTTCTTCAGTAAAACTGAAGTTGCTACTACTACTCTCGGATGAGAGGTGAAACCTCTTCAAGGGAAGAAAATCAAATCCAGTTACTACTAGAACAGTGGTTCTTAACCTTGTTGGAGGCACTGAACCCCACCAGTTTCATATGCTCATTCACCGCACCCTTCTTTAGTAAAAAATAAAATATGATTTTTTTTACTGGTGCACGAAATGAATTGTGCATTAATATCACCTTGTTCAAATAACAAAACCAACACAGTGCATGAACTCAAAACAACTTACCTCAGTGTGACTTCTGCTGTTGCCTCTGAGAATCTCAGAGCAGGACGCTTTCAATGACTGTGCCCACTAACTGCAGACTAGAGTGAGGGGTGGACCTCTGCGGCGGAGGCTCCACCGAACCCCTGAGACCGACTCACCGAACCCCTAGGGTTCGATCGAACCCAGGTTAAGAACCACTGTACTAGAAGAAGCATTTGACAAGAATTAACAACGACCAGGATGAATTAGAACCTTGTGAAGATTTTCATAAAGACAACATTCAGTTGCTGTGCATTTTAATATGTACATAGGAATCTACCTATTTGTATTTTTTTTTCCCCCCAAAACTTTTGACGTCACCTGTCTTTCATATTTTCTGAGCAGTTGACAAGGTTGGCAAAAAAGTTAACTGTTTAGCCTAAAGACTCTGATAGTATACCACGACTTTTTCCTACTATCTGGACGGAAACAAGTATATCCAAAGTGTTTTTTCAGACTTCCGTTCACCAATCGCTTGCTTAATCACATCCAAACTCAGTCATTTCCATGATAACATAGGATGCCCAAGGGGAGTATAAGTCAGTGGACATAAATATCATTGATGCTTTTGATTAAACCTGCATATATGGTAAATAGGCAAGAAGACATTTTCGGAGGCAGAGAAAATGTGCAGCATTATTCAGACTATGCCTGTGCTGATCAATGATGAAGCTACAACTGAAATGACAATGAGCTAAAAACATTATGATAATTTATTCCTAGTATGTTATGAAAAACTCTAATCACTCTCCCTCTACATCAGAGTTGTGTGTGTGTGTGTGTGTGTGTGTGTGTGTGTGTGTGTGTGTGTGTGTGTGTGTGTGTGTGTGTGTGTGTGTGTGTGTGTGTGTGTGTGTGTGTGTGTGTGTGTGTGTGTGTGTGTGTGTGTGTGTGTGTGTGTGTGTGTGTGTGTGTGTGTGTGTGACACCAAGTCAAAAAGTTAAATTACACATTGTGAATAATAAACCGTTCATAAAGTTTGGAAAAAAAGTAATAGTTTCTTAAAAGAAATCAAGTCAGTATCTATTCAGGCGGAAGCAAACCACCTCGAGCTGAGAAGTCTCAAGTTTTATAGATACTCTGTTAATCCAGAGTCTCTGTACTCCATTAATGCAATATCTGAGCCATGGTTAAATCAAAATCAAATGAGTGCCTCCACACCCTTGCCCCAACTTTTATCCGCTATGTTCTTTTACACGACAGTCAGTGAAGAGGCATATCTGTGCAATTTTCCTTTTTAACAAAGTCTCTTGCCAGATTTATTATTTGAAAAGTGTCACACGCATCCCGAGACAGAACGGCAGTCTAGAAATGGCAGAACCTTTTACTCTGCACTTCAGGCACAAATACACAAACACACAGGCACTCACACACACACAAGATACATTATTTGTCAAATAAAATGTGATACCTGTCTGGAAGAATAGCGGTGTCTAGGCGTGGGTATGTCAGGTGAAACTCAACGGTATAGGACAATATGTTAAAAGGTATGATGTATTTGTGCACAAGTGTAACACACTACATAGTCGTGATACATTTTAAGGTTACTGTCTCCTATTCAAACTTTTCTCTTGGTTTTAGAAAATAAATATCAAAAAGTTGAATTCCCAGAGACAGACCTTCAAAGCCCGTTGTCAGTAACCCATTACCTAAATCTATTTCATTGTTTTAAAACTGCTCATGAAAGACACGCAAATGTTCACAATCACGCAGAGCATCCGATCTGAAACATCACTTTTCTTTATTCACTAATTCAACCTGGGACCCATATTCTAGTTAGGATCGCTGAAAAGCAAAAATTCCATGAACTTCATTTGTGGACCAGGTCTGTTTTAACAAGCCAGTCCCTGGAGAAGAGTCTTTTTTAAATCTAGACTGCAGGTGTGGTGAAGTCATGTTAGGATTGATTGATACACAGCAGAGTTTTTCCTGCATGGTTGCACATTAGAAGTGCAGAGCGGGCCGTCAAGACACATCTCGGGTGGGGTCTGACAGCTCTGACACACAGAGGCCTCTTGGCAAATAATAGTAGTGCTCAGCAGAGCAGAACGTAGAGGAGACGGGACAGTGATTTACCTATTGGGGAAACCTTCAGAAATGAACAAGTTGGAAGTCCGGTCAAATGTATTTATATTGAATGTTTAAAACAACCTGAGTTGACTAAAGTACTGCGTAAGCTGGTGAAGGCTTTGAAAATCAGCCGATGGGGGTTCTTATCATAGAGCAGAGCCAACAAGGATGAGAAGGAAATGAAAAAATCAAAAGCAGAAATAACAAAGATGGTAAAAAATGTTTTTAATGGCCAATTCAATTCCAATGATGACGGAGTAAGCACAACTCTCTCTGAAGACATGATCAGCATTGACTTGTATGAATGACCGCGAAAGTGTCATACAAAATTAATGCTCCCTGCTGGGAAATGAGAACACTTGCGTAATTGCTGCCAAGTGACTTTTTATTTTTATTTAATGTGCTGCAGCTTAACTGACCATTATCCCATTGAAATTATGTTGGCATTTTTAATTTCTTTTTTTTTTTTTTTTTCACGTGGTTAATTTTTGGTGAGTTGTTGGTCGACACCCGAGTACCCTGAGCTATAACTCCTCCTGTCTCTGCTATCAAGTTGTAACTAATTTTAACAGGCTTTTTAAAAAAAAAAAAGAAAAAAGGCACTTAAATACATTGAGGAGCTTTTAGCATCACATCACTGAAAACTTGATAAATTTGTTTATACCCTATCTGATGAAAAGCAATATAAATGCTGCTTTCCCAAGCAACATTTATAGTCAGTCTTAGATTGTTTACTGAATTGTAAACTATAATCAGTAAATTGAGAAGAAATACTTTGCCCAGATGTCAGCTGGCTTAACTGAACATCCCAAACTTTAGCACTTGCCCAGAGAACCTATTTATAGCCGACGGATTGTGAAATTGCACTTAAATGGTCTGGCAAAGACTGGAACGGTGAAAAACAAATGCTGTCCTGCAGAATCCTGAAAAATATCTTCAGTTGATTAGTTAATACATTTAAAAATGCACTGCCTTATTAATGCTAGGAATGATTCCCTTCTTTGGAGCGAGTCTTCTCCTGTGATCATTTATTTTTTCTTGCCCATGAGATTTTAGTCATTTTTTGACTGAACACTGTGCAATAATAGACTTCAGAAAAAAAAGAGAACCATCCCTCACCCTTTGTTTGACAGTTTCAGAAGACTTAATAAAAATTCACTACCAATCTATCTTACTATTCCCATCGCATCTTAAGCTGATCCCTGGATTAGATTCTGTACTAACGCATTGGTGTGAAAATGGAACCACTGGAGGCCCCTGATTGGTCGGAAAGCTGCAGGATTTGTAGCTTTTAATATTGTTGTAGCGAACTCTTTGAGCGGGTACCCACACAGGCTGACACGCACACAGAGGTGGAAAACACCACATCTCACATCCAGTGCACCTTCTGACAGCTGTTCTGATAGGTGGAGTTTAGATTTATTAATCTTAACTATAGTCGGTATACTGCACTGTGTGTGCATTCGTTTGTGTGTGCGTGCACACGCTCACTTGGTGAAGGGCGGATCCTGGCTATATATTTAGCCAGCAGATCCCCAGGCCCATTAGTGCAATCTGCCTGTCTAGCATGGACTGTGGGCCTAAAATACTAAGCCAATTAAGATAGGAGTGAAGGGTTTTTACTGCCCTTTACTCTGAATGCTCAGTAATGAGCTCTATGGAAAACGTGATGGATGCCATTTGTTTTTTTTTATTTATTTTTTTTACTTGTTTGTTTGTTTTCCACTTGACAAAAACAATGTCCGGGAACCATAGCTTTGCATTGGTCTCATTTACATTGTTTGCATTGTTTGAAAGCGCACATGAGCATGTTCTTTGTTTTTAATCCAATAA
Organism: Fistularia commersonii; assembly: GCF_037954325.1. Taxonomy (NCBI): domain Eukaryota; kingdom Metazoa; phylum Chordata; class Actinopteri; order Syngnathiformes; family Fistulariidae; genus Fistularia; species Fistularia commersonii. The sequence goes on from NC_141285.1 coordinate 15,674,496, forward strand.
GTCTGACTGATTTACAGCTCATGCTTCAATGATGCCACCATGTGATGATACCCTCAGGAGCTGGTGCTCTCCCCTGACCCCTATTCATTTACTGCAGCTCATTAGTTACACATACGTGCGAACAATATTCGTGTATGTGTCTTTTCCATGGATAGTGACTTACAAAAGGTCACTCATTTTATTGTCTGACACAGATAAAATATCCAAAAAGAGGAAATGCTTTTGCATTCAAGTCACCAATCCCACTTTGCTTTAAAGTAATCAAGGCTGGTGACTGGGGGGGGGCGGACTTCTAGAAGGATGATTGATTGGTGATTGGACATGAGCAGACCATCTTAAATTTTGATTAGAGATTTCCATTAAGTAATGTGTTGAGAGCACAAATGGCAAAAGCCCAAAGCATGCTGACCAGCTTTAAAAATATACTATCAGGTCTTGGGTATGTATTGAATGCGAATCAGTACGATGAGTCATTTTTGCTGAACCCCATCCTGTTGACCCCTACATACAAAGAAGGGCACTCTACCTCCAGTGTAACGTGAATTTTGTGTGAATTTAATTACTTTCAGGCACAGAACAAACACATGGTGGGCTTTTACTGTTAGGCAATGAGTAAAGTCAAAAAGGTCAGACTTGAGTGAACTCTCCCTCTGAGTAAATTTCATTCATTTTTTTTTCCATTTCTTGGGGTATTGAAATAACCTTGCTACTCTCTTAAATTATTTGCCTCATTGGAGGACATTTGTGACCAATGAAAGAAAAAATCACCAGGAGCTTTTCTTTAGTAGTTGTTTTGGACCAGTGTTTCCACAGATGCTCTGCTCTGTAAGCACATAAAAAGGCATGATGGTTTCTGAACAATAAAAACATTGTTTACTGAAGAACATGTGGACATTGGGGTAAACTCAAGTCTGAATGTATCACAATATCTCTCACATTTTATTCTATGCTGGCCTGGGCAATAGACCTATATATGGGTTAGGTGAAATTAATTCTATTGTTTACTGACGCTAAAAAAAAAAAGATATTACCCTGATAAAACCCTTTTTAGGTGTTATAATCATCACGCCTACCGAAGACATATGCAGGCTTGCGGCGAAAATTAGTACTCTTAACAACAAAAGCTTAAACTCCTTTATAAAGCTCATTTTGTCATCTATATTAAGGAAAAGATTTTAAAAAATGGATAAGAATTATAGCTGCTAGACACTGTTTTTCCACAATTACATCCTTTTTTAGACCTTTTCCAAATCTTTTAGTGTGAAAGTTCTTTAAATTACATTGGATCATAGTCTATTCACTGATTTATTGATGAAGCTAGGGCAGTTTAATGGTTATATTTCAGGTAATCTAATTTCTATTGGTTCAATTTTGTTGTAGTATTTTGGCTTTCAGCTACAGAAAGATTTGAAACAGGGATTTGTAAGTATTGTGATATTGGCTTGCGTAACAATCTTGACTCACAATTAATTCTGTGGTCTATAAGGAACTCTGATCACCACGCTCTCCATAGACATCAGCAATTTGGGATGTAAGGATTCAATTAACTCCAGATAGGTCCAATACGCCGTTTGCAGGCTGGTGGCTCAATACACCGATGACTTTGTCGAAGCAGAAAAGATGAAAACAGATCTCAGCAATTTTAATTGAATTGTATTATTTTGTTTCAGGCTTCAAACTTGGGAAATTGATATGATTGCTTGCTTGTCAGTCTCTGCCCTCCTTCATAAGCCTGTAGGACATTCTCAGTCCAGAGTTGAAACCGTAACATCATGTCGCTCCTGTCAACAGCTCTGGTTTGTGGTTATTGCCATTTCACTGACCTCCCATCTCTCTGCTTGCTTTTTGGTTTTCCTAATCCTGTCATTTTCATACCGTCATGCTTGAGGGGTTGCTTGGCAGACGGGTGGACACACACACACACACACACACACACACACACACACACACACACACCATACACTATACTGGTGCAAAGGAGCTAAAGCTGAATTACTGTTAGTGGCCGTACAGATGGCTGCATTAAGTTAAAACAACCGGTTTGAAAAACCTCTTGTGTAAGTCCCTAAGACAGACTGAGTCTGTCCAAGATCAGCAGGAGGCTGAGGCACCGCTGCTCTCTTGTTGAAATACTGAGGTTCTCTGAAACACATACACACATTGTATCGCATCTATAGTGACTTGTTAAAAACATCACGGCTTTCCTTGATCTCTTCTCATACTTTTCTTACCCTGTTTTGAGACTATAAACTATAGTGTTTGGCTAGAAAATCTTCTGTAGATGGCCTCATGAAGAATGGACAGTGGATCTGCACAGTGTAAGTCCGCCTAGGGAAAAGTTTAGCGGATATCATTGCATTGTACTGTTTCATCACAGCTTTACTGAAACTGTGTTGATCATATCCGGATTGTGACCTAGTTTGAATTTAATCACTTTATATTTAAAGCTGGAAATGATTTTGCAGAGGAGTCCCTTGAAGCAACAACAGCCCAGATAAAAACTTGATTGTTAAAAATGGAAATATGCCACTTAAGAACTTTCAATTCTTATTTCTAATGGCCAACTTTCATTTCAGCCCCCCAGCACCAATGATTTACTTATTCATATTGAATTTGTTTGGTCTTTTCTTTTCACTTTTTCTAATCTAATGTGTGTCCTCTGCAGGGCCTTGCAGGAAGAGTGTTGCACACCATCATGCCAGTTCGACACATCGCATCGACACAGAAAGCGTGTGTGTGAGCGTCCCAAATTGGCTCTGCGGGGATGAACATGCCACTGCACCAAATCTCTGTCATCCCCCGTGATGTCACCTCATCCCGGGTGACGGGCAGTGGGAAAGCTAAGGACAAGGACAAGCAGGTATCCAGACAGCTAAAGTGATGATCTTTTGAGATGAGTCTTTGTAAGCCAGTATCACAGAAGGTGTAGACAGAGCCGATGGCATACTGATCAGAACTGTTTCTAAAATGTGCACGTTCGCAACAGCACAGTTTTGTGACCTGGACAAAAAAAATGTTGAGGTTACTGCCAATGTAGACTTAAGATAGGTTACCTCAGCAACTTCAATTTGAAAATATTCAGCTTGTAAAATATAAGAATATAAAAAGGCTATCTGTTCTGAAATAGTCAAAGGATATGATTTATTAATTCATCAAAAAGCATCTGCAAAATAAGGCATGATTAATGTTGCCAAGTTGGAAATTTTGCAACAACAACAGCAGCAGAAGCAGCTGTTTGACTGGCTTTACATGTTCAAACTTAACTATAACAATAGCTTATTTACCTAATATTAACTGGCTTAAATTGATGATAGGCCATCTGTTATATTATTTATTCAGAAAGTTGTGTTTGTGAGGATCATTTGGATTTATTTTCTTTATTTTCCATGTTTGTATAATGTCAATTTGCTTTTGATATTAACCACGATTAATCTACGTTATGGCTTTAAAGATGACACTAAATCAACCAGGGGAGGAGTTGCACGCCAGTAGTACTGCAACTCTAGAATGACTAATCAATCCACCCTGTAATTTTGAACAGGAGGACATGAAGTTTTTATATTTAAGGGTACATTATTTATCTCAGATCTGAAGTGCACAAGGAAATATTAACTAGTCTATTTCCACTTTAACGGCCAAACAGATTGACTGTCATATAACTTTAATCAGGTTTCACTCATTTCCAGTACACAATGAGATCAACAGTTTAATTGGAGATGTGTCACATCCCACCAGAATCGAGCACTTATTTTGATTTGTGCATCTTTTTTTGTTATGAATAATGAAATAAACTGTACAGGGGCACACCCATTAAATTAGATTTTGTTGGCTACCATTAAGCTATTAAACAGCAGTTCTTTTCCAGATTCATTTTGTTGCAGTATTTGCTTGATCACTGCTTCAGACTGTTTCAGAATCATGGCTGCATCTGGATTTCTTCTGCTGTCAGTCACACACCCACAGACTGTTAATTTCTTATTAGTTGAAACTTTTTTATGCGCCCCCTTGCCAGTAGAACACAACAAATGCATTTAATTAGGGGCAAATTGGTGCTTTTCTTTGAGCCAGTGGTGGTAACATATATTCAATTTCATTCAGTTTATCTTATAAAACACATTAGGTCACTGCTGTATGATGGTTGAGCACAGGTTTTGCATGTACCGGTAATATCGCAACAATATCCTGCTCTTCCTCTGGCTTTTGCAATTCAAGAATTGGCTCCTATTGGTATGATATTCAGTGTTTATGTATCGCACCTTTTTGATTCATTGGACGGCGTCAATAGTTCATGAGCAGTAAAGCTGAAAAGTGTACCAAACAAAAATTTTCAGCTTTCACACATGATTGATTTTGAAAACCTTATTTAACAAAGATCAAACGAATATCATGATTTTTGAATTTGCTACTTTAATAATTATTTTCAAAAGAGGATAAACAGATGTATTATTTCAATACTTTAGTTAAAATATATGTATAAGTGTTATTTCCCTGTCCCCATTGCTAGAAGTTGCATTGTGTGTGCTTATCTTAAAAACAGCAGCTTGGATTTGGCAGCATGGAGCGTCAGTGGTTAGCACTCTTGTCTTGCAGCAGCAAGGCCCCTGTTTCAGTCCCAGACTGTGGAGTTTGAATGTTCTCCCAGTGCCTGTGTTTGTGTTCTCCAGTTTCCTCCCGCAGTCCAAAAACATGCTGCGGGTCAAGTGAAGGCTAAATAATCTGCAGGTGTGAATGATAGTGATCAGTTCAATGAATCTATTTGTGGCCCTTTGATTGACACAACCACCTCTTGCCAAATGTTAGTTGAGATTGGATCTGGCCTCTTTATGATCCTGTGTGCTGGATAAGTGGCACATTTAATGAATAACTATGGTCAGAATTGCTGTATCATGGTATAAATTGTGATTTGGGGTATATTAGTGCGAAATTACCCTGTGATTTCAACTCCAAACAAATTACATAGAATAATTTTACAACTGATGTAGTCTCTGTTCTTGATAGATATTATCCTTATTATTATTATTAACCATAATTACTAAACAAAAAGGGCTGATGGAGGGAGGAGTGTGATGTAATGTTGCAGCTTTCAACCAAGTAACAACCGGTCTCACTGGAAAACACTGCCATCATTCCATTGTAAAACTCTTGAATATTAAAAATCCAGATCACAGTTGATAGTGGGCAAGCGAAGATTAGCTTCATCATCAAGAATAAACATCAAGATTGCAAAAATTTGCAGATTGCAATTCCAAAAATACCTGTTTGGTACTGTTTATGGGATTGTAATTTCTATGTCTCCAAAAACACCACCCCCTTTCTGGATCTGGCTTTTGTTGCCATCACCACAAGAGCTTTCAGGATGCAATTGCTGTTTTGATCAGTGGAACAAAGAGAGGTGCTAAGACAATATGGTCTGGCCTCCTTTCTCCTGGACCTCATCACAGTACAATGCAGTATTGCAGTACAGGTGCTCTTGAGAACCCTCTCACATCCTGCATATGGTGCCATGGCTCAGTGCACATGTGACAATTTACAGACAATGTTTTTCTATTTTTATGCTCAGGCTTGTATCTGGGTTGGATGTAGATAACATTAAAAAAATAGCTGCTCATAAATTTCAAAAGCAGAACTATGATCTGATTGCAAATGGTAGGCCAGTAGACCACCAGCTATAGCCCAACGGTTGCTCTCTCCCAACGGATGTTCTCTCCCAATCAAGACACACACGATGACCAATGATTGCTTCTTAAATCGTACAAATATATTACAAAAAACACAGATCAGTGTTTTTTGTTTTTAACTTGTTACAACATTTTATTCATTTTGCGAGTGGCCAAAAGAAAATTGCTTGATATATATATTTTTTTCTTTTTAGGCAGCATTTATTTTAAAAAAAAAACAGATACGTAACACAGGCATAAAAAAAACTTGAAAAAAATCCAATAACTGGAATTGTATTTATGATGCTGTGCTGAAGTACTACACTTAATAAGCATAGAAAGCAATTATGATTTAATGTACATCTCATTAGCAGCACTTACCTCTATATGGTGATAGACCTTTGTTTTCAAAATGGAATATATTGATATCAAAAAGAAATTCTGAATACTGTGTTATTACTTATTTGTCATATTTCCTCCCCCAAATTCACAATTATATCAAATTTGTGAGCTGAAGTAAATAGATTTTCCAAGAACATAATCAATAGAAAATGAGTGCTGATGTCTGCTTGTCATTGTGATATATTTTTATTAAGATATTGAAATTTCAAGCCTGTCAGTGGTTAAAGTTCTTGGTACACAAAGGCTGGGGGGGCACTAGGTCTTCCTCCTGCTGTGTTTACTGCCACAATTTTACAATTCAAGTCATGAATCTGTGTGCTCTCCATCCACCTCTTCCAACGGACCCTCATTTTCTTTACCCCGATGAGCAAGTACATCAACAGAAGTGATTCTTGTAGTGCCTGTGGAACCTGCATACTGTGGAGAAGGGAAATTTGGTCAAAGGGAAGAGAGTGTTTACTTTGAATGTTGATCAGCTTGGAGAGTATGCATGTGTGCATGTGCCACTTGTGGCCAGAGTTTAGTTACAGACCCGTCAGGCCCTCTGAGACGACACAGCTGGTATTTTAGCATCCCAGTAAAAAGGCTGAACATTCATCTACTTAGAATTAAACGTGGGTCAGCTTCCCCTTTAGAGAAACACCCTCTCTGGCTTCTCGTCCAGTGTTGCTCTGCTTCATTTGTTGTATCAGAATCCTCTTTAGATATATGCTCCTGGGCACATTGTCTCTGTACTTTGTTCACCCACCCGAGAACTTGTTTGGCTAGATAAATTGAGGTTCAAGAATATTTTATGTGTCTCAGAGGTGTCTGAGATTAAGAGTTTGTAATTTCTTGAAAAATGCTCCCCAACAGTTCTTCGCTATAGCAAGTAATTTTGTCCGATTTTTATTTTGGTCTGTGCTTTTGGGATAAGGCTTGCAGCACATAGGTTAAGCATGAGTTGACTACCAAGTAAATGGTAGGCAGATGAGAACTGAGGAAAAACAAGCTTCTTTCTTTTCCTTTCACAGTCATATTTCTCTAATCACATTTCTACAGTCACTCTAGTGTTTTCACTCTGTGTCGTATTGTATATCCAACAAAACACGAGTAAGAGGGTGATGCATCTGTATCATTTACATTTAATGTTTCACATGCATTCACACCAGTACGCTGTATAGTACTTTATATCTAGTATATTTTTTACAGAATGGGGCTCATGTAAGCAATGATGAAATGCAGATTTTTGAATAAGACAGTACTCTGTTTTTGACTATATAGAGAGAAACATATACAGAGAAAGACCGGGAGAGTCAGTAGCGGCATGTACATCGGGGGCGGCATGGTGCAGGAGGTAGAGCGATTGTCCTTGGAACGAACATTCTTGGTTTGATTCCCAGTTCCTCTTAGCGTGTCGAAGTGTTGTTGAGCAAGACACTGAGCTTCTAACTGCTCCCCTGGGACTGATAGATGGCAGCCAACTGCTCATGGTTCATCCATGATGGGTTAAATGCAGAGAAGGAATTTCCCCACAAGAGATAAATAATGGATAAACTATTATTATTATTATTATTATTGTTCTTATTACATTCTGACTCACAGTGCTACACTGGCTGGATTACTGTTGTTTTTATGATAGCCAAACAGGTGTGAAACAGCACAACTTTACCTACTGTGCTGTGTTTGGAGAAAAACAACATTGATGCAGATCAAAACACAGAGCACAATGATGTAACTTAGGCAAGGCATGCTGAGAAGCTCCGCCCACGCATCCAAAGCTACAATATTTCTGTGAATGTGAAATAAACACTCTTAAAAAGGACTGGAGGCCTCTGAGCAAGCATAAGATTCAAGGACACTGAGGATTCCTCCTCTGATGTTTTTTCGTTTTTGCGGCTCCACTCGCCCATAGCAGACCTCCTGGGCACTGATAAAGCTTTTTACTGGGATTTGGAGAGACCAAGATCAAACACTGACACCCCCCCAAGCAAGAGAACTGTTTGATGCATCTGTCATTGCTGATTCAATAGAGCTCTTCTAATAGTGACTAAAGTCTCTTATCCCTTACATTTCCAAATTTCCTTTTTGCTCTCCATTAAAAAATATTTCCTGCACTTTGGAGATTCTTGCGTATCCTTGTTTAGAGTGCAGATTGCCGGTTAGCTTGTTTATACCCAGCGTATTCACCATTATCAGTTGAATATTTTCCAAACACAGTAAAAATATTCTCAGAATGTATGTAAAAACTTTAGAAAATATGTTCCTTTGCCCCAAAGCAGGGAGGCATTAGCCAAGCATTTGGCTCTTTGCTGTCCAAATCTGTCCCTGCCAGATTTTGATGCCCAGGGGCTTGCATATCATCAAGTTATCATCAGGGAATTCTTGAACTAGGTAAATTATGCATCCAGTTCTGATTTTGGGATGCATGTTGAGGAATCTCAAAGTATTGAGAAGTTCTAATTGTAATCCTTTTTTTTTTTTTTTTTTTTAAAAACTACTTATTTGCCTAACTGACAATTCTTTCATCAGACTTATTATTCTCTTTGAAACACATACTGTCATAGCACAACTACTGTTCCAAAAGCACACGTATTATTATGCTTGACACATTTCAGTTGGCCCAATACCTGGGTAGTAAAAATGTAGACGTGCACATATTTCCTTCTAAGTCCTGTTCTCATGCCAGTACACAGGCACACATACTTTATTCAGGTATAGAGGCTTTGAGGCCAAACAGGCGTCTCTTCCACCTAGAAAGCAGAAGCTGGTGAAGGAAGATAACGCAGAAAGAATGGGTAGTCTCTCTGTTTTCGCTGCAGTTTCGAAAAAGTATAAATCCTATGTGTCAGCAAATTAACAGGCATTATATATGTTCACCCCAGCTCTCCTCAAACCAGGGAGTTCAGGAAAACGCATTTGCAAGTACGCTTCTGATACACACTATAAGGTAACTGCAAGTAAAATGGCAGGATTTGCATTTATTTTCTGTGAACTTGCAGTACGTCAAAGAAATCAATTTTTAGGACAATGACTGTTCTTTATATTGTCCTTTAATCAGTTAAATGTAACAGCCACAAAAATAGTCACAAATTCAAGTTCAAGCTGAAAACTAAAATAGGTATTGGGCTATTGCAGGAACCGACTGAAGTCAGCACATTACAGAAGTCAAAGCTGCTGTCTAATGCCTTTTTTCCAAGACTTGTCATGAATATTAAATCAGCTGTATAACAAATTTGTATTTGTTAATTGATTCCGCATTACTAAAAAGATTCACTACTGTTTATATACGGTTGTAAACTGCTGATGGATTTGAAAAGCCTCAGCTATCTCAACGTCTCACAATTTACTGTTTTCTTTGTATGCAAACCTTTTATAGTAAACTTAGTGTGCACTTCTCCTGGTACATATGGAACATGCCAGCAGCTGCTGTTGTTGGTTTGCCCTTCTGCCAGACTTAGACGTCTCCCACTGGAACTGGCTGTATTGAGCCACTTGACGCTGAAGAGCTCAAAAATCTAATTAAATGTAGAAGAGCAAACACGATGGCCAGGCCTTTGAGGACTTTGACTATGCTAAAAATATGGGACTTTGAAGTACCTATTTAAGGAATGCTGCAAGGGTTATTTTCTTTCTACTGGGGGAAAAATGACACTCTGCAGCATTTTACTTTCTGCAAATATTTGTTCCCAACCATCGAATCATTATATACTCAGAGGGGAATGAAAAGAAACAGAAACAAAGCACTAGGCAAGAATTTGTATGATATTGAGTCAAAAGACAATTCACCTTTTTTCTTTGTTTGGGGCAGAAGAATTATATTTGTAGTATGAGTTTCAGCAGTTCTGAAGAGTTCCTTACAGCGGAGGGAGATATTTAAAGGAACTGATAATACATGCCTTAACCCTGTTACCTTCAAGCACCCCCACCTACTGAAAGGAAAACATTTAAACTTTTTTTTTTGTCAATATGTTAAGCCGTATTTTTTCTATTTGTTTTTATGAAACCTTATTTGATAGATAGATAGCTCATAACCTTTAGCAAATGTGTTCAGCAAGGATCGGGAAAACAAATGCCCCTGAATTGAACTCCTCCTTAGAATTCCACTGACAAGAAGAAATATGAATCAATGGCTGAATGTCTTTGCATGATAGCACCTGCTGCAAAAGTGCCAATAACACCTAAACCAGGAAGTGGTCAACAGTCAAACAAGAATGTTTACAGATTTTTAAGTCTCCTTTTGATCTCAATCTACCCGTTCACTCCTGAATTATGAGCTGCTGCCTCTGCACTTTTCTCCAACTAGAACATACTGTCTTGCTTTTGTTTACTCAAAAGTTGTGTGTTCGTGCGTGTGCGTGTGCGTGCGCGTGTGCGTGCGTGATGAATATCCATCTGCTCAGAGGGGTTTTGTAGCGGTTTTATGTCTCTCTCTTAATATATTTACAATAAGATTATGCTGTTGTGTTTCCAGCTGTAGAGCGCATGAGCGCCTGGAGAAGTACTGTCTCTGTTAATTCACCCAAAATACTACTTTGATTTTGCACACAGTTTCCCTGGATGCTTTGATTTTCTTTCTTGAACTAACAACTACCCTAATCCCTTTGTCATTATTTCCACTGTATCCAGACAACTTTGTTGTTAAAATCTCTTTGCCTGTCGTTCACAATTGCGACCACGTTGTGAAGTGTCGTTGTCTGGTGATAAAGATAACGTTATCATGGTCGGTGCATAATTAGTAGTCATCTATTCAGGCTAAGTTTTCAACTTTTGTCTATAAGTTTGACTATCATTCCTTTTGCCATAGTTTACCACTTTACTTTAACTTTGCAACATTGCCAGAAGAATTTCTGAAGAGATGTTCACGATGGCTGTGCTCTTTTATTCTAACTAATAATATGGGCTCTGTCACTGAGAGGAACATGAAGTTAGAAGAGGATACAGAGAATTTTTTAGATGGAGGGGGTTGATTTGCTGTGGTGACTTCAGAAGGCAGCAGCCAAAAGGAATAGAAAGTATGGAGAAAGATAAAAGAGCAGGAATGAAACTCATCCAGTTTTAAGTAATGAGGAACAAGGGGCCTGGTTTATTAATATCCTAAGTAAATATTTCTAAATTACATTTTTACTCTTAAAAGAATACATATATTTTTTTTTGTTTTGTTTTTTTGGTCTATTGAATGCAGTGATTGACTTGAGTTTCACAAATAACCAACTTGGTGCCATCATGGTATAACATGTAGTAGTTCAATGAAAGATTTAATCATGAGGTTAGTTTTTCATGGTGATGCTTGTTTAAAAACTGGTTAATTTTTACAGAGTTATTTAGAGATTTGAGATTTGTCTAAATTCTGAGTATTATCTTGTGCTTTTTACTTTAATTACAAATGCAGGGACAATGGAATTTACATTTATAAATTATGTTGTAAGTGTGGGGTCTAATGCTCCAATTTTGTTTTGTTTCTTTCCATTTATCCAGTTTTCATTAGAATGGAAAATGTGTGCATGTGCTCACACAAAACTGTCATGTCTCATGCCTCTGCACTGACCAGAGGAAATTGAATCCACCTATCCACTAAGTGATTAGATCCGCCCCCATCCTTCGTGACTCCGTCTCAGAAAGTCAACAGTGGTCAATCTGAACTGGCACTTAGCTTGGTTGATGATTAGTCCATGCTGACTAAGACACTCGAAAGACGCTCGAAAGGACCCACAAGTTGGTCAGATGATCGGCTAGCTACAAGGATTGGATCTTGGTGCATGAACAAAAAGAGCAGGTCACGTAAATCCGAGTCCGTGAGGTACTGCGATCGTTGCACAGCATTCTTTGTAGACATGCTCCACTTTCAATACAATATCTTTACCAGCCAGTTGCACAGAGAGCCCTAAATGTGAGGCACTGGATAGCAATCTAATGTCATGGGCAATTGCGGGCACCATGTGTGATGGTGAGGTCCAAGGTCTGATCAAGCTGATGATGTTGCCAAGATGGTCCATATTGTCGAATTCAGTCCTGACAATGGTGAGGCTGGCCAGGTCTAGTAAACTCATTCAGGTCCAAACAGGTGGGCCAATCATGCGGTGCTAACTCCAATTAACTGCCAAGAAGCGATGACCTTTCACAGCAGCCTGTAAGTTTTACTAAAAAGTGCTCCCTCAGCCTTGCATTAAGTGCCAGCGTGCATTTTTTTCTTTTAACATCTTTGATACCTTGAAGTTTTTCTCAGCATGTTCCCGGGTTGTTTCCTCTGCAGACAGTAAAGCCAAAGAAAGGAGACTGTAATTGGCATGTTTTGATCAAGACATATTTTGAATTTAATGACATGACTATATTTAGCTTAACCTAATTCCAGTCTTGCAATTAAGGTATCACAGGGGGGTTGCAGGTCTGTGTTCACTGATATATCTGAGTCATAATTTGACAAGGATGATGAGATGTTGGAAAAATTTATACAGTTGATGATGAAGATAAGATACAGACGTGACCTGTGCAAAAATGAAAATGGTCAGAGCCACTTTGAATACTTGAACTTTCAATTTTGTACTCGGGGTCTGTTTTCAGGAACTGCATTTTATATAACCAGCATAATTCGTTTAACCGATTCAAAGGCACTTTTGTACACGGAAAAATAAATAGAATACACATAGCACGTGATCATGGCCGTGCGGTGCTTTTGCTCACCGTTTCTGTAATCATCATCATTCTGACATGTTCTAGGTGCATATTGTTACACACGCACACAGACTTTCATGACATTTGTCAAGGACACTTGAACACAACACGTGGCAGAATGATCTCTTACAACTTGTTGGGGGATTAATACTTAGGTTATTTTTCAGGTTTCTCTTTTACCCATGGTATTTTTTCCTTTTAAAAAGATTGATTGAAAGTCTTGATCAAATTCTACGTGCTCTTTATGTCTCAGTGTTGCTTCCTAATGTTGTAGGAGTGCTGTAGTTTCCCACTTTTTTATCTATTCAGGTATTGGGCTCTTCAGAGACAGATACCATTCGCAATGCAAATCTGAAACTGCTGAAAACGCAATTTGAATCAGAAAAATGTTTACTCTGTGAAATCATAGTGAAGCCTATAAAAGCAGTAGCAGTGGATACTCGACCGTCATCTTGATTGTTGTGTTTATTTGAATCCACACACGTCCAAGGTGGCTGATAGCTGCTCCATTATCCATTGCCTTGGGTCAGTGTGCTAGGGGTGATGGCAATATTTGTGCATATAAGTTGTCAAAAGCCAAACAGACACTGCTTTTCTATCTCTTCATATATCTCAGAACATGGGACATTATGAATACGGAGACAAATGGGAAGAGAGGAAGCGCCATAACCATGGAAACCACCATTCAAGGCCTTTTTTTCATTAGCCATTACCTAAATTGGTGATGTTTTTCCCTTCAATTCCCACCACAAGGCCTCCCTTGGAAGTATTTCAAAGTATAAACTACATATTGAAAATCATATCTGCTAAGGTCAAAATAATCAAATAGAATCTCATTCTTACTCCAGAGAGCACGCTGTTTATACACTGCAAAAATTAGCAATAATGTTCTTCCTATTTCTGAACTGGCGACAACACATGCTGCTGCTGATTTCTCAAGAAGCTGCTGACCAAACACCAAAAAAACAGCCATAGAAATGTGCTTCTATATGAATGGGGGTCTGGAGGTGTTTTGTTTTTGAATTTTATGAAAATGTGATGTTTGATGATGACTTTCTTTCTAAAATTCTTGTCACTTAAAAAGATGTCCTACCGGATAAAAGCACCTTTTTTCCTTTGAATATATATGTTTTATGACAAATAGTTCTTCAATATATAAAAGCTAGTAACCAGTTAAAATTGCAATCTGATTTTTTTTAAGTTTCTTGAATACATTTCTTGTGAATTTATTATACGTGACCATATGTGGTAAATTTTTTTATTTATTTATTTTCCCTCCCTTTTGAACATCACATCCAAATGTCTTCTTTGAAACCTATTGTATGCTGTTTGCTGTTGAAGTGTTTGGCCCCGTGTCTGCCTCAAGTCTTTTATGTCATTTTGTGTTCAGCATTTAACTGTGTAAGCCCATTAGGTGAGAACTGATTTAAAGGTGAGGTCAATTCATAAGGCTGTGCATTTTAGAGGGAAAAAATGGCTGTTGGCTTGTTTTAATGTCTTATCTGATGAAGTAATAAAGTCTTTAAAAGTTCTGGAAAAATTACTTTACAGACAAAAGATGCTATGAGGAAAGCATTACAATCTGTCTGAATGTAAATTTCTGTTCTGCTTAGAATTGAATTGAAACACTTCATTTTTTAAAGATGAGACTACCTAGATATATGGTTTACCTGAACCGATCACGGAACGGGACTGGAAATGTGATTAGAAGATTTAAATAAGTTTGTAAGTTGGTAAGAAATGAAAATAGGGACATAGTATTTGTCAGGTCTAGGCAGTGAGTGATAAAAATGATGGTTGGTGTGTGGGGCCAGCTGGGAGAGATGGGATTCTGACACTCATATCAAAAGAATGGCTGTAAAATGTAGTCTTCTTTCCTGAACACTTCACTCCATCTCGCTCTCTGCCTCTCTCCTCTTACCCTGAGGTGAGGTAGATCATTTCTGTAAATGCAAGTCCTAATAGTTTGACATGCACTGCAGGTTTTCTTTCACAGAGACAACCTCAATGTCCCGGGGAGTCTACTCGTTCTTTTACTTGAAGACAGCAGCTGCTGCAGTCAAGATTCTTCTTTTTTTTGTTAAAAGTGCGATATCGTTGCTGTAACTTTTGAAAAAACCCTGTAGGGTTTGAGTCATTTAAAATGCATGCCATGTAAACAGCACTGCATTTTCAAATTTAGTTTGACGCTATGATCTGCTTCACATGTCATTGTGTTATCTTGTAGTGTTATAAAAATGATCTGAAGAAACCCGCAGAAGCTTACAGGGCCCTCACTGTGAGCTGCTCAAAGCTGTGCCAAGGTTCCCAACGGTCCTGAATGAGAAGTTTCACTCAGAAATATGTATGCTGGTGAGCTCGTATTGACGCCAGCATCGAAATCTGTCAATCAGGGATTAGGGTGGGAGTGCCAGCAAGAGATCTAAGTGGAAGGATGTTAATGACTTGAGTGTTGTGCTTGCGTGCGTGCAGACAAGAGTCACCTCTAGATGTAGGTAGTAGGCAGTACTTGTCTGATAAAACCTTTGCTTGTTTAAAAAGATGGAATATAAACTCTTTTGTTCTGAATTTGTCTGCAGATGCGAAAGTGATGTTATGCACTGTTGTGAAGAAGTACGCTAGATGATTCATTCCACTTTAACGCTAAGATGTGATAATCTCCCATTTTAATAAAAAGGTATGACATGTCTTGAATCTTTTTTTTTTCCATGGAGGAAAAAAGTGTAACTCTTAAATTTGTATGACACTTATAAAAAAAGAGAGCGTTTTAAAATAAGAAACACTTTTTACATACAAAAGCACATAACCTCTCCATACCTGTAAACTTATTCTCTTTTTTTCTCTCTGTGTTAAATTGGGCATTGTCATAGGAAAAAATTCAGAAAGAGAAAGTAATTCAGCAGCAACCTACTTGGAAGATTAAGCAGAAACCAGCTGGAGGTTTGTTAGACAGGTTTGACCCCAGGGCTCATGATCATGTCGGCAGAGGGTAGTAAGAGCAGGCAGTACCTGGGCCAGCGCTTGACCGGTGCATTTAAATCTGAAACAAGTTTTTGATGCATTTGCTCCTCCTTCTAGTAGTGAATTCAAATAGTTTGCTACTCTCTTCCAAACCAAAATTCTTGTTTGGTGGCAATAATGCAAGACCCAAATGTGCTGGAAATGCGATTTATTTTCCTCAAAAATCCTGCAAAATCACTATATAATTTCTTATTTTCAGTTACATGCTGATGATAGAGGATTCGCCTCATTATAACCAGCATGTTTTCCTGTCACGAGTTCCACTTTACTTGCACGTGTGCATTGTTGAGCATTCAAAGGACAAATATATCTCACAGTAAATTCCCCATATGAAAATTAACTGCCTTTAAAGGCAAATTTCTGCTGCTGCTGCTGCTTTTGGCCATATTTATCTCAAAGCCAAATGAGGCTGGACCCTTCAAATGGCAATCACAGTGAGTAGGTGGAGGACAGATTCATGGCTCTTTCTTTCATCAGTCAACCCTATGTTACGGTACGATGGTTTGTAAGTCCAAGGCTCCTTACCTCAGGTAGCTGTCAGTTGAATTGCACCGGTACACGGACTTCAAAGCATCTACAAACAAGCTGCACTGAAGAGGAACCAGTCTAAGGATATTATGTATACTGTAGTGTTTTGTTCAAACAATAGCCACCCAATCTGAAGATGCCAGTGGAAGGCTTAAGATCAATTTGCTTCTTTCTAAAGTTAGCTCCTTTGTCTTGGGGGATCAGAGGTAAACCACCTCCGTATGGCAACAAACCAGTCTCCATTTTGTCCTGACACACCAATGTTCTGTAATAAGAAGACTAAGAAATTAGATGACAGCATTAAGTAAACAATGGAGCGCCAAGAAATTACTTATCTTAAAAATGTGGACACGAGTGTGATTTATTTCTCATTTTGTTTGGAACCCAATCACTTGATTACCTTTTATGTCAGGTTCACATAGATCTGTTGTGTGGGAAAACCACTGAATCATATCTAAAAATATTTCCATGAACCAGATATCCTCATAAAGTCTTTGAAGGAGACAAAGTAAGTTGTTTAAGTGGATGCTGTGATTATATGATTGCATGTACAGTATATGTTTAATAAACCAATTTACATTGCAGTCTTCTCAATCTGTACAGGGTCAGTATTGGGTCACCATATGGTTACCAGCAGGTGATGATGTAATGATGTCATTATTAGTACACAAATGCCAAAAGGCGAAAGGGGAATAGTCTGGCTAGATTCTGGTTAGCTGTAATTCATATGACCATTCAGTGCAGATGTTATGAAGAAATGGCAGCTTAACATGTTTGTACTTTTTGAGAGACAGGATTGTCTCATTTTGCGGCTGAGATTTGAAAGAGGTAGAGCTGAGGCTTGCATCAAGTCAGCCTTCCCATCAATTTTATTTTCTTTCTTTTGATAATTAATGAATTAATCTTTTTCCCCTTCTTCAAAGGAGACACAGAACTACTGTGATTTTCTGAAACTCCTGTTTTTTGGGGTTTAACATTGAGTCACAGAATGTGTATCTCTAATAACCGCTCTGCAGGCAATGTTGGTGCTTTGCTCATTTGTGTCCCTGTAAGCCATTTCGGCTAATTGTGTCAGACACACCAGGTCGGAAAGTCCTAATTCTAAAGCACAAGCTATGATCTCAACTAATTTGAGTCGTTTAAACAGTTACGTGAACTGTTACATCTTTGTGAAGGATACTTAGCAAGGGAGATTTATAACACTTAATGCAGCCTAATGTATTAGGGACTCATGGATGAACCTCAGTGAAAAATAATCTTGATTATGATGAATCATGATTATGTGTGATGCAACATTACATTACAAAGGTCTTTCATGTATCATGCATTTATCATTAATGTAAGGAAAAATGCGTGCTACCTCCTCTTTTTTTTTTTTTTTTTTTCTACTGGTCCTTTGCTGACCCTAATGCACCAAAATCACCAGTCATCTCAAAAGTTATCCAGTGATGGCTGATGGTCATTGTCTGTTTTTAGAATATAACCACATGTGTGTATGTGTGTGGTTAAAAAGCATTCATCAGAGCATTCTTGAATGACTGAATATTTTCGTTTAGACCTCTCTGGTTTGACTGTCCCTAGATCTGTGGACGAGCTGTGGAATCAGAAAATTTTATGGCTTCTGTCTTTTTCTAATGGACATATATGATTATGGACAACATAGACCCATACAATCCCTTCTGAGTTGAAGTGTACTAAGGCTACTGCTCCTCTCTGATAACACACCATGTACCTGTCTATCACTAGATTGCTTTTGAAGAACAGTGTGTTCTGCTGTATTCCATAACAGTGAGTCACTCATTAGTGATACAGAGCTTTAGCACACTGTACTGACATCGGCTGCCAGGAGAAAAAGACAGCATCATAACGGACATTTCCAAATTGTCAGTGTACACCGCGTTTATGTTTTGATTTGTCGTCAATTTGACCTGACTCCATTTAGATGAGATCTGTATCGACTTGACGATAAATATAGCTGGTCTTACTATCTAAGGTTTTATTTGGGGATGAGATTTTTAACATCTAAACATAGCAAATACAAAAACATCTCTTTGACCCAAATTATGATGAGAATGAATAAATGAAACACTTTATGGACATCAGACCAAATTTAAAACATACACATGTGATGAAATAACCGATTTCCCAGCAATATAGAATGCATTGCTTTGTGCAAGCTAAAGTGAGCAAATGCTTTCAGACTCTTAAGATATTTTGATCATTTACTCAATCTCAATTAGGTATTTTAAATGTACACTGATCAGTACATCCTACCTGTGTGCCTTGGGGAGAATTAAAGAGACATTTGGTCATATAATGTTATCTGTGCTGCCTGACTCTACCAAGCACCAAATTTTAGGCTGATAAAAAAAGATAAAGGCACAGAAGGCCACAGTAATTGTTATCCTCTGTATCAAGAATTATACAGGCATGTTCATTTGGGATTAATTCGCCAAAAAAGACAACCTCTTAATTGAATACTCTGATCCAATCGACTGGACTGAAATTGGGGGGCAGCCCTATACTTTGATATTTAATTGTTTTGAGGTTGTGGTTTAATATGACCTTAATGTGACCTTAAATCATTCTGATCCCTGATGAAAAATTGACATTTGACTGGGCTAGACTCAGCCAAGGTTTTGATCATGTTGCTAACTTGAACTTTGATGTTAAGATGTTAAAAAACTTGACACTCATTTTTATCTATTCCACCTTCAGTTAATAATAGAACCAAAAACTCTGTCAGTAGTTTAAAAGTTATCCTAAATAGTTCTGAAACGTGGAGCAAACTTTTTGGGAAAATGCTGATTGTAAAATAAGATCAGACCCTAGTCATCATAAAGCTCAGCCTTGTTTTATGCATTATGATTATATTTAACTAACCTCAGGGCTAATAAACTGCATTTTTATCATTTGTATTAGACTGTTATACCGCTAAACGCTAAACCTTTAAGTTTGAATTTTTTTTGTGCATGTTGGTTTGGTGATTTCCCAAACATTCACTCTTACCAACAATTAGATTGTTCTTAGAAATCCCTCTTCACTGGAACAATTGGTCATTGTTTTTTCATTTCAGTGATGCATTTTTAAATATCCATCAGCCAACCACGTGTTGTTGGGGTGCTTAGTTCTATGGTTGTCACCTTAATTTAGTCACTTTATACTGAATCACAGTCACAGCATGTGCGTCTTCCTGGGCCTAGTGTGAACATCCATTACACTGTCTGATGATTGCTATCATCAAGCACATTCCGGTCGACTCCATAGCTCTGTCTCAGCCCAACAGCTCGGCCAAGAAACGACATCTGAAAAGAGGCCACATTAAAAGATCCCCCTCCTTCAACCAAGGGCACTCAGCTGGTACATGTTAAGGATGGTCACAACAGGAACCCATTTCCATAGATTGGTCAAATTCGAAATGTTCCATTGGATTTTCTACTGGAAAACTTATGAAAATGGGGGGATCAGAATTATTGGTTTGAGTAATTGGTAAGTCTGTTTTACATATCTTCTTTTTATGTTGCCTTGGTTGATAAACAGCAATGTGCAGTTGTCTTTCTTTTGCACTAACAGCCCTCTTGATGTTTGTGCATGTGTATGTTGGTCTGAAGATAATGGCACATGAATTCAACAGGCTTTTATAACCACTCAGCATTACAAAGAGATATGTAAATGATGAGCAAAACTGCATATCAAAACTGCTTTTGGTTACCAATGATTATTCCAGCAGAGTAACTCAACATCTTACAGAATATAAAGCAATAAAGAACATTGCCAAAGAGTTTCTTCCATTTTTCTAAATGACCTTTTTTCCCCACTTAGTCATTTGAATCTTAGTCCATGTCTCTTGATTTGAGGTAGATTTGTTTGAAGCATGCAGCAGACAGACCAACTGTAATATTGTAATTATCAGTATGCATGACTGTATTTGAATGTGAAATGAAAAGGCTATTACAGCTCAATATCATGCCCAGTGGAATATATGCAATGTTTCTTTTCCAGCAGAAATCACTCTGTTCTCCCTTTCCAAACCTCCGAGATTCCAAATCTCCTGAAATTTCTATCTTTATTGTTCCATCAATTTTTCAGGAATGTCTTTTTCTCATGTACTTTCCTGCCTTTCACCCTATCACACTGTTATTTCTATAATCATACCATTATATATACACATTACCCATGAAATCTTTTGACAGGAGCCTATAATCAGTTCCACCATTGTTTAATGCTCATCACACCGTCTAAAAAACTTGCCTTTTTCCCAGGGATTGGCATTAGAGAGCACTTTCAACTTGGGTGGAAGATTGACAGGGAGAGTTAATGAATGAGCGACCTCAAACCTGCACTCAGGGTGAAGGTGGAGTACATGTTTCTCGTTCCACACCTACTGAAGCTTGATATTGTTTACTTTCAGCCACTAGCTTAATACACCCGATATATATGCATTCAATTTTTTAGGCATTGGCAAGATTGTTACACAGTTTTGCGAAGTGTAATGCTGATCATGATATATTTACTATATAAATGCAGAGCGCTGTTTACTTCAGTCTCTTACCAGTGATATAATTTACACAATTCTGTACAGTATTTATTATACCTATAATATGTATACACCCCATTTATTGATGTTCATAATTTGATGCTGCTATGCAATGTGCCCTTCAATTGCCCCTTGGGGACAATTTTTTTTTTTTTTTTTTCTGATTCTGAATTTCAATCATTCCGTTGTTTTACTTGGTTTCTATATGTGGCAGCTAAATTTGTCCAATCATGAATGATCATTGAGTGTGCAAAAGCCTTCATGTTTTTGGACATTTTCCAACATGAAAAAAACATCTACTATGACATAATAGAATACTAATTTTATATGGCTATTTTTGTGATACTGCTCTGGGGAAGAGTTTGCATAAAGAAAAACTTTGTGATTAAATCTACCATGATCCATCCAGTGGTAAGAACTGGGCTACTCTCATCCCATTGTTATCTCAAGGTACCTACCTGAATAGACAATTATAAGAAATTACCTTTCTAGTGATGCAGAAAAAAACAGTATATATGCTATAAATGATTGTTTTTACCTTATTCCTGGCACCTCTGCTTCCAAGTCTTCGTTTTTTTTGTCTTTCTTTGTCTTTTCTCCTCTCTTCCATACACAGTTCTTTCTGCCATCCGCTTCCTCCACAAACCCTCATATGATTTCGATTCATTATGCTTTCTCCTTTTTTTTTTTTCTTCACTTTTTCTGTCACTCCTTAATTTCCTTTATCTGCTCTCCAATCCATATTTTGACTCTTATCATCAGATCTCTCCTCCTTTCCTCTCCCTAATCCATGCTTCTCAAGTTGTATTTTTTCCACACTTCTATTGTCTCTCCGCATTCTGTGTTAATATTGCACAGGATTTCTTCTTCATTGCTATCTTAGAATGGAGACTTTGGCTCGTTCTCCCGGGATCATTTGTCTCAGTGCCAGGCCTGTTGTACTTGCTCTC
The DNA here is from genome assembly GCF_037954325.1 of Fistularia commersonii. Classification (NCBI taxonomy): domain Eukaryota; kingdom Metazoa; phylum Chordata; class Actinopteri; order Syngnathiformes; family Fistulariidae; genus Fistularia; species Fistularia commersonii. The sequence continues at coordinate 15,696,242 of NC_141285.1, forward strand.
TCCAGTGAGAGTCACTGCACTTGCTTCTTGGGTTCTACACACTGTCAGAGGAGTCCCTGTACGCAGCAGTTACAGATCACCCCGGTTGAATGAAGTGGAATTGCTCAGTTTGTGGCAAGCAACCTCCTGTCCCAGACAGGTACATTAACCAGAAATGAGACAAGTTTGACTTATTTTACTAAGGATTCTGAATAAACATTGAGACTTCAATCTCCTATTTCTAATGAAAGTCTTTTGTCTTATGGTAGTGCAGACAGCTCAGCTATACCCGTCTCCTTTTACCACTCTGTACATTAACCCCATCTGCACTCGTAGTCTGTACCTTTTTCTACCCAAATGATACAACGCCTCAGTCTTATCAGTTTATCTTAAACCAAGCCAGTTCTGTGCTTCTAAATTAACAGCTTGGAGTATGTTGCGTAAATATGTGGCGTATTAGATACTGCAACTTCAGATTTATCATCATTCTGTATATATTCATTTGTGAATGAGTCATTGAAACTTTCACATTTAGTGAAATGACTTCAGTCACCTCTTTGTTGCATGAATCCTATTTCCTGGTACTCATTTAAAAACTGAAAACTGCTGTTTTTTTTTCTTTTTTGTTTTTGGGTTGTTACTTTTACTATACTTCACTCAGAGAACGTTTTTTTTTATTCTGTATCGCAGAATAGGGCATTGTTGCAAGCATCCCTGACATGTTTTGTTGTTACATCCTTTCCATTTGTATAATAGTTTGATTCCTAACACAATCATACATCTCAGTTTTGAGTCATACTGTCCGCTGACGGTGGACAAAACAGTTTCACATTGCTGAATGAATTGTGAGTACCATTGACTCTTGACATTCTTTTTTCATTCCTGTCACTGAAATAAAAAGTATTTACATATGCAAATTAATTTTTTAATGCCTGCAAGCTGGTGCTACTAAAAGCATCTTACTTTGCCGTTTTTGCCTCCACAGCATGATCATGAATGCAGTAATCCCATAACTCCAAGGGAATCGCATTTTTTTTCATGAATACTCTGACCCAATAACTCAGAAACTCACATAGACAGAACAACATTTCTCACTGCAGCATGAAATAATTGTGTTAATTTGATTATGATAATTATTTTCTCTTTTTATCGTGCATATGTGATAGGCAGGCATTTGAATTGTTTTTGTTGCAAAGTGAGGTCTTATCTTTTAAGATTTTTAAACTCATACTGTAACAATCATCTATGTACCATATCGTGTCTATCTTTGCGGGCTGGAGATTGGTGGAACCGCAAGTAACAGACCAACATTGGTGGACTGTAATGTTTGCATTTAACCTATTTGGTGACTGAAAATTTCTCTTGATACATTCAGATGCAGAGGTAGGAGGCTCCACATGTATTTGTTAACTTGTGTGAAGTGGATTGGTATAAACAGTCAAGGGGAGGTTCTTCTGAGGTTAAATGTTAAATGCACAACAAAAGGAGTCTATTTAAAGGACACCGCCTCCCACTCATGAATGATTCAACCACAGTTTGCCCCTCCCCCCTGCGTTTATGAAGATCAGCTGGAGGAAGTGTTAGCTCAGCCAATGGGATTACAGTACCAGATTGACTTTGTGTGTGTGCCTGTGCATGCAGCTGAGAGGGAGAGCGAGTCCGGACACGTAGCAGCGGCTCCCATTCTGTGTTTGTGTGTGGAGAAAATGTAGGGCAGTTGCTTATTTTCCCTCCCTGTTCCATATCTCTTGCTCCCTACCTTTTTCCTCTGTCTGTCTTCTTGCTCTGTGCCGTGCTGCCGTAGCTGCGGTTGTCACAGTGACTGCTGTCATTGTTGCTGTAGCTCCACTTCCATATTTTCCCAGTCCTGGCTCTTGTGTTTCTTTCTTTTGTTTTGACTTACCTCAAGGATCCACAGCGGGGTCATATAACCTCCCTGAGAACGCCATTGTCTGCTCAAAGGTGTGCTTGTGTCTGTGTTTTTGTATCGGTGTTTGTCTGCCTGTGTGTGTTCTATGAGAAAGGGACAGAGAAAAGTGAGGTGCCCCAGGATCCAGTCATGAATTACTGTTGGAAAATGAAGATTCAGGTATAGATTCTTATTTTCGATGTGTTGTGGGAAATGTTAAATTGTGTGTGTTCATTTTATCAATGCTCATTTTCTATGCAGCAGCATGTGTTCTAATGCAGTGCTGTTAAAATATGTAGCTTTTGCTTCATGTCTATGTGCATATGATACCTGATTTATGTATGAAAGGAATGGCAATAAAAAGGAGAGAAGGATCATCATAGTTTCCAGTCAGTGGTTGCTGGTGAGGCCTTCTGTCTCCGTGGTGATGGCAACAGTCTTCTGCTGCAGTAGCTGAGACATGAAAGATTTGCTAGGAATGTGTGGTGGTGTTTATCTGTATGTGAATCTAAAAGGAAAAGGTAAAGCCAGACATAAAGAAATTAATCTACATAGAGAGTGGCTGTCTCTGTGTTAAGCATGTGTCAGTGTATATCTTAGCAGGTACATTGCGATTTGATAGTGCTGTATCATGTTTTTTTTTTTTTTTCCAGCCCTATATCCTGCAGAAATTTGTGTATAATTAAATGGTTGGTGTTTTCATCACACTGTAGATTATGTGTGTGCATTTGGGAGGAGCATCCGCTGTCTCTTCTTTGTAAAAAGTTGACCCACTTTCTCCAGTGCCCTTGCCCTTTGTTTGGGATGAATGGGAGTGCGTGGTCTACTGTATCAGCTTTCAAATGGAAATGCCGATGTCCTAACACATTGCTGCCTGATTGTACTTCTGTGAAGAGCTGAGCGTAATATTGCTACATTACCAATATTATTGCATTTGTATATGATATCTACATCTCATTTTTGTCTTAGACAATTATTTGATTGTGCATTACCTAACATTGAGCAAGATTTGACAATTGGCAGGAAATTGTCCAAGAACAAACCTGTAACTGCCAAAAATCAGCATCGAGTGTCTTACAATTTGCAGGAAATGTGGAAGCAGTTAAAATGAAATGAACATGAATGTGCCAGAAAATTAGCACATCGCTTAGGATATGCTAAAATGCAAAGTTTGGATAAAAGTGGAATTAAAAACGTTCAATGTCCATCTATGTAATGTGATTTTCCCCATACCTAAAGAGAGGTTACTTTCCCAAAAAGGAGGTTATTATTAGTTGTTTTTTTCCCCTATCAGTTTTACCTCATATCTGTTGAGATAGAAATTAAATGTTTAATTTTGAAAACTTTTATTCAAGAATCAGCCATGGCCATGTGTAAGCCTTGTTCGTTGGTAAACATGTCAAATGATATAGCACACAACCCAGGATTTGACTCAAACATACTCAGCCCTTTGTGGCAAAGTGATCTGGTATTGACATATATATTGACATATTGTGTCCTTTCGGTCCACAGCTCTGCATAGCATGTCACTGAATGATGCACCAATTCACAGAGCTTTGTGTCAAATCCGCAGCTGGGGGGAGGGACAGGAGAGGGTGAGGAGGGGAGATTAATGCAGTCACATGTCATGGAGGAGCTTAAAACCTGTTAGTGAGGGCAGGAGAGAATCAAAATAGCAATGAGGAAAAGGAAGGAAGAATGAGTTTAGACAGTGTACCCATTCATGATGTGTTTTACTTCTCAGTGTGGTCTGACTTTACCCTATCAGAACCTTAGGCGGCATCAGCAGCAGTTTCTCCCGCTGCTTCTTGTTTACCTCTAAAAGGCATGTAGTTTCATCTTGAAGCCCTGGGGGCTTCAAGATGCAGACTTGGTGTTCTTGGTGCATACTCGTTGTTCGTCGGATTGGATACTGTAGGGGGGAAATGAAAAATAGAAATAAACTTGTTTCAAATGTTTTCAGATCAGGCTCTCGAGCTAATGTTTCTATAAGCAGCTGCTACGTGCTGCAAGCTCTGAAGGGGTTTGTTTGGTGGGTTTGGGCCTCAAGCTAATATCAGACACTCCTTATCAAGTCTTACAGTTCCCCTTAACTGTAAAATAATAGTGGTTTCGGTTTCTACCACTCATTTCAAGACAAGTCAATATTTCACCCATCTCAGAATCATATTGTCTGCTTGTAGGAGACAGAAGATAAGAATCTTGTTGTCTATAAGTGGGAGAAAGATGGGCTTACTTTCTTCATGGACCAATCACCCCTGCTGTCAAATTTCTATGTATTGAACATTTTTGGGCTGAACTACCGTCCTTGGTCCTATCCTTGCAGACAGACAGCTGCAATAGATCACCATCTACATTACCGTCTGTTGAATATAATGTCCCCTGTGTTTTCTCATATCCTGTATGGACGTACTGATGTAATTATGAAGACAGATGAGTGACAGATAGAGGAGTAGGAAGGGAAACCACAAGCTGGCATCCTGTTTGAGGGTGCAAGGCAGACATTGGTGTTCACAAACAAACAGTCTGCAAAAGCTGCCATTTTTTTTGCATTTGTCTCAGGGTGTTCTTCTATTCTCTGGCAGCTGTCACACTTTGGTGTCTGCTTCAGTTTGATGAGGTTTTATGATGCACACACACAAATACACAGATGCAGATGTAGGCTTACAAATGGGAGAAGATTGGCAGACCTAGTGCCCTTTTGGGGAGAAACTAAAGAATGATGCACTCGAATAAGACATAATGATGCAACACAAATGTGTTGCTGCTGCATTAGGAACTCCATTTATCAAATAGGTGGTTTGTTAAAATGAAAAACATCTTTCTTTTCATCTTCTCAGTTGTGCATGACAGCTCTTTGCAGGAATGCTGCATTTTATTTCCCATCTCTGGAAAGATATCTGTGGTTAGCCAAGCTTTCTCCTGATTTTTAGCTTCTGTGCCTTTTAAATTTTTTTTTTCTTCTGCTTGACTGGCCACACTTACGGCCTCCATTTTGTTTTTGAGTTGCCACTGGACACTAACAAGGACAGGAAACCACAAAGACTAACTTTCCTTCCTAATTAGTGTCCTCAGAATCATATTATTGCTTGTACTATGAGGGTATCATTGTGGCCTCTAATGAGGGAGTTGTCATCATCTTTCTCTGTACTGGGTGTTTTGCATGTCAGTCATATTTACCAGGTAAAAGAGTCCTTTCTTATTTATATTTTGTGTGGGAGTGGAAAGGGGATGTCTTGGTGAAACTACCGCTATGTGGATGAATTACATTGGCATCTGGTTGGGATTGAAATCTTGTGTGAGCTTGTTTGGAGCAACTGTAGAACCGCAAAAAAACAAAACACAAATACAATTCGCAAATGGCTTAAGTGTCACATTTCATGGAACACATCACGACTTGTTCAAGCTATTCATATCAAAATACCAACCCAACACCTCCCTGTGTGGCAGATTCTTTGAAATGGAAATAATAGATTCTGTTTACTTAAGAAATGTTGCCATAAGAGTAATAATCATTTTGTATTCATTTTTTTTTTGTATTTTTCTACATTGTTTGTGTTTCACTGACACCAAATAAACCACAAAGATTACCAGAATGGACATTTTACAATATTAATCTGAATGACCTCAGAGTAAGTTTATAAATTGTACAACATCATTGTCAAGGAACCTTGTGTCAGTTACTTGAAAATGATAAAGGGAATTTTTTGGAAGAACGGTTTAAAAAGTATCTGAGAATAATGCAATTACATTTTATATTAGATTTTTTTAATTGTTTTCCTTAAAATCCTTATTTGCAAGTATTCTGCACAGATCTCAGCCTTCTCTTGATATTTTACAAAATATTAATATGTCAATAACTACATGCAGTATTTGGTTTCAGAATGCTGGTAGGGAAGAAGAGAAAAGGCCAGAGGGAAGTGCATTGTGCCTTGTAGACCTAGATAAAGCATACAACAGGGTGCCATGGGATGAGCTATGGTCTGGAATAGCAGAGAAGTATGTTAGACTGGTTCAGAACAAGTATGCAAGGAGTGAGACCATGGTGATCTATGCTGCAGGTGTGACAGAAGTTCAAGGTGGATTTGGGACTATATCAGGGATCAGCTCTGAACCCCTTTTTGGTTGCAGTGGTGATGCACAGGGTGACAGAAGAGGTTAGAAAGGAATCTCCATGGACCATGATGTTCACAGATGACATTGTAATCTGTAATGCGAGCAGGGAACAGGTTGAGGAAAATCTCAATCGGTGAAGGTATGCTCCGGAAAGGAGAGAAATGAAGGTTAGTCGCAGCAAGACAGAATGTTTGTGTGTAAATGAGAGGGACCCAAGTGGAACTGTGAGGCTATTTGGAGTGGAGATCGAGAAGTTTGAGGATTTCAAAAAAGAAGGGTCAACAATCCAGAACAATTAAGAGTGTGGAAAAGAGGTGAAAAAGCAGGTTCAAGAAAGTTGGAATGGGTAGAGAAAAGTGTCAGGGCTTGTGTGATGAAATGGTATCAGCCAGAATGAAAGGAAAGGTTTACAAGACAGTTGTGAGACCAGTTGTATGGTTTGGAGACACTGGCACTGAAGAAAAGACAGGTGGGAGAGATGTTGTTGAGGTCCGCTCAGGAGTGACAAGGATGAATAGGATGAGGAATTAATCTATTGGAGGGACAGCACATGTCAGATGTTTCAGAGATAAGGTCAGAGAAGCCAGACTGAGATTGTTTGGTCATGTACAGAAGAGGGATAGTGAAGGAGAAAATATTGGGAAAATTGCCCTGAAAGAGTGAACATTGTCTGTCTATATATATGGCCCTGTGATTGGTGACCAGTCCAGGGTGTACCCGGCCTCTCACCCGATGACAGCTGGGATAGGCTTTAGCATTTTCCGCGACCCTGAGTGCAGGATAAGTGGCAGACGATGGATAGATGGATGGTTAGTGTGGGGACCCCTGAAGGGAAAAGCTGAAAGGAAAAGAAGTCTGTCAGTAACCGATAAAAAGTTGTATACATTTTCAGTTTTAAAGTCTTATATGCTTTCAGTCCTGTACCAGACAGGACCGGTAGATTAACATAAAAGATAATCTGTACTCCTACAATCAATACGTCATTGTGGCTGTTTAAGTCATCAAGCCCATGCACCAGTAAGGCGATTGATAATAAATTGTGATAATCAGAGGATTATAAACCTGCTAGTGCAGAGGTTATTTCCATGTAAAAGATTTATAGACGAAAAAAGAAATGACAGTAAAATGAAGAGGCCGACTCTAATGAACCCTTTATAAACACGCCTATCACTCTGTCATTATTTTTACTGATCTAATTTCTTTGACCGTCTCCTCAGTACCACCGTCTAATGGCTTGCATTCATTTGGCTTCTTCGTCTCCTTCGTGTTCTTCGCCCGCTGTCTCCTTTTCCACAGTCTGAGTCGCTCTCTCCTCCTCTTGTTGCCCTGCCATCAATTAGTAAGTGGAGATGAAGTGTTTTCTTTTACTTCCTTGCAGCCGGGTAATTACTACATTCAACAAGGTGCTTCTTATTTTACATTTTTAAAACAGGCCAACACAACTTACATTTTCCAATGCATTCGTTATACTTATTGAAGACAATTATAAATTATCGTTACAGAAATTCAAGTTAATCCTCTGCATTTAAGCTGTTCTCTGTGGATCAGCGGGCAGCTGCATTTAGTGTGCACGGGTAACGTTTATATCAAGATTTTTACAATTTACTTCACCATTAGCTAATGAACCTTTTTTGCCATGAATCAGTTTTTACTGTTTCACACTGTCACACACTTGGCTTCTTCCTGTTTTCTGCCACTCTATAAGTGCAATTTTTTGCTCTTAAAATCATGCTTTTTCACTGTTCACATCCTATTCCTACTTAATCTAAGATAAGATAAACTTTATTGATCCCCATAGGGGAAATTCCCAGGGGAAATCTATCAACTTTTCCAAAAGAGTCTGGTTTTAGAATAGATTCTGAGGTCGCAATAGATGCTTCAACAGGGCCCGGAGGGATCTCCATTTGAACAACTTTGTGTTTTACTGCCGACGGACAAATCTGAAGTTCATGGCAAGGTTGATAATCTAACGTGTTGACTTGCCTTTTTCAATAGTACATTGAACTCTGGTTGTAGGGATAGCCAATTGCTTCAATTGAATTTTTTTAAACCCTAGAAGATAAGAAATTTATTTAAGTAAACAATGCAGTTTTTTTAAACCCTAGAAAATAAGAAATTTACTCAAGCAGATAATGCAGTTACATCTTGTGGATTTGTTCAGGCTATTACATGGTAATGTATTGGTTTGCATATTGGATGCAAACTTGGGAGGTTACAGTACAGTTCTTATTATAACTTTAATGTTAGTATTCCTCAAATGTTTCATCTTGAGATTAATTCAAGAAAGAGGGCCGAGTAGTCCTCTGTGCGGCCAACAAAAAAGAACAAATCGTGGGTTAGCCTTGAAAGTCAGAGCACTCGCTATGAATGACCTCTCTCCTTCCTTTACTGCGTTGCTGTCCCAGACATCTCGTTTAAGAAATGTTGAATCTACAGTCTGATCTGAAAGTTGTGCTATAAAAGACCGTAGCTGCTTAGGGGCCCTTAGATAATGTGCATAAAGATAGACAAACTATGGGATATTAATCCCTCATATAAAATTATACATGGGTTGGATAAAGGCCTTTGTGAAGCAGTGAAGAGGAGTCTCAAACCTTGAAGGTAATACAGTTTTTTTTTTTCGTTTTGTTTTTAGGAGAAGGTAGAAGAAGGTAGCCTAGAAAGTAATAAACAAGGTGTTGATATACCTACCTCTAATCCCTTGTGGTCTTTTCCTACGATGTAAAAAAGTCATGGGACATTAAGGGGTCATGTTACATCTCTGTCCAAGCATGTTGACTTGTTTCTGCATATTTGGCTGAGAGAAATTTCAAAAGACCAGTCATTCATCCTGTTCTTTTTGCTTGGCTGCTTTGCCCTGGCATCTTCTGTAAAAACTGAATTCCCTGACATTCGGGTAATTGATTTGCTGTACAAATTGTACCCTTTGAGAGATGATTTTCGTTCCTGTTCTGTTGAAATTGTGCCTGAGACATTACAGAGGTGAGGGTTACTTTAAAACACTAGAACAGTGATAGGCTGTAATTTTTTTAAACAAACCATATTGGCGAACTGTGTTCACAAAAAAATTGCATCGAACGCAAATCAAAACATAACTCTTTCTTTTCTGTTTTTTCTGTTTTTTCTGCATCTAATTAGGCATGTGTGTTTAATTTTTGAAAATAAGATTAAAAAAAAATCTGTTTTTATATAATGGCCCAAGTAATAAATTCACGTTACTTAACAACTTAATCCAGCTGCAGATTCTCATGTATCTATTTTACATTCTTGCAAAGATTTGTTTCTGTGCAAAGCACTGCTGCAACCTTTTCAAATCCTATGAGAACCCAGCATTATGTAACTTTGACTGCTCATTAAGGAGCTGTGCGCGGATTTAATACCAGCACTGAATGTAAACAGCCCAGACACTTTTCATCTGAATCGCTGATGCTGGCCAAGTAGCAATCGAGGGTTTTACACTATCCAAGCAAAACTTGACCAAGCTGAAGTGTTGGTCTATATTGCTCTCAATAATGACACAAATATTGTGACATTGTGTGACTTAGAGTTTGAATGGATGTGTTATGTAATCAGCTTGTCCTGCCTGGACTTGCACTTGAATTACAATCTCAAGATGCCAAACAGCTCTGGCTCACGGGCCCAGAGCCGCTGAGAATCGCAGCTTTGTTCTGCTTGTCTACCGTGTTCAGTTATATTGTACACACTGGAAAGAGTGTATTTTTCCACTTGTTGTTGGATCTGTTGCATTTTGATGTTTATATTACATGTTTTTTTTTATCCTTGAATACAAAAAAAGGCCAATTGTCACACATATTCAAGAGAGAGCAATTATGGGACATATGTTTGTTTTGATATTGCAGGAAGTGCCACTCAAAGAGGCCTTTTAAGATTCTCATTCAAATGTACTTTTTCAGTCACTGGACTTTTCCCTTCTCTCTCTCTTTTCAGAATGAAAAGCCCCTGGGTCATTCGGCAAGCAGATCCAGCAATATATCAAAGGTAAGCAAACTGCACAAATGGAAAAAAATGCATGAATGATAAATTGGCCTCAGTCTGTCACAACGAGAGGAAAATGGCTGAAAGTCTAGATGGGAGGATGGTGATGTGATCTGCAAAGAATGGCAGAAATTGACAGTGTTGCCTTTCTTTGTATCACATTTGCCAAATCAGCTCCATTTGCTGTAAACTTTCACAGACCAGACTCTTCTTGACACTGTGGCTCATTGTCACAGAGGTAATAGTTAGCTCTGTGTAGCCTCTCCTATACATAGCATTATAAAGGGCCGACTGCTGAGGACCCGCTGTTTGTATAAATGTGTTGGCAGATGGAATCAAGGACTGTTTGATCTTCTGCTGCGGAGGTGGTCATGCATTATTTATTAATTTATTGGTATTTTCAGCCAAAATCACGTTCAAATTTTCAGCAAAATTCCGCGAAAAATGGAAAAGGGAACATCACATTTGTGCATGTTTCCGTCCATCACAGTTCCATCGGATCCCTCTGTACAGGAAAAATAGAATAGATTTACTGAATACCTTTAAATCTCGAAGTGCTCCATAAATATATTCTAAATGTTATTAAAATAACTGTCTGCTTATCCACTGCCTTCATTGTCTCAAAAAGAGGAAAAAGTACTTTACCTCTGTATATCATCGCTTATTCACAGACTCTGTGATGCTGAATTGAATTTATCTTTTAGAAGATTTGTGAATTTTTCCACGTTTCTAAGGACACAATTTTTCTTGTGATAATTCAAGTTTGCTGTTGTTTTTTCTTTATCTGTCGTAACCATTTCAACCCAGGGGGTTTTCATTTATGTATTGATAACGGGCAGCAAGATCCCAGTGCTGTGTGATATGGATGTATGGATAGATGTACACAGAATGCGATCTTTAGTGCCTAATATGCTTTTTATCGTTGGTCTAAATACCTCAACTGTCAAGCAATGTTTCATGTATTAAGAAAGCCGGGAAAAACAATTTTGTTTTTAAAATCCTGTGTCTGTGGGGAATAAAAAATTAATGACACACTCCCCCCTTATTTTGCCCTTTTGTGAAGCTAAAAGTATCAATTTGGACTCAAAGAACCCCAAATTTAAACTGTGCATAGTAAGTTTATAGCTTGAATTGAATAGTTATCTACTTCTTCCCATGTTGAGAAGTATGTTTCATTGCAATTTCCTCCCAAAAGACCGAACTGAGCTGTGACCAATAATTCAAAACATAAGAAAGCAACCGCAGTGAGAAAAAGCACCGCTCCCCTGCTGTATTTTAGGTATCTTATGAGTCAAGTCAAAAATACTTCATTTACAGTGTATTTTCAGCAGCTTGCTTGTTCGCAGAAGCTCAAGTGGTGTGAGGCAAGGTCAACAAGGATTTACAATTTTTGTGAAGGTGGCCATCGTAATTGTTTTTCCCCCCATCTCAACCTTTTTGTGAAGGTTGGAAGACCTTCAGAGAAACCTTCCAAGTGGTAGCTCTGCAGGTTGGGTTTACTTATTTTGTTGGCCAGGGTGTGTGGGAGTGGTATCCTTTGATGAAATTGTTTAGGCTTCAGTACTTGACTTAACTCAAAAGACTCGATTGACTCCAAAAAGTGCTGATCGATGCCTCTGGTTTTGCTTCCTTTCTCTGTCTTTCTCAATCACCATATTTTTTATTGTATTTCCAGAACGTTTGCAGTTATTGATTCAGGAACTTTCCCTTTGTCTGCTCTTTTTTTTTATCCATCTACCTTAAGCTGAACTGAATGGGGTTTGGTCCTCTGATTGTCTCTTGATGTCTTGTGGACGTCTCGTCTTAAAAGCAAAGTTCTAGTAATTATTGATAACTATTGTGCCAGTTTGCGATGTAGCCTCCCTCCAGTTCCCTCTTGATGAAAAATGTAACAAATTGGGAGCTTGTAAATGTGTACTATTAGTTCTAGTCATTTAACACCTTAATTATTTCCCAACAGAGTCACTTATTGAAAATTAACTACAGTGCATCAGTTCAGATACTGTTGGCCTGAAAGTGTAAGGAAATTCTCTTCACACTCTTGATGCTTAGACAACACAGGATCTTCTTTGGCTTGTGAAGCACATGATATCCATATCTATATACAGATATAGATATAAATATATAGAGATATATATATTCCTAGTCAAACAGTCTCCTCCTGAAGCCACTTTTTGCCAGGAGCTGCCTGAATCAGAATATGATCTGTGAGACTACAGAAGATGTTATGCATATATGCAGCACATTTAGCACATTCTTTGCTCTCTGAGATTCTAGCGCGCTGTGACAGGGGATTTTCATATTTCCAGCGGTGAGTTAATGTTTTTTTTCCTTTTTCCTGAAAGGATCAAAAATTCAGGTCATGTAATTCATCTTTGAAAGCTGCAGATAAAAAAGAATAAAGGCACATTATGTATCAAATGTAGCGCTGATAAGAGCTACAGTTGTCTTTCACGCCTGGTTTGTACAAGCTGTTGCTGACAGGTTTATGATTTTCAGTTGTTTTGACCGACTGATTTGTTTTCACTCATTTCCACATGAGCTGCAGCCAGTTCTAAATAAGGACACCGAAGCATGGCACTGATCCAAGCTGAATCGTATCAACTCATTTCAGATCAAATCAAAAAGGAATCAAATTGTTGACCCACTTGAAAGATATTGCTGTACATAAGACAAGTTCGGCATCTGTTGAAGAGGAATATTTCATATCCTCTCCAGTTTGGCATCCCAGCACAGTCGATCATTTGAATGTGAAAAGCTCCAACATCCCAAAAAATTTGTTAATTCTGTCAAATCATCTGGCCTGGTTTAACACTAAATATGCCTTCAGGTTTGGCTTCTGTGCATTTTTCCTCAGTAGATGTAGACCTTTTATCTATATAAATAGTGCTTTCTTTGTCAAACCAAATTCACATCTTTGAGGATGACTGAGTAAAATCTGTCTCAAATGTCGTCACTTGTACTCTTGTACTCTCGTAATATCATAATAAAAACCTGTGTTACTGTTTAGTCATGGGGTAAATAGTTTTCTTAATCTGATATTGCCTTTATCCCTGCATGTTACGCAGAGGGATTAAAGGTGCACGGTCTTGGAAATAAATACACGCATATTGTCACACTCCCTTTCCTCCATTAGCGTTCGTCCCCCGATCTAATTTGTGTGTAAGGAAAACTCATCCGAAGTGCATCATCGAGTGAAAATAAGCATTTTCAGTAAATACCAAAATGGTCAATGATGAATGTACAAAAGCAGCTCCAAAAGCTTTATCAGAGCACCAAGTGTGGGCTGAGGATTGCCCGTTTGGCGAGCTAGAGCCAAGTTTTCACCCAGCGAGGTCAGGAGGCTTAGCTCAAGCCAGTTCTCTCTTTTAGCACCGTGCCAGGGATGTGTGTGCTGCTGCCTACTCTGTTTTGGGAGGAATTAAAGTATTACACTCCTCATAAAGACAAAAAGCAGCAAACCAGTGCTCAGTGGGCTGGCGTTGATCGTCAGCCAAACATCTGGTGATGCTTTAAAACTCAAGCTGCTGCAATTTTGCAGTGTTTCTGACTCTTGTGCAGTGCAAAACCCAGGTTTTGTTATTTCCTGGAACACATTATTGTTTTTGCTCATTGTTTTTATGCACAAATTGCCATTTTATGCCTGCCTTGGAATTTCATTGTAAAGTACATTTTGTTTCTGTGGAAAATTATGAATTATGCGCTATTTGTTAGCAAAGCAGTAAATGATTGCCTACAGAGAATGTTGAAAAATAGATATTGACACACACATTAATCTCTAAGGCAGACAGATTATATTTACAATTAATGCAAGTGATTAATGCCAATACATGCAGCAAAAAAATAGACTTTCCAAAAATCTGAGCTCTTTGTACTTTTGATATCTATCTAACAAATCTTAAATAAATCATAAATTGCCCCTGCTTTATCCTCTTGAAATTTTTCTCTTCCCAAGTTCTGTCAACATCCACGATTATTTGTCTTTTAAAAAATGACTTTTTCTGAAAGGTCAAAAATGTTTTCGCAAAATGAAATGACTTGAAATGTCAAGTAAACCTTTGGTCCCGAAGAGGTTTGCCACCAAGCACTGCACTCAATAATAATTTCAACTTTGACCTTGTTTACCAGTGAGCTTTAAATAACCACAAACATTGATAAAACACCACTACGTGACCGGAGAGGCAGAAGATGTCAAAATTTGTTAATATAATCATTTGTGCATGGTATCACTTGTTATATCTCGTACACACTCCTACATCAATATTTACTTCAAATGGGTCATTAACAAAATAAATATTTATCTTTGTTCTCCTGCAATGCCGTTTTCAATAAGGATCTAACACTACACACTAAGGCAATATTTCTGAAATATCAAAATAACAAAGGAACATAATTTATCATCTCCCTCAAAATCTCCTGCTGCCGCTCTAAGTCCGCCCAATTGCTCCTTGCATAGAATCAGCTATGTGGGCACAAATCAAGATAGTCTCAAGTGTGCAGATTGTCCACTAAAATGCACCAATCTCCACCTCAAGCTTTTTATTTGACCCTCTCCTCCCAAGTGATCCTGATTAAGGCTGTAATGTGCTCTTTGTTTCTCAAAAGGGACCTTCTGCCCTTTGGCGTTGGGGAACCATATTGCTTCTGACTGAATTTGTTATGCTGATTTACCCCTGTTTCCAATATAATGAGATTATAAGACTTGCGCTATTGATACAACCCCTGCATTGTGACCAGCGTTTCCTCTTACCTTATCTGTACACTTTCTGTGGTGTTTAAGTCTCTCGCAACTGGTAATAGGATTCAAGTATTATTTGGCCGTGGAGCATTTAGACTTCCCTAGTCAGTTTAACGTGGTAATATGTATGCACTTGATAAAGGGCACAACATTTATCATACATTAACGGTGTTAAATGTGTTGATAGATTATTTTTCAGTTCATGGTCCTGTCTCGTTTTGTTTTCTTCGAAGGCCATGATGCTATTTCAGGAGAAATTAAGTGATTACATTGAAAATATTGACAGTTTGCATTGGACTGTTGTATAATTCATTTAACCTGCAGCAAGGTCACTCTGACATTACATGCTGACTTGGTGAATTAAAGCAAAATATAAAAGAGAAAAGTATAGCAGGCATAGCAGCAATGTGCATATAAAGGTTTGTTATACATTTCACAAAAATCTATGTAAAAGTTATAATGTTTTGTGGGACAGACCTTTGCTGCTTGTCACACAACCACTCTCTGGGGTCTGGAACTAAAGCTAACAACACAAGGCACAACTTAAATGATTGAATAACAAATAGAAATCATGCATGAATTAGGAAACAATGAAGCATTTAATAGAATAAAAAAAAATGTAGATTTATAAGCCGTCCTTGCGCTTGGAATGTTATGATATCTTGAAGATATCAGGAAGGATGTTTTTAAGTTTGCTGTAGAAGTATATTGTTAGCATCTGGTGCAGTCTGACGCACTTTTCAGACATATCCTCAGCGACTTACAAGCTTTCTTGAAGAGAGTGTTTGTTTGTTTACCTTTTTAACTTCATTCTTTGAATCGTCTGTACAGCAAGAAAAGTGAGAGATGTGTTTCAACCAGTGCAGAGGTGAGCAAAAAGAAAGAATAACTGGTAGGGGACAATTCATTGTTGTATAATGTGTTTGTGAGAGTGAGTGCTCAAGAAGCCAGGTTAAATGAGGAGATATGATAATAAATTGGGGATTGTTTTACCCAGGACTACAAACAGGTGTCCATGAGAATATGTTGTATTGCATGGTTTTATTTGAGGGAAATATGAATGTATTTTGTAAAGCTTTCCATTAAGTAAAGGGTAAATATTTGCCACATTTCTTGAGCAGTTATCGTAAATGATTTGTTTCTTGCACTAAATTTCTGTTCAGATGTCAAGAGTGGGCAGATGTAGGAACGTGTGTGTTTAGCAGAAGCCTGTCTATTAAGGGAAGAGTCATGCAGACCATTATGAAGTTAATCATTACCATCTGAGCTATTTTATCACCTTGCTAGAAAAACAAGAAACAGATGGTTATCCTTTGGCCAGAGTGCACAAGATGCTAAATGGATGATGAACAAAGACAGAGTTCACACTGACCTTGAAATGAGAAGTGCGTGTACCGTATTGATTCATTAGTAGAATCATCAAATTCCTTTTTTCATCTAGATATTTAGAGCTTTGGTCATGGCGTTTTGGTAACTTTTTAGTCGTCAAGTATTGAGCTTCTCCACCGATCTTCTGTTAAATATACCATCAGTTGCATAACAACAACCCTGTCCTGCTCTGATTGTTTTTTGTCTCTCACCCATCCACCAAGCTGTCTGTTTATTTTACACTCTTTCCAGACTCCCACGGGAGCCTAACACAAAGGCATTCAATGGCAACTCCTTAAACTAGGATGGAAATATAATTTTGAGGGGAAATGAAAGGATTTTGAGAAACTGTTCACTTGGATAGATTATTTATTCATTTCAATACCCTATTCACATGAGAAACAACACGTTTGTCAGGAATTGTGCACTAAAAACAAAAGGGCCCCGAGATGACTTTGCTCAGATGTTTGGTCAGGTGATCTGTAAAGTAAATTAACTTGATGTATGACTTGCCCTATAAAATAGGGGGAAAAAAAGACCACGCCCAACCCAAAATGGTTAGAGGGCCACGGCTGGACATTGAATTCAGTATTGACTCTTGTCAACCTGTAAGCTATAATCCCCCTAGTTAGAGCTTGGATCAATAGGTAATTAGTTTCTTGTTAAAATTACCGGCTCCATGTCTCTTTATGTTAGAAACCTCAGCATTATCAGATCCCATTCTTCACTGTCCTGCTCAATCCTCAAGCTGCCTCCACCAGAGGACCATTAGCAGGCGACAAAGTGCCTTGTGAAGGGAACTGGCAATTTTGAAAAACCTTTCCAACTCCCTGCTACTTACAAATATTAATGACCAATATCTGTATGCTTCTGTGATATCTATCTTATATCTATATCTTGACACTGTTAAGCTATAAGGTAATAGTAAGATTCCGGGCCAATTAGATGATTGATTTTTATCTTAAGTCCTCCGTGGTGAGGTAATTATTTCATCAATTGCAATCCAAAAAAAATGTTGAATGTTTTCGTATAGATAAATTGTTCAGTCATTTTTTTTCAAACAAATGGGATGTGATTGCTGTAATGCCTAATGCTGTAACACAGATGTATATAAATTTGTGTGTGTGATGAATTTGGTGACTGAATTGCACCTTTTGTAAGTCACTATGGTTAAAAGTGTCTGCCAAATGACTGTAATGTAATGATTAACATGAAGATACACATATTTTAAACTACAAATGTTTGAGGAAAAAAAAATGGCGGTTGAACTGTCCGACTGCTGAACACGATATTTTAGGTATGAAGTTTCTATTTGCAACTTGTTTTAAAATTAATGGCTAATTTTATTTCATAATGAAAAATATGTCGTTTGATGGTCTGAGATTAACTTACTGGTTGATTTAATGCGCAAAAGCTTTCCGAGTCGACACTGTGATTCCCTTCGTTGAGAGTAACACACTCTGCAATGTATGTCATCACAAGCACTTAACAGAAATTAAATTTAATTTGGCATATACTTTTATACGAAAGAAATTAAATCAGAATTAGCAAACCAGTTGCACTTTTCAGTTTCCATTTTTGCTTAATATAGATCCACATATTCCCAGATCCCAGCAGTTAATTTTGTCATTAAGATTTTATACTAACGAACTCGGAGGAAAATCCTACAAGATAATGTTTGGACTGTTAATTTAGGATGGGGACAATGATATGAAAAATTGTAGCTGATAATGCTGAATATTTTATTATTAGTGCATCAGTTTTGCCCTAACAGGTACGGCTTTTTCCTCAGTTCAAACTGAAAACATCGACAGCAGAGTGTCCTGCAGCTGTGCTTCTTTCAGCACCTCTACATTTCACACCCTCCCTTTCTTTTGTGTGATCTGTGTTGTACCGAAACACATTTTCCTTGACACTTCTTTGAACAGAGATTTACTGTCAGTATTGTGTTTTCCCCTTTTATCATCTGTTGCATGCACCATCAGTGAAGATCTTGTTCAGATACTGAAAGGGGTTTCCTTATTATCATCTCACCATGTGAAATTTTTGGATCCAGCCGTTGAATAATAAAGTAGTTGTTTTGTGTTCACTTAAATGACTGCCATGATTTCATTGTCTGTTTCATTGTCTGAAAATGCTTTGTCCCTCTCTGTGTTCATTGCTTTTTAGGCGGGGAGTCCAACTTCAGTCAATGCTCCATGCAGCTTCTCACGAACGTC
Organism: Fistularia commersonii; assembly: GCF_037954325.1. Lineage (NCBI taxonomy): Eukaryota > Metazoa > Chordata > Actinopteri > Syngnathiformes > Fistulariidae > Fistularia > Fistularia commersonii. Next base: position 15,714,567 of record NC_141285.1, read on the forward strand.
AGTGTCTCCTTCGAGCCAAGATATCTGCAGGTATGAATCAACTCTACCTTGTCATTTTTATGAACGTAGGAATTAAATTCCAGTGGTGATCCATATAAGCCATGATGGGTGTTCATTAAACTTTGTGAAACCCAGATTGGAGGTAGCCGACTATGAGGGAAAAAAAAACAAAAAAACAAAAAAAAAAACGGTGGTGGTCAGTGTATGCCTGCTTTGGTAAAAAGCCCCTAATGCCACATTTTTTCATCAAATATCCCTGTTTTCAAAGCATGATGTCTTTTCCATTTCTGTTTGTTCTTTTCCACTCCTTCTCCTTCTGTCTCATACTCCCCTTTCATGAAACACACATACGTGTACCTGGTCACACAAGCAGTCAGGATCAGGATTGTCAGAAGCAGACGGCTGTGGTACTTTTGAATTCAAATGGTAAAACCTCTCAAGGTTTAGGTGGCATATCGGTGACTACCATTGGCCCAGATGCCCTGGCGGCCTCCAAACACGCCAAACAACGAGACTGGCTATCTCTCCTGCGTCCTTCCTCGGTGAACATCTGCCCAAATGGCTCACTCAAGTTTTCAATGTCTCTGAATGATGTTGGACAGCGCATGGACAGTCTTTATCGAGGTCTGCACTTTATAGATCGCACCTGCTCTGAGGGAGAGCTGGAGCTGAAGTCTGAGCCTGCTCAGTCTCGTGCCTCAGATCAAAGGGCATATACACTTAATGGCAAGCTGGCTGGAGCATCAGCGCATCAAAACCCAAATCCAAAACGAACCCACCCTTACCTTGTCCCCTCTTTTACCAACAACTACAAGTACATGCTGAACAACCCGTGTACTGAATCCTACCCATCTCTACCTGATATTCCAGCCCCTCCTCCTCCTCCTCCAAATCCTTATCAGCAACCTCATCATTCACATCTTTCCCCAACTTCCAACTTTCTCCGGCTGCTCCTTCCGTTCTCCCGCTCCTCGACTTCGGCCAGCCTGCAGTGCCCCGATCTGGGAAGCTATGCCTCACGCCTTCACATTACCAAGTCCTCTAGTGCCCTCTTGGAAGGCACTGAGGCCGAATTTGTCCCTGAGGAGCTACTTGGAGATGATTGCCTTTTTGAGGAAAACCACTGTGGTCCATCGCTGAAGAAAATGGACCAGGCTGCAACCTCAAATTCAACTGCCGTGCAGCGGGCAGAGGCTATTCTGGCCCCCCTATGCTTCATGGATGAGGACTGTGATCTGGACTGCTGCCCTTCCCCTATGTCAGAAAAAACTGCGCCACTGTCGACATACTCATTGTCTGGTGACTGCTGCAGGTGCGTGACTGACTGGATGGTGTAATTCCTGCTCATCCCTTCTGTGAATTGAGCCCAGACCACCCCTAGACTACAATGTCCCCAGAGTCCTGTGGAGTAGTAGACTGTAGTTTAACTACCCTGCTAAGATTTTAAAATAGAGGCCTTTGTCGTTAATACAGCATCTTTGACACCCTGTAGTTGCTTCAGGCTCAGCATATACCTCAGGCCCCTTCCTCTGCTGTCTTGATTCAACACCTGTTGTGTTTTCAGCACAAACATGAGGAACTGTAATTTAGTTTCTTACTATATTGGTCCTTCTCTGTTTTCATTGATTATGGATGATCATTCCTATGTTGTGCACAGGAATATTTGCAGTCTTTTTGTCAATAAGTGGAGGAGAAAATATATTTGTGTACACAAACAAGAAAGGAAGGCAGAGAATAGGGTATAGAATTTAAAAGAAATGCGGTTTGAGCTTTAGAGAGGAAGATTAAGGATAGTAAATGGCAAAAGCCGAATTGGGCTTGTTGGATTGGTCAACAGCGCTGTCCTATGTGTTTTTCATGTATTTTCCAGTGTGAGCAGTTGAAAGGAAAGAAAGAAGAATCTGAACTTTTGTCTGGGGGAAGTGTGTGAATTTTCAACCGTAGGCCCAGTTAAGGCTTTCTGGTACCGGTACAAAGGCTATACTTGCTAGAGGACTTACTTTTTCAGTGAGGGTATTATGAGCGGCGAATGGAATTGAAAGATTTGAACCATTTTGTTTTACATTAATCTACCTCTCACCGATCCATTTTGAAGGAGCTCTGTCGATTGAGGAGAGCTACTTTTTTAAGAAAAGGGAACGTTGTTTTCAAAAGAATTCTTTGCTCCTTCCCAGCCTTAGCTTGCACAGCTCATCTAGTCCAGGTTATACATCCTAAACCTCAGAGAGACACAAGATCCTAGGTCTGGCAAGATGAGGTGCCACAGACAGATTAGTGACTACAAATAGTCTACATGGGCTCTGTGCCTCAGAGCACATGCTGACCTTGTGTGTTCCTGCACGCGTGCAGGCCGTGCTCACATGTTTTGACACGTTAGGAACAAGTCCTATTGTTGACATCCCTTCAGAAAGTGTTAGGGGTAAGTTCTAGGGAAAAGGGGAGGTTCTCCTGCCCTTAAATCTTTCCAGTAATATCTAAATGAATGCATCATGGGCCTAAAGGCTTGAGCTTATCATTACAGACATAATAACTATATTTCTACCAAAATTAGACACAGATAAAGGAATAGTGTTGATGAGTGCTGGTCAATTAGTCAACAAATGTTTCTAAAGTGACATTTAGACCCTCAAGTTTTCAGTCCTCCTCCTAACTAATGTGAGCCTGCTTTTGCTCAAAATAAGCCTGTGGTATGGTCAACAATAGCACAAATGCTGAACTACTAAATAGGCTGCAATTTGACCAGGTAAGACTGGCAAAGGATATGCTGTCCATTGTTTGAAGGATTAGAGTAATGTGTGAAACCAGCAAAAATGTATCTTTTTATCTAAAGACATGCCTACTCTTCCAAATGGAAATGTGTCTGGGTCTCCCTTACGACACAGAGAGGTGCCCTTTACAGCAAGAAGACATGCAAAGAAAAAGGGGTGATGGTCTCCTTTGGACTCAAAGCTAATTGAGCTGCACTCTGTTCCATGAACAGTGTAATTTCTACTCACTGCAGGAGACGCAGCTCAGAGTGAACATAAAGAAGAAATGAATTCCGCTTTATAACTCTCCCATAATGGGTTTCGTAAAAACGCAACACAGATCTGTGTTGAAAGAAAAAAAATTAATGAAAAATAAATGCATAAACATTTGTCATCGAGGGAAAGTAATAGCTGGAGGAATGCACACATTGAGAGATGAGTGCAGAGATGCCATAGGGGAAAAAGTAAAAGGGAAACTAACAAGAGAGACAGGGAAGGAAGTGAATGCATCGCCTCGGCAATAATTTTGCTGAGCTTGTTTCCCTCTCAGCTTGTGGTGCTTTGATATCCTTACTTTGTTTTGTTTCGTTTCTCCCATCTTAATGTTGATCCAACATAGCCTCGCCACTTCCATTTCAGTATTAAACAGGGCATGTGTTTCACTGCTCAAGCGTCACAAATTAAATTTTAACTTCCCTCCAATGCCAAATGCAATGTGCTGCTGCTGGAATAGATACAGTTCATTTGGCTGCAAAGTACAGGAAGGTGTGGGTGAACTATTAATCTATTATGTGTATTGGCTGTGATAGCAAGAGTGGATGACTTGCAGTGTGTTGCAATGTCGGGCTTTTTGCATTTGCTTGTTTGGTCCTTAAGTTTTTGCACAATCTTAGCCCTTATTGCAGAAGAACATTTTGTAAGAGCTGATTTCTAATTTCTTGGAAAATCCCTTGCTGAATTTGAAATCTAAGTAGTTATTCATCATACGGCGCATGCAAAAAAAAAAGTTAAAAAAGCTGCCACAACTTCACAGTAGTTGAAAAGAACATCCCATGTTTGGATGTTTGTCAGGTCTTTACTATCTTTTAATCTCTCAGTCCTCCCTTCCCTGTCAGCTCCTCCTTTTCAGAGGAGCAAGTGGAGATCATCTATTTTTATCTGTTGTGTTTACCTTGTCATGTAATCTTGTAACACTTTGGACAGATCAGATAAGTCTGGAAATAGCTATTATCCTGCTTGCTCACGCTTCAGCATATGCCGAAGCATGTGGGTATGCATGTGTGCCTTCATGTGTTGTTATCCTCCCCTGAACTTGGATTAGTACAGCCTTTGAACTCTCAGCTACCGATTGACGTCTTTAGATTTGGATTCAAGGATAGTTTGAAATGAATTGCCAGTCGCATTATGAAATGCCCACACTTGATTTGATGTTATTTTTCCCCCTGTTTTTGCCCTGTCAAGCCAGAGACAAAAGTTGTGTTTTATAACAAGCAGCTACTGAGTTTTGGCCTCATGTCTCATTGATTGACTTCTTGTCCAAGTCTGAGCAGCTGCTTGAAAGTAAGAGTCCCAGCATTGAAGTCTGACAGCAATAGCTATGGCTGCTGCCTTCTTTGAGTAATATGGATTTAATATTTACTTCAAGGCAATGGGTTGTTCTAAGAAGGCCTTTAACACTGACCTACAGCTGTGTCAGTTTCACCAAGTGTCTACATCTTCTGTCTTTTTACCACCAACCATTTGAGTACAGTTTCCCCTTCTGAAGAGACAGGCAATGATAAATACACTTATCCTGAATGTGGTTGGATAACGCCTCATCCTCCAGACCTCTTAGACAGTGTCTGTTTGGTGGACTTCAAGAGGTCTGATTTCAAAAAAGCTTGCACGGCAGCGGGCACCCAAATTCATTTTCCACTTATCTGTTGTGCTAGGAGAACCTTGCAGAACAATTTCCAACCGTTTTTGGGGGCAGAACACCTCACAAACAACTGTGAAATTACATAGTTACCTTGAAGTATTGTGTCTGTAAGGGAAAAAATGTTACTTGGCAAGTGAGGTCATCTTGTCTGCATTCTCTGAAAGAACATGGACATTCAGGAGTTTCCACTTAGATGTCATTCTAGGAAAATGTAATTCTGCTTTTGGCGTACTCAAAGGAACGTTGGACATCTGATATTAGATTTGTTCAATTTAGTGCTATGCTATGGAAGCAAGACGGATGATTACTCTTTCATAATGTTTTTTTTTTATTTGCAAATATATCTTTAATCAAGTTGTCCTAACACACACGCAGCATTTGTTGTCCTTGGCTTTCAGGGTATTATACAAAAACACTTGGTGGATTTGAATCTAAACACATAGCTTTCTTGTGCAGCTGCACAAGCTGTCAGAAAACACTACAGAATTTCCCATTTAGTATATAGTGTCTGTTCTGGATTAGCTTTCCTTGTAATTTTCAATCTGTCCTTTCCATATTCTTATCCTCCTCCAACATTCTTTCTTGCTGAGAGTTAACTGTGTTCTCTGGCGGTGCAGGATTTGTCACTGTGAAGGGGATGATGAGAGTCCTCTGATCACGCCATGCCACTGTACAGGGAGCCTGCGCTTTGTCCACCAGGCCTGTCTACAGCAATGGATCAAGAGCTCCGATACTCGCTGCTGTGAGCTCTGCAAATACGAGTTCATTATGGAGACCAAGCTCAAACCCCTGCGCAAGGTATGACAGCAATATGTGTGTGTGCTCATCCGAGGTGGACATCATTCCGATGAAAGCATTCCTGGTAAATAAATTCATGCTTGTCCTTTAAAGTATCTCAACTCATCTCGCATCACTCCTTTTGTTGTGCAACACAAAATGTCAAAAGCATGAGCATGACACTGAGCCTTCAAGCTGTTTAAATCCAAGCTGTCAACATGAGCACGACACTGAGCTTTCAAGCTGTTTTAATAAGTGGTACGTGTCATCCATTTTAATTGGCAATCCACTTTCATTAAGAACTCTTTATCAATTGCTGTGCCTTGTAAGATAACAGACACTCTAATTAAAATTTGTCCATCCTTCATTAGCAACAGTAGAGGGCTTAAACAAATATTTCTGTGTTAATTGCTTTTGAAAGCCACTGATGGAAATTTGTAAAATTCGCACGTAAGAATATAAGTCAACATGATATTGAGATCTTTCTCTTTCAATTAAGTATTTAATAATGAGTGAAAAATCGGTTGTCACGACATGAACACTCAGACTGCAACTTCTGTCCTCGCTGAGTATTTATTACATGTGAGCTGCTTCTGGTAGTGCTGTATTTTGTGTCTATGTAACCCTAGACCCACTCTTATGTATTGTTCATCCAATGAGAGAGAAGCGGCTAAAGTTTGATGGCGTAACTCTCTTGGTGGCTGGCGTGTGCCTCGCTTCCGTATTGGCCCCTCTTCACCACTTTTCTGTCATTTTGGCTTTTCTAAGAAAACTGAATGAGGGATTTGGATCTATATCTCTGGAACTGAATGCTCTTCATTAAGTTTTTAGCACACACTTCAGTCTGCTCCAGAAAATACCCAAGAGAGCTTACAGTTTAACTACAATAACTGTTATGTTTGAAAATCAGTGCCAAAAACCAAAAGGGCGCTGATGATACCGCTCTTGTTCTAGAGACATATGCTGTTTCTAAAAGCACTGTCATCACTGTCAATTAGGTTTGCTGCTTTTCCACCAGCTGGTGGCTCTGTCAAACGCTCTGCCATCACATACCTATTCTCACCAGGGTGTGCAACTGCGTATTTCTTTTAGCAGATTCCATGTGCGACAAACACTTCCCTTTCAAAGAGTGGAGCACACTATAGTGTTGTTAGTTCCAAATACTTAGTGGCTTGTTGCTACTGTTTGACAATTGTATTCTCGTGAGAAGAGTATCAGTAGTCATCCACTTAGCTATTCCACTCTTCACCTGCAGAGTGCCATATGAGAATATCACTGTCAGTGCATCACCGACACTTTCATTAAATAAATAATGGGAAGTGCAGAACAGCAGGTTCTGCTTTCGGGCTGATGGGACAGGGCTAAGCGTTGAATGCATTTGCAAATGGGGTAATATTCTTTGATAATATTTAATTGTGAGTGTTTATGTATGAATTACTCAAAGCATCACATTTGCTTGATCAAACAAGATTTGATCATTTTGTAAAGTTAGACTGGCTAGGGAAACTACAACTGAAATGTACTGAGATTGTTACCTTCTAAAACTATTTTTAGGCAGCTGTAAAATTGCCATTGGATCTAATCTATACACCATTAATTTTTCTGAATATTTTTAATTTTTTTTCAAAGGGGGGATAATGGCTTCTCTTTATTCAATTTTGTGTCAAAGTGAGCATACAGTAACTATACACTCTGTAGTGTAGTAATGGACAAACAAAAGAAGTTTGGGTGATCCAAAATGGATCAAATATTATTCATTTACACACAGGCTGTAGGATAAAACGACATTCAAACCCCATACAATAGTTTACATTGCAACCTGAAATACTCTGTCTTTTGTTTTTCCTTATGCAGTACTTTGAGGTAACTAGTTCTGACGCTGTTACTTGATATTTTCAGATATTCAGAAAAATACATTTGCTGTCAAGTCAAAATTAACAAAAAGAATCGAAAGTTGTTGCAGTGTTTTATTTGTGAATATACCAAAATATCAAAATTCATGTAGTTTGTAAAAAAAAAAAAACTGGACAATTGGAAGATTTGAGATTTTATTTAACACTAAACTTTCAAAACAGTATTAATGTCAGACATTTTTGGAAAAAGCTTTGCTTAGCCGCACAAGAAGGAAACAGACTGTGATGATTCTGAGACAGTACAAAAGCTGACCTACGTATAGATTGGGCCTTATTTTACATAAGTAAACAGTGATAATTATTAGGTGTGACAGATGAATGATATATCAACAAAAAAAAAATTAAAGGAGAGAGAGAAAGGGAGAGATGGATGGGAACACTCATCCCTTGCCCTCCTTTATTTTGCAATAATATTTGTGAACAGTATATCCACATCCATATGTGCAGCAATGTGAGCACTCAACTCTCTTTCAGTTACGCACTGTATATTTGCCGGCATAAATATATACTGTAAGATACAAACCACACTGCTATGGCAAGCAATTATAATTATAGTTTTTACAATGTAAAAACACATGATTATCAGAATAAATGAGTATTCTGCTGCATGCTTTGTTGCTCACAATACTGTTTATTTTCATGTGAACGTCCTCTAGCCTTTGCAGCAATATACTACAACATTAAACGAATACAAACATTATGAGGCTTCAAATAAATACTTGACAGTCAAAGACCAGCAGCCTTCTGAAGCCGAGTTGAAGATGAAGCACTTACGTACCCTCCCCCCTTTTTTAAATGACTCACCTCTACCCATATTTGAAACGGTTTGCTGAAATTGAGGAGTAGTTATATTGAACTATCGCAATATCAATAGAACCTTGATTTCCTCAACCATCACATCGAGTTGGTTTCATGCTTTGAGAACCGGAATTACACCTTTTTGTCATGAATATTAAGTAGAACAAGCCAAAAATTATATCTTTCTAATATAGGTCAGTAAATTCAGCCAGTTTCGGCACGTGACAGTAATGTTTCCGCCATTTGACCTACGGGAAAGTCATTCAATTTTCTTTTCTCTCTTTTGCAGTGGGAGAAGTTACAGATGACAGCAAGTGAGAGGAGGAAGATCATGTGTTCAGTCATCTTCCATGTCATTGCTATCACCTGTGTGGCGTGGTCTCTCTATGTCCTAATCGACAGGACAGCAGATGAAATCAAGCACGGTCAGCACACACACACACACACACACACACACACACACACACACACGTATACGTACACACACAAGCATTTTTTATTCCATTGTCTGTGTTAATAGTGATGTTTTTAAAACAGTCAAACCATCCTCTCATTTACATTCTTGCACTATCTCAGACTCATTCATGTAAATTATTCAATGGTAAAATTGCAGTTTCGGTTGTGCGTGTGTTGAGTCAGGATGGTGTGAAATTTTCTTGGACTATGCATGGGTGTATTTTTCACCACCCCATCATCACAGTAGCTCACTGGGGAATTGAAGACTTTCAGTCTTAAAAACCTGCACAGTGAGTCATCTGTTCCATAATAGTCTAGTCAAAGTATTCAGTGTTCCTATTAGAATGTGATTCCATAAGCAGAGGGAATGTTATGAGTGTATACTTGTGATCCGACCTCAGTTTCTGCTCCACAACCAAATAAACGCATACATTGTTTTTCCAAACCAGTGAAGGAGGAAAAAATACAGACATATCAAATCGTCAATGTGTTTGAAGGCAATCCAGACTGCTCTGGATGCTTAACGCATCTCAGCTCGATGGGCTTTTTCTTTTTTTTTTCTACGATGAGGTATTGTATAACATAATTGTCGATGACATGCAAATGAGAGGACAGGTGACCAAAGCAGTCCTTTGATACACACCAGATGCCGGCCACATTTGCAGGCCAACACAAATTTTAAGAAAGACTGGACCAGAAATTCAGTTAGCAGGTACCTGTAGACTCAGAGGAAGCTCCAGAGTTCATTCATTCATTTATAGTCTATACCAGGTGGGCAAACTGTTTGGCTCAGGGGCTGCATTGACTTTTAAAATTTGACAGACAGGCCAGGTCAACACAAGATATGATGCAAAAAAAAAAACACATTTGTTAAGAGTACATATCAGACTCGAACATTGTCTGACATTTGCTTTGAAAATAAAACCAGCTTGGTTTTGAAGGCTCTGACGTTTGCTTGCATTTCATGCACAACCGGTTTTTCCCTTGTAGCTTCACGTCCAGCTCATTCATGTGTGTCACTATGTCCACAGTAAAGACTAAATCACAAAGCCAATCTGTGTCATTCAGCTCAGGAAAATTCTCCAAAAATTAAATAATCTCATGTTTGAGCTCCGAAATTCATTGATCCAATTGTTAAATCATTCACATCAGGTTCGAATTCTGTACTAATCTTTTGCGGGCCGGGTTAAAAAGAACAACGGGACGGACTTGGCCCGCGGGCCATAGTTTGCCCACCCCTGGTCTTGTCCTGTACTCAGTCACAGTTTAGTTGGAGATAATCCAAACTGCCATTGGTTGAGAGGCGTGGACCAGTCGCTAGTCCATCACAGGTCAACATACATAGACATACAGCTATTTGGTGTTCCATGCTCCCACACTTTAGGGCAATTTAGAGTCTTCAATTAACTTTCTGCATGTATTTAGACACAAAATAGTACATGCTGATTTGTAATCTTAACTGCATAACAAAGGACCTAGAGCTGTAAGCTTAAATCTGCTTTCTCAAAGTCTGCAACCACCTTATATTGCAGCAATTGCATCTCTATGCATCTCGATTGTGTTCACGGCATTTGTTAATGGGATCACCAAAGGGGATGATATTGCCACGACTGAACAGACCCTATATAAAGTTTGAGACTGATCTTTCGTGGAAACGAGATTGTTTTTGTTTGTCTGGGGTGTTTTTCTTCCTTCTGAACCCTCAGTTTATTTTCCCTATACAGCGATAAGGTAAATTGAAGGAAACTTGCCTCATTTGTAATGCAAAGCTTTCATTTTACACCTTTTAACTTTTCAGTCTTGCAGTCACTCATTGTCACACTCTGACTCTGACAGTAAAGACTGCCATGCAAATTGCCAAACAAGTACTTATGAGCAATAAGGGGTTTGGGGCCAACACTGAAAGGAATAAATGTAATGCATTTTTTTGCTATTTTCTTTGAACACTTTCCACATATCACAGTGCATGGGTTGTTGTAATGGCACAATACTATTATTGTCCCTTTTTCCGTACCGACAGAAAGGTTTTGAACCTCTTATGTAATAAATACATGCATTTTCTAGATTGCTGTAAATCAGTTTTTGAAACAGTATGGTCTAGAATTGGAACCTAGACTGCAGATGCAAAACTATCAGTAATCCTGGAGATTACTGGTAGTTTTGCAGATATTTTGTGCAGATATTTTCATCAATGGGGCGTGGCGTACCCCCGTAGTGTGAGACGAAATACTGGGAGCTACTTGAGGTACATTATTGTCCCCTAAAGGCAGAGCTACCTTGTACATCCATCTGGACCATCCTTTACCAGTTATCTGAGCGCTGACCAGCATTTAAAATGGAATTTGACTTTTTATGATAAGCTGTTTGCAGCATCTATTGGCACGATATCCACTGTCACTCATTCCTTGCTCACACACTTGCTGCTTTTGATAAAACTGTACAGATGGAAGAGCAGGCTGTGCCTGTTTATTCCGACCTGATGATTCAGACCCGTGTGAGTCCCTGAGATGTGCCAGGATCAATCACTATAGCGATGCCAGATACATCAAGTCCCATTTGTCCTCCACCAAGTCAACAGAGCCAATACTGTTTTTCTCAGTTTCCTTGTAATCCAATACACTCAACGTATTTCATTAAGAACTTGAGTTTTTCCGGCAGATTAAATGTTGGTTACATGACTGATTATGTCAAAATATACAACTACAATATCTGGCATTACATTCAATCTGTGTTCTCTATCAATATATTGTATGTATGGTCTTACATGATACTTACATTCTCTCTATTCATGCAGCCGGAAGAATCCCAGGTAAACTTTTTACCTTTGAACTTTTGACTTTTACTTTTGAAGTTTGTTTTACCGCATCAGCCTTTCTGTCAGATGTATCCACATCTTTTCTAACTGCACTCACTGCCCCTTTCCCTCCTTAGTCTGACTTGTTGCCAGGATAAATAAAAAAAAAAGATAGTGCTTCTCCTTTACAGGCTTTTTAGATTCTTGTCCGTTCATCGAATGTCTTACGCTTGAGACCCAGAGTGACTTATTGTGTCTTGTTACTGTGGCTTTTAATTGAATCAAAAACACCACTAACAAATTATCCCATGTGAAAGTAACAAATTAATTTCTTGCCACACAAAATTAATACAGAGTAAATTAAATTCACACTCCCGGAGATGGAAATTTGCACAGTGGGTTTCTGCATAACCAAAGCTTGCTGTGTATTTCAATATTTTTGGTTCTTTTCTAATGAATAAAACAATGACTGAGTATCTCAAGTTTTTAAATTGAATGATTAGTTACAAGTAATGCGATGTTACACAAATTAATTACAAATGAGTTCTCTTTAACCCAGTACCTTATTCCTCTACTATGCATTCATATTTTTAATGAAAAAAACTTTGACTGTCCAACACTTAAAAGTTAAACTGTAAATATAGCCATTCCCATCTAGTATTGATTAAGCCCTATTGAAAATCTCTTTTGTATCATGTTTTAGCTTTGTAAATAAAATATGTTCTACTCCCCAAAGATTTCTGTTCTCTCGAATTCATATATTTTCTCCAATTCTGAAAACCTGACAGGTGTAGGTTCGGTTAAGTAAGATCAGAGATGTGTAAGAAAAATATTGATTAGTGTAATACACTGGAGTGATAGCAGCCTGCAGTAAGCCCTAGTATCATATCTCAACAAAGTAATAAATTCCCCAACAAGCAAACTTGGTCTTGTGTGATGAAAGTTAATTATAAAACTAGCAAAAGCACATATATGGGCCATCTAACATTAGCATGCTAGAAAACATTCTGCAAGCTGCGTACAGGGTATTTATAGTCTGTCCATTTGTCTCATTTGTCTGTATAGTAAGCACATTAAATTACATTGTATGGTGGCTTCTACATACAATGAAAGGCAGACTTTAATGTAGACGGAATGAATGATTCACTAAAATATGTTAATTCAACAGTAGCTAATTTTTACATCCTTCTATGTGTACTATTAGGTATTTGCATTTTTCACCTTGCAATCTACCAAATTTGATATATAGCTGCTGTTTGACTTATCCATATTTTCTTTTTCTTGTCTGTACTTCTCTGTCTGCCCACCAGGTATCCTGGAATGGCCATTCTGGACCAAGCTGGTGGTGGTGGCCATTGGATTTACAGGTGGACTGGTGTTCATGTATGTGCAGTGCAAAGTCTACATCCATCTATGGAGGAGACTGAAGGCTTATAACCGGGTGATATACGTCCAGAACCGGCCAGACACATGTAAAAAAGTGGCACTGGAGAAGCCCCCACTCGTGGAGCCAAATGTGGAAAACAAAGAAACTCTGGTTCCCACCCATTCAGACACAAACTCCTCCCAGTACACAGAGACAGAAGATTACAGTATGGAGGTGCTCCATGTCTGAGCACCAAGCTTCAGCTTACCGGAGGTTGTGTTTCACACACACACACACACACACACACACACACACACACACACACACACACACACACACACACCACACACACAGAAAGCCCACAGTGAGGGAATGCTGGTGGAGCAACGGACTCCTGATGACCCAAGTGATCCACTGCCCTCCTCTTATCATAGATTAAATGGAACCACAGGTATGGACAGGCCATGTTCTCCTCCTTCCCTTCACGTCCTCCTATCTGACCTTTGGGCACCCTCTTGCCTCTCCTGTTACATGGGATGGAGCTGTTTTACTGACTTCTGTAAATGTCTAAAGAGGCCTGAATCGTACCAACACACACACACACTTGTACATCTCCAGGAGAGGACGACGGTTGACAAAAACTCACAAATGGCTGTGGAGATCCACCAATGGTTTTTATTCCCTCTGGCTGTTCTGTCTGTTTTTACCTCCTCTGAGTCCAGGCTAACCTGGCGTGCGTGCGTGCGTGCGTGCGTGCGTGCGTGTGTGTGTGTGTGTGTGTGTGTGTGTGTGGTACCACATTCACCTATTGCCCCAGTCGTATTGTGTGGTGGGTAAGCCTGCACATTTGCCACTGGGTGATCTATTTGTTTGGCACAGGCAGGGATCTGCCCAGGCTAAAACGTCAACATGCATCAATGCGCTTTTGTTTCGTAGTTCATGGAGTATTTTTTTCTTCTTAGATCCTTCGTTTTGTTTAATATGAATTAAGGCCCATTTTGTACAAGGAGTATATACTCATACATGTGTGGAAATTATTGTTTCCTGATTTATATTTCATTGCAATTCCAAATATGCGCAAATACTTCTGAATACGTCCATGGATGATAGAAAGGAATTTCAGGCTGGCTAAAGACCACACCTGCAGGATAGGAGCGCTTTGACAGCTCGAGGAGGAGTATAATGTGTGTTTGCTAAATAGTACTTGGGCCAAGGCTCTGGCATCTTCACCCAAACACAAACACTTTTTAAAGGCTTCTAGAATGTAAACTTAAAAAAATGTTGCACATATGTATGCATATATATGTGTATGCATGTATATGTGTGTGAATATATATATATGTGTGTGTGTGTGCATATACGCATATGTGTTTATATATGTATGTATATATATATATACACACACACATATATGTGTGTGTGTGTGTGTATATATATATATATGTATATATACACACATACATACGTGTGTGTGTGTGTGTGTGTGTGTGTGTGTGTGTGTGTGTGTGCGCGTGTTTTATAAAACATTTTTTTACAGGTCCCAAGATCATAGTGAGAGCCTTTAAGTGTAACTGTCATCGCTTCTTGTTTTTCTATCATATGAATGACAATACTTATTGTCTGATATTCAATCTGCAGTTAATTAATATGTTACTCAGTCATGGAATATGACTTGAGAAATCCTCAGCTGCCTATTGACAGTCTGTTCTTCCCTCTGCCTCTGTTGTGCAAATCCTTAAGCAAAACAAATAGTTTTGCTTATTTTTTGCTGCGTGGATCATTTGTTCATCAAAATCAGTAAAATTCTGAGTTTGAGGTGCTCGTTATACATTGAATGTTTGGATACAATTTACAGGATCATTTCCAATAATCCCTGCGACTCAAAAGTCCTCTGTTTCAATGAATGTGTTGCCAGACTTGTCACATGGTGGATTTTGTAGTTTAGAACTTAATCACGAAACAACCAGCATGTTGCTTCTTCTATTTCATGTGAGTTGTTTTTTCCTCACATATGGCCAAAAAGTGGCTTCTCGTACTTTGACAAGAAGCACAGCAACTCGCCGCCTAAGATTTGACAGCATTATTTCATTATTGTGATTTTCACTGTAGGCCCACACGTTAGTCTCTTAATATTCTGCAACTAAAGCAATGCAACACACAAATGGGATAGAGCCTGTGTCACATAGGCGTGTGTGTCTGTGTGTGTGTGCCATCACTGACTTGGGCACCAATTGCAGCATCACCTGCTGGTGTGAAGCGGAAGACGCAGGCAGAGGTAGGCAGCAGTTCATTTCTCAGGGCGATGCTTATTTGGCTTACAGTGGGTTGTAAGTGGTTTTTCGTGTATTGAAGCACAGCAGTCAACACCGGGCTCATGTTGAGCTTCCCAGCCATTCCAGCAACACACCTTTTTAAATAAAAAAAAAAATGAAAGGAAAAAAAGCTGTCTGTGATATCAATGCATTCTTTGTGAAGAGCGATGGTCTGACGACATACCGCACGTAATATTTACTGCTCAGCAGCAATAAGTTAAATCTGTGGGTTGTTTTTTTCCCCACCTCTTTTTCAAGCATTACATACCATTTTTCTGTTAATGCCCCAGTGGTGAGATTCAAAGTCTTAACATCATTTCTCTATATGATATAATTTGAGTTAAGGTGTGTCAATTTTTAACATCTAGTAATGGGAAGCTTCTCTCAAACTTATGTACCCAGGAGGCTCTTTGCAATTAGACAGATAAAAAGTGCAATTACCCTTTTTGTTTTTGGTCTGTTCTATAGTTCTATACTGATTTTTAATGTCTAATGTATCCTCTGGGTATAAAATGATTTTTTTTTTGTGTGTGTCCTATTTATTTTCAAAAGGAAAACCTACAAATTGCTCATTAAGCCCCTTTTCATTAGCAAAGTTATTCAACATGATTTGGCGCTTTCTTTTCTCAGGCATAAATACCTCTTTGTTTTTCTTTGCTTTGTCACCGAGATAACATCTGGATAAAGTCATTTTTTATGTAATATGGAATTAATGTCTTAATCCATATTTTAATATTTAGTCATACATGTTCATTGTTACTGACATAAAAAGTGAAATATTGAGAAATACTCATTAAGATGGATGATTAGTGGAAAAACTGTAGATTGCGTTTTTTTTTTTTTACATTCTCCTTGTAGGAGCTGGCTCCTTTTATGAGGTCTGAGACAAAAGAGTAGAGGAGGTACTGCCGATGTTTAGTACCTCACTTTGGCACTTTTTCCATTTTCGGAGCAATTGTTATTTTCTGTCTTTCTTTATGGACTGTTTCATCCCAAGTTCTCCCCAAATTTCTTACCCTCTTGAGAAGAATGTAATTTCTCAGCAGTCAGTGTTTTATGTTTAATTACATCTTTCTGTTCTTGTCTCGAAGCTGTCTCTTCCATCAGTCATGTCTGGGAAAAGATGAACCTGCATAAAGCTACATTTGTTTACTACTGACTGGACTTGAACATTTATGACTGTTTCCTCTGTCTTGTATCATTCCACAAAAAAAAATCTGTGAATTTACTTTGGTATAGTAACTGTAAAAACTTTGGTAAAAGTACATCTGTTTTTAAAATAAATATTGATATGTTTTCTGTTTAATTTCCCATGTTTGAACAAAGTATGTAGAATTCAAAAGATCAACCAAATAAAAATTAAGTTGCTTTCAATGGGTGTCCTTTTTAAAGCTTGTTCATTGTTGCATACATTATAAACAGTGTGATTCGGGGTCACTTAAATAATGATTCTATATTCTGTCAAAATACTAATGAGTCTTTCAAAGATTCAAGATTCAAAGCGTGTACTGTCACAGGTACAGTGTAGAAACGAGTTTTCCTGTACAGTGAAATTCCTACTTTGCTGTCCACAGTGCACTGGGATATGTGCTGGTAGAAGAGTATAAAAATTATAAATATGATTTTAGATATGACTGTGAACATTGCAATACAACAGTGAGTAGAATACAATGCAATAAGACGTTTGAGTGCAGCTTGTGCAACTCAGAGTGCAGGTGCAAGGATAAGTGCAAATTAATTGGCCGTAGACTTTACACGTGCAGGCAGAAGAATGAATGTCAGCTATTTTAGTGTCTGATGCCAGTTGGGTGGAACAAGTTATTGAATCGTGTAATTCTACATTTCACATGCCTGTACCTGTTGAAGTGTGAACAACTCATGGGTTGGGCGTGGTCTTTCGCAGTGGAGGCAGCTCTCCTGTGGACTCTGCAGTGGTAGATGCTCGGCAGCGAAGGCAGTGGGGTTCTGGTGATCCTCTCTGCAGTCTTCACCACTTGATGCAGGCATCTGCGGTCCTGAGCAGTGGTGCAGCTGGTTAGGATGCTTCTAACAGTGCAGCTGTAGAAGTTGCTGAGGATCTTAGGTGACATGCCAAACCTCCTAAGCCTTCTCAGGAAATACAGTCATTGTTGAGCCCTCCTGACTGTCTGTGTGGTTTTGAACGACCAGGGGAGGTCCTCACTTATGTGGACACCCAGGTATTTAAAGCTGCTCACCATCTCAACCTAAAGACCTTGGAGGAGCAGTGGCTGATGAGGTCTCCTCTCCTTCCTTATGTCCACTATCATCTCCTTGGTCTTGTCCCTGTGGAGGGTGAGATTGTTATCCTCTCACCACTTCACCAGACTGGTCACCTCTGTTCTGAGGCGGCTTCATCTCCATCGGTGACTTGTCCTATCACTGCAGTGTCGAATGACGTCCTCATGGGAGGCGACACAGTCATGGGTGAACAAGGTGTAGAGAATGGGGCTGAGGACACATCCTTGGGGAGTGCCCACGGAGTTGTTATTTAGTTTTGGAGAGGGAGTAGTGGAGGGTGGCGGCTATGGCATCTGAGGTGGACCTGTTGGGTTGGTATGCGAATTGCAGGGGGTCCAGGGTTTCCGAGATGTCGTTCTAAATGTGAGCCAGGACCACAGTCTCGAAGCACTTCATGATGATCAGAGTGAGTGCTACTGGCCTGTTGTCATTCAGGCAGGGATGGGCTCCTCTTGGGGAGGGGGACAATGGTTGTGTTCTTGAAGCAGGTGGGGACGGTGCTCTTGCTGAGGGAGAGGTTGAAGATTGCGGTGAGAACATCAGCCAACCCATTGGCACAAGGTCTAAGGGTATGACCCGGGATGATGTCCGTTCCGGCTGCCTGCAGGGGTTGATCCTTCTCAGCGCTTGGCATACCTGGGCAGATGATGCTGTCGGGAGGGAGGAAGCGTGGGGGGGGGGGGGGGTCTCATTGTGTGTGTGACTCACCTCTGTGTTATGGTTGGGGTTCTAAAAGTGGCTGTAGAAGTTGTTGAGGTCGTCTGGCAGGTTGTCTATGGTAATGCAGATGCTGGCGGTGGACTTGTAGTCCTTGCAGGCCTTGCCACATCCACCCAAGGTCAGCAGTGGAGTGGAAGCTATCCAGCTTCTCTCTGTACTACCTCTTGGCTGCTCTGATGGCCTTCTTCAGTTGGTACTTAGCAGCTTTGTACTCCGTCTCATTGCCAGACCGAGAAGCATGAGGGCAGGTGTGCTGTATGTGGCATACCCGCTCTCATGCAAGACACCCTCTGAATCCAGAGTCCAGAGTTTGAGTTGTCTGGTTACGGCGAGAGATGAGGCCTGACTATCCAAAGTGGGGTGGGGTGCGGCCGTGTACGCACCACAGTTCTTGCCCCGGGTGGGAATGTACACATGTTTATGGTACACGGTTTGCAGGCTTCACTGGTTGAAGTCGCCAGCTGCGATCACAACGGCATCAGGGGGTGACATCATGGAGCTTGCTCAGCGCCACCATGGAGTTAGCTGTGGAGTTTAATCACTCCATGGAACTCCTGTTCACTTTGGTCTGATATTACTTTAAGTAACAGATTAAAGTTATCTACATGGTTGCACCATTTGATGTCTTTGACAGGAAACACAATAATTATAGGAAATGTGTATAATGGGCTTTTCCCGCCTGGCTACATTGCATGTATTTTGTGAAGAAAAGATAACCATGCATGCAGATTCAGATAACATTTTAATAGGAAGCTCAATCCAATAATGTCTGAAATAATCACCTATAAAAGCGACAGCAGGCTAACATGTTGCTTAGTAATCAGCTAAATTGGCAGTCCTATAAATTATGTATTAAAATGACCTTGGATGGGTAGTCTTATTCAAACAGTTCAGCACCAATTCAGCAGAACTCCATATGTCCCTCACACTGCAACGCTGTTAGGAATTCTGTCAGGGGACATGTTGTAATATGGCAGCTTCTTATCTTCATTTCTCCTCTTGATGGTCCCAGTTATCTCTGTCAGCTGCTGCCTGAACTTCTCCATTGCTTCCTTCACTGGCATCTCGGTGAAGTGCTCATCAGGATACATTCCCAGGTACAACTGCAGGGAAGGCAAAGGAGAGTCGTCATGGGAAATCATGAATTTCTGTCACTATGCCCACATTTGGATATTTTCCACACCTCATTTTCATCAAACTGACTTAGGGCCCAAACAGCCCCCAAGTGCCAGCTGGAGCGCCCGCGGTCAGGGAGGCTTTCGATGATCCACTGCATATCGACCAAACCTTTCTTGATGGGAGGGGGTCTTCGCATGGTGGAGGGAGCGTTGGGAATCCAAGAACACCAGTCATACTATACAAAGCATGTTTAAAGGAAAATTACAGTATAAGCGCAACTGCATGTGCATGTGAAATTGTCTCAAGGGACTCAACTGCAGGTAGTAATATAACTCCACTATTTCATAGTAAGTAACAGTAATGGGACACTATAAATGAAAATACACCCCCCTAATTTATTTCCTGTATCCTTATTTTGGAACAACTCTTGACTCTGTGGTCCATAAATGTTAAACAATGTTAGTCAAATACTATTAATGTATCATTACATCAGCTATTGTTCAAAGCAGCCTTTGCAGAACCCCCAGATAGACTGATGGTAAAATTCTATCCTTGCCATTTGATATATATTCATTTTATTTTGGGGGGCGGTAAATCTTACTTTGGAGGTACGTTAGTTTTCAATTGTCCCAAGGCTGCTGCCACCAAAGATCACTGCACCAGCAAAAAGCCATAGTCAGATCTCTCTCTTTTTTCTTTCTGCATTTGTTCCTTAATTTTTATCTCACATGAAAGAATTGTGACGAGCCTTTTCATTATCTTGTGTAGGAATCTGTCATTTAACCAGTAATTTGACTATGTCTTGAAAAAATGTCCTCGAGTGATCCAATGACTAACCCAAACTTTTGCCAGCCTGAGCTGCTTGTGTCCAGTGTGCACAATGCATGTAAGCCACCATTAACCATTCACAATTGCAGGGTGAACATGTTTCTTATTGTCTAAATGCATTTATACTGTAAATACTGTGTAATAGATGGTTCCTTGCCCAGTCAACATATTTAACACTTTGACAACTTACTTCTCAGCCACCGCTATCATTTATATTAATAAAAGCAGATGAATTACTTACTTGTCCAAAGTTGACGGCAGCGTGTTGTGCTGAAGCAGTGAACACGATGGTGGTCAGATACTCGATCAGTTCCTCTCTCGTTTTTAGCGACTTGGGGAACCCTGCAAAGAGGTTGGCAGGTAGACAGAAGAACTGAATTTAATCTTTTACAAAACAAAAAAACACCTTTTTTGAATTGCTATAGCTCCTGAGCAAGAAAAACATCTTTGAATAATGAAGTCAAACAGGTAGTAGTGAAATGCAGAGGAGTTATTTCAATTGTCTCAAAACAGACCAGTGGTGTCCTGTCATGATATGTCGAAGTATCAATCAAGGGAAAAAAGTGAATTTCTAACATTGTCTTTTCCCTGTCTGACCCATTTCAAGTAGACTGGCCAAATTTAAAGTGTGCTATTTTTAACCAAACCAGATACTTTTGTATTGCACTTTGAAAAAAAAAAATGCCCTAGAAAAAAGGTGATGTTTCCAAAGTAGGATTTTCTAATAAACGTTTTTGTTTTGCAGCAAGACATCAATGAGCACTTAAGATAAACATAATCACTTATAGATGACAGAATTTCTAACTTTCCTAAAATTACCAGTGGCATTAGCTTGTAAAGCACTTAATTAAAAGTCCTACTTGTATATTCATAAATATCAATATAGAGTTCTTCAAGTAAATTTGTGATTTCAAAAGAACCAGGTCCGTAGTAAGAACAATGCCCATACATCCCCATTACTATATGTCGTATTTAAAAAAAACCTATGAAAAAAATTATCACAAATCAAATAAAATTACATCATTATGTGGGAAGATTAACCAATTAAAAGACACTTTATTTCAAGGAGCTGAAAGGGAGGGTTTTCAAATGAGTTCCTTTTAAATGTGTACCCACCGCAGCTATCCATGTCTTGAATACCAAAGCAGCACACATCTTTGATGAAGGCCTGGATTTCTTCATCCCCCTGCACTTTCTCATCACTGGTGTAGTAAATATGCACCACATCAGACACAAAGCTATCAAAGACGGGAAAAAAAGAGACAGCAGTCACATAAAATGATCGAAAAAAAACAAATCAGAAACTTCCTCCCCTTTGAAATCTGTCACGCACTAACTACTGTCTGCATCTCGGTGATAATTTCGATTCATTGTGTCACCTTTTAGTAGCCTCCCACACTTTGTAGCCATCATCTCTGTAGAAGTAGGTGGGCAATTCTTCTTTGTTGTCCATTCCCCGGGACTTAATCATATCAGGGAAACACAGAGACTTGAAGGTCAATCTCTTCATGGCTTTTTGCACCAGCTGAATGTGACCACCTCCACCTGTTGCATTTGCCTGGATGAAAAGAAAAAAAAATGGAATTGTGTTTTTGTTCTTCTCAGAACCTGTCGGAGATATTTAAGTAAATTATTTATTACAACAACATTATTAAAGTAGTACATTTTTTTATTTAGTGTCAGGCTTATTGTCCAAGCCTGACTTAACACACTTCTCCTACATGGAAAATAACAAGTCATTTTCAAATTACTCTTTTTTTTGTTTGTTTTGTCTGTTTAATGCCATTTTTAGATTTTATGTATTTATTTGTATATGGCCAGGAAGCTGCAGCCTCACAGCAATCCCTAAAGGGGGCTCTCTGTGGAGTTTTTGTGTGTCTGCGGGAGTTTCTCCCCACATTGAAAAAAAATGTATATGTAAATTAGAGAGTCTAAATTGCCCAAGCTTGTCTATGAGAGAGTGAATGAATGAACATCTATACTGGTCTCCAATGAGAAAGAGAATGATATTACGCCTCTATATGTGGCCTTTTGATGGCCCTGCACAAAGTCCAGGGGAAACCCGCCTCTCGCCGGATGACAGCTTGGATAGGTCGAAGGACCCCTGCAGCCCGAGTGCAGAAGGGGTATAGATAATGAACGAATGAACGAATCAATGAATGGCATAAATTGCCGCTTGCTCTGTAGGATCTGCAGCACTTTCATCACTGTCTTTCTCATCCATTTAGAATGTCCCTTTTTTTTTAACTTATTTTTTCATGAGAAGACATGAATTCAATTATATGCACTTAAGGAACCCACCTTGTCAAAAATGCCGCCCTCACAGATGAGCGTTTCTCTGGCCTTGGTGTTAATAGCGATGGTGAAACGGATGTGGGGGATAAGCAACTGAAGGAGGGCACACAATCCAGTTAGCTCATTTGTCATGCAACTAATAATATCATGTAGTTTTTTTTTTTACCTTGTATAAGGGGTGGACAGCAGGGAGCTGCCTGTACATGGCAACAGCAAACACCTCTGAGATCAGATGAGTTCTGAAAAGATGTGTGACGGTCTGGTGGTGCTGGAAGTCGGATGAGCGAGCCCAGATCTTCGCCATCAGCCAGTCATATTGACCATCGGTGGGCAGGAAGATCGGATTATCAGGGCCCGGAGACTGTCTAAGCTGGGAAAGACAGAGGAGGAGTCTTGTTTCTCTTTTGACATGATAGCTGTTAAAGAGCTTTTTCATCATGAAGAGGAGGGTGAGACACACTTGTCATTTCTCAAAGCAGATGGGGGTGAGACAGAGTGATAACATTTCATATTCGCTCTGCTCCGACCCTCCAGTGAAAGTGTGACAGTTATGGCTAACTGATATTTTTCTCCATTTTCCTCACCATTTCACAAATTTGATTGATTTCTTTGTGACTTTTTTTTTTTCAAATTATTTCAAAGGTATAGTTATCTTTATCACTTTGGTAAACAACCTCTGGTCAGAACCCATCAACACCCAGCAAATGCCATGTTTGAATAACCCATCCCATCTTCCAAATCACCTACCTGTATGGCTATAGGCATGATCTTATTTTGCCTGTTCTTGTAGAACAGACAGATGGGAGCGATCATATACTGCTGTGTGCACGGGTCTGTCTTATTTGGCATGATACCGTCTAACACTTCATAGTCTGCTATATAGATGTTGCCTGCCTAGAACCAAAAGACATATACACCAGTTAAACATTATTGCTAAAAGATTTGAGTAAACATATTGTGATGGGAGAAAATAGTTGAATAGAATTACATTAAAAAAATTATGTTTACCTTTATTTCCTCCTCCAGAGTCAACTCTCTCTCCAGGCTGACAGAAACCATTTCAGTGGTGACGGGAAATTTTTCAGGAAGTTCAGTGCATTTTTGTATCACTACTGGGTTGCAACCATTTAGGAACTGGTACCCGAAAATGAAATCTTCTTTCCAGTGTTGGATAACATAGTCTGGAAAAATATCACAAAATGTAACATAATGGCTGTTTATTCCTTTTGGCTTTTCCCTTCACGGATCACCACACTGAATCAACCTGCTCCGTCTAACCTTATTCTCTGTATGTAATATAATATAATGTAATTCAAAATAATATGATATGCCATAGTTGTTGCTCACCTGTTATTGTGGTTTTCATTTTTAATCCTGGGCCTGTGCCATTGATTCTCACATAGAGGCTCTCAAAATCAGTGAAATTGCTCCAGGATGTTTGAAACATGTGTAAAAATTGGTTCAGAAGCAGGTTCTCCATTCTGAAAAATTCATGGTTATCATAGTTGCCATCCTTGGAATCCACAACATCCCAGATCAAAATTCATTTTAATGTCATATATTCCTGCAACTCATGTTAGCTTTGGAACAAAATGGGCTATTTTTGTGGGGGGGTTATCGGTCATGTTTCTTTAGTGAGAAGAGAATTATAAGCAAAAATCAACTATTTTTCCTATCAAAATCATAAATAATAAAATCATTTTGAAGTGTAATGAAATGCCTTTTGTGCCTCTGTGTGCAAGCGATCAGGCATACATGAAGAAAATGCAAATAACTAAGGTTATAAACATACAATACTACCTCTGTTCTCAGCTGTCTGTTGTGCACAGGGGGACAATCATCGGCCTTCAGAGCTGACTTTTCATGGTTTTATAAACATATAGCAAAAGGGGAACATACGCTTTGGTGTAGTTCAGCACGAAATCCACTCCTTTTTCCGTGTCAAACTGGATGTTCCGTGGCAAATCCTGGTGTCTAGCAGCGTCTATGCTCATAGGAAAGCCTGGCTGCCACTCTTTCCATCTGTAAAGACACAGCAGGGCGGTGGGAGATCAGCCTTTCACTCTCAACAAAACAGTACATGTGATAATTTAACATGCCTGTAAATTTTGCGCCTCATTTCCAGTTCTGATTTCCTGTGTTGCTTGACCAGGCTACTTTTATCATCCTCAGGCAGATGCGCTAAAACAGTGAGGGTGAAGAAACACACTTGTTTGACCAAAAACATTTAGTGTTTTGTGGCGAGCAAAATTAGCAGATGATTACCTCTTCCATCCCGCAGCACCACTTCCTCATCATTCACCAGCCATCTGAAACAGGGAAACTCTAAGAAGTCTCCGCCTGGAGTCTTAACTGTGATGTACCTGCAGTACCAGTCATCCTGCACCCAGTATTTCCTCTTTTCAATCTTCACCAGGACAATATCACCCAGGTTTTCCTGGACACTCATTGCGTACGAGTCCACCTATACAGAAAAAATGGGTTTTGGGACAACTGAGACAGGTGTGTTGTCAGTTTTCTTTTTAATAGTGCCTTTCTTGCTTTTTAACCATACATAAAAGAAAAGTTTCCCTTTTCTAGACAATTGAGCCCCAGAGTACCAGAAAACATATTCGGCATGTTTTTCTACGTTGTCTAGTTGACTTGAATAATAGTGAATAGTGAATATATGACCCCCCCCCCCCCCCCCCCACCCTCAGATAATCAAGAACCAATCAAGATCAAGATCGAAGAGAATTCTAAAATAAATTTTCACAAGCGGAGGCCGTGAAAGTTCTGGATGTCTAGTGAACATGTCCTGTTAGAAGGTTTGTTGATAAACGATGGATGCATGATCGTAACTTGTCGTGGTGTGGTGCAGAAGGTAGAGCGAGCGTCCTTACACCATTCCTGCTTCGATTCCCAGCTCCTCCCAGTGTGTCGTACTGTTGTTGAGCAAGACACTGAACCCCTGACTGCTCCCCTGGTGCTGATAGACCGCAGCCAACTCATGGTCAAGGTTCATCCATGATAGGTTAAATGCAAAGGAGGAATTTCCCCTGAGTGATCTATAAATTATTATTGTTGTGCCAGAAAACTAACTAAACTGAGGTCTGATTCAGTTGACAAGTGCTGTTTATTTTGAGATCTTAACAACACAAAATTGGTGTCCCTGACCTGATCTCAAGGGAAGACTGGGAGCTCCTCTCCACTTTTTCTCATCCATCATGCCCCGATTAAAGCAGAGCAGAAACCTATTATATCCAATTCTGCACATTGGATATACTAATTTAAATGGCTCAGGGACAAGGTGGGGATTTCCACAAAAGGTGCAGAATTTGTACTTCTAAAGAATAGGCTTTCAGTTGAATAATAGTGGTGTCATGATAACTATGCTCATATTACAATATATCAGCCTTTTCTCCCGGTGGAAATCCAACCACTTTTATTCATAACTGCCTCTTAGTCTGACTTAATTACTTTCAGTTAAAACAAATGTTTATCTATTTTATTTCTATTAGTTTCAATGTTAGTTTCAATGTTCTCTCATGTAGTAACATTCTTTGGCAAGTCATGAGCATTTTCTAGCATTGCTTTAAAAAAATCATTTGCTTTAGGATTTGATTATTTCTTTTTAAACAATACCAAACGATCAATCCTGTTTTTATCTATTCAATGCATGAGTACCCAATTATGTTTTATCTCAGTTGTCAGCTCTGTAGAACTTGCCACGCAAACAAGTCTATCTTCATGCTATGCTGGTAGGAATCTGTCCACCCGTCACATTTATTTACAGTTGATATTATTTGGAGAAACAGGAAGCACAGTTCACAAGTGCAATCTGTGTACATTGCAGTATGCCAACACAATGCCAATGCAAGTTGTCATGCGGACAAAAAGTGTGAATGTTCTAATAAAGCCTAGGCACACTGTGCTCCTGAATGTTTTGAACAACTAAACAAATTTTATTGCTGCCCCGTTTCTTACTTCTTCATTTTTATCACCAGGATTTTTTATCTTTATCCCCAAATGACTCACTTACCGAACCCCTCTCAAAGTCATTGTAAAGAGGTTTGTCCAGCAGAGTTCTTGCACTGCATCGCTCCGTTCCAACGAGAGTGATGTAGATATAGTTGTCCGTTCCTGCAAACCACTGGCTCCCTGTGGAAACCGTTACTGTGTACAATAGCATGTCGGCAACAGAGGATAAACAGGACTCCAAAATGTTCACACACACTAAAAATACTGAAATTTCCACAAAATAAAACACTATTTTCTGCTAAAAAATAAGTATGCCTCAAAAATTTAGCATGCAGGAGTTTCTCTTGCAGAAGACCGTCTGCCACTGATGTTGACTTCCCACTCTACTGGTCTCTGTTAGGAAATAGTTAAACTAAGACAATTATGCAAACAAGATGATGAAAAAACAGCTGTGCATGCCCAAGCAGACAATTTGGCAAAAAAAAGGGCCAAACCTTATAAACAGAAAAACAGATGCAATTTAAAGCTGTTAATAAAATTCCAGATGAATCAAAACAAGTTCATGCAGGACTTGTCCTCAAAGAATCCTGTCATTGAAGAGGCAACAACCTTCTGTCAGATGATCAAATAACAGTCAACCCCTGAAGGGAAAAGCGTAAAGGAGGAGGAGGAGGAGAAAGAGAAGGAGGAGGAGGAGGAGGAGGTTAAGAAGAGGATCATCACAGAGAATACTAAAAGAAATTTTCACACGCAGAGGGTGTGAAAGTAATGGGGTGCTTCTCCATGAGTTGTCTAGTGAGTGCGTCCTGTCAGAAGGATTATCAATAACAACTAATTCATACATGATTGTAATAATGCCTGAAAACGAACTAAACCGAGGCCTGATACAATTGAAAATTGTTTGTTTTTTTGAGATCTTTTTAGGAACACAACATTTGGTGACCCGATATGATCTCAAGGGAAGATTGGAAGCTCCTCTCCACTTTTTCTCATCCCCCAGGCCCCGATCAAAACTAAGCAGAAACCTGTTATATCCAATTCTGCACATTGGAAATACTCATTTAAATGGCTCAGGGATGAGCTGAGGATTTCCACAAAAGGTGCAAAATTTATGGTTCGGGTAGGAAGACAGAGCTGGCAGGATGATTCTGTGGCTATGACTGACGATGTGAACTTTCCGAACCGACAAAATTGAGGAAGAAAACAGGTGCAACATAGTGGCAAGTCGATGAAACCTGCTTTTCACCACCAAAACCACCAAAGTGGTTCCATATTCTCAAGGAGGAAATGAAGGGTGGATAAGAGTGACAAGCAGTCTTGGAGGAAGCATTAGTGTTCACAAGATAACGTTTAGCCTGGGGCAGTGGCTGAGTATTCATGTGGGTTATCATGGTTAGTAAAGCTCCAGAATTACCAGAGAGCAAAAATTTAGTAAATCTGTTTAAATTGGTAAAGGATGACTTTAACAAGATAGGAAAAAGGAGAGACTCAAGGGACAAAGGTGGAAAAAAGGTTCAACGAGTAGGTGGATGACTGAATAGGGAGGGGTTCTTGGGAAGTTCCGCTTTTCGGGTCCCTCCCCAACCAGTCAGAGATTTTATGCAGACATTTAGTATGGAAACATTTGGGTTAGGGAGTATGGGGAAAAAAGAAGGACATAAAATTGAGAGGAATCACAAGGAAGCAGACTGGAAATGTGGGGCCATGTCAGCAGCTGTCAAAAGAAACAAGGCCAAGGACAGGGGAATGAGAGAACTACAGACCGTGAGTCTGTATTCATATTTAAGGAAGTTACAGGATGAGGCGGCTTGACCACTCCTTTACAATTCCTCTGCTCAAAGAGGGGGGAGTGTCCCAGCCCCAATAGTAACCCTCATTGGTGTGTTGTTTCAGTATGAAGAAAAACCAGCCACGCTGGTCAACACAAGGATGATTGATGCTCTCACAGGCAATGCAGCTGGACAATAATAACAACACCTAGAGGATCCCCAAAAGACTATCCACAAGTAGCCAGAGGCTTCAACACCAAGATTTGAGGCACCAGACAAAGAAGGAAGCAGCCCCAGCTCTTGTCAAGACTCATGCGCCAGAAAAGACAGAGAGGAAGAGAAAGATAAGGAGCTGATTATTGAAGTTGATGACAATGAAGATGGTCATGAGGGGGAAAAGTTCAGAAAACAAAAAACACCTATGAACACAAAGGACAAAGCGCAAGGAAAAACAGGGCTGTGAAGAAACAGGTGTTGTGCTCCCACCTCTTATTCACAGTTTCATGAGCCATACATGTTGAAAGATGATCCCGATGATTGGTCAACAGTGGAAGCCCAAACTGGTAGCACTTTTGTAGGCACAGTACAGGGGCAAATATGAGAAACCATGTACCCAGATGACATCCCAATTTCCAGATGAATGAGACAGCAAGTACATCCCAAGGTTAAGAGTCCGGGAAAAGACACAAGAATAAACAAGGGAACAGCTGGAATTTTGCTGCTGAGATTGGATTTGAAAGGAAATATGGTCTACAAACCATGTACCACCAAAGATTTGCAGGGGTTAGTGGAACAACTCCCTAGCCTACACTAGGGAGTAAGCACCTGCATCAACAAATTCACGTAACTAAAAGGAGGTGAATCTTTTAACCTTGGGGATACCATCAGTATCCTTAGCTGGAGGTTGGTCTCACCAAGGCCATAAGCCTATGCATGCAACAAGGTATTTAGTCTTACGCTAAGCATGACACCACTTGGGAGAAAATTCGGGGAGATAAGTGGGCTATCCTGTAATCAACATATCCCACTCATGGAGAGCCCTCTGCCTTTAAGACAAACAGAAAAGGGGCTGATGAAGATGTGCTGGAATATTTGCAAAGAGCTACAGACATCAGGGGAACCAACACAGAAGAACCCCCAGAAGCTAACCAAGATACTCGCTGGTTGCTCAGGGAACAATGTGTGGAGGTATTGCTGCTGCCAGTACTTATTAAACTACACAAGATAATAGGGCTGATCAATGAGGATGAGAACACATTGACCCAGGCCATCATACATCATTGTGGGAAGCATGATCAGAAGAAAGCAGAAGAAGCTGAAGAGTTCTGGGTACTGCAGAAGAAAAAAAAACAATTGTCTCAAAAGAACGGCATAGACAATTCTCTGACATCAACACTAGTCAAGGGAAAGATAACAAAGGCAGTGGAGGCAGTCACCTAGACGGCAGCAGCTGTTATCCTGACAAAGGAACTGAAAAGGGGATATTGCCTGAATCAGAATGCATCCCCTCATATATCTTTGGCAGTCTCCCCCAAATTCCCACTACAATCACTGGGTCCCATGGAAAAACATTGTTTAGCCCAAACATTGGATCCAGACACAGAGGGGCCCAATACCTTCCTTGCCCCACAGAATGATTCTCTTACACACATATAATGTACGGTAATCATCCTGGCAAATGCATTTTTCTGTCTGCCACCATCTTTCAATCCTGGCCCATTTTCATAGTTTCCCACCAAGGGCAACGGCACATTAATACCAAACTTCCCTAGAAGTTTCGGAATAGTCCCAGGATATTCAAGAAAGACCTTTCAAAGCTAGACTTACTGGAGGGCACCATACTTCGCATGTACATGGACAGTTTGTTGCTGGCCTCAGAAATCTCAAGAGAGAGTGTTTTCTCAACAGTATTGAACTGCTTAGCTTACTGAGCAAATCAGGATACAAAATCAGGGAATCGAAAACTGCAAATATGCAGAAGGCAAGTTACATTCTTAGGCTTGCCTCATCTCCGGTCAGGGACCTTCCATCACCAGTTGCTACAATCCTGTCATCCCCCAAACTGCTCACAGTCCAAGCTATGTTAGCTTAACCTTAGGGTTAACAGGATACATTGGATCCTGTATCCCAGGATACACTGCCCTTACGCAGCCTCTCAGAGATCTGGTCAGCATCACTGGACCGAGGGAATTAGGTATCCAATTGAAATGGATAGAGGACGCCGACGTTCATTCATCGCCCTGAAACAATTGACGTTTTTAACCCTCCTCACTAGACAATCCTGACTACACAGAGCCATTTTACTTGTATGTTTCTGAAAAAGACCACAGCTGTAACACTGTCCTATGTCAGGAAAAGGAAAGAAAAAGATGTGTTGTCATACTACTCAAAAAAGTTGGATCATACAGAGAGGGGGTACACGCCAAAGCAAAAATATATAGCCGCCCTAACTTAGGCAATCCAGAAAATTTAACATATTGTTATGTGACACCTGCTGAAAATCAATACACACCATGGATTTATGTCATTCATCACATCAAAAGCTTTCACCTTCTCTCAGTCAAGGTCTCAGTATCTCAGATTCGGCCTGGACCACCAATAAAAATGTGGATTAGATAAACTACCTGTATTTTCACTGGCTGACGTTCATAAATTATATGAGGGATGCTGTAAACAGATTATCCAGACAATGAGAATTAACATCTTTGATGGCCCAGCAGAATCACATTGCATATGGTTTTAGCTAAGGAGGCTGGAGTTTGCAAAATGTTTGGGTCATACTGTTGCAACAACACCCCATCAGATGATCAAGAACCAGTCATGATCACAGAGAATACTATAAGAAATGGATATGATGTTAAAATATGAAAGTTTTGGGGAGTTTCTGCACTAGGCATCTGGGGAGCGCATCCTGTCAGGCAGCTTATCGAGAACACTGTGCCTGAAAAGTAACTGAACGGAGGTCTGATTCAATTGACGTGTGTTTTTTGGTTCTTAACAACGCAACACCTCCAAGCGTCTTTCACATTTCATATAATGTGTACTCCTGAGAGCAACACAGGAAGGTGCAGCACACAAAAAGGGTCTTTCGCATAGTATACTTTAAATCAGGGAATAAAGCAATTTAAGCCCCTCTGTTTAAGTTGTTTCCATCCACTGACCTGGCAAATTATATTTATTTGTCCCCAACTACAAGGTTGTCTTTATAAAAACCATTTTTTTTCCCCTGCGTCTTCTAAAAAGAAGAAAAATATGAGTCTTAGTTTGAAGCGTCTAACAGCAGGAGTTCTGGAAATAACCAAAAAGGTACCGGTACATCAGCTTCATGTATCTTTCATGCAACAAATTTAGAAGTCAACTCTATGTGGAACTGGAAACCAACCACAGGCACATTACAGGTTCTCTTAAAAGATTCAAATACATCTGAGCCGCACATAAACTTTATCACCCAGATATGGAATCCTCCTAATAAAGATTTAATAATTAACTTTTCCAAACTGCAAAATGATCTCTCAAAAGAAACCATTGCTGATTAACTGGCACTTCTGACACCATTATAGCAGAGGTCCTCGTCTATTTGTGAAGGAAAATCATTGAATAAATATACATTTAGAATAAAGAAAGAGATGTAGGCAGGTAACTGATTTAATAAATTATCTTCAATACATTTCTTACACTGTTTGTAAAAATCATAGTGACAAAAAGATAAAATACAACGGATATTTAACATTCAAAAGACATTTGCTCAATTCAAAAGCCTTTACTCATCTAACAACCAGACAAGGTAGTATGACATATAAAGATAAACATTTACATAGATAAATATTTGATGTCAGTTGGAGCAAGCAGCAGAAACAGATCTGGTGTGTTCTTGATGGATCAACCGAACAAAAAACAAAAAAAAAACCAGTATCACTCAAAAATCACTCACTAATCAAGAAAAGAAAGAAGTTGTCAGTTCAAGAGATGAATGTGGCACAGCAAGTGGCAGAACTACTCAGCAATATTGTCTTACTTTCAGAATGGAAGCGAGACCACTCTATGTATGTGAATGATAATGAATTCAGAGCACAGGTTTGAATAAAGCGAATTTCCAACTTTTAGGTGAAATAATTTTGAAGTGGTGTAGATTAACATGTACCTGTATACTATCCAGGGGAGTCAAACTGAGCTGGATCCAATGATTTGTGCATTTTCTTTTCAGATTCTACATGAACAGTGTTCATCCACTGTTGGAATCATTTTGAAAGTTGAGAGTTGAAACCCATCCGTCTAATAAGCAGCGAAGGTGACGTGACTGGAACTATTTCAACATTTCACTTCCCCTGCTTTCAGAGTAATTGCAACCAACTGAACTCCATGGTGCTTCAACAGGGAAACAGTTTCCAATGTGGTGACAACATGGCAACATAAACCTGCAGATAAAACTTTTTTTCTTTTTGTTTTATAATCTTGGATAGTAGTTATCCATCTTCTGACCTTTAAACCAATTCAATCATTTGAGAGAATTGAGAAAATCTGATGATCTAAATAGCAGATACTTCAATTTAATGGGTCAAGAGCCACAATGTCATAAATCATTACAGTATATGTGATCTGCTTTCTCCAAATTCCCTCATTGATGTATAAACATTTGAGACATCTCAAGAAGCCCTTAGAGCAACTACACCAGTAAAACCTCAGATTGTATTGAAGACAATAATCGAAGAAGAAGAAGTTTATTTCAGCACTGGCAGTACACTGAATTAAGCGATGCAGGTTTGAACATCCTCGGATAAAAGATGTAAAACGTCCTGGAGCGAATCCTGGTTAGATTTTTAATTTTACTTAAAGACTTCTCTCAAATAAAATGTAAATTATAATTAACTATAAAATCAATTGATTGCAATCTGAAATCATCTTTAACCGGATTTGTAATTCTTTTTTCTTTAAATATACTGTTCCACCCAGGTGAAAAACATGTTCAATGTTGCCACCCAGTGGCCACAAATAGTAAAAACAATAAACAAATGAACATTCAGTTCTGTGCACACTTCCTTTTAGTCCATTCTTTAAAACAATCTTTGACCAGACCTTTCATGCACATTACCAAATCCCTATTGAAAAATGAAAACAACTCACAATACCTCTTTGATCACAAAACGGTAATTGAGCCAACTTTCAGAAACACTGCATTTCAAACAGTTCTTGACTGTTTGGTAATAAACTGGACGTTGTTTTCCTACAGAAATCGCATTTCAACTAGGTTTTTTCTGAGTACTGCTGTATAAAACATGTTTTATACTGATTTTAAGATTGGATAATGTTCAAGGCAAGTATGCAGTAAAAATATATGCAACCTTGAAGTTTAATTTCAACCCCTAGATATCTAACCAACTGCATATAATGGTAAATGGTCTCCACTGATAAAGCGCTTTCATCCCCTTGTCGTTTCAAAGCGCTATTTTACATTCACCCATTCACACACACATAAACCAATTATTGGTGGCAGCAGGGCATAAAAGGTGCAAAGCCGACCATCTAGAGCAACTAGGAGATTGGATGTCTTGCCCAAGGACACTTATGCATCCAGATAGGAGGAGGCAGGGATCGCATTGACAAATTCCTGATTGGAAGGGCCATCGCTATACCAACTGAGCCACAAGTGCCCATCTGAACAAAACATTGCACATTCAAACATATATCCCATTTTTAAAAACCAAAAAGGCAATGACATCCATTAAAATGTTAACAATGACAATTCTGAAATGTGGAGGTAGAATTGTATCGCTCATAAAAGTAAGACTGTTCAATGAGATGAACTGCTCAATTTTAAGCCTCCCTCTATTTTAAAATCTAGAGAAATCAAGAGAGAAACACAAAGTAAATGTAAACTGAGAGACGCTCCTACATAATCAGTGGGTTGTTGTGATGTTGCCTAAAACATTACACAAGAATGCATCATCACCCTAAGCCATCCCAGCAGACCAAGCCAGACCGATGGTGCTGTTTGCTGTTTCCATGGCAACGTCGATGGGCGAGTCGCTGAAACTAAAACCAAATGTGGATGGATTGAGTAAATACTCCTTAAGAAGTGGCAAGTCAAAAAAAAACAAAAAACTACAGGAAACGAAAATTATGAAAAATCATGGACTGTCGTGCTTTCATACTGTATGTCCGGCTTCCGGTTTCAGTTGTCACCATCTTCCACTGCTTCCGCTGTCACCTCAGAGAAAGTCAAGGGAAAGACACTGCAGGAATTAAGACATGGTGATCACAGATTTCTCTGCACAGGAAGCACTGAGGTTGGTCTGCGTGGTTACGTAGAACTGGAAGGCCCAGGAGCAGACTGAAACATCTTGGACAAAGCGGCTAGTTCAGGTGGAGGACCTGCTTCATGAACTCATAGGTGGTGAAGGCCACGGCCTGAGATGGCACACAGCGGATGTAGTTGAGAGAAAGGCCTCGATACAATCCCTTCTGGACTCCATACTGATTATACACGTATGACAGCGTCTTGCTCATTGATCTAATAAGGGGAAAGGAAAGTAAATTATTACATTGTTAGTAAACACAAATAATAATGTGAAACATTCTGGTAATCAGCAATTTTCTCATGCAGATAGTCATTTCTTTCACTTTTTATGCAGAAATCTAATCTTGGGCTGCTGGTGAGTTACTTCCACTGGCCTGCGTTAATGAGGGTATAGAGAAATGAGATATAACGGATTTCTTCTTCTTAGTTTCCGTTCGGCTTTTCCCTTCAGGGGTCATCACAGCATATCAACCTTCTCCATATAACCCTATTCTCTGTATCATCCTCTCTCACACCTACGAACTTTATATCCTCTCTCAGTACCTTCATAAATCTTCTCTCGTGTCTGCCTCTAGACCTCCTGCCTGGCAGATCCAATTCCAGCATCTGTCTACCAATATATTTACTATCCCTATCACCTCCCCCACCCCCCACTATCTGCTCTCTTAAAAAGTGTAAGTGCTCACAAAATTGTGAGTACTTTCTTAAGATCGCTTTTAAAGAAAGCATATAATATGAAAAAAAAAAGCGTTGGTCACTAGGTCTACACAGCCTGTAGACTCTGAGTTTCAAACATGAAATAAAACACTCACTGCTAATGAAACCTTAAGTGGCATCAACTATATTTTTCAGTTAGAGTCCAAATCAGTTTCTGTCAAATGCAGAAGCCAAAACCTGGCCTCCTTTCAGGGTATATGAAGACAACGCTTCTGCTTATGTAGGTAAGCAGACTAAAAATATTTTGCTCTGTTAAAAATATCACTTGCTTTATGTTTTTTAAAATCTGAATAGTGCTTTAGAGTTCTTCTTCTGTAAGATTTAATGCAAATGCCTGGAATTTGAAGTGAAGTGTGTCAGTTTGCTTGAAAGTTGTCGCTGGAAAAGCTAAAAGAACCTTTCAAATGCCTAAACACATGTTTGGTATGAATTCTAACAGGCTTTAGGAACCTTATAGAATACAAAACTATGTTAAATACAGCCAGTCAGAATGATCTTCTCCAAAAGAAATTAGGTATCTCTCACTCAAACCCTGTGCAGCAGGACATGGAATGGAAGATTTTAGTTAACAGGGCAGGGACCAGAAAGATCGCTGCTACTTACACGCATTTCTCGGAGTCAGCAAGCACGCCCCCTAACTGCATTCTTCTCCGAGCCACATCTAAGGGGTAGCTGGTGAGAAGACATAAGTTATGTAAACTACAGAGTCATGTAATCAGTTGTACTCTCAGCCAGCCAACCCGTCAGCTCATGACTTTAAGCTTACGATATTGTTTGAGCGATGGCACCAGCAATTCCTCCGCAGAGCAAGTTGACAGAGCTTTTTAGAACAAGAACCTTGGGGTTGTCTGAGGAGGGACAGCCAAGCATCTCGGGGAAATGTTTTAGACCAAGGTTTTTCAGTGTGTCGAAGGTGAAGAATGAAAAGCCTGTGGGGTTACGACTGGAGTCACACAATGCGATGCAAAAAATATTGAAAACAGAATATTTTCCGTCAAAGAGGACACCTGAGGTGCTTGTGGGAAATGTTCACAATGATGATAATATTCACCTGCATAGGGAGCCATTCCAATAAGTGTTGGTGTGAGTCCCCTATAAAAGCCTGTAACCCCTCCCTCCTATGTCAAAAAAAGACAAACCGGTCAGATTGTGTAAAAAAGACACCAAACTTTAATAACGTTGAAGGGAAAAAAACACTTTGCTAAGGAAAGGAACATGAGCCACTCACCTTTAGATAAACAGTGTGGAAGGTGTTTGCAATTCCAGTGTAGCGATGCTCCCCTCTCACCTGAAAGGCCAGCCGTGCTCGAACCATGTCCAGGGGATAGGTGCAGATCACTGCAGTCATCCCTGACAGAGCACAACATAACCACTGACTTGTGTTTAAGATCCACAAACTGTTTACATTATATTTGCTTTCCGTGTTCTTTGCTATTGTTATTACATGTTAGTGTTTACCCTCATCTTTATTTTTATCACTTTGAATTGTTATTCTCCTCTATGTATTTACTCTTTTGAGATTTTGCATTTTAATATCTGTCATGTTCTTGATGTTTTATATTAATTCAAAAAGGACATAAGACATTTAGGGTCCATTGCATGCTAGATTTTTTTTCCTTTTGATTTCCCCCTAATTGTCTGTAGACTGCATTTGTTTGTTTCTTTTAACATCCTGGTGGCCTATACCTGTCAAAATTTACTGTAATGGTATATATTATTATAAAGGAGCAGAAATATTATAGAAACACACAACGTCTCTGTATGAACTTCAACTGTACAATTTCCATTGTTAATTTCAGGTGAGCAACACCGAAACTTAAATCCTATTCAATCTTATTAATATGAAATTATGAAAGTTCTACTAAGACATTTACATCAAAAAAGAAATGATGTCACCAGTGATCAATTACCTGCCATAGATCCAGCCATGAGACGGTGAATGTGTCCTGAGAGCCCCAGCCTTTTACTGAGCAACTGTTAAGTTAATGGAAATGTCAGCATGCTAGAAGAAAACAGTAACTAACAGTTTCAAAAAGCAACACTGCACAACTGTCGCTTATGGCATTACAGTAGCTTACATTACACGCTGACATATTGCATTTTCCAAGATTGAGTTTTACAACACGGGACTTTTTCAGATGTACTTTACCTTTCTATAATTGTCAAAGGCCATAAACTGGATTGCCCCATAAGGAAATATTCTGACCATCATTGCCCCTGCGCCTTTATAGAAACCAAGAAATCCTTCTTTCTTTGGCACGGCTCTAAGCGTGGAAAACACACCTGCAAAAAAGAAATAATTAAAAAATCGGCAGTTTGAGAGATGACAGGTTTGACAACAAGCGATGAATGGTCACCTCATGCATCTATGTTTGTGAAGGTTTTTTACCAAGATGTTTGTAGTGGGGATTCTGGCCCTGAAGCAGGATTTTGACTCGGTCTAGAGGGGCGATTGTAATCTTGGCACAGCATGCTGCTACACCTTCACAGAAAACAGAGGGACATGGTATTAACCAGCTGTAGATTAGGTGTCTAAAGTCACAGTGGAAGCCATCTGCTCAGTAACAAATGCAAACAGAATTGGAGGAGATTGGCGAGGCATCGAGCAGAATGGCGGTGCTGTGCTCAAAATTTGTATAGCTGATTTCTTACAATTATCCGATTAACTTTAAATAAAGCTTGGACGAAAAGAGGTCTGTCAGTTACAGGTGTCATGTTTCAGTCATTCGTGCTTGCAGGAAAGACATTGGATTCGCTGTCTATCATAATGCAAGCGCTCGAAGCAAAAAAACTACTTCTTTGACCAGGTTCTGACACAGACTTCGGAAGTTGATTCATAGTCATGAA
This sequence comes from Fistularia commersonii, assembly GCF_037954325.1. NCBI lineage: Eukaryota > Metazoa > Chordata > Actinopteri > Syngnathiformes > Fistulariidae > Fistularia > Fistularia commersonii. Next base: position 15,752,457 of record NC_141285.1, read on the forward strand.
AACTAATATTTTTATAAAATGCAGATACTGACTCCAGGGCCCTGGCCCAGAAAATCCGCTGACAGAGACTGCAATGTAACAATCTAGCAATCTATTTTCCACATTTCACATTCAAACACCCCAAGGTGCTGAAGACATCTTTTTTCTCTTGGCTATAAAAAAAAAAAAAAAAAAACTAACATAGGTAAATCTTGTAGAGCTGACAGCTTCAAGTTGAGATTCAGAAGCTGTTCTTGGTACATTTCAGCCATAACCCTACAGCTCTGGTAGTCTAAGGGTTCTGCACAGTTTAATAGTTGTAATACTATACTCCTCTTGAATCCTTGATGTTCTTTCTACCCTTACAAATGCTATTAGATCTGAAGTTCTTTCTTGAAACCTTGCCACCGCTATGGACTGCTACACAATCACTGTAATGCCCAGCTGGCAAGCCAATACTTGCTTATCAGTCTGGAAGACAAAGTCTAACAAGACCTTCAATTAATCATTTCGACTTTGGAACTTCCAGTCTATATTCGTGACAACTCTGTACCTGCTACCTGACGCACAAAGAGTGACTTCCAAGCCTTAATTTTGCATGTTTCATATTCGCTTCAACTGTGCTGCTCTTATCAGACAGACTGTATTCACCCTCCTGTATTCTGTCAACTAGGAATTCTTGGTGTATCTGTCAAAAAAACTGTTACTACTATCTGAGTTTTTGAAGTTCTTGGACTTCCTTAGATTCAAAACTGTACTGTGGACCCTCATTACTTCATGGTTTGGCTTTGGCGCCCTCTCTACTTTGTGCATAATTTGTAATTTGTAATTTGTAATTCGGTTCGCGAGATTTAGCATTCTTTAGCGTTTTTTTGCAGTATTTGATTTTTTTTTTGTGATGAAATAGCCACATCTAGCCTAAGAAGAAAAAAAAAACAGTAAAATTAAAGTAAAATAAATTTGATAAAATAAATAAAATATGAAATCCTCATTGCTGGCACACATTTTTGGAGGACAGGGCTTCTCCAACGTGATTCCGGACAACATCAATGGCTTAATAGACTGCCATTTGGATACGCTGACAGACGAGGACGTCAATGAGATGAGGAAGCCTGCCAGCGAGGATTAGGAAAAGAAGCGACAAGAAGGAAGCAATCTAAGACACTGGTCTCACGCTCAAATGACTTGCAGCTATGACAAACGCCGCAAAAGCCCTGCAAAATAAGTCGCAAGATCGGGATGACGATAGGGTTCGGTCGGTCCACTTCTATAGCATGATCGAGAGTGTCATGGCAGTTTATAAAACAGTTTTCAACCAGAAAAAAAGCAGAGGCAGCAACAGCCTATAACAATGGTTCTGAAGAAAAAAGCACCAGGAAAGCATACACCTGCGTCTTGAGCAGAAGGAGGAGGCGTAATGGCAGGGAGGTTCGTTGCGGTTGATCTGTAAATACCACCAAAATTATTACATCTTGGAAAGTAACACCCGCGAAAAGTGAGGGTACATTGTACTTTTATTATGCTATCGTTGCAAGTCAATGTGGAAATTTATGAAATCTGTTTCCTAAGTAATGCCAAGTCTTAATCTGTAATCCAGACTCCTATGCACACACTTGCCCTTTTGGCTGCTGCTGTCAGGGGTCGCAACAGCAATCAACATCCTCCATCTAACTCTATTCTCTGTATCCTCTTATCTCACACTATCACATCAACTTTCCTCCTTTAATCCATCCATAAATCTCCTCTTCAGTCTTCCTCTAGACCTCCTGGGTGGCAGTTCCAACCTGAGCATCCTTCTACCAATGAATACTCTATCCCTCCTCTCTGTACATGACCAACCCACCTCAGTCTGGCCTCTCTGACTTTATCTCCAAAACATCTAACATGTGCTGTCCCTCTCATGGACTCATTCCTGATCTAATCCATCCTAGTCTCTCCCAAAGAGAACCCCAACGATTTCATCCCTGCTACCTCCAGCTCTGGCTCCTGTCTTTTCCTCAATTCCACAGCCTTTCAATCATACAGCATTGCTGCTTTAAGCATCATCTCATACATATTCCCTTTCATTCAGAATTAAATTTATTTATTGCACAGAATCCCGGACACTTTTCTCCACCTATTCCAACCTGCTTGAATGTGTTTCTTCACCTCTTTTCCACACTCACTGTTGCTCTTGACAAACTACTATGCATATGTCATGAATCTTTTAAATGATATGTAATTGCAATCACTGTATACCTTATTGTTGATAATCACACGTGTATTTGGAATTAGTCCATCAGAGGGATAGCACATGTTAGATGTTTTGGGGATCAGGTCAGAGAAGCCAGACTAAGGTGGTTTGGTCATGTAAAAAGGAGGGATAGTGAGCGTATTCGGAGAAGCATGCTGAGGCACTGAACTGACAGATACGAGGGCTAGAGGAAGACCAAAGACAAGCTCCATGGATGTAGTGAAAGAGAGCATTACGTTACTTAGTGTGGGAGAAGAAGATACAGTGAATATGATTAGACAGGGGAGTTTGATTCGCCACTGTGACCCCCAAAGTGTGTAGCCTAAAGGAAAAGTAGTTGATATGCATTCATATCAGTCACTGTGCAACTGATTGTATATAATCATGCATACACTGTCTGAGGTAGTCAGGAAGTGAGAAGGTTATGGCTCTGTTGAGACCCACCTCTGAGTCAGAATAATATGTAAAGCATATGCGCCAAGATATTACTGGGACAGCAGGAGTCACGGTTCGAATCCTACCTCCAGCCACGAAGGAGCGAAGCCAATAGAAGTCCCCTTTGGAGGGGGTACTGATGCTGGGGGGCGTGGAGACTGCAGCTTCCGATGTCATCCTGTTTGCGCAAGGATCTGCAGCATCAACAGCTGCAAGAATATACAACCAGAAAAAAAAAACTCCATTACAACGGAGGTTCATACTTTACCTTTTAGGGCTGGTTGTTTACTTGTTATTTCAGGTAAATATTTCGCATAGAAGGGCCACGTAACTCAGGTCGGCAGCCGGAGAAAGAATCGATAAGGCTTTCACTCTGCGATCATCCGAACAAGTGGGCATAGGGTTCATTTAAGATATGCTACTTACTATTTACCCTAAACTGTGAGAGAGGAAGGCACAGTATCAAGAAAGGTAGAGGATTCCAACGTGAGGCTGCAGGTGTGTCGTTCCCCTACTTCCGGGATAAATGCGCCTGTTATGACGATCGATAAACATGGGAAGCGACTCTAAGGCGACCCACGGCTCGTCAAGCCTAAAGTTTGACAAAAACGCCCGGTTCCGAGAGACGTCAGACGGCCGTGACACTCCAGCCCACTTGTAGTCCTTCGTTTGACAGGTTGACGGTCAGTTTGTGGTGTTTGGATACGGTCGCCCAGAAATGACGCACAGTGACGTCATTTGGAGGAGGCGGAAGGAATGAGACATCGCGGAAATATTGTGTACAACATTACATTTTTGTTTCAATTTAGTGCTGAGCTCTACAATTATTTTGCGTTTTGTTATAAAAACTTTGATATACAAGAAATGAAATTGACTTTACTTTGAATCATGTTGTTTCCGTATCATTTAATCGTGATTTAATGTGCACTAAAACACGTCCTTTGTTTATAACATTTTAATGAAAGGAATGTTTTTTTTGATTTTCATATTGACATAAATACAAAAAAAAATCATACAATATTTTTTTTCATATGAAGTCTGACCCCCACACACACTTTTTTTTTTATTACTGTTTATACAATTTTCTACTATTATTTATTACTGTTTTTTTTTCTTGTAACTCTGGCACAACAAATTCCTTCGGAATAAAAAAAGTTGTTCTTATTCTTATTTTTATTCTTATTCTTATTCTTATTCTTATTCTTATTCTTATTCTTATTCTTATTCTTATTCTTATTCTTATTCTTATTCTTATTTACTGTTGAATGCAAGACTGCTGGTTTCATATTTGCCGACGGAAATTACTGAATAATGTGTGATTGCGTCAGAAAAATCTGATCGTTAGGGAGCGGCCTATGACGTCATACATTGTGTGTGGCAACGTCTGAGCGGACGTGCGAGGAAGAGGCGCCGGGTCAAGTGAGGAAGGATTTTATTTAGAAGAGGGAGACATCTGGTGTCAAATAGGATAATAAAGGATAGGATAATAAAGTTTTAAAGTTGCGAATAGTAAAACAGTTGTTTTAATTGTAATTAAAACTATTTTTTTATTGTTTTTGTTGTGATTGTTCTGAGATTTCAGACATAGAGTAGATGCACCGAAGTTGTGACTGAATTATCTTTCTCTTATTGTGTTCGAACTGCCAACACGAGTGGAAAATAGACGGATTTCTCTTTCCGGACACCATTTCTCAGCATCATCAATACACATGGTTGATAGCAATTTAATATACACATTCATAATAAATTATTCATAATAAAATACCTATCGCGTCTCTCTTTTTTTTTTTTTTTTTTTTGGAAAGTTACGCACAGAAACGCAGTTGGTTATATTGCATTTGAGAGAAAAACCTTCCAAATAAAACATGATATTTTGGGTAAAAAAAAAAAAAACCAGGGTGTTTTAATCCCAATTATTCCCTGTAATGTATTGTCTCAAGCAGGCCTTGTGTGGGAAAAGCCTAGATGAATCCTCCAGGGTGCCTGCACCCGGAGTCCACCTGCCGATGTGCCCTCGGGGCCGGGACAACCACCCACTGCGATCCACGCCGGGTTTTCCCGCTTTCTCTTTCCCTCCAGTGCGACAAGGAGTTTCTACCCAGCGGAGACCGTGGGGTTGCGTCTGGTGGAGGGAGGGAGGGAGAGAGAGAGAGAGAGAGAGAGCGAGAGAGAGAGAGCGGGCTGCCCTGGATGGATTGACAGACGAAGGATTTACTTTCTGAACGGGTGTCGTGCTCGGCCCACAAAAAAAAAAGGAAAAAAAAAACAGAATCACACGGTGCGTCGAAGCCCGGCTGCGCTTGCTGGATTGGGACCCGGGTCTGCGCCCCTGTCATGTCCATGCGTCTCCGCCACGGACGGACTGAACTTGCCAGCGGTCCATATTTGCCCGAGGAGGGAAAGCAATACAAGGTCTCGCCGGAGCGGAGTATTATTAGCAGTCCAGACAGTGCGACTGTCTCTCTCTGGTATGTAAAGCATTTCAGCCGTAAACGTGGAGATAAAAAAAAAAAAACATCGGAAAAGTCCCGATTTCCTTCGCGCTGTGCTTTTTTTTTAAACGCTGAGCGGTGATGACAGCGGCCAAGTGCAAAATAACAATAATAACAATGACAATGAAGAGCGTTCGTTAGGCGGTAATAACCCCCTCTGCAGACGGAGAGGCGAAAACAGGATCCGATCGCCGGCCGGGGCGCACTCCTCCTCCTCCTCCTTCTCCTCCTCCTCCTCCTCGCCCTTTAAACTGTTAAAACCACGCCAGACGGGAAGCTGCTGTTTGTGCACTCCATTTTTTTCTCCCCCCCTCAACCTCCCCCTACAATCTCTTCAGTGAAACAAATGACCCCGCTCGGTGGAAGTGTGCGTTTACTGACGTCAACCTTTTAGCACTTGCTCGTCCGAGTAGATGATTCAGGCGTGGCCAAAATGACATTTCAAACTGTCAGGGTAAAGACAATTTGTTTTTGTTGATCTTAATACATTCTTCTATTTTCCACCTCAACTTACGCTCACAATCCGAAATGTTTACCCTTAAACTATAGTACAAGGCGCTCATATTTTTGTTTATTACTGTACTCTTTCTCTACAGGTCATGCACCGCAACTACATTGTAACTACAGCATTACAAAGTGCATTTTAAGAGTAAAAAATTAGGGGATTTTTTTTTTTTTTTTAAAGAGCACTCGTGCACCAAGTAGAAGATAGACATTTATCTGGCTCCCATGCTGGCTGTCAGAAATTCTCCCCTTCACACCCTCAGCCATGCCTGCCACGACCAAATCCACGAGGAGACAGACACCTGCTCGGACAAGAAATGGCCAGAAAGTGATCAGCACTAAAAGGCAGACGTGCCACGCCAGTAAACCCAGAGGAAGAGCCGCGGAGAGGCTCCGGAATACACCAGCACTCCCCACAAGGTCGTCAACCAGGGCTCAGGTGCAGTCAGGACGAAGTCCAAGAGGGAGAGGGGTCAGTGGGCCTTCTGGTCAGGGCTCCGGGAGGTCATCCAGCAGAGTTAATGATGCCCTCCATGTAACCGGATCCGCCAGGCTTAGACGGCCGAGTAAGGTGCCTGCTGACCACATTGGCGAGTCGGAAGACTCCTTGGGACGCAGGAGGTCCCCGCGGGGCAATCGGGTCTCAACTTTTCCCTGCCAGTTCCCCAAACCATGTAGAAGTAGAAGAAACAGCAGGGGAAGCACGGGGAGGGGAGCGGCATCGCAGCGAGGTAAAAAAAGAGCGCAGCCTTCAAAAACCAGCACCAATGACATTACCGCCGATGAGGAAATTGAAAAATTGAACACTTCTGTCTCAGAAGAAATCCTCCCGGTGTCTTTGAAAACTGATTTTGAAGTCCTAGAGAATATCAACGATCAGGTCCTAGGCGTCAGTAATGCTAAGGAGGATAGCCCGCTCAAAGCTGATTCCCCGCCGAGTAATGACACACTGGAACACTGCTTGCACTGCAGCTGCGAGAGCACCCTACCCCAGCGAGACGGAAAGCCCGTCGATGACAGCATGGTTGACCTCAGATGTGCGACGGAGGCTCCTGTCTGTGACGGGGGGTCGAAACCTACAAGAATTGAAGACAGCCCCTCTGATCAAGCAGCAATAAGTGTCGGTTTCTCGCCGCAGAATCAAGGCGGCGACGATACAAAGGGAAACTCACCCATTTTGGAAGAAAATCTTAAGCATCCTGTCAGTGACAGTTATGAAAATTGTGCAAATCCAGTCCCTTATGAGGAAGGCAACAGTTTTAAAGAAAAGAGCACGAATGATGGTAGTGGAATCATAGCAGACGCAGAGAGAAAAGAGGAGTTAAATCATTTGAGAAGAGCGAGTTTAAAGGCAGAGAAAACAGCTGAGAGTGTGGATGACGCTCAGAAAGATCTGGAGGAGTTGGTCGAGGGGCTGGATGATCGTGGGGGAGGAAAAAAAGAAAACAAGAGTGGCGTTTCCATGCATTCGGTGGACTCCCTCCCCAGCGCTCCTGCTTTCCTATCTCTCTGCTCCGCTCACTCTGATGATGGGCTGACGGAGCACCCAGAATCATTTGCAAAAGTGCAACTTGTCTCAAACACAGCTACCTCAAATCCAACCAAAGCCCCCTCCAGCTCGGAATCCCTTGGAATACAAGTTCTGAGGCAGTGTGAGATAGCCATGCAAACCCAAAGTCATGGTGCTAAACCTCAAGTCCCGGGCTTCTCGACTGCCTCTGAGATCCCCCTGTTGCTTCAGAACACTGTAGTGGCACGGAGTACACCGGTCATCATCCGTAGTGACTCCCTCAAAGCTGGGACCTTAAGGGAGTCAAATCAGAGGGAACTGCAACAATGTCAAAGTCTGGAGAAAGTTTCTCCTCAGTGGGGAAAGCAAGCTTGTTCACCAGCTGAGACTCAGACCAAAGATTGTGAATCTTTTCAAGAGCCGGCCACACTGGACGAAGTATCTTTGCCGCCACGGTCACATGTTCCTCGGTCAAAAACAGAAATACTTTCAGCTGAGTGTGAGCCAACCCTGGGTGAGAACAGCAATGTGGTAGAAGTACCAGAGCAGGACTCGCTGCCAAAGATCTCCACTCCCTCTCTTGACAGCAGCTCCACATTCTCCTGCAGCTCCGAAAACACGCGCTCTTCTTTTTCTTTTGACACCGAGTCCGAGGCGGGCTACGGAGAACCCAGCACCTCCATCTTGCCGGGGTACTGCGGGCAAGAGGGTGCCCAACTGCCCCACTTGACCACTCCAAAACCACACAGGAAGGAAAGGAAGAAGCGTAGCAGATGTGGGAGGTGTGAGCCATGCCTGAGGAAGGTCAGCTGTGGCCGGTGCAGCTGCTGCCTCAACCGCACAACCGGCCACCAGATATGTAAGCTGAGGAAGTGTTTGGAACTAAGAAGGAGAAGACCTTCATCTCTGCTAGCTGTCCTTGCTGCACAGGTAAGGCTTGTATTACACTATGTTGACATAGCATAGTAAATACATTTTTGAACAAGTTCTTCAAGTAATAACGTCACACGGGCTCTTGTAGCAGTCAAGTCCTTAAATAACTCCTGTCAACCTGTGAGTAGGAAATTATCAGATCCTCTTATAAGCTTTCAAACAGTATAGATGCGGTGACTGTAAAAGAGGCAGTGTTGCTGTCTGACAGCATTGCTTTTTGTTTTTGTTTTATCTCAGAGGACTGCCTGACCATCTACAAGTAGAAAGCTTTGGTTTTCATAAAGACAACTTCCTTGATTGTGTTAAATGTCATATCATTTGTGTCTTCCTGTTCAATGCCAGAGCGTTTAAAAACGGGAAGTGTTCATGTGAGAACATTGCGGATTTTTGCATGTATGTATATGCAATTATGTTGAGGGGAAGGTCCTGCCTCATGACTGGCAGCAGTTCAGCACGTGGTTGGAGTGCATATCTGTTTTGTGTGTGTGTGTGTATTTGTGTGTCTCTGCGCGTGTGTGAAAGAGTATGTGACAGAGAGGAGAGAGGGCACGGGAAAGACAAAAAGAGGGAGAAAGAAAGAAATAGAGCTTACCCATGGCAAAATGGTATTTTGTATCTTGTGTCTGGGAATTGGTTGCGTTTGCACGGATAATAGTATAGCCATATTATATAAACCAAAACAAGTCCAAGTTGTGCATCCTACTGACAAGTTACATGCTTTTAGAAAGAACTTGCTAAGACTACAGTTTGAACTGCCAGTGCATTTTAGGGGTATTTTTGTCTCTTTATGATTTTTTATGCTGTTACTTTTGTCTTTTCGTTATAATGAAATCTCCATAAACTTGTGGAGAGAAGTGCCCTCTGGCTCTGGAATCAAATTTACAAACACGGCCCCGGACAGGATACCGAGCAATATAATACTGATAAGCAAAAGCATTTGTCATCATAGAAGGTTTGAAATTATTATTTTGATGAGAAATTTGCAACATTTCTTACAGCTAAATACTCACAGGCGATGTTTATATATACCAGAACTCATGCTGAATATATCAGCTGAAATGATTTCATTGTTTTTTTTTGCTAGAATGGAGCAATGTCAAAATGAGTGCAGCTGTCATAGTGAGTTTACAGGCACTCTATTGAATATTCATTTTACTGCTTGAACCCAACAACTGAAGAAAATGAAAATAAGACTAATACTGTTATGTCTTCTTTTATATTCAGTTAGAGTGACAACAGAGCAGGAGGCTGGACAGGAGTAGACTGTTGAGTAACCGGTGCTGTAGGCTATAACAGTCTGTAATGGGTCTTTCCACTTTCAGTATGAATAGGAATGTCCAAGACCCATCTTGGAGAACGAGCAATCGAAAGCTCCCTAATTGGTCGCTCCGTTTTCACATGCTTTGAGGATATTATACCATCTAGTGGCGAAATTGCCCACAGTGTCACATTTTCTTGTTACCAAACTGATAAGATGTTTGCTAAATAGCACATAGCTTTTTTTATTGTAGAGTTAAACTCAGGAACTGCAGGCTTGAAAATATCTTTTCATTCAGTCTAGTAGGACTTAAGAGTTCCTCATAGTGACTACTAGACCAACTGCATAATCGTGCATAATACATAGTTGTTAGGCTCACAATGCTATCCATGTGGCTGGGGGAGGGCTCTGCCTGAACAGCTATGTGTGAGAGTCCATGTGGTTGTGTAGTCTTGTGTGTGAGTGTGCACGCATGCACCGACTGAGCCCTCCGAGTCAGAGAACTGGCAGTGGCAGATTAGGACTGATTATGTAACACCTGCAGAATTAGTAGCAGAGACATTTGTGTGCTATTTCAGAGTATACGAGATGGCAGGCGAGGACGAATAGCCTGATCAGAGATTTCGCAAGTGTGATTTTTTGGAAATATGAGAATATGGGTCATTGCGTGTGTGTGTGTGTGTGTGTGTGTGTGTGTGTGTGTGTGTGTGTGTGTGTGTGTGTGTGTTGCATTCTCCCCTGCTATGTAAGCTGTTGCAATGTCAGGACATCTATCATCATGATTGGTTGGTTGCTAGTCAAACTAAATTCTTTCTTCCACTTTTTTTCAGATGTTGAACAGGTAGAGAAATAGACAATTATATTATTAACCATATTTATTATTAATGATAATAATAATAATGGTTGTTATTGATAATATTGATAATAATAATGATAATAATAATAATTTACTGATATACTGTGATCAATTGATCCTGATTGACTGTGTTTAACAGTAATTTTCACTTTAAGGGAAAAAATCGTTTGGACAACATTACTACTTACTCAGTGATTTGTATCCTGTGCATTTGATTTTAGAAATGACATTATGAATATAATTCTAGGGTTCAGCAAATCTGTGTAATTTCACAATGATTAGGACACAATTTTGTTTGTCAGTTAATGTGTTCTCAAGAGTCTCAAGAGTGTCTGCTCGTTTGAATTGTAGCACAACACCATTTCATGCCACAATTTTCATATAGACATTTATACCATAAAATTATTATTGGTTTATTGGTTCTCTATAAGAATTTTCATATAGACATTTATACCATAAAATTATTATTGGTTTATTGGTTCTCTGTATAACTATCTGGAACTGACCCTGGAAATTGGATTAGGGATCCTATGACTGATGTGCCTTTATTTTATCTTTCTGTTTTTCATCATGAAACATAGTGGACTGATTTGCTGTGTATGTGCATGACGCAAAAATGAATAACAAAACAAAAGAAAAAAAAAACTGTAAAAAGCAGTGCAATAAATTAAAGCTGGAAACTTTCAAAGTATGTATAAGATAGTGCAAGACGAGTAACAATTGCACTTTCCTTTTAAAAACGTCTGGTTTCACTCAGATTTGCAAGCTCCCTTGAGGCTTAGTCATATATTGGGCACTGACGATGAAGCTGAGATCTGGACCAGAAAACAAAAAATAGCACATAGGAACTAATGACAAAATAATGCATTTCATATAGTGTAAAAGATCCTGCATTTTGTGAATTTGAGAGAAATAGTCATGACATGTTTATAGCTGTAGGCTGCATAATTGCTTGTTTTTCAATGAACTAACAAAAAGAGATGTCAGTACTCATAGATTATGTTATTGATATTCCGCAGAAGAGTGAAAACACACACAGGGCATCATACGGACTTAAACAAAGAGAAAGCGACCTAGTTTACTAACATTTTAAGCCTTTGAATAAGTGCTAGGTTATTTTTGAGTTCATTCAAGGTTTTCATCTTTCAGATGGCAACACAAGTGTCTGAACCTTTTGTAAAAAAAGAAAATCATATTCAATCAATGAAGTTGCTCGATATCTACAGTTTTGCTTATTCTTTGTCATTGTAGTTTCATGCATTTTCTCATCATTTTGAAAGGGTTAATTGGATTGTAGAACATTTTTGTAAATGCCAATAGCAGTGTCTGCCTAGCTCCTACAGCAAACGATTCAGAGCCATGATGTCCATAAAGATTTTCATTAATCTAGGTCATGGTTATTTAAGGGTGGAATTAGGGGAAACTGGACTTTGCCTTGACTCAATTGTTCCCTGGATAATTCATCACCAACACATCTTTCTCTCCTTTTTCTGCTTAAATACATTCACCAGAGGAAAGGCACTGCTACACATTTCGGATACAAATATGCATAACATAACCTCTATGTATATGACCAATGTGGATATTTATACATATAATTCAATAAGTCCCTATCTACAACTACTTGTTTTCTGGTGCATTGTGCAGCTAAAAAGTCTCATTATCCATAAATGGAAACACTTAAATGTAATGTGAGAGTGATTTGTCCAAACAGACACTCTCAACAGACTTGAACCCCACTCTCCCCCTCTTGCAAACGGGAGTGGTGATCTTCAGCTCTGACGGTTGCCATGGTGAACTCATTGTCTGGCGCTGACCTTTGACCTGCCTCAGTTGTCTGATGGTGTATTCTCAGGATTGTAATGAGGATTAGTAGAGATAACCAGTAGAGGACCACAACTATATATTTAGGGCTTTGAACTCAATAACCTGCATCCAGGTAATTAGGGTAAACCACAATGGCTCTAAATCAGCCAACTGAATGCGATCAGTGAACCCTTTTATGTATATATGCGTGTGTGTGTGTGTGTGTGTGTTTACACATATACATAGATCATACATATACACAAACATAAACACATACATATATACAGACAAACATAACATACATATTCATGAGTACATATCTGTTTACACATAACGACATGATATAGATATGTATATATGATAATATAGGTATTGAAAATGTGAAACTAATAAAAGTACAGTTAAGAATATTCTTTTCAGTTTCTGACAATAATCCACACCGTCAAGTTAGAGGTAAGTGGTTTAGAAAAATTGAAAATAAATGCTAAAAGTGAACGCTTTAGTTTGCAACTCTCCTCTGTATTCACTTTTTCATTGATAGATAAAAAATCTTAATAATAACTCCCACACATACAGGTAGGCACACTGAAAATGAGTGAATGGATATATGCAGATCTGCACTGCATTTCCCCCGTTTTGGACATAAATGTGCTGGACAGAAGGGTGCCGAGTTGTGAGGGCGGATGATACATGAAATGTCAGACACTGCCAACATTTTCACCTCATATGAAAAGGCACTATGTGTTTGCCTACTTGCTTACCCTGGATAGCACCTCTTCCAGGGCACAGACACATTCTATTACAGGGCCAAACATCTGATTAGGGCAGAGCTGTACTTTCTGTCAACCTGATCTGAGTCAATTACTTTTAAAAATTCATTTGAGGCAGTTATCTGGAATACCTGCAGGACTTGGTCAAGTAACCCAGGAAGAAGCTATGTGGCTAAGGGGGGAAATGTCCATTTTATTTAATTTGGGGCTAAGTTATTTGGCCACCGCCCAACATACATCAGAGAAGCTCTATTGCTAATGCTGGGCCCAATTACAGATATACATCCACTTAGACAGCGATTTATTGACAGATGCAGACTGTTGGCTGCAATGCACATCCAGACATCAGTCATTTGCAGCAAGCATAAGTTTTTATAAATACATGTCAGCATGTATGCTTTAGTGTATTACAGTTGAGAAAAAATATTTCTACTCATAGATACAACAAGTGCTCCTCTAGTGAGCCCTTGGTTTCATTGCATCCGTAAGTGAGTGCTGTGGTCTGCCTGTTGTAAAGCTTTAAGTCCCCGGATCAGCTTTGAAGTCGTGCCACTTGGTTTCTCTGAGTGAAAAGAAATCCTCACTTTACCCCCAAAAGAAATGCCACTCAAATTGTACCAGGGACATACAATGGCCTCCTTCTAGAGAAGTCAGAGTATTTGTTTGGATTGGCCCAACTATTTAAGAATCAAGTTTTATTACTGAAAAAAATAAAACTTGCCTATTCTGGCTTCTTAGTGACATTGTTCATGAAGAACCTCTTGTTCCACGATGACGTCCACTCTTGAATTTAATGAATCAATGTGCCTGTTGATTCTTTTGTCAATCTGTCTCACAATTTACTTCTCACTTACTGTCTGTTGTCTCTCAGTGTGGACAGCATGCCATAACACATCAGAGTGCTGTCATCTGTTTGCACACTCTGCTGCATTTTCTTGTGTAAAATGCATGCACACGTGTAGTCATATCATAGCCAGCATGCCTACTCAGCATGTTGCACTTGCACAAACTTAAGTAAGCCTTTTCCTGTCTCATTGTAAGTGGATATGGGGCCCCCAGGCTGTGCACATGGACAGTGTGGGTTTTTGTGTGTATTTGGGTCTGTATGTATGTATGTGTGTGTGTGTGTGTGTGTGTGTGTGTGTGTGTGTGTGTGTGTGTGTGTGTGTGTGTTTGTGTGAGTTTCAGGTCTTATACCAACTGATGGAGGTTGAAGGTGAAACACTCTCTTCCATATAGGGGTTTAAACTCATTACCACAAGCCTAATATAACAGTCTTCTCATCGTAGTGTGTGCAGGCATGAACCTCTTATAGTTACTGACCAAACACTGCTGCTACCGAAAAAACACATGCAATTTAAAGACTGCTTTAAAGGTTCTAAAGGTCAACTCACCTCTCCTGGAACGTTTGGAGGTATGAGTGACCCACTCTTCCCTCATCATCTCCCTGTAAATTGAGTTTGTGCGGTTTTTGGGTGTGGTGTTGTATGCTGTTGATTTCTTTCCAAGAGCCTGATTTCTACTATATTACCATATTATTTTGCGTTTGGAGTTATGAATGTGAATTCATTGTATCTTTAAATTAGGTTTGCCCAGTGGCATATGAGCTAGTCACAGAGGATACTTGTGATGTCTGGTATGTCTCTGTATTTTATGTTTGCAAAGGAGGCCATGAGCAAGTAGGTCTTAAGAAAAACTTGTTCTACAAATCATGTACCGTATATGAGTACTAAACTCAATACATGGGTATGGTTAGGTGTATCAACCTGTTGTTTTCTCCTCATGGGTAGCTCAACCTGTTTGGAAGGTCCTTCTTTGGTAAAAAAACACACTTATACTTGCATGCACTGTTTGTCTTGCCGGAGAGAACTGGCATGTAGGATGTCAGAGCAGTTTCCCAGGGTTGTCAGCACTCACTTCTGCAAGACTCATTGCCTTTCAGTGCAACTGAATGACAAGTATTCATTAGCACTAGCTGTAATGTCATAAATGACAATATTGGCCACATTCACATTTGGAACAGCTCTAACACTTGGCTCTTTTTCCAGTGAATCAGTTCCTATATATTTGGAGTCAGTATCTGACCATTCAGCAGAACAAGTTTCTCTTCTTCACCAGCACTAAACTTTTGTATTTTCCAATGAATCATTATTTCTTGTAACCACAGTTGGGTAGTTTGTTAAAGAGTCAAACACAGGTAAAAAACAAGAAAATGCATGCTTGATAGTGTTCATGTTGATCATATTTCCATTTAATACTGTACTGTGTACAATGGAAACTTGATGTGACGGTTGATGCTTTCCTTCACTTCTCTGAAGTTAATGGTGGTTGCAGACAAGTATCAGTGGTGATAGTAGAATTATATATCACTTCCAGACTAATAGAAGAGTTTCAGCAGCTAATGTCAGTTAGAAGGCATATAACAGCAGTTTGTAGGACTGAATCAGACAGTCTTTTATGTTATTTCAATGTTTGGGTTGGTTTCAATCAGGCTCATAGCCTCTTTCTATAATTGCAAAACCAGTCAGACTACACCCAGAATGGTGCTCTACCTGTAACTGTCATAAACATTAACATTGCTGATGACCTTTATTGAACCTAAGATTATCTTAAAAGCAGTTTATCCAGAAAAGCATTTTTCAAAACCAGAATAATATGTTAGAAACCATAATAAGTCAAGATAACATGTCCTCAAAATTGCCTCAAAAGGTATTGCTTTATTATCTACATAACATACTAATAGGGTAAACAGACAATTTATACTGCAATAAAAGGTTCTGAAACCCGTAATAAGTAGGAACAAACTACAGCGTGCAAGTTCAGCAGATGACAATAAAGTACTCTAAAATACAGACATTGATTTTGCAGGAATTCTTGCACATTTATTGTTTGCAATATCAAAAACCTACCACTTTGTACACACGTGCACATATTGCACTTTGAATTTAAGGGGATTCCTCTGCTTTGGCATTAAGTTTATTTAGGGATTGTTATTATATTGTGAACTGAGCAATTCTGGTACTGATAGTGAAGAGAATATTTGGTGTGAATCATGTAGCACACTGCAAACATGCCCAAGCATATCGAAAGTGTTGAGTTCAAATCTTTGCTTTTTGGGTATGGTTGTGAGATCAGCTGTAATTACGGCTGTTTAAAAGAATTGTTTATCCCTTGTCAATGATTGTGCAATCATAGATATACACTGTTATCAGGCACTGCTCATAGTAAGCTAAGAATAACAAACAACCCTCTGGAAAAGGGAGTTTACTGAATTTTAAGTAATTAGAGAAAAATATTTTGCCCTCAGCAGTCACCCTTATAACTAAAACATTAAATGGTTGGCCTTTTGGCAAACGTACTTACACTCAAAGCCTCAGCTAGCAGAAGTTTGATTTTGATAAGTTAGAAGTGAAGTGATAAGGTAACTGTTACCTCTGCAGTGTGACATCAGTTATATATCA
Organism: Fistularia commersonii; assembly: GCF_037954325.1. NCBI lineage: Eukaryota > Metazoa > Chordata > Actinopteri > Syngnathiformes > Fistulariidae > Fistularia > Fistularia commersonii. The sequence continues at coordinate 15,768,694 of NC_141285.1, forward strand.
GACACTGATCAATTTTAAACCTGAGTATTATCAAAATATCTTGAAAAAATTGTGTTTAGTTCTTGTTGAAATGCAAACATGGAATATGTTTTGTAAGATCATACTTCTAGCTTTGGCATAGCTTACTACTAGTATGACCAGAAATACATGGCGCTTCCACTATGAGCTATGCTTTGGCACTTGTATCGTCCCAATATTATTGCATGTTTTTTATGACACTCGTGTTCATTTTCTGTGTGGATCGTGCTTCATGCTTTCTGCTCTTGTAATCAAACGTGCAGCTGAGGTTGTCAGAGTGTTACAGACAGGCACTGCCTCTAGCTCATGTTGTCCTGGTATGACCTCAGCGTCCAGGCCACATGGTTGCCTTTAGAAAGAGGGAAGTACTTTCTTTCTCATTACATTTTTTGGTCTTCCTCTTCTGCTGTATGTCCCTCTATTTTTTTCTCAAACCACAATTTTTCCTTGGGGAATTTTTAAACATGTGGAAAAGCCATTTGAGAATCATTGTTTTGACAAATGACATTAGAGTATCTAAATAGTTATCTTCCTTGTGACAAGTGCAAATCATGTAGGAATCCAAGGCACTGTTGAAAATCGTATTATTGGTGTTTTATCATAATATTATAGATCATATGTGTTTACACTTGGGCAAGTAGTTTCAAGTAGTAAACAAGTGTGGTTGATTTCTGCAAATTTCAAAAAAGCCTCTTTCTTTTAGAATTGATGTCTTGCTTTGGAATGTTTTCTCAGTATTTCTGTATTTTTTGTTGTGTTTCTTTCTCATTGTAAAGAGTAGTTTAGCTAGAGTTTATTGTTTACAGGTGGTACTAGAGGTTGGTATCTGTTCATGTTGCTTTTGTCAATTTATGACTGATTAACTGATTACTCTGTATGGCCTGCACAGATAATTAAAGATAGATAGATAGATAGATAGATAGATAGATAGATAGATAGATAGATAGATAGATAGATAGATAGATAGATAGATAGATAGATAGATAGATAGATAGATAGATAGATAGATAGATAGATAGATAGATAGATAGATAGATAGATGGGCGGGCGGGCGGACGGACGGACGGACGGACGGACGGACGGACGGACGGACGGACGGACGGACAGACAGACAGACAGACAGACAGACAGACAGACAGACAGATAGATAGATAGATAGATAGATATTTCAATATGTATTTACTTATATATGTGTATGGATTGAAGTATTTACAGATTTCTGGTCATTTGAGTTTAATTATATTTACAATGCAAACCTTGAATTGGATATGATTAATGAGTATGATTTGCTGATTTAAAAATTGGATATTAAGGATTTATTATCGAGAGTATTATGAAATTCAGTGAACTGTTTTCTTTATTTATTGAAACAATATACATATAATGATGGGACATAAGCAGGTGGTAATCTATCACATGTAAAATGCACCAATTTTCAGCAGCCATTATGAGTGATTCAGTTTTGGTTATTTAGGCCCGGCATGAATATCGTTCAGCAGCTCCAGGGTTAATATCTCACAGTTGATGGAGTTGTTTTCCTTCGGTCCAGGTCCAGCATGTGTGCAGTATCCATTCCACAGCTTACCTCCAATTCATGTGCGTAGGGCTGGAGTAAAAAGCCCACATAGGGGATCCTTTGTTTAGGAGAGTCTAGGCATGGAAGATAATTTACAAGCCACTAAGGTCCTCACGCCATTGGCTGATGAGGCACTGTCTGCATCTGCGAAAGGCATCTCGTATGTGTGTCTATATGTCTGTGCGTCTATGTGTCTAGGTGAGTGTGCTCCTCCGCTGTAGCAGTGTTTTGCTACAGCAGCTCACAGTCACCCTAGTCATGACACCCGAGAGCTTGCCCTGTGCACGGCTACTGTAGCCAGCATTTCTTCTGAGGCTGAAGGAAGCAAAGCAAGATGGCCACCAATACCTTTTAGTGATATGCTACCCAAACTGGAGGGGCTTCCTCCGAGGACAGACAAGGTAAAGGCAGCATTACTGCTAACCCTCAGGTCAATTGTTTTGCTGCAGACAGGTCAGCCACGGTGAAGCTCATCTAGAGGTTATTCGGTGCTCCTGTATGTCTCAGGGACATCCTGATTGGAGTACTTTATTTGAAAGATATTATTTTTCCAGAATCATCAAGGACTTTGGCGCCTGTGTTCGAATGTCTGGCTTGTCTTTTGAAGGTGGATTTAAAGGTTGTGGCAACAAAATCACCAACAAAGAGATTGTGTTCCACAGCAACAGAAACAGAAACTGATTTTCTTTCTATGCTTTTCACCTCTTTCATGAAACACCCCCTTTGTTCCACATTTCTAGTGTTTTGTGCAGCCTTATTTAAGCACCTGCTGTTTTCTAACTACTCTTAGCAGAGAATCGGGGTGCTTCTAAGCCACCGGTTGTAACTTGGCAGGCTTTGCCGGTCTGTCTGCAGTAGTATGGCATTATTATTGTGTTGTCTACACAAAAGAAAACATCTTTACCTGTAAAATTTCATGATTAAATTGCGATTTGTAATTGTGCACTGGAAGCTAGTTCTTTAAAGTTTCTTCTGCTTGATTTTTCTTTTTTTAAGTTGTTGTGGTAGACAGAACATTAAGACAGGAAATGTTCGCTCAATGAATGAAGGACATTCTCACGTGCTCTGAGAGTTACACATAAAATGCAACTTCCACTCTAAGCCAGAAAGACACTCTCTCTTTCAGAGCTATATTGTAAGAGCGAGCATTGTGGGGTGAAAACCTAAAATCACATGACTTCAGCCACTAATAAACAGAGGAGCACTTTAAAATTCAACTCTGCATAAATTGACTGGAAATCTTTCTATACTGCAGAATAGAAGAGTAGTTTGTTTAAATTATTTCATGTATAGCATGTGATTATATTTAGATGTGTTTGTGATTGCATTTTGTGTCTGCCTTGTTGTGTTACAAATGGATAAACACAAACGCTTGGAGACGGATCTCTAGGGGGAATGCTGTTAGCATTCTAGCAACGGTCACTAGGGTATGTCTCTAAACCTGTACAAGTAAGGCACTCAGCCATAGCTACTTAAGTGAATGTTTTGTTTGTTTCTGAAGCTTTGACAGTCAAAAGAGTTATTACAGGCAGAGGGAAAATACAGCACATTAACACTTGTAACTACATAGCTGCCTAAAGAGTGTAAGTGACCTGAAGCAGACATAAGCACAACACAAAGACAGAGCTCTAAAACATCACAGGCCCTGCTCCCTCCAGGGACCCGCTGGCTAAATGAGAGCACATGACACTGCTTTTGCATTCTGCAGTAAAATTCTTGTTACCAACAGGCCAAATGTAATATAATCAAAAACAGCAGCTGTGCTTTGGTTTCACCATTGAATAATGGACACTTGGATGCACATCCACATTTGCAGAAACATGCATGTGTCTCGCACAGTGCTGGAAACCAGCCAGTGCTGCTATGTCAATGAAAACAGTTTATTGTAACAGACACACTGTCTCTCCCTTTACTCCTTGTCTCCAAGGATGGAGCTCTTTTTGGCTTTTATTTGAAAAGAACAGGGGCCCATGTCCACATATTATGTAGGGTGGGTATCTATTGTATTGTCGTACCCAGTCGGCCTGGGTTCAAATTATCTGTTGCATCAGCAGTGTGTTTTTGGTGGTACACCGATGGCTACTTTACAGAGTGCTTTGGATTGGGTACAGAGCCTGATGGATCAGGAAAGAATGAGAAACACCACATCAGCCAAAGTATTTGATAGGAACCAAATCCTTTGTGTTTCCTTATCATGATAACTTATTTCTTTTGAGTGATTTCAAACACAACTTTAAATTTTCTCTACCCCAACTTCACCTTCACTTTCACCATGCCTTAAAGTTCACTGACTGTCTGAGCAAAAATTCACTCAATTTGCGGCTATGCGTACGTGTTTTCAAGCACATCTACAATGCATAATATGAACATGAGCAAAGTACTACACACTGTAACTGTAAGTTTACATAAAATCCATTAAAACTGGCCATTTTCCATTGACACTTGCTCTGAATCAAAAAACATATATGACAGGTTTAGATTATGTTAAAGTAACAATAAAAACAATAAATACACAGTTTCAGGGCCCCACACTTATCACTCCTTAAATGTACACTCCCTTAATAGAAAGGAACTTACTCTTCTACCACTTATACCGCTTGAAGATATTGCTCATTTACTAGTCTTGCCATTTCAGGTTCACAATAGTTGATGAAGCTCCATAAAACCAGTAATTTTTTTTTTTCCCAGTAATTTTCATTTTGATATACAGATAGATACATTTCAAGTGCACCCATTTTAACATAAAAGATGTGATGTGTTCTGTTTTTCTTACTGGCTTCTGGCTTATATAGAAATGCTAATGTCGCAAACCCTTGGAGTGCACTTTTATAACATGCATTTACTAAGTTGCAGCAATAGAGCTGAATAGATGTGTTGTACACCCCTGAACACTTGCACACATGTACACACACACACACACACACACACACACACACACACCTACACACACAAACACAAACACAAACACCACACACCACACGCCCGCACGCACACACACACACACACACACACACACGCTCACACACACCCTCACACACACATACACACTCAGACCACAAGATCATAATGCACACAAAGTGGTCGCTTTAAATTAGTAGACCCTTTTGTCAAGTGAATCTAAAAACGCAATGCAGTGTATGTAACGTTATATACATTTCTTCTTCTCCTTTCAGCTTTTCCCTTCAGGGGTCGCCACAGCGAATGTTATATACATATATATACACACACACACACACATATACATTCATAAATATATATATATATACACATATATATATTTGCATATATATATGTGTGTGTGTGTGTGTGTGTATATATATGTGTATACGTTTGTTATATGTAGTTATTCTATTCATAAAATTCGACAGTGTGCATGTCCTCGATACATATAAAGGATATATCTATACTGTAGAATTTTATAAATTGTTTTTCAGTTGCAACTGTACTTGTTCAGCTTTTTGAAGACTTTAGAAGGCATTTTCATCAGGTCAGACAGACTGTGAGGAGGCTCTGATATATAACTAGTTTTCTGCTAATGAACCCCTTAGTTATGAGATAATGGGGGTTAAAAAAGTAGGGTTTGATGAGTCATATTCTTCTCATAATGATTCAGAATTAAGAGCATTTTTCCTAAAGAAAGGCCGTATCATATTTTTTTTTATATCAGATAGAATTATTGTTGCACCCTGTAATATGGACTCAACTCTGGACTGTTTGTGGTGTGTGTGTGTGTGTGTGTGTGTGTGTGTGTGTGTGTGTGTGTGTGTGTGTGTGTGTGTGTGTGCGTGCCCGTGTGCCTGCGTGCGTGCGTGCGTGTGCATGCGTGTAAAATCATATAGTGAAGAGAACAAGTATTTGATACACTTCTGTTTCCTGTAGTTCTTGACCAGGTTTGCACACAATACAGCAAGGATTTTTGGTCCACTCCTCGATGCAGATCCTTCAGGTTTCGGGGCAGTTTCTGGGCAATACAGCCTTTCAGCTCCCTCCAAAGATTTTCTATTGGGTTCAGGTCTGGAGACTGGGAAGGCCACTCCAGGACCTTGAAATGCTTCTTACAGACCCACTCCTTAGTTGCCCTGGCTGTGTGTTTCAGTTCGTTGTCATGCTGGAAGACCCAGCCACGACTCATCTTCAAGGCTCTTACTGAGGGGAGGAGGTTGTTGGACAAGATCTTGCAATACATGGCCCTATTGATCCTCCTCTCAATACGGTGCAGTCGTCCTGTCCCCATTGCAGAAAAGCATCCCAAAAAAAATTATGTTTCCACCTCCATGCTTCACGGTTGGGTTGGTGTTCTTGGGGTTGTATTCATCCTTCTTCTTCCTCCAAACACAGCAAGTGGTGTTTAGGCCAAAAAGCTCTATTTTTGTCTCATCAGACCCCTTGACCTTTTTCAAGTCCTCCTCAAGATCATCCAGATGGTCACTGGCAAACTTCAGACCGGCCGGGACTTGAGTAGGGGGACCTTGCGTGCCCTGCAGGGTTTTAATCCATGACAGCGTAGTGTATTACTAATGGTTTTCTTTGAGACTGTGGTCCCAGTTCTCTTCAGGTCATTGACCAGGTCCAGCCATGTGATTCTGGCCTGATTCTTCACCTTCCTCAGGGTCATTGATGCCCCGTGAGGTGCCATCTTGCGTGGAGCCCTAGACCGAGGGAGATTGACCGTCATCTTGAACTTCCTCCATTTTCTAATCATTTTGCCAACTGTTGTTACCTTCTCGCCAAGCTGCTTGCCTTTTGTCCTGCAGCTCATCCCAGCCTTGTGCAGGTCTACAATTTTATCCCTGATATCCTTTCACAGCTCTCTGGTCTTGGCAATTGTGGAGAGGTTGGAGTTTGTTTGATTGAGTGTGTGGACAGGTGTCTTTTATACAGGTAATGGGTTCAGACTGGTGCAGTTAATACAGGTAATGAGTAGAGAACAGGAGGGCTTCTGAAAGAAGTACTAATAGGTCTGTGAGAGCTGCAATTCTAACTGGTTGGTAGGTGATCAAATACTTATGTCATTCAATAAAAAAAAAAATCAATTACTTAAAAATCACACAATGTGTGGATTTTTGTTTGAGATTCCTTCACTCACAGTTGAAGAGTGCTTATGATAAAAATTAAAGACCTTTATGTGCTTTGCAAGTGGGAAAAGCTGAAAAATCCGCAGTGTATCAAATACTTGTTCTCCCCACTGTAATTGCTTTGGCCGCTCAAAGTGTAAACATTGTGGAACATTGGAGGGTCAAGCAGTGCTTTGGGTGCACTGTCTGGAATGGCCAATGAGCGCTCAGCCATTCACTTAACAGCACACATGGGTTAACTTGGCAGGTTAGCTATGTGAATGATCACATGTGCCTGTATACACATGCATTCATTCCCAAGCACACTCCAACAAACCCAGTACAAATACAACAGGTTCATGCACGTTGCAAATGTACACTCAGTGACCCACTGGCAGTTACTCACTACCTCTGGCACTGTGTCTGTCAACACTGTGCAGCACAGGAATTAATGCAATAACATATTATGTGGTGACACAGTTTTGGCTGTTTCTTATTCTTGAGGAGTCAGCTTTTGCAAGATAGATTCTTTGATTCAAGATATTTTCCAAAGTATTGATAGTGGTAGCGTTAGATGCTAATATGTTATGCTGTGAGGTGTAACTGTTGAGAAGAAGCTGAATCACTTCACGTCCCTAGGTCTTGTTGAGTCACCACTCATTCTCTCTCTCGGTTTCTCTTTCTCTCTCTCTCTCCCTCTTTCCCAGGTGGTTCCAGAGAGTGAGTCAGTAAATGGCAAAGGAAAGAAACAGATGGATGACACACACATGGCAGCAGAGGAGGATGAGGAGGAGGAAGAAGGCCACATACCTCATACAAAAGCTCCTTTTATCACCTCCTCCCTTACCCCAAACCTGGCCCCAAACAAAGGTGGACAGCCAGCACTTATTAAAAGCGAGTTTGGCTCACAAATGCCCTGGTTTGCACTTAAACAACACATATGCTCTCCTGTGAACTCTCAGAAAGCTTGTGTAGAGAAGTTAACAAAACCCAACAGTGCTAATATGACTGCACTAGCTGATCCCAGGTCTACAGAGCAAGGAATAATGATGGCATCGGACCCTCAAAGGACCATAATAACTGCCATTCCCAAAGACTACTCGGACAAAGGCCCCAAGATTCTTCCAGATGACACATCAGTTCCATTAAAGATGATTAAACTGGAGGAGCCTTGGGTGTGGGTGAATGAACAGGACATCACACAGCTGAGAGATGAAGATGAGGTCTGTGAAGACCCACTGTCAACCTTGGCAGCTGTTGTTTGTCTTTCTGTCACTGAGCGGAAAGGACTAGAGGAGAAACTTTTCAGCTCACGTTCGTCTATTGTTCGTTCTATCAAAAGTGAACCACCAGATTTGCACTTAGTCAAAAAAGACCCAGAGGATTTCAAGAGGGACTTGACACAGAAAAGCACTCCCATTAGTCTGCAAAGAACTCCTCAGATTATCAAAAGTGAACCCCCTCCGAAAGCCCTCCTACCAAGTGTGCAATCTTTTGCAGAGAGGAGAAATCTTAGTGTTGATCAGGCCATTGCTATTGAGGCCTTAACTCAACTGGCAGCTATACCTCAAAGCACCCCAGTGGCAATTAAAGATGAAGTTTGGTGTGATCAACCAATTTCTGTATCTGTTCCATTTACAACCTCCAATACAAATTCTCCCATTCAAGACGTCAAAGCAGCCACAGCTGTCCAATATAACAAAGTCTCGGTCATCAGCTCAACACTTCATCAGATGTCTGTAATACACCCTCCTGTGGCCAGACAAGGGAATGTCATCCAGCGTTTCCAGGGGAAAAGCTCAAACCCAAGGCTGTCTGTGAAGGACCTCTTAGAAGCCAGCTCAGATACTAATAGATCATCTGGCAAAAAGACAGAGCAAAGCTTTGGCTCTCATGTCATCCAATCAGAATGTGTCAATAAAGATCCAAATAGTTCAAGGTTTAGTAAAGAGCATGAGACATTATTTTGGGAGGACAGAGAAAAGAGGGCTGATAGAATGAGGAGGGACAGAGATGAGGAGGAGGTGGCAGCCCAACTGGCAGATCTGGCCTTCATCATTCAGTCCCGTCAGAACCAGCAGTCAGAGAACAATCCTCCAAAAGGAACACCTGTGCCAGCCATTAAATACAACTACAATTCAAAGTTACCCCCGAAGAAAACTCCTGTGAAGAAAGCAACTCCTTCTAAGCCGAGGAAGAAAAAGAGTGATGGCGTACATGATGGAATCAATCACAGAGTACCGTTTTCAAAACGCATGGCAAATGGAGAGGCATCCAACAGGGGAAGAGGCCAAAAGATACTCCCACTGGGGAAATCAGGTATTCCTCATAAAAGAAACCTATTTTTGCCTCAGTCTCAAATTGACCTTAAGAGATATTTGGCAGAAGCTCAAGAGGAGGAGAGGTCACTTATACGTCACAATTGCACAAACAGTAAACCCCTATTGATGCACCCAACTCACAGCACTCTCAGAATGAACAGCCAGACTCTTAGTCCAGAGAACCAATCATTCCCCTTTGCACGTAGTCCACTCCACCACCTTAACAGTGTTGAAGGATTGGGACAGGAATATGAAAGGCACTTGTTAACGTCAGTTGCACAGCCCTGTCAAGATCACAACAACCCTACTGGTACAGCTTTCCCTAGCCATGCAACACATCATGATTTGACAAACGGCTTCTCAGGGGCTCGGCAGTCACCCCCTCCAAGTCAGCAAGGCTACTACAAGTTAGAGAGATCCGGACCTGTCACAGTCCTGTCCATTTCTACTGATGGGAGTCAGGACCTCTCTGTGGAGTCAACACCATCCAAGAATAGTGTCAACAGCTTTCTGGAGTCACCTATGGCTTTTCTGGACACCCCTACAAAGAATTTGCTTAATACACCTTCTAAAAAAACATGTGATCTTCCATCCTGCCAATGTATGGGTGAGTTGGTGTTACCTATATTTTTCACATCAGCGATTTTCTATATTTTTTATATTGATGTCACACTGGAGGTGTTTAATTTTGTCATTATCATTACTTTGTAGTTCATTTTATACACAATCTGTGCCATGATATCAGAGCCAAATCAAGTGAAAAATGGATGCCATACTTTTGGCTCCTTTGCTGTTATGACTCACCTGTTTTTTTCCCGTTGACGGATAAAGTCACAATTTATAATACAATCTTTTTTTTTGGTAGTGAACATACAATGTAATACAGCTAATGTCATGAAGAGTTGTAAGTCCTGTCTCTATATAAATTATACTTGTCTGAAATATAATTACAAATACAAATATTGATATTCAGTGATGGAAGTACATGCCAAATTCTAACAACTGAACAATAATATTCAAATTTACCTGACTCCAGTCATTTTTTCCCTCAGGTATTAAATAAGTTTCATGTGCACTGATAAGCTGGAAAACTAAGGCAAACATACCTTTCTCCACAGACCAAATCAGTGAAAAGGAGGAGGGCCCTTACTATACTCACCTTGGAGCAGGACCCAGTATTGCTGCAGTGAGGGAATTGATGGAAAACAGGTAGAATGACTGATTACTACTAACTTATTGCTGGATATGCTTGAGTATGTTTACCTTGAAACAGGCTGAAAGTCTACAAGTCACCTGCAGGTGTGTTTGTATGGGATGGGGTTGCCCCTGGTAAGAGGCACTTGGCAGGTGTGGGCGCATTGATTGCCCCCGACTCAGCATCTGCACATTGGGGTTCAACCCGGTGGACGAGAGGGTAGCCTCCCTCAACCTTTCTTGGGGTCCCTAGAGGGGCTGCTAGAGAGTGCACCTACTGGGGGCTTCCAATGAGGAAGCAGAGCCGGGGGACTCAGAAGAGGACACACTTATTTCTGAAATTATTGAAGCAGTCAAAAAGCTCTTCAGTAGGGGGCCCCAGGGGTTGAATGAGGTCCGCCCTAGGTTCCTCAAGGCTCTGGATGTTGTGGGGCTGCCCTGGGACAGTGCTGCTAGACTGGCAGACCAGAATAGTGATCCTCCTTTTTAAAAAGGGGGATCGGAGGGTGTGCTCCAATTACAAGGGGATCATACTCCTCAGCCTCCCTGGTAAGGTCTATTCAGCGGGGGTAAAGAAAATGGTCCATCTGGTCGTTGAACCTCAGATCCAGGAGGAGGAGTGTGGTTTTCTCTCTGTCATGGAACAGCGGACCAGCTCTATGCCCTCAGCAGGGTCCTTTAGGGGGCATGGGAGTTTGCCTGACCAGTCTACATGTATCCTGTGGGCAATCCTGTGGGGGTTGTTCCGGGAATATGGGTTACCGAACCCTGTTGTAGGGGCTGTCCGGTCCCTGTATGGTGTCGGAGCTTGTTCTGCATTGCCAGTTGTGAGTTGGACTCGTTTCCGGTGACAGTTGGACTCCACCAGGGCTGCCCTTTGTCGCCACTTCTGTTCATAACTTTTATGGACAGAATTTCTAGGCGCAGCCAAGGCGTCGAGGGGATCTGGATTGGTGGGCTCAGGATCGAGTCTCTGCTTTTTGTAGATGATGTGGTTGTGTTGGCTTCATCAGTCCATGATCTCCAGTTCTCACTGGAGCAGTTCGCAGCTAAATGGGACGCGGCCGAGATGACGATCAGCATCTCCAAATCCGAGACCATGGTGCTCAACCAGAAACAGGTGTAGTGCCCACTCCGGGTCAGGGAAGAGGTCCTACCCCAAGTGGAGGGGTTCAAGTATCTTTGGGCTTTGTTCATGAGTCAGGGAAGGACTGAGCAGGAGATTGACAGGCTCACAAGCTGTGGGTAGTGACCGAAAGAATGAGATCGCGGACACAAGCGACTGAAATTAGTTTTCTCCGCAGGGTGGCCAGACTCTCCCTTAGAGATAGGGTGAGAAGTTAAGCCATCTGGGAGGAGCTCAGAGTAGAGTTGCTGCTCCTCCACATAGAGAGGAGTCAGATGAAGTGGCTCAGGCATCTGGTCAGGATGCCTCCTGGATGCCTCCCGGCGGTGGTATTCTTGGCATGTCCTTTTGGGAGGAGGCTATGAAGAAGACCCAGGACACGATGGAGAGACTATGTCTCTCGGCTGGCTTGGGAATGCCTGGGCTGGCCTGGGAATGCTCTTCCCCCCAGAAGGGCTGGACAATCTGACTGGGGAGAGGGAATTCTGGGCCTCACTGCTCTGGCTGCTGTCCCTGTGACCTGACTTCAGATAAGCAGCGGAAGATTGACGGATGGTTGGGTGGATGGATGGGCTGCTGAGCCAACTTATCATGTGCAGTTTCCACTATCTTCCACTTTAGACATCATTTTTTTGTATCCACAAAGGGACACACACACATACTCACACACACAACTTTCTGCCCAAGTGGGGATACACATGTGTTAATAGAAATTCACACATGTAATAATAATATTTTCTAGAATGTTTAGACTGTACTAAAGATCTAATACCCTTAATTGTTTATCTATCACAGATATGGTGCCAAAGGAAATGCCGTTAGGTTGGAGGTTGTGGTTTACACTGGGAAAGAAGGAAAGAGTTCCCAGGGCTGTCCAATAGCTAAGTGGGTAAGTAGTTTGTGGTCATTATTAATGTTGTATAATCCCATTATTGTGTATTCAAAGGTAGGGTTCATACCAAATACCAAACTCTTACATCACCTGTAAACATATTTGATTCGGTAAACACAGGACAAGATGTTGTAGTCCCTAGTGCTGGCACATAGAAGAGACACTAGTTCTGTACAAGCCCTGAATTTGGGAGCATGTCTTCAGTAGTGTTTCTGCTTTTTCTCTGATGTTTTGGCACTAACACTATACACACTCAACAAAGTGGCCAGCTGCAGAAAAGTGGTAGCCTTCCCTTGGGACTATGCAAGGCAGGGTTGTCCTTTTCCCTGAGTTAGGCAATGTTGACCACATATCTGTGGACCCTCACTTTGGGGCCCAGCAGGAATTTTTTTCTCCTCAACCAGACCCACTGGCTTCCCCTCTCTCCTGCCTCCAACAATTCTTTAATGTCTATGCACTTTTGGCCCCTGACTCCCAACATCACTGCTATGTTCTTCTTCGGCTGCCAGTTCAGTAGAGCGTAGCTGTTTTCTTTCATAAGCCTCCTCCACTGAATCCTACCAGGATACTGTAAGTTCAATTATATACCTGTATATAATTGACACAGGGGTGTCAAACGAACCGGTCCGGAAGTGGGTTCGACCAGGCCCGCAGGATAATTTGAAAGTGAAAAAATGCATAAAAGACAAGGATTTAATTTTTTCGATTAAATGCAATTCGAGAATTTTCCGCTAGGGGGCGCACTATTTTGGACAGAGTAGACGACAATCCGCATCACTGAGACGGACCAATCAGCAGACGTTATCAATGTACCACCTGCTGCTTATTATGACGTTGTTTCTACCCCGTTCTTTACCTCCCCGCTACTCCCTCATTAGCCAAATGCCGTTATCAAAACAGAAAAGTAGTTAAAGAGTGTCATATTTATTTACGGAGACGTACGGGAAACCTTTGTGCTCGGCGAGTTTGCAACAGGTTTCGGTATTTAAGGAATATAATATACGGCGCCACTACGAGACTCATCACCGCGAAAAATATGACAGCTTGCAAAGACAACTGAGAAGAGATAAATTCAACGAATTGCTGGCGGATCTGAGGAAACAGCGTCCACTTTCACCCATAGCCGAGAAATCAGTGATGCAGCGGTAAAAGCCAGCTAGCTAATTGCTAACAAAAATGTGCAATTTAATTTTAGTCACCAGGTTCACTACTAAAGAGTATGGTGGAATTCTACTGTTCATGCGACTCCATGCGTTTTCAGTATGTATTGTATGTGTATTTATGTTTCATGTATGAAGTTTACATATTCACAGGACAGGTAAATACTTTCTTCCTTACACATTTAATAGCACTCTTTTTAGTTTGGAGGGTGTAGGCAGGGATTCAGTTTAGATTTTATATGCACATGTGTAAATAGTTTAAAAATCCCTTTCTTTATATGTCTCATTTAATCTTAAAGTGCATTACTATGTTTTTCAATACCAATTACTTGTTAAAGTTTTGTGCCTTTGCAAGATCAGTGGGATCGCATGATCACATGATTGCAATGTATACATGTGAATGATAAAATAAAATTGCACTTTTGTCTAAGGAAGTGTGAGGTGTTTCATGAAATGTTTTGTAAAAGGATTGTTCATTAAATTCCAACATTTTCCTTATGTCCTTGTACTTCTTTACACCAAAACAGAGGAAAGACATGATATTTTGGTCATTTATTGCTGAGTATGCTATCATTTTAATGGTCCAGCCCACTTGACATCTACCTAGGCCGTATGTGGCCCGCAATGAGAAATGAGTTTGACACCTCTGATATACAGTATCTGCTTTATTTGCTGCTGTATCTGCTTTTTTGTGAGTAGCGTAAGAGAGACCTGACCTGGCAATTTTGAATGGAAACACCAGCTGGGGGAGTGATGTCTCCCCTCATTTTTCAATCATGGGCCAGGCCCAACACTTGCCTTGTTTTGTTGGAGTAGTTCCTTTATGTACAAATGTTGTCCATATCATTTCGGATGTAGCTGGTGGAAGAGAGTTGATGGTTGCTCACTTCTCTTCCAGGATGACTGCCAAGACCTTGAGGGCTTGGTTGTGATGCCATGTGTAGTATCCTTGAATTAAGCTGGTTTTGCTCTCTGGTAGGTAGGGTGGCATGGACCAAAGGGCACACATCGGATCTTCACCAAACCACTGGTGAAGATTGGATGGTGATGGAAGAAAGTGGCCCTGATGGAGAAGTTTAGTTGTCTCATTTCATTGGCCCAGAGGTCTTTCCAGCTGATCCTCCTCTTCGCTATATGTCCCTCTTCACCAAAAGACACTGCTTTGGCCAACCACACAGCCTCCTCCTGACAGCAAATTTTCAGCAAATTACCAATTTCCTCCACTTTCCTCCACTCCCTTACACCAACCTGGTTGGTTAGGAGTCAGTCCAAAGTTGCCACCTCCTTACTGAGCATGTCCCACAATGTCAGCTCATCTGAGAGCTGCTGTAGCTTCCTCTACTGCTTTGCTGGTGTCCATTGTTGTGTTTTCACATACCGCTACATCCCTGGATTCTACCAGCATCATGTCAACTTGAGGACCCCACCTCCATAGAGGTGGTGAGGCATTGTGGCACTCCAAGTCACCTCTTGATGTAACCAATGGCTCCACTTTTCAACCTTTCTATCATACAGATAGGGACCACACAAACTGCAAGAATCCACAATATCCTGCGTAGGAGGATAAACTGCAGGCACCATGCTTTTAGCTTTCCTGGAAGCTGGGTTTTGTGAATGGCCTACAAGCCCCTGGTGATATCACTGCACTTTTGTTTTTCTGGTCTCCTGCGCCCCATACAGTTGAATTCCATACAGTTGGATGAGGTCCCCAATTTCTCCAACCTTTTCTCCACTTAGCCTCAAAGTTGCATGAGGTTTGTGGTCCTGTTTGAGTTCAACAATTCCCGCAGCATCTTTTCAATCGCACAGGGCTGATTTCCACGCACCCTGTGTGCCAGTAGTTTCTGCTCAACAATGGGTTTCATTTCTCATGGTTGTTTCCATTCTAGTCATTACCGTGTTGTCAGTCGATGAGTTGTCTTTCGCCCCAACTCTTGTAGACCCAAGGGTATTCCCTCATGCTCTTTCTTGTAGCTGCGGGTGTCTCCGATATGTTGCTATGCAAGGGAAACTACGAAATGGGGAGCTAGCCCAAGACTGACCCAGTGGGGTATTTCTCTCCTGTCAGCCGTCACCCTATGCTGCCACAAAGACCCGGTCATCAGCTTATCTTTCCCAGCAGTCACTGGACACACCTTGATCTCCAGATTCAGTTAACACAGGGCAAGATGTTGTAATTCTCAGTGCCAGCACATAAAAGTGACACTTTTAAAAACAAGCCCTGAATTTGGGAGGGCATCTTCAGTTGTGTTCCTAAGTTTTTTCGGGTGTTTCAACCAATACATATAATTTCATAAGCTAATCAGTTTAACCCTTGTGGCCTCTTTATGAACAATATTATTGTGATTTTGATGGGCTAGCTTTGGGTCTGTGTGTTTGTGGACAGGTGATCCGCCGTGGTAGTGAAGAGGAGAAGCTTCTGTGTTTGGTCCGCCAAAGGCCAGGGCACCACTGTGACGCCGCTGTGTTGGTCATTCTCATACTGGCATGGGAGGGAATCCCTCGGCCAGTAGCAGACCATCTGTACCAGGAGCTCACAGAGACCCTCTTTAAATATGGCTCCCCTACAAGTCGTCGCTGTGCTCTAAACGAGGAGTGAGTGCTTCTTGATTTTCCTTGCAGTAACACTCTCAACTTTTCATGTGTTTCTTATTTTACATCATGTTACTTACCCACTTCACTCCACCCCTTTTCTGCAGCCGCACATGTGCCTGTCAGGGTTTGGACCCAGATACATGTGGAGCTTCGTTTTCCTTCGGCTGCTCATGGAGCATGTACTTTAATGGCTGTAAGTTTGCTCGCAGTAAAGTGCCCCGCAAGTTTCGCCTACTTGGAGACTACCGGGAAGAGGTAAGACAATTAGCTCCTTCCATATTTCATAATCAGTGATCAGCTCCTATTTGTTTATATTTCCTGGTACTGTAAAGTAAAGACATAGACTGCAAAAAAATGATAAAAGTTTTTGTATTTGTTATTTTGCTGCTCTACTTGCTATTTGTATTCAAAGTAGGCTTGGAGAATTTTTTACTGATAGAAAAGCCAGGCATTAAGAGGTAAAGGACAATGCGATACTTGCATGTCCTTTTTGTTTTTGTGTATTTTTGCTGTTATCTTTTTTTGCTACTTTTATTATCTATTGTTTTTTTTTTAATATGAACAGAAAAAATGAGGGGGCTTGACCTCAGATTGAATTTATTGATCATGGTGTCATAATGTCACTGCGCAGTCTGACAGCTCTGCAGTGAAGAGGATATGAATGCACTATAGGATCTGGCGGAAATATTTATATAGGGAAGGATTGCTGTATTTCAGAGTTGTTGCACAAGAGCACAGTTCTCCTCCATTGTTTTCAGTATCAGGTTATGTGTGCTAACAGATGTCAGTGACAGTTATTAAACCATTGCGTTAAGGGTTAGGGTTGTCTTTTGAAGAGTTAAATTTGAATGCTCAAGAAAACCGTCAAAGCAGCTTACTATGAATTAAATCTTTGTTTGCATCAGGAATAACAGAAAAAGAAGATGTAGATTGTTGAAAACAAGAGCTCTGTTCACAGTGGCCCTACAATATGCAAAATATCGGCCCCTAATATGTCTTTATGGGTACAGCAGTTGAACTTGTAGGCAGCTCTTTAAAAAGCTGTTGTTTAAGTGTCAGAAACATCTGTTTCTGGTTTAGATGACAAGCTTAGCCAACATGCTCTTTAAAAACACTCAAATCATTTATTGTTTGATAAAGCAGCTGTTTCAATCTCTATTCTTATTATAATTTTAGGAGGAGAAGATAGAGAATAACCTTCAGAGTCTTGCTACTGATCTTGCGCCACTCTATAAGACATTAGCTCCTGAGGCCTTCCAGAACCAGGTCAGTACAATTAAAGACCTCCGCAATTGAAGAGACCCAAGTTACACACGTTAGATTTTAAGGTGCCACACCTTTCTTTTTTTACATTCAAAGCACATCACTGACTTCAGCAAAGTTCTTGTTCCTGATACCTATATTCTATCGCTTTTATCATTGTCATCATCTTTGTCATGCTAGTAGCAGGCCTAAAAGGTCAGTTTTTGTGTCCTAGACCGAAGCAACACACTCCTAAAAAGTTCACAGGTAGGATGCCCACAGGGCCCTCCACTAGTTAGATGTGCCCAAACACAAGTACTTCACAGAGGGGAAAGTATTCTGGATCCTAATCAGTTGCCCAAACCAACCCAAATGAAGAAGCAGCAGCTCTACAACAAGGTTTCTTTGCATTTCTGTGTTCCTTACTTTCATTCTAAGGTAAAGCCTGTCAGCCTATATATGAAAGGCAGTTCAGCTTCTTCTATCAAATATCAGTTTCTTCAGATAACAACTGAAAGTTAATGACAATAGGTGAGAGTTGAAACACAAATGGATGAGGAAATTTAGAGCTCTGCTTTCTGGATCAGCTCCTGCCTCATAACAATCTATTGTAACACCTACCTTACTGCAAGAGCTACATTGACTTGCCTGTCCAGTTCATGTTCCATTCAATTGTCACTGATATATGATGATAAGACCCCAAGATACTTGAGCTTCTTTACGTGAGGCACTGATGAATGTCAGCTGACACGCTGGCCCTCAGCCGGGGATGAGTATCCCCAGACCAGCCCAAGTCTATTTAACCTGAACAACTCCAGAAATTAAGAGTATACTGTATACTGCTTCCATAGCCTACGCCAGGTGTCAAGGGGTGTCTAACTATTTTAGATGGTCCCAATCCACCTCTTAGACTAGCTCAAGCTGTTTCTCCACCAGACAGGTAACATTCCACTTTGCCATGCCAGAGGTTGGCAGGCTTAGGTCTATACCTTCTGTCTGTCATCTTACAATTTCTAGCATCAAACCTAATAATTTGACCTGTGGGTGGGGGACCTACAGGGCAATGTTTTCATTTTGTTTGGTCTGTACCTGATTTAGCATGGGCTCCTGGAGGATGGCCTTTAGGAAATGAGAACCACATGCACAAACACGCATTGCAATTAACACATCAAAATACATTGAGATTTTGCATCTTTATGTGTTTTTTTTTTTCAAATTGTAGGATATTAATCTATCACCTCAGATTGCATTGGCGCTCTATATTGAAATTTTAAAAGGAAAAATTCATCTTAATCATTTTTCTATTCTTGTCTGTTCCTCTCTTATTTTGTGCTATTTTTTATTAATTGCTGTGTCTGGCATGAATCGGAGTCAACCCTTAATTCTTGTCTTATCTCTTTTCACCTCCTCTAGGTGGAAAATGAGGAGTCTGGGGAGGGTTGTCGGCTGGGATTGAGAGAAGGACGTCCTTTTTCAGGAGTCACTGCGTGCGTAGATTTCTGTGCTCATGCTCATAAGGACACTCACAACATGAACAATGGCAGCACTGTGGTGAGCTCTATGTGGCCTTTCTTAAAATTATGTGTTCTTCCAGGTTTAGTTCAAGTAGTTGTGTATTGATTGAATATCAGAAGATTTATTTTATGCCCTCTTTCAGGTTTGCACTTTAACAAAAGAAGATAATCGTGCGGTTCGGAACATACCGGAAGATGAGCAGCTCCATGTTCTTCCACTCTACAAAATCTCTGATAGGGATGAATTTGGTCAGGTTGAAGGACAGTGGGTCAAGATCCAAAGTGGTGCTCTGCAAGTTTTGTCTTCCTTCCCAAGAGAGGTGACAGAAAAATCTAGCACATTTATTCATATATTTACAACATCAATTTTCCAGTGTTCATTAGTTTTTGCTGAGTTACGTAACACAAGGTTAACATTAAATATGTGTTGCATTTAAAATTTCTGTAAAATTAGGTGCGTCTTCTGGCTGAACCAGTCAAATCAGCCCGTAAGATGAGGCAAGAGGCACGCCTGAAAGCTCAAGCAGAGAGGCTGGAGAAGAAACTTGGGCTCACCCCTGTTAAGACTGAAACCCCCAGCAAAGGTAATAATGCTTACTTTTTGTACTGGTGCATGGCTGGTCCAGGTATAGATGCATGTCCCTTGATAGGTGGTACACTGAACCTCATTCAGCTTTTCCTTGTTTACAGTAATTTGTCAGTTTTTTGACTTAGTCGACAAGAGTGCTTAGCTGACCTACCCAAATAATGGCTAGATGGCTGGATGGATCGATGATCAAGGCTATTTCCTCCCCCTCTAAAAATCAATAAACAGGAACAGTGAATTAAACTTTCTGTCAGTTTAACTATGGCCTAAATGCATTCAAACATTTGATTAATCAATTTGCCTGTCTTAGCTAATCTACTGTATCTCATAAAACTCATAATATGCTGTCTTCCAAAATAAGAATAGGAATAAGAATAAGAACAACTTTATTAATCCCGAAGGAAATTGCAGTGCCAGAGTTACAGAAAATATAACAGTAATAAATAATAAAAGAAAGGCAGAATTAGAAATAAAAATAAACTATAAACTATAAAGTGTTTCAGTGAAACTATAAAGTGTCTTAGTAAGCAGTGATAAAACTATAAGTGTCTTAGTAGTAAACTGTAAATGGTAGGATAAGCATTGGTAGTTTGATCATTCTTCACAAATGTAATCTGCTATTTAAGTTGCAACTAGTTGTATTTAGTTGTTGATTAGGATTGACAGGGTTAATTTGGTTGGAGCTAGCCCAAACACCACCTGCTAGTTATCTTAACTCTTACTGCAGTCTGCTTGCACTGTACTTTGATGATGTGTTCCCAAGATGCACTTGCAGGTCTGTATCAAGAAAGTTAACCCATGTTATTTAGTCATCTGTGTTTTTTGAGCAAGTAATCAAAGTTGTTTTAGCCCATCAGTATTGATAAACATTTGAATTTTCTACATTCCAACAGAGCAACAACCCTATTACAACTCCTACAAACTACCACCCAAGCATGCCAGTGTTAAGAGGAGCCAGTCCAGCACTTACAACCAGGGTCCAAACTATCCCACTCTGGCTGCAGGGGTTGTTTCACCACAGGAGGTCATGTCTCCCGGCCACCATGGCCTTCCTGGTCTACAGTTTGGACCTAATAACACAGCTCTTACTTGCAAGATTATGAATGACACCATGAATGGTTATTCTCCAGCAGATCGAAATGTTCCGAAGAACCAGTTTGGAGATCCCTTGGAATATATACCTACACATCATACCCGTACTGACTATCCTTGTACTTTTAAAACTGAGCCCAACGAAATGCACTCTCCACTGCGGCGACCTCCACACAGTGGAATTGCTCCTCCTTCCTCCCCTCTCTCCCCAAGACCTACCTCTGAGGGCCTCTTCAGCAGGCTCAATGGACTCCACAGGGCTGCAGAAGATGGCAGCACAGAGGTCAGGGGCCATGGCCCTTCTCCATTTTCATCGCTCTCTCTTTCCCCGCAAACAATACCCCTTGTACCAGAGGAGGTAAAACAGGAAGAGGTGTGGTCAGACAGTGAGCACAATTTCCTTGACCACAATATAGGTGGTGTGGCTGTGGCACCCTCACATGGATCCATCCTAATAGAGTGTGCCCGGCGGGAGCTCCATGCAACCACTCCTATCCTCAGGCCAAATCGCAGCCACCCCACACGCATCTCCCTGGTCTTTTACCAGCACAAGTCCTTAAATGAGCCAGGCCATGGAATGGCTATGTGGGATGCTAAAATGGCCAAGAGGGAACGTGACCGGGAGGAGGAGGTTGAGAGACTAAGGATGGAAGATTGTCTAAACAAAGGGTTGGGGAAGAATGGCAAAGGTGGGGAGCTCGAGGAGGAAAATGGGGAAGAGGCAGAGGAAACGAGAAGGATGCTGAATGTTCCCACACGTCAAGCATGGACTCTACCAAGGGACGGAGTCATCACTGTGTCACCGTATGCTCTTACCCAAGTGACAGGTCCCTACAATCGCTGGACTTAGTCACCATGTTACAAACAGAAAAAACTCCAACCACCCTGTGCTTTTGCCTTACCTCAATCAATTTTAAACTGCTACTCTCATTTTTATATCATTTTCATTGTGCTTTCTTATATCTGTTCACTTTGTCCTCCTTTGTCTCTACCTTCAAAGTGATGAGGAAGACCAAAGTTTGTTGGCTTTTTAACTGTGAGATTCGGTGTCAGTTTTTAATTGTAAAGAGATGGTGCTTTGCAGCATTTTAAAGACTTTTTTAAAGTTTTTAAACTGGTTTTTATATACATGATTAAGAACAAAAAAGATGTGATTATTTATTCTGATCCTAACAATTTCTATTTAATTCCTGGTGTAAGCCTGTTTACTGCAAGATTTCTATGATAACCTGCATTATGTGTTGATACTCAATCTATGTTGTACAGTAGGATTATGTTCTTTATTTCAGCCAGTAGTGCTCTTTTGATGAGGTGAATCCTATTGGCTCTTACATTGGTGCCATCCTCACTGGATCCGTTGTTAAGCAAAGTCATTCTTTACAAAAGATAAAGTACTATTATCACTCATGAATTTACTACAGATTATCACATGTAGCATTGTGCATTTCCTTCTGCTGCCTCCGATTCCTGTTGGTAGTTAATGAAGTAATGCACTTCTTTGGTTTGTTACTTTGATTATTTTCTCCTTGTCTGGATGGTATGTCTTTTATTCACAGAAATGTGTGGCATATTAAGAAGCACTTTTTTATTTTCCTAAACTTAACTTGAAAAAGGTCCCAATTCTTAAGCCTAAATATGTGTGTACAGATAGAGCTATATATGGCAGTTAAGCATGAACCCTGTTTTATTTTACAGTATTTCAGCATTTATTTGATTGAAAATGGCTTGCACATATAAGGAAATTCACTCAGTTTTAAGTAGAGACATCAAAGTGCTTATTATCAGCACTTACTGTATGTTCACCTTCTGGAAATGGAATCTGGGCATATTTCAGAGGGCACAAGTATGATCATAGGATTTCAGAAAATTCATTGTACATTTTATTGGTGCTAAAGAGACCTCTATTTTTTTACAGAAATCACAAAGTGTCAGATTTGTCAACAAAATATTGCCAGTTTTTAATGTCCAATCTCTGGATTCTCATACAAAGCTGTGTTTGTTCTTTTTGAGTACTAAAACCATTTCTATTTGTTTCTTCTGAAAACCACTCATTAAGAGTCTTTAGATCCGGGAACTTTGTGGGCTCTTGACCCTTGTGAAGACTTTGTTTACAGCTTTTTTTTTCAGCTTTTCAACAGGGTCAGAATTAAGGGTTGTTTGAACTCCTGGCACAGGATATTGCTCTTTCACCTTGAATGACAAAGTGTTCATATTTAGAACTCAGTTAAATTTCTGCGCAATTTATAAAGTCCTTTCACATTAACACTGGTGGAAACAATGTCTGTACTAAAATATTTGGTGCTAATAGGACAGAATGTCAATGTACATTGACTCACCCTGGTTGTATTGAATGGTGACATGGTGCTTTTGTGCAAAATCAGTACACACTGATCTTGTATTTAATTCAAAGCAAACATTGTTGTGTCATTTGCTTGGTTGGTTGCAGACATCAGATTGGGAAGCTGCTGTAGCTCTCATTCAGACATAAAGTGCTTTCATCAATTTCTTCTGCCACTTATCCTGCACTCAGGGTTGCGGGGGATGCTGGAGTCTATCCCAGCTGTCATCGGGCGAGAGGCAGGGTACACGCTTGACTGGTCACCAGTCAATCGCAGGGCCACATCCATAGACAAACAGCCATTCACTCATTCACTCATTCGAGGCAATTTTTCCCAATCAACCTGCTGTGTATTTTTAGACTATGGGAGGAAACCGGAGAACCCACGGAAACACACAGGCAAATTCCACACAGAAAGGTCCCCTTGTCGGAATCAAACCAGGGTCCTTCATGCTGTGAGGCCAAAGCGCTTACCACTGCGTCACCGTGCCGCCACATGAAGAACCTATTCAATGCGAATTATTTTACGTTTGTGTTCAAAAGTCTTCCAGAAACTCACCGTGATAAAATTAAATGTCTAAATGGAAAAAACCCAGCATTCACATGAAATTAATGTAAAATATTTGAAATTAGTTGACCTTAATAGACCACTTTGAGCAAAACAACAAAAAAGATAATGTATAGCTCGGCTTTCTCATTTTCAACTGTGTGGATTTCTCAAAATACAAATTTCAAATACATTTTTTAAACCAACAAGGAGCTATTAGCTAGCACCAGCATTCAAAAGCCTAGAAAAATGAAATTTCATTTGTTGAAATTATGTAAATATGTTTGTGAATTATATGGTTTTTACTGTATTGTGTTTAGACAACAGATGGTCTTGCTTATTTTAAAACTGAATTACTGTACATGGCTAAAACTATATCCATTTTAGACTTGAGAAAAGAAGAAATTTAGCATTCCTTTTATGGATGGCTGATCTCTTTCTGGATTGTGAAATAAAGTCATATTTATATTTTGAACCTGACCATTAAGTTCTCTGTTCTTTTTGTCATGTTTACATTTGTTGGTGTTTGTCAAGATATACTGCAGGCTTGAAAAGAATATGGCTAAACCAAAAAAGGCATTTTAAAACTGGGTTTTATATTTGACCTAACATGATTGGTGGATGTTTGTTAGCTGTCAAAATCATGACTGCTACCCTTCTGTTATTATGAAATGTCATCTTTTTTTAGTAAGCGAAGGAGAACATGTTTTATTTGTAAATCATTTTATTCCGAAAACCAATCTGAAAGTTTCCTCATGGTCATTTGAGTCACTGCCATGGAATTTTATTTTTGTGACCTGTTCCTTCTAATGTCTGATGATGACTAATATTTTTTTGGGAAAACCTACAAATGATTTCAGGGAAACAGGGCTTGGTGTGTATAAAGTAACAACTTCTGGCTTACATGAAATATCAATAAAATCTTCATACATACAGCTCTTTCAGGTGCCGAAGACCATCTTGTTTGGTGGCCAAAGAAACAGAAATTTTAGGATCTTGCTGTCACACTGAATGAAATTCAATTTCATAGCAGAGACATCAAGAACTATTCTGACAATGTTGTGGTTAATCTGGTGAAAGCAGCGATGCGGCACATCGCTTAGACAGAATCATTCTGAAAGTTGTAAATTCTGGCTGAAATGTTGTCTTGAGAATTCAAGAGAAGAAATATGTAGTCAGGCTCCTGTTAGACATGCTGTTATTTCACTCATGATCTAAAACAGGCCTGTGGATGGACATAGCTCTTACTCTTCTGCAAAATTGTTGCTTTCTTACAAGTTTTAGAACATTTAAATTACATTTTTAGCTGACAAAATGACAACACTAACACATTTTCATCATAGGCACAATTTGTCATTTTTTGCACAATTGTACTTTTTTACTTCCAGCAATTCATACATATTGCTCTTTGTCACTAAGAAATATCCCCTGCTTTGGCCGCAATATTATAATGCAGTTATGATAGCATTACTTCTTAAAGCACAACTTAATGAGTAGCTCCGAACTATCAAACGTCTTCTTCTCCTTCTACTTTCAGCTTTTCTCTTCAGAATTGCCACAGCGAATGAACCTCCGACCTCATCTAACCCCTTTCTCTGTATCCTCTTTGCTCACACCAACTAGCTTTTTGTCCTCTTTCCCTACATTCATAAATCTTCTCTTTGGTCTTCCACTAGACCTGCTGCCCTACAGTTCCAAGCCTAGTATCCTTCTACCAATATAGTCACTATCCCTCCTCTGCGCAAGACCAAATCATCTCAGTCTGGCTTCTCTGACCTTATGTCCAAAACAACTAACATGTGCTGTCCCTCTGATAGACTAATTTTTGATCCTATCCGTCCTCATCAATCCCAAAGAGAGCCTCAACATCTTCATCTCAGTTACCTCCAGCTCTTCTTCATGTCTTCTCTTCAGTGCCACTGTTTCCAGACCTCACAGCATTGCTGCTCTCAGTACCATCTTGTTCAACTTTCCTTTCATTCTGGCTGATAGTCTTCTATCGCAATGTACCCCTGAAACCTTTCTCCACCCATTCCAACCTGCTTAAATGTGTTTCTTCACCTCTTTTCCACACCCTCCATTGCTGTGGACTGTTGACCCAAAGTACTTAAAATCCTCCACCTTTATTTATTTCCAGTCCCTTTAAACTCATTGTTCCACTTGGATCCCTCTCTTTCAAACACATATATTCTGTCCTGCTGTGACTAACCTTTATTCCTCATCTTTCTAGAGCAAACCTACTTTCTCAGTTTTTCTTCATTTGTTCTCTGCTCTCATTACAGATCGCGATGTCATCTACAAACGTCATGGTCCATGAATATTCCTGTCTAACCTCATCTGTCAGCCTGTCCATCACCTCAGCAAACAGGAGGGAGCTCAGAGCTGAGTCCTGATGGAGTCCCACCTTTACCTTGAACTTTTCGGTCACACCTACAGCAAACCTCACCACTGTCTCGCATCTCACACACATGTGCACCATTCTAACATACTTCTCTGCCACTCAATACTTCATCGTACAATACGACGTTTTATCTCTCGCCACACTGTCATATACTTTTTCTAGGTCTACAAAGGCAGAATGCAACTTCTTTGCCCTTCTTTGTTCTTTTCTACCAGCATAAAGCAGTGTGTGACTGAGAGGAGCTCGGGTAGAACGGTGAGGCTACAGGGAGTGGAGATCAAGAAGCTGGAGGATTTTAGGTACTTGGGGTCAACAGACCAGAGCAACGGAGATTGTGGAAAAGAGGTGAAGAGACAGGTTCAAGCAGGTTGGAATGGGTGGGAAAAGTGTCAGGGGTACGATGTGATAGAAGACTATCGCCCAGAATGAAAGGAAAGGTGTACAAGACTAGAAACAGTTATAATGTCCAAAGACAGGAGGCAGAGCTAGAGGTCGCAGAGATGAAGATGTTGAGATTCTCTTTGGGAGTGACCAGGATGGATAGGATCAGGAATGAATCTATCAGAGGAAAAGCACATGTGCTGGTTGTGATGGTTCAGTCATGTACAAAGGAGCGATAGAGAATATATTGGTAGACGGATGCTGGAGTTGGAGCTGCCAGGCAGGAGGTCTCGAGTAAGACCAAAGAGAAGATTTATGAATGTAGTGAGAGGGGAAATGATGGCAGTTGGTGTGAGAGAGGAGGATACAGAGAATAGGGTTAGATGGAGAAGGTTGATTCGCTGTGGCGACCCCTGAAGGGAAATGCTGAAAGAAGAAGAATTCTTACAGCAAATGCTGCATCTGTCATACTCTTTCAAGGCAGGAAAGCAATCTGCTGCTGGCAAATGTTTACTGCTGCTCTCAGTCTTGCTTCAACTACTCTTTACCATGGCATCATTGTAGGGCTCATCAACTTCATCCCTCTAGTTACCGTTAAACAAATTAAACGTTCATTCTTTTGTATTTATGTACATATTGTAAGGCGCTGATAACACCCCCCCCCAACCGCAACATGTATTACTGATTCAACTTCAATTTGACGTCCAATGTGTTACATATAGGAATCACAAATAAATATATATATATATATTTTACGTGTCATTCTAAGGCTGAAAAGTCCTGTGGCGGCTTCCGTACCTTTGTGTGCGTTGCTACGAGTTTGTTCGTGCGTGGGTACGCACGCGCACGCGTGTGGTTACTGTGACGCAGACGCGTTTAACGGGCAGAACATTTCTACTGTCAAGATGGCGACATCGGAACCGGTAAGATAATGGGGAGATATCGGAAAAAAAGTCGACTCATGTTCATTCGGACATGCGCCCTGACCGCACAGTCACTGTCCGTGCTATGTAGTTAAGTCCGGTCCAAACGGCACCGGTTAGACGCGGATAATCGGCGAGTTTCTGTCCACCTCTGTGTCCGTTGGCGTGGATCACTGTTAGCTTTTAGCATGCGTTGCAATGTGAGCCCCTAGTGCCTGACTTTGTTGGCAGGGAGGGACTCGCTGAATGGACGTACCTCATTCATACTGTGGGCAATCATTTATTATCATCTGCTTTGTTTGTTCCCGACGAGGATGTATCATCAGTTCCTTTAGCTGTCGGTTCTCTCAAGAAAGCGTTTTATCCCATCGTTAATATTATTAGTGACACGTGTAAATCTTGCTTTGAGTTAGCCTAGCACGCCAGCTAAAAGTACAGCTAGCCAGCGTAATTTATCCACTAACAGCTCCAATACGTGATGATTTCCCAATCTAAAGCTCTCTACTGTGATGCAGTTGTGTGTGGTGTGTTGTTATTGAATCGACTTCTATCTGGCATTTATTCCCGAGGATACTGACTTTCAGTTAAAATGGTTCATTCGAAGTTCAGAGCCCAGTCACTGAAATGGAATTGTATTGACTGTAAACGCAAATCCTCCATTTCCCGTCTTTACACAAAGCATGTTAATCAAAACTCTCAAGCAATGCATTTTTTGACCCCCCTCTCCATAGAAAGCACCTGAAACTGATGAGCAACAAACTGACACTCAAGGTGCTTCAAATCCAGAACAGTACATCAAACATCCCTTGCAAAACAGGTGAGAATATTTATATTTGTTGAATATATATTTGTAGTAGGTGACAGAGCACTATACGTAGAAATCGATTGTTTCAAATATCTTCATATGTCTTTAGTATGCCCAACACACCCACTCCCTGTTTTCTGTGTCTCACTGTCAGCTGAAGACTCAGTATGACTATGACCCATCACTATAAAACACGTTTGTTTGGCCTTTAATGATTCAGTAAGGCCAGGGTGACTCAACAAACACTAGAAAATGTGTTCCTCAAAACAGTATATATATCAAACACCTCAAAAGGTTATTTATTATTGATTTTCTTTCTTTTCTGTATCCTAAGTTTTAAAGCAAAATACCAAATGAAATCATAAAACGTATCCCATTAATACAGGTATTAGAATACATTTTCATTTTATCTTGTGATCCACATGTTACGTTTGCATGTAATTTGGGGTTCAGAGAAAGAAAATGTGGCTCTTATGTTAGTTCAAAAAATTGCATTCAACAGAATCAATATAAAACATAAACACTACACAGCGTCTTGTTCACATCCAAGCCAGTCTCTTTTGTGAACATGTTAGGCCTTAAGTAATGCTGTTTCCTTTGACGTATTAAAAAAAGACTGACATTCTCCCCCAATTGGTTTGTGATAATTCAGTGTAGACAGTTTCCCTCTTCATTGTTGGACTCAAACACAGATTCAAACTCAAGCACTGATTAGGAATGCATTCATCTGATTTTCAATCAATATCTTTAGGGTCCCCCTCAATTGGGTAAGAAGTCAGCTGGCTTTTTAAGACTTCATCGGCAGAAAAGTCAATTTCTGATGTAATAAATTGTAAGGTCGAATATAACTAATTTATGCTCCTATCTAATCTGTTGACACAGAAATGTTAATAATTAAAGGTTTTGTTTTTCTCACCAAAAGTATTTTATGTATGGTAAGAGTCATTTTCTGTCATATGCTTGTTATTTGTGTTAGTGCACCGTAATGCAAAAAGAGCTAATGAACCGAGAACTTGGATCATTGGTTTTGGATCTGATTCCTAGAATAAAGAACTCTGTTTCCTGCTGTGAATGATATTGTCACAATTGTTTTTTGGTATTGTTCTTTTAGAAATGTTGTCCGAGTGGTGACAATCTATTCAGAAGCATTGTACAATCAGTTTGGGAAGTGCTGAATAGTTCACTTAGTAATTCACTTCTAGGCCATTCTGCTTGTTCAGCTCAGCCTCAGAGGTCAAGGTTGTCCTGACTGCTGCGGTAAACCTGACATATAATCCTGGGATTCCGAGTTTGGGCGCTAGATTCAATCTGCAGAACAGCAGTGGGTAGATGATGATAACCTTCACTGTATTGTCCTTAATAAGTTTTTGATGCCTTGGGCCATCACTTAACCTTTAAAAATTATCAGTGTCCTGGAATAATTGCTGTTGTGTAGCTGATGTTTTATTCATGTTCAAAATTACGTTTCAAAATTTCCGTCAGAGAGAGCTATTTTCCCTCTCTGCTGGACACAGTACGCAGTGTTGGTCATATTGTTGCACACAGTGCTTGACAGACTACATGATACTATTTTGAAATCCTTGAAACATCACTTTAAAGATTTAACAGTCCGTCAATAAAGTTGTCTTGTGAAAATATATATCACCCATGTCCTTTATATGGTACATATGTGATATCTTACATTGGTAATCTTTTACATCAGTCTGGCTCTGCTACACATTTATATGTCCATGGAGATTTTCAGCCAGCCAGATCATGGTTAATCCTTGTCAATCTTTTTGTGGAAACTGGACTTGAATTTCTTCACTCAAGATGTTTCATCTCTCATTTGATGAGAGCTGAAATTCAAGTCCAGTTGCCATGAAAAGACTGAAAAAGGATTACATATTTACAGCTTTTCCATTAGGCAATTCATAATACAAATTCACCAGTGGTTAAGCTGATACATTCCTAGAACCTCTCTTGCGATCAACATCTTTTTCTGGGATAGTAGTAAGAATACATTGGTCAGTCTAAACAAAAGCTGCATTTGTGCTGCTGCTAATGGCCGGTCTTCTCTTGTTCTTTTACACAGGTACGCATTCATTTTTAACATACCTTTCTGTTAGCTCTGTTCTAAATTATTACATTATTTACATTTTAACAGTCATCAAATGACTAAGACCTAAGTGTCTTTGCCTGTTAACCTTTCTTTAAAAATGCAGTTTGCTATAATATTAAATTCAGGTCCAGAATGATTTAGTTTTTGATTTTAAGTTATACTGTCTTCACTCCAATGAATTCCTTGGTGTGTTTTTTTTTTCCCCCCTCGCAGATGGGCCCTTTGGTATTTCAAAAATGACAAGAGCAAAAGCTGGACAGAGAATTTGCGTCTCATTTCCAAGTTTGACACAGTGGAGGACTTTTGGGCGTAAGCTTCATCCTTATGCTTAGGATTTACTCATATTTTAATACAGAACGTTAAACAGTTGTGTTTTTGTGATTCCAGTCTACGCCTCTTTTGATATCGTCCCCTGACCTACTATGGTTCGACTGACAATATTTTGATATTAATACAACAGAATTGACAAAATATTAAATTTCATGCACCAGATGAACATAGCTGTTTTGCTGTTTTGCTAATCTATCATTCGGCTTGGTCAGTGTGGCCACCTCCCATCTTACAATTGGGTCATTGGAAAGCATCTCTGTTGCAAGTTGGGGACTGCTTGTATTAAATGTAGATCGCAAATCACAAAACCTGAAACATTTTGGTTATAAGATATAATGTTGTATAAGGTAAATAGTCAAGAAGAATAACATGCCCTCCCCCTTAACTCTACAACACTGTTCACAAATCAGATTTTAAAGCCTGATAGTATCTGCAATTAAACCTGGTTCAATAATGTTGAATCAAGGTTACACATTTTTCTTTTGCTATAGTCAACAATGAAAATGAATTAACTGTCACTGATTTAAACAGATCCATCTACGTTCTTGGTCTCTTATAGATTATACAACCACATACAGCAACCAAGCAAACTTGGGTTTGGCTGCGATTATTGCTTATTTAAGGTAAGTTTTTTAAATTTATTTACTGAATCGCCATTATTTGTATCGTAAAATGCAAGGGCAATCACAAGTCCCTTCACACCCTACTGATATGTTGCATTTTCAAAGAATGAATATTTGGTTGAGCAGAAATATCGTATTAAATTTGGACTCTTGACATGAATATTAGGAGCCTTGTTCAACCAAACATGTCAGCCAATAATAGCCCACTTGACTATGGGACTCAGCAAATCTACAACCATTTGCCTTTAGCTATGTGTTGTAGATATGAAGGAGCAATCAGGATATCCCCAAACAAAATGTAACTATCCCTACTTAGGGGGTTAAATCTGTGCTGCAACCCAGGTTACTGCATAGCTTGATAAGCCCTGTGTTGTAAGGCAATTAATAAGCTGATCATCCTTCATACATTAGTGAAGTTTCAAAATGGGGAAAAAGTTTTTCCTTAATCTGACTTCTTAAACTCAGTTGAGCCATGTTTGATATATTTTGCTAACATTTACAGGATGGAATAAAACCAATGTGGGAAGATGACAGGAACAAGCTTGGAGGTCGATGGCTGATGACCCTCAACAAACAACAGAGACACAATGACCTTGACCGTTACTGGATGGAGACAGTAAGATCACTGTTTCTATAGAGTTCTTCTCATCGATTGATGCAGGTCTCTGTAAATGTGCCATTGTCAAATTGACACTATTGGTAGAGCCTAATATACAACCTGTGAACACATTCACAAATACCCGCTCTTGATGGCAAATTTTACTTTAGCAAGAATGTATCTTTCATGTCACATTTGTTTTTGCAGCTTTTGTGTTTAGTTGGTGAGTCATTTGATGAAGCAAGTGAAGATGTCTGTGGAGCTGTGGTCAATGTGAGACCGAAAGGGGATAAAATATCAATCTGGACAAGCAATTGTCAAAACAGGGATGCCATCATGACGATAGGGTATGTGTAATGTCACCATTATGTGACGACATCAATGACATTAATCTGACCACTTGGGGCGACAGATAAATTAGGACTGGTCTTCACACTGTATTCAACCTCTGTCTCACTCTCTCTCAGGCAACTTTATAAGGAGCGGCTCAATATCCCTATCAAAGCCATGATTGGCTACCAGTCACATGACGACACGTCCAGCAAGAGTGGATCCACCACCAAGAACATGTACTCTGTTTGAAAAATGTCAAATTTCAACTTGCTGTAGGTTTAAAAAATTACAAACCCACATCACACCTAATTTGAGTTGTCAGCTACTGTAGTATTCTTCTGTTTTACTGAAAAGAGACTTGTTCATAGTGTGTATAGCTGGAGCGTCTCCAATATAAGAATTCAGTGATTATAATTTGTGAGTGGCGAGGAGATGAGTTATTCGGCTGAAAATTTTAAATGTGAGCAAGAGAACACAAATTATTTCCTTTTAGGTTTGAAGAGTTCTGTGATTAATACCAATGACCTTCTGTAGCTTAGCTGAGAACAAGTTTTTTTTAGTATTTAATGGCTTGCTGTTGGGAAAACTTAAACTAAACTGATTTGTGGTTATCAGTCCTCACAAAGTCTTTTTCAACTCACAGGAAAAGGCAATATCAAATTAGCTTTCATGGCACCAGTTTTAAGGGCAATTTTAACTTGGTTGTCCAGAAGTGTTAGGGAGGTTTTACCTTTCCGACACACCCGCTTGAAGAATCTACAGTATCTTGAAATTTTGTAACAGCTGTGGTCACTCTCCAAAGTATAGACTTTGGATTTAAGGCCACTCTTAATGTTTCAGCCATGCTGGAATTGTGGAATAATGCTTGTTTTTGACCTTTTCTTTCTTCCCCTTACATTTATTTATAATGTATGCATTGCAGTTGAACTACTACAACCAATAAATTAGTTTTGTTTTTCTTTTTATTAAATGTGAACTACTGCATATAGATGACATTTTTTACAGTGTATGATACAGTTATTATGTTGACAAATCTAGGTATGCTTTTCACTGTTTTTCCCCTAAAACTGTAGATAATGTCACACTCCTCTATTGGTTGATGCAAGAGATGATATCCATTGTGAAATGACTTTACTCATAATGTATCTTTATTATGTTATTCAAGGATGTATATTGACTTCTTTCAAGTAAAGGTTAAGTGCTTTGCATTAAAACACAAACAATACTGTCCTGTTTTGTCAATTAAGGTTTCACTGTAGCCATATAAAGCAACTCACCGTAAAGAGCTCGACTCATTTTCAAAGGGTAAGTGACATGTTTGACAAGGACAAGTATAGCGGCCTGCAAAAGTATTTGTATCCGTTGAACTTTTTCACAGAATGACCAAAAATCTACTGGAATTTTATGTGACACCAACACAAAGTGGCACACAATTATGGAGGAGAAAGAAAGTTATGATTGTTTTTTTAGTGCAATGTGCAAAATTATGCTGCCCTCCTGAGTCAATAATTTGTTGATCCGCCTTTTGCTGGAGTTACAGCTGTGTGTCAAGGGGTATGTTTACCAGCTTTGCACATTTAGAGACTGAAATTATTGGCCATTCTTTGCAAAATAACTCAAAGTCAGTCAGATTAGATGGAGAGCATTTGTGAGGGGCAGTTTTCAGATCCTGCCACTGATTCTTGATTGGATTTAGGTCTGGGCTTTGACTGGGTAATGCTCACTAGAATATGTTATAATTAGTCTTGTCTCAAGTCTTGTAGACTCCCTAACCGCTCTTCCAAGATTGGCCTGTTTTGTTGCTCCATCTTCTCAACAGTGATCATCTTCCCTGTCCCCACCAAAGAAAAGTACCTCCAGAGCATGGTGCTACCACCTCTGTATTTGAGAGTGAGTATGGTGTGTTCAGAGTCGTGTGCAGTGTTCGTTTTCTGCCACAGCATTTTGCTTCGAGACCAATAAGTTCAATCTTGTTCTCATCTGACCAGAGCACCCTATTACACATGTTTGCCCCACATGATTTCTAGCAAATTGCAAACGGGACTCCTTAAGGTTTCCCTTAAAGAATGTATTTCTTCTTGCTACTCCTCTGTAACAAACAGTTTTGCGGTGTGCATGACCAATAGTAGTTCTGTGGACAGATTACCCCACCCGCACTGTGGATGTCTTTAGGTCATCCAGTCACCATGGGCTTCTTGACTGTCTCTCTGATCAATGCTCTCCTTGTTTGCCCTATAAGTTTAGATGGACGGCCATGTCTTGGTAGCTTCGTTATTGTGCCATACTCTTCATTACTGGGTGATGGCTTGAACAGTGTTCTGTGAGATGCCCACAGATTGGGAAATCTTTTTATAGCCTAATCCTGCATTAAACTTCTCCACAACTCAATCCTTGTTGCGCCTGGTGTGTTTCTTGGGACTTCATGATGCTGTTTGCTCCCCACTATTCCTCAAACAACCCTCTGAGGCAGTCACAGAACAGCTGTATTTGTACTGACGTGGATTCTATTTAGTCTAGGTCAACATTGTATGATTCTGGAATCATCAGGCATTTTCTGAAGGCAATCAGTTGCACTCAGAGAAAAGGGGGCCTAATATATGTGTACGCCATGCTTTTCAGTTTTGTTTTTTTTTATAAAAATAATGTATACATTTTCTCTTCACAATAGCATGCTACTTTGTGTTGGTCTTTCACATAAAATTCCAATTAAAAATATTTGTTTGTGGTTGTCAGGTGACAAAAAGTGAAAAGGGTCAAGGGGTGTGAATATTTTTTCAAGCCAGTGTATGTTGATCAAATACTGGCATCTAACTTGGTGAGATATTACCACTATGGTCATATAAATGAAGAAGAAAATAACATTTTAAGCCTATAAGAGAATTGCTCTCTATACTTTGCTAGATATAGTTAGTTACTAGATATGAATATGGTTGGGTCAGATTAGCACTTAATATTTGGTTGGGATGTCTTTGTAATGCAACAAAATCAACAAGCCACCAGGTGGGATTCGTCTAGTGGTTCTAATCCTTGTCTTGGTTATCTGCTTTAAGCAATTATATTTTTTAAAACAATTTCTCAGTAGTGACCCAGTCAAACTGGTACTTGTGAAATCACAAAGTTAAAATATTTAGGATTCCTCAACTCTTAAGAGTTATATCTTTCAGTGAAGACCTCACTGTATTGGTATATAAGCGGTTGTAAATAAGCAGTTATATTTAACTCTCAAACCAATTTGTTAGTGGTTAACACTTTTAAAAAAAACTAGAAAGCATAAAAAGTGATTTGAAAAATGTTTCTGAACCTTTCAATTAAAAAATATGATAAAACATCCATCATCTTCTCCCACTCATCCTTCACTCAGGGTCATGGGGGATGCTGGAGCCTATCCCAGCTGTCATTAGGTGAGAGGCAGAGTACACCATTGATTGGTCGATGATAAAACATTTCCTGTTTATTTTCCAGAAAAGTTTAACTTCTGAATACATGTCTACTATCAAAAACAGCCTCTTTAAAAAGTGAAGATAATTCATTGTTACACTCCTGTAAATTGAATATTTGAAGGGTACAAGCATTAAGCAATGATGACATCTTAGGTTTTTCTGAGGTCTCCTTGCACTCGGAGAAAATACACTTTCCTTCACACAAGTATCAATGTGCAATGTGAAGCTGAAACAAGATAAACACATTTTAGTGTCCAATGTGAATCTGAACCAACATCAGTCAGATTTGAATAACATCCGCTTTTACATCATTGTTGATTCAGCCACAGTCCAGTACAAGGTATGTAAGGAATCTAAATAACACAGTATGGATACGATGACACCTGGAACTAATTGTTCTGCTGGCATGTTACAATTTTTTCACTCAAAATACTTTCAACATATTGAACATAAACAATTTAATTACAGGCATCACATGGTTGATCATGGTCATAATCTGTTAGAGGATATCGTCAGTTCATGAAGGTGCTATAGAAAAAAGAAAAAAAAATTACTGATCCATGTGCCACGATCCAGCCACTGTCTTCACAGACGTCATACTCAGTCCATTCTCATTATGTCCATGTTTCATCTGGACCGTGGCAGCCTTATATCAGGACATGCAAAGCATTAAAGGCTTTTCTTCCTCTCGTTTGCTCAACAGATTTGAAATCATGAATGATGAGAAGAAACTAAACTCCACAACGTAGCTGAGCTCAAACAACTCCAAATTGATGCTGAGTATCCACTCAAATAGAGCAGACAAATGAATGTAGTAGTACTCCTTCTGGGTATATGCAATCGTATCTGAATGTCCTCTGGTTAAAGATCTATCAAACAGGTAGTGACTGTTCTGGAGAACACATGAATCCTTAACATAACTTTATAAGGCTGGACATTAAATCGTAATGTGTTTCAGTTTATAGTTCAGGGTCCCATTTCAGAAGCTGGAAAATCTACTTTGCTTTAGTACAGGTGAAACATTCTTTAAATTGTAACACTTCTTATCTGAGAACCCCCCCCCAAAAAGAGTTCTTGTAAAAGGATTCTTCCATCCTTCAATCATCTTCCGCATAGCCTGTACTCAGGGTCGCAGGATAAAAGAACTTTCGTCTGTGGCGAAAAAGCCCCAAAACAATAGGTGTACTGTTGATTGGGCATGGTATAACTGACAATTTTCAAAGTACTGCATATTGCTCTCTGCCTTGTGCAATGCTGTAACCAATCCCTCTTTGTAAATAGCAGCAGAGTATAACACACAGTGACTGACCTCATACATTGTAACCAAAAAGGGACACGGGTGTCACACTGGAATTGAATGGCCACTAGGTCCTGTTTGAAGCTGCACCAAAGGATCCTCTTTAATGGACTTGCTTCCTGTATCTACGAAAGTTTATGGCACACTGGATACACAATTAAGCCTTATGACAGATTATCAGCAGTTTCATGGTCTGGACGGTCAGCTGACTTTGAAACAATGTTCAATCATAATATGAAACCCCACATCTAATTGTCGGAGTATTAGGGAGAGCTTCACCGTCACCTTCTATAGGGTTCCTATAATTTGAAAAAAAAAAAAAACAGAAACTGGGCTTCCCTTTCAACCTGTCCTGTTTACAATCTTGCAATCTTTTGTTGTAAGGGCATTAAGGGCAATAAGCCACAGAATTTCCCAATTTTCTTTTGACAAAAGCACATGACCTACATTTAGAATAACCATCTTTTACATAAATACCACCAAGTATGTAAAAAAATCAAAAAGTAGTCAAACACAGAGGTCCCATTCCACAACAAGTTCTTGCAAGATAGTTCAATGTAGCACACATATGTTAGAATGTACCGTACAACAGACTACTCACATCAGGGCAGCTCACTGGTACACAGAGCTATACATGCAACCTCCTCAAGCCACCTAAAATGTTTACTTGAAACACTGCTTGGCTCCACCTGAAGTACAAGAAGGTAGCCAATATTAGCAAAACCAATGGCTGAAAATTCACCCGCACAAAGTTGTCTTAAAAAAATCAAGCTTTTGATTCATAATTACTCCTCTTGAGGTTATGCCGCATTGAAACAAAGAAAAAAAGAAAAACTGAGATGTCAGTGGGGTACAGGTCTGAAAAAAAACCCACATTAATTGCTCACTTCACGAGAAGTCAACAGGGCAGGAATACATGCCACCTTTGCCCAAAGCAAAAACACCTGGAATGGCTGTCAAACATAATAGTAATAAATAACACTACAAGCAATTGCTCGAGTGGCAGCAAAAAACTATGACTAATTCAAAGCATTCAGGCTAAAAAGAGTTAACTAAGTCAAAAAGTTTGCAAAATACTTTTCTTTACCTTCCCTGTAACATACCAAAAAAAATTAGTCTGATTACAAGTCTCGGCAAATTTTCAGACCATTCATTTGGGAGCACCAGAATCTAACAAACACCTTCGTTCACAAAAACATGGTTCGATTGTCATGAATTCTCTCCAATTAAGATCAACTGGGTTGATGAAAAGAATCAAGGGAATTGATAAACTATAGCCTTACCTTTATTCCACATTACTCTGAGTGTAGGAAATAATAAATTAGGCCTAATTAATACCCAAGCCCTTATTGCACTGGCAGGGTGGGGTTAGTGGGGATACACAGGAAACAACCAAGCCTCAAATATGATAATTTTTGTTGTTGTTATGATTCGTGCACCACAAACTGATAACGTGCTATTATCAGCTTATTGAAAGGATACAGCAGATGGTGGCGATGATTTGAACACCAGAAGAGACGACACGAAATGGGAAGAGAAATTTTTCATATCCGGTCAGGGCACACTTCACAGTCAGCCAGGTGAGCAAGGGGGTGTAAAAGCAAATGCACAAAAAACTGACAGCAGCTCCAAGGTGATGCATCAGGGTCAGGTATTTAGGCTGTTGAGTACAGTAAATGGAAAGACCAGTTAGTGAAATCATGAGATTTGTGTAAATTGGTACACGTGTCAACTCAGTGTTGAATTTCACATCTCTAGCTATGTTTAAAAAATACATGTCTGAAGACTAAACTAACACGATCTGATTTATACTTGAAGGATTTACACAGGGGACCTTTATTTCACATTGCAATTAATTATAAACAGAGAAAGGAAACTCAGAGGGCACAGAGGCACAGAGGGCACAGAGGGCTTTTGGCCTTTACAGAGGCCAAAAGCTTTACATTATATGCCAATTTAGATACAGAATTATAAGTCTCTAAATGAAATTACAAGACTTTTGGGAATATGTCCTTCTCTGATTAAAACCCCATAGGAATGGCGACAAACAAAAATAGGTCCATAAATTAATCATGTAAAAAAAAATGACCTAATTTTTATGGGTTTTTCCTATTCCGGTCCACCACCTTTCAACCAGATTTTACAGAGCCTGTGAAGCAAGACTGACATATCTTGGAATTCCCTCTGTGTTGGAACCAGTCGAGTGAAATGCCAGGTCAGCACAGGCTTCAATGCAAGTTTGTAAAGTGGATTTATGTTTCCTCAGTCTAGCTGGGAGTGGATCTAGACCAAAGCAGTGATGCCCACACCATATGACCAACTCTAACTATGGTGAGGTCCAGAGCCACAATCATTACTCAAAAAGAACAAAGCATGGCCCATCCTTGATGCAAAAAATGAAGATAGCTGTACAATACAAGTTAAAAGAAGCAAAGTGGGTTTATCCAAGACTCCATCAGAAATTCGGCAAAATTGCTCATTTAAACCAATGCCCAATCTTACGACATAATAATGACTGCATCAACCAGTAAATACTTTTACTCTGACAAAGCTATATTGCTCTCATTAGACTGTCTTTACCTCAGTCCAAAGGCATGATGTACGAGAAAGCACTCTTCACTTTTTTTGCAGTCAAAATGGAAACTCGCCAGAAAAAACCTGTTCCAGAACTTGTCAGTTCCACTGTTCAAGTTGCTGCATGACAAGATCCGCTGAAAAATCCCAACCTCCCTAAGCCACTTAACTGTTTCGTGAAACGGGTTCCAGAAGTTTTTGGAACACTCTTCCTGACAGATGAACAAATAAACAAATAAGTCTGTAAAAAGCTTGAAGTCCTTGGAGGAGATCGCACAAATGTGAAACAGGTTCCAAGCCTCAATACACTAAGGGAATGTTGTCAGAACAAAAGAGCAGTTGAGTAACTAATTATGAATAACAGATGAATGATTATCAAGATGTTTAACACACAAAGCAGATCTACAAGGATGAATACTTGGTTCACGGGAAAATTTGTTAAACTCTCTGCCTTTCTCGACCGTCCTGTCTGCACACACCTGAGGGCAGACAAAACAAGCCTGATCACATATTTCAATGATGATGTTACTTTATGCTTTCAACCTGAGTTGGCAATGACGTTTTTATTATAATTGTTCACATATTCATTCTTTTCTCAGCAATCTAGATCAAGCATGTCATAGCAACCAAAATGGGTTCACTGCTGTTACATCCTGATCCATTCATATGTTTTCATTGATCTTGAAAACTAACATGACGCCTAATTTGAAAAACAAACAAAAGAATCAATTTTCAATATAAAAGAAAGATCAATAGTGATCTGTACCTGGATGTAAAATTCTGGATAGAACTAGAGTTGATTCCCAAAGGTAACATTCCTGATGTTATGTCATTATCCTAAAGGTGGCCTCCTGGTCACAATCAGTGTATTTGGTCTTTTGAGTTCAAGGGGTTTACCTTTGCTCCAGTAACAAGAAACAATGGGAAATCAATTTACAATTTGATGACACAAATACAATGTAAAAAATATGAATTAACTGAAAAATAAATAACAGAACTTCAATAAAATAAAATAGTAAAATGAGATGATTTTATGTCTCATTTTTTGATGATGAATTACTTTCTTATTTGATAATGTGTTCTTTCAAATACTGTAGACGACTGAATTAAATTCCATTTTATGACATGGTGACATTCTCACAAAATATTCTCATCTGTTTATCATTCATGTAATCGTCTGTGTATCTCACAGGAAGTCATCGTGCCATCTTGTGTTTTTTTATAATCATTTACCTAATTTGAAACATATTTGACTATGAAGAAAACCTCCTCGAGTTACCCACCTTT
Organism: Fistularia commersonii; assembly: GCF_037954325.1. Taxonomy (NCBI): domain Eukaryota; kingdom Metazoa; phylum Chordata; class Actinopteri; order Syngnathiformes; family Fistulariidae; genus Fistularia; species Fistularia commersonii. Next base: position 15,809,042 of record NC_141285.1, read on the forward strand.
TCTTTGCAGTTAATTTTTTTTTACTTTATGATAAGAAAAAACATGTCAGATTTATTTCTGTTTTTCAAGGACATATTGTCCCACAAAAAACGATTTAGTGCTTAACGTTTAGGCAGACATAATGATGTAGGTTTTTCTCCTTTCCTTTAACATTATTAATTGAGTGGAGGATACTTACATTGAAATTTGCAGCTGCAAATGCCCCAAAGGCAGACACCACACCAAAGACCATTGCAATCTTGCTCAGCATGGAATGATTTGTATTTTTCTCCAGTATGTGTGCATGATGAAATACACAGAACAGCAGAACTAAAATGGAGATTACAGCTGTTATGAAACCATATGACTATGTCATGAAACGTACTGCGTGTTGATCTGAAGATACTGAACTCACACAAAAAGGATCCTGCATTGATGGTAGCTGTAAAAAGCGAATTCTCTGGTGCATTTGCTCCACTTGTGCTGTAATTACAAAGTTAGTCATTCAATGCAGATGAATAGCTATCCCAAATTAAGGATGTAAATTTTACTATTACCTTATGGTGGGTGCAGAGCAACAGTTAGTTGTAATATTCTCCCTGCAGAAGTTGTTCCCCTCCCTGAGAACAAGTTAACAGGATTAGAGATGCAACTGCGACTAAAAAAATGACATCTATGATGTTTAGGTTCTACTTACCAATCACTGAGGGAGCATACGTGATTGTAGCGAAGGGCCAAACCGTATCTAGTTTTGAAAGTAAAAAAAAAATACACTTTCTGAGCTGTTTAAGTACCATTATGTCTTTGTGTATGTTTTGTGACAACAAAGCATCAATAATGACCATGAACATCCTGAACATTTCAATGGGGGCAGAGTGGTTAATTTACTGAACTATTATTTGGATAAATTAAATTGACCCTGTCTTCTTTTTTTCCTTTCGGCTTTTCCCTTCAGGGATCACCACAGCGAATCAATATTCTCCAGCTAACCCTATTCTCTGTATCCTCCTCTCTCACAGCAAACTACCTTTATCTCCTCTCTCACTAAATCCATAAATCTTCTCCTTGGTCTTCCTCTAGACCTCCTGCCTGGAAGCTCCAACTCCAGTATCAGTCTACCATTATATTCACTATCCGTCCTCTGTACATGACCGAACCATCTCACTTCTCTGACCTTTACTCAAAAACATCTAACATGTCCTGTTCCTCTGATATACTCATTCCTGATCCTATCCAAACCTCATCACTCCCAAAGAGAACCTTAGCATCTTCATCCCTGCAACCTCTAGCTCTGCCTCCTGTCTTTTCATCACTGTTACTGTTTCTAGGCAATACAGCATCGCTGGTCTCACCACTGTCTTGTACATCTTTCTTTTCATTCTGGCTTTCATTCTGTACATCCACCTTGGGCTTAAAAATGGGCACAATCACACTTTTTCTTCTTCCCTCGGGCATCTTCCGTCTCTCTAAGATCCTGCTGAATAATCTAGCAAGAAACTCTACCGCTGCCTCTCCTAGACACTTCCATCCCTCCACAGGTATATCGTCAGAACCATCTGTCTTTCCACTCTTCATCCTCTTCAGTGCCTTCCTCAATTCTATTTTGCTAATCTCTGCTACTTTGTGGTCTACAATAATCCCTTCTTCAACCCCCCCCCCTTTCATTTTCCTCATTCATCAGCTCTTAAAGTACTCTTTCCATCTTACCATCACTCTTCTAGCATCTGTCAATAGATTTCCCTCTCTATCCTTAATCACCGGGACCTGCTGTCCATCCTTTCCATCTCTATCTCTCTGTTTCACAAACCTAGATTGCTCATTCTCTCCCTCCTAATTGTCCAACTGAGCATACAAGTCATCAAACGCCATTTGTTTTGCCTTTGCTGCCTCTATCTTTACCTTACACTGTATCTCCCTGTACTCCTGTCTGCTCTCTTCAGTCCTCTTAGTGTCCCACTTCTTCTTTGCTAACCGCGTTCTCTGCAGATACTCCTGCACTTCCTCATTCCACCACCAAGTCTCCTTATCTTCTTTCCTTCCAGATGATACACCAAGTATTCTCCTACCTGTCTCTCTGATAACATCAGCTGTTGTTGTCCAGTCATATGGAAGCTCTCCCTGACCACCCAGAGCCTTCCTCACTCCTCCCTGAAAACCATACAACACTCCTCCCTTTTCAGCTTCCACCACTTTCTCCTCTGCTCTGCCTTTGTCCTTTTGATCTTCCTAGTCACCAGAGTCATCCTACAAGCCACCAGTTTGTGCTGTCTGGCGACACCCTCTCACCTTCAACTACTTTGCAGTCACTGATCTCTTTCAGGTTACCTCATCTATATAAGATGTAGCCTACCTGCGTGCTCCTATCTCCACACTTAAAAGTTACCCTATGTTCTTTTCTTTTCTGGAAAAATGTGTTTGCTACAGCCATTTCAATCTTTTTTGCAAAGTCTACCATGATCAGTCCCTCTGTTTTCCTATGCTGTATACCAAATCTGCCCATCACTTCTTCAGCCTCGATACTGTCTGCATGAACATGCCCATTGAAGTCTGCACAAATTACCTCTCTCTCATCTCTGGGAATATTCTGTATCTCTTCATCTAACCCATTCCAGAACTTCTCGTTCTCCTGTAACTCACATCCCAACTGCAGGGCATAGCCACTAACAACATTGAGCATCACACCTTCAATTTCCAGTTTCAGACACATAAGTCTATCTGACATTCTTTTCATCTCCAGAACATTCCCAACAAACTCCTCCCTCTAGATAACCCCTAATCCATTTCTCTTGCTGTCAGTACCATGATAGTACAATGTCCTGTCCTACTGATGGACTCATTCCTAATCCTATTCATCCTCTTCACTCCCAAAGAGAACCTCAACATATTCATCTCTGCGACCTCTAGCTCTGCCTCCTGTCTTCTGGTCAATGTCACTGTTTCTAAACCATACAGCATTACTGGTCTCACCACTGTCTTGTACACCTTTCTTTTAATTCTGACTGATAGTCTTCTATTGCATTGTACCTCTGACACTTTTCTCCCCCCATTCCTTCCTGTTTGAATCTTTTGAACCAGATTAGTTTTACAGTGTAAACACTTGAAATTACAGAAAAGTGCTCAATTTCAACTAATAAACACAACACATCGACATCAGTGATTCAGATACCGGACAGAGAACAGTGATTACAAAGCCAGAAAACAAGCATTGGAAATACATCAGATGTGGGATCCAGGCATGGTTTCGCCAACCTGACGTTGATCTCATGGCTTCACATTTAAATCCTACATAAAGTCTGCATTAAGAACAGCCATGTTTCAAGGAAGTCACAGTTCTTAAATTTTGGCTTTTCATACCATAACAAGTCATATTGTAATTTTAACAAATGTAATGCGTATAAAGGGATTAACCCATAAGATTTCTTCAATCAAACTGTGTAAAAGTTGGGTTCAGCCACATATGTAACAGGTCTGAATCCAAATTAGATCTGTAATGAAAAATTGAGCCAATCTCATTTATTTATATATTCACTTTAATCTGGACATAGGGTGATTATTAGATTATTTAAGTCATCAAGAGTTAATCCAAGTAAATTTTATGCAACTGTTATTAAAGTCTAAGTTTTGTTAAATTGTTCATAAAGAACTGAATCCCAACGAAACAAACTGTTAGATCTTGGTTTGGAGTCGCAGTCATGTGACTCAAATCAACAGGTATGGATTCATGTTTGAGTGAAAAAAAAAACATGATAATCAGCAGGCCCATTACAAGAATAACAGAAATAGATGATAAAAATGTTTATGTCTGCCAAAGCGCTGCAATGAAAAGAATACTAAAACACAGAATTCCCTAGCTCATTGTAATATTACCAAATGTAATACCTTCGGTAATAAGTAAGACGCAGTAAGTAAGAACAAATATAACTTTGTGGTAAAACTTACATGGTCCATGTACCGATGAAGGACACCAAGGAGAGGGAGATGGGAAATACAATCCAGAGATGCATTTCTTATGATGTAGGAAAGAACAGGACAAGAATCTAAGAAGTGTTCATGAGACCCGGTATCTTCCGTTTTTTATCTAGTTCCCTGACTGCCACTCCTTCTAAGCACCACCTCATTCTGTCAGAACAAATGTTGGGAAACATGTTGGGTTGGTCCAAGTGTTTGTTTAATTCCTAATGGCTGCCTTCTCTAAGCTACCTGAGAGTTTGTGAAATTTCATAGGGGAACTCTTGCTCTGAAAAATGCTGAAATTGAGAATTTATTTGTATCCAAGAGTAGACCAGTTAGACAAGATTTAAAATATAATTTGAGGAGCATTCAATCTCTGCACCCCCGACCCCTGTCATCCAGGTACACATATGCAATAATCAGATGGCCGAGGTTCTCGAAGATAATATTTGGACACTTGAAATATAAAGCTTTCACGCGTATCCATGATTATTATTAGCGCAATAGGAAGCTGAATTGATGGCAATACAAGTCGCTTAAACTGCCTCGGTGAAAACCTGATGTGGCGACCTCATCGCTAGAGGGCGTTGTATTCAAAACAAACAAAATGGCCGCGCACATGAGATGGGGTTTTCATCAATTATTACGGGCAAGAAATTCGGCACAACTAAGGTTTGAATTTTTACGACCCACTGTTTTTTAACCAATGTGATCGTAGTAATGCGGCTAAGATTGCCATTAGAAATTACATCGACACGCCGTCGGGAAACGCATAGCAAGCCACTACATATAAATAGCGAGTTAGCATACAACGCACTCAACACTCGAACCACCCCTTACTTAAATATTTTCCCGACTTCGTGTACCTAGCAGCCACTTTCATTATCTTAAAATAGTTCCCTTTTAATATCATATTAGGGCTATGTGTTTCTTGGCCACAGCTAACCCCTATTTAGCTAGCTGTAACGTTGAACTCAATTGAAAGTGCAGGTATTACACAGCTTCATATATTTTATTGGCTTCTGTGCACCCGGTACTAGTAAGTCGCCTAATTCAACCCTACGTTATACCGTATGTTATTCTGTTCTTAGACACGACCAGGTCTAAGTTATCTATTTCAATGAAAGACTAACGTTCTTTATACTTAAAGGCTGCCAGACCAAACGGGGTTCTACCACACACAGTGCTGGAGGACAGTCCAGGCTCAAACTGGGACAAGAACCAAACACTTTCCAAGTGAGGACCAAACACTTTCCAAGTGAAATTGCAATCACTCACCCCCTGCCATCTTTTCCCGAACCCTAACTGAGATGTGTTATATCATTCTAGTAAGACTGCTTTCCATCCAAACTCAAGACACACCAAATCCCAAAAGCTTGAAGTTTCTACCTGGTAAACCTGTTCTAGGAAGCGGGACGCTGGATTTTCCCTCTCAGAGCTCAACTGAGTGCTCATCTTTAGCCAGGTTGTTCCTTATAATTGTCAGTCTTTATTAAGTTAATCACAGCTATCTTTGCTTAACTAGAGTGGGTAGCAGAATGTATGCCACTGTTTCTTTAAATCAAACTAACTTTACACATGTACTGTTGGATCCCTGAAAAAAAGAATGAATGTGCCTTTTGACAAGTGACTAGCTCTTGCGGATTCCATCATTGTATTATCAATATCATGTTATGATTAAAACAACACTGTCAATAATTGAAAAAAAAATGAAACAACACAATCTCTTTAGTTTAGGGTGTATAGTAACATGATAATGTGTTTCCCTAGGGCTCTCTTTGAGATTGAAGGGGTAAAAAGTGTGTTCTTCGGTCCAGACTTCATCACAGTCACTAAAGTAAGCATTTTTGATTGGTACTGTTTGTCAAGAAATGACTGGTATGCCTAGGTGAGACAAGGAAAATTAGTGTTAAAGTACTAAGAAGCTTTTGTTTTGACTGATAAATATGATATTTGGTTTGGGCTGATAGGTTTCAAGATTCAAAGCATTTATTGTCACATGTACAGGACACACGTACAAACGAGTTTCCCTGTACAGTGAAATTCCTACTTTACTGTCCACAGTGCATTAGGATATGTGCTGGTAGAAGAGTGTAAACATTATTATAAATATGATTACAGATATTTTAGATATAGATTATAGGTATATTCAGGCGAATGTTGCCTCTAATTTTGTGAAACATCCATGGTGAGGTAATGTAATGTAATGTTTTGTCAGACAGATGAGGATGTGGAATGGACTGACATTAAACGTCATGCTCTGGACACCATTGCTAAGTTCTTTGAGAGTGATCAACCCATAACAACAGGGGCAGTGCACCATGAAAGTAGTGAGTCTGTGCATTTATTTTTCAGTGTTTAATTATGCAACGTTTGTTCATGGTTTAATCAATAATAAATCATTTACATAGGTCTTTCTGAAGATGATGATGATATCGTGGCCATGATTAAAGAGCTTCTTGACACCAGAATCAGGTACAAACAGTTTTAAGTTTTATAGGATTTTGCTTGTTTTCTCTGGAAGGTATAATCCTAGATAATATCTTATTTCTCATACTTAGTGCTCATGAACATGTTTATGCGTATGGCAATTTATTAAAATAGTACCAATAGACAAGACAATCTTTATCAGTTCCTATAGTGTAATTTTTTTTGTTTAATTCACCACTTGTTTGTATTCACAAGACCCACAGTGCAGGAAGATGGAGGTGATGTCATCTTTAAAGGCTTTGAAGATGGCACAGTTAAACTAAAGCTGGTGGGATCCTGCACAGGATGTCCCAGCTCAACAGTGACATTGAAGAATGGCATTCAGAATATGATGCAGTTTTACATTCCAGAAGTAGATGCAGTTGAGCAGGTGAAAAGCAATCTATGCCTGTTTTCTCGCAAGATGTGTGTTTATTGTTTGAGGAGCATTTTTCAAAGCTAAGCATGATCAGAAGCCCTTACATAAAGATTGAAAACATCACACACAGATATTTATTTATGTACTGACGTTTGTTTATATGACAGCAGAAGGGTAAAACATACATGTTCTAAATTACTGGTCCTCATTTTCTTTTTTTTTCTTTTTTACCTAGGTGGAGGATGAAGTGGATGAAATCAATGCAAAGGTTTTCTCAGACCTGGAACGCAAATTACAAGACTGAAAATTAATTGAAAAACACACAGAAATTGTCAGAAGAGAAGTATTTCAATTTCTGAAAATGCAACTGTTCTCTAATAATCAGTCTATAATCGCATCATTGACATAAGAAATTAGTGATCTGCTACTATCTGTGCATACTCTCTTGGCGTGAAGTTATTATGGATCTTTTCATAGCAAATATTTTGATGTCAGCACTTTTCACTGTGCAAGAAGTAATGAAATCTCTTCTGCAACTTTCTGACTGTATAATGTTATATTTCTTGGCAGTGGAAGCAAGCTGTTGTAGCAATAGGTTTATGCGCCCCAAATCAAAACATGTTATATTGTCTGCTTTTACCACAGATTTTACCATAAACTAAAGATGATCATAATTTTGAGAGATTGATACTGATGATGCGACGCCGTGCTTCTTTACTACACAATTTACAAGTGGTTCGTTTTCTCACCTTTCTAACATATGGGTCTCAAAATGCACTGTGTCTCCTCCTGCTGGTTCTTACAAAGAAAGCAGCTTTAAGACACACATGAACATAGCCCACACAGTCTTGTGATCAGTCACAGCACCCCCCCTCAAACAAAAAACAAAAAACAAAAAAAAAAACACTTTAATACCTCACCAATGATGACAAACTTTACAAATATCACAGTTACACATCACAGAGGACAATCCCATTAAGTCATTCAACAGTTATGTCCTGTTTTTCAGGCTTATGGTTGACCAGTGGACATAGTCAAACACTTGAGAACTGACTCACTGGATATTTTGTGTTCAACAAATGATTTGCTTTCATTACAAGTAAAAATATTTGCTGTGGAAATTCTTCATTTGTACATACTGTATTTACCATTTTACTGAGATTGTATTTGTGTATACAGAAAATATGGCAATTTTTAACAAGACATAATGTCCCTGCTGTAAATGTTTTTTTATTTATTTGAAATATTCTCTATTTGGACTTTTCTGACATTGTCACAAAGAAGCGACATGATATGTTGTTGATTAACTATGCTACACAAATGAAAGAATGGTTTAACACAATAACATGAAATTAAATATACATTCACTCTTTCCTCAAAGATCTGTATGCTATTGAAAGGCATTGTTCTCCACTTTTCTGAATCATTAAAGTTCCAATTCAAATCTCCTTGCAAACGTCTTATTTTTCCACATCAGGTATGTAGTGCAAAGATTAAATGTGTAATATATATATATATATATATATATATATCATTTTTTACTATCATCGTTGATGTTAAGCGAAACCGCATGAAGAGGCCCGCCTTCAGTCAGTGTCAGTTTGTGATTCTGCGCATGCTCAGTTCTTGTCGACAACGGCCGTTGCAGGGGACATCGGTAAGCATTGATGACTCAACTATTTCTCCTCAAATCTAGCTACCTTTGATGGGTTGGACCAAGATATAGCTAAATGTAAAATACAATTAATGATGTTTGTTGATTTTCCGCCGTAAATTAATATCTATTCCAAGTATTAAATCCGGGGCTGCCGAGCAAAGTGTCTCGTCGACCATAAACTAAGGCCTCGTTCACGACAACAAATTCAGCACGAGGCTAACCTGGTGACAAAGCTAATACACCAATACAAGCATTGTAAGGTGAACCTGATATTTCGTAACTCTTTGACGATTTAAATGGTAGAGCTGCAATAATCGCTTGAAGAGCAGTCCTCCGTGTCACGGTATTGTTTTCAACAAAGAATACGTTAGCAAACGGATTCAAAGTGTTTGCACAGTCCTACTGTTCGTTATCGTGTTGGCAGCTAAACTAGCTAGCTAGTGCTAATCGAGTTCAGCGTGTCGAGGTTGCAGTGTCAGCTGCTTGAGGTTTTCATAAATCCGACGTAAGCCACAAATAGGAAATGTGCAGTGTGCGTAATCAACGTTAGATTAATTTAAGGGTGTTCAAACCAATAAATCGTGTTATCACGTTTTCCCCCGTTTCAACCGTATGTATAAAATGAATGACGTACGTTATTGATGCAGCTACTAAAGCAAGGACAAATCTCAAGTCACTCCGAGTGCGTGTGTGAAGCGTCTGCTGAAAATGGCCTCAAATTGACGACGCTTTCCTTCCAAAGTAAACACTTATTTAGGTATGGTGTGTTGCTCTACGTTTACCGTTTTGCCATTTTCTTGCAGCAAAATGCTCACCTCGCTGAGTGCATATTAGTATACTGTGAAAAGTTACGGAATGGGTTGCTGATAGCGGGTCTAAGCTGGTAAACAGTGATTTATCTCATCTTTGCTTCATCATTGTACACAGAACTTTTTTTGTTTTGGAATTGTTGCATAAAACGGTTGGTTTTGCTCTTAACATCCGCTGGTCAGGTAAGTAACATTACAGTCTTAGGTAATTCACATTGATCAGAACCGAAAGAGTTTAATAATCACAACGTTTATATTTGCAGCACAAAGTGTTTTATTCATTAAAATGCTAATAATAGTTATAATAATGCATCTGTGAAAATTGGTATATAAATGTACACATTACAATAGGTATGAGAGGACTCAGTGAAATACAAAACCAAATGTAAAGCAAAGCAGACACTTCTCATAGATGTCTGTTTCACAAGGTGTAATATTGCACCAGTCAGTACTTAAAGTCTAAAATTGCATCCTCAACAAAGGAATGATGCAGTATCTAGAGTAATTTATTAAGGAAGAAATCCCATCTCCCCTCTATCCTTTTTTACACAGAGGTTGTTGAAGTTCTGTGACTACCTCTACCGTCAGCTCAGAATATTCTTTCCCACGATCCATCTCCAAGGACTATTAATACAGATGCATCCTCTCAGGCATTTCAGAACCGTCTGCTGAGATTTTCTAGTAATTTGTGCCTTCTCATTTTTGACTTGTGATCTCTAAACCATTACAATGTGTGACAAATCAAGGATAAGAATTTGAAACTGATTTTTTATTGAGGGACATAAGGGACATTCTTTGTAGCTTGTGTAAATCACTATATTGATACTCCATATCTGCTATGTTAGCTCGTCAGAAGAAATCTCTTTAATGGCAAAATGTCAACAGATTTCTGGACAGCACTTTAGTATTGCAGTTAATTTTTTTTCTTTTTTCCAAGTTAAAAGTAAAATATACAATTATATAGTGTCACCAAACAAGTTGCAAGGTTATTGAAAATGCTGAGCACAAAGCCCAATTTGTTAATTTATTTTCCAACAATCTGTGTATTGTTTTTTTTCCTACCAGTATATGCTGGGTTTTCAGGTACTTGATTTGGTACCCAAACCACTTTACCTAAACGTGTCTGATTACATTCCACTTTGATTATCAAGCCACCTTTGCATAAAATGTCCATGTTCTTCTCCTGATTGCAAGCGGCACCCGACACTGAGTCAATGCATATAAGATGTCTGTCTGTTCTTTAGAACCCTTTCCTTTAAATGGTTTATTTAACTAGGCTTAATTTCAATCAAGCATTTAAAAAACTCACAAGATGTAATGTAGAAAAAAATAGAACTATAAGATAAATTAAACTGCCAACAGTACCAATTATTTGAAAGGAATAGCTGCAATAAATCCTTGTGACATTTTATTGTGGCAGCTGGACTTAGTTTCTCTCCTTGAAGCGATTCACCTCTCATCCAAGAGGCATTTTCAGTTCCTCTTTTTATGTTTTACTATTAGAGGCAACCATCAATTCAGCGAGAAGAGACGGCCATAACCTGAGCAAGTCATGGCCCAGTTCGGGGGACAGAAGAATCCACCGTGGGCTACTCAGTTTGCTGCTACAGCAGTGTCCCAGCCAGGCCACTCGGGACAGTCTCTTGATCTCAACAGCCTGCACTGTGAGTATCAGCAAACAAACTTCCATTATACCACCTCACACCTCACCAGTCCCTTCTTCAATTTATGTTCCTTTTCATTTCTTGAATTGTTTTTATGTTCTTCCTTCCCATAGCTCTCGGTGTACAGCAGCCATCGCTTCTGGGAGCATCTCCCTCAGTTTACTCTCAGCAGTCAGCCTTGGCTGCAGCATCTCTCAGCAACCAGTCTGCTGCAAACTACCAGCTGTCTCAGCAAACTGCTGCCTTGCAACAGCAAGCTGCAGCAGTTGCTGCCGCAGCCTTACAGCAGGTGGGTCAAAGCAGTGTAATTCCAAGCAGTCAGCAATGGGTATTTCTTGTCAAATACACATGTAGCAGTATTAATAACTGATTAACCATCCTTTATGCATGCATATTTTATCAGTCTCAGATCAATACAGCCCTTCAGCAGTATCAGCAACAACAGCAGCAACAGCAGCAACCACCCCAGCAACCCCCGCAGCAGCAACTTTACAACGTACCTCATCAGGTTGAACACCATGTGTTTTTATGTCACACTCTACTCAATATACTAAGATATATTTCTGTGTATTAGTTTAAGGACCATAGCTGATACACATTATAGCTACAATTCACATTGCAGTAATAAAGAGGTTTGCTGACTGTGACAAGGTAGTCAATTCCAAATATCAAACAAAATCTCATATGCTTTATAGCCTTTAGCTGCAATGCCTCTGTATATTGGTTGATGGCATGAAAGTTTTCTGGTGCAACAAATGTGAATGTATTAATATGTAATTTTTCCAGTTATTTTAGTCATTTGCTAAGTAGTTTTAATTCTCTGTCAGTAGTACTTACAAAGAATATTTATCAGGACTTAAGTTTGAAACTTATTTGACACTACTCTTCCCTTTACAGCTTCCACAGCCGCAGCAAGCTCTCATTTCTCAGGTATAATACAAAAAAAGTCATGTGATGCATGTTAAAAGTCCCTCTTTTCTTCCATTGATATTTATACACACTCAAAATGGGATAAGAATGGGAAAGGACATTTAGTTTTCAGTATTTAATTATTTGATAATTTATCATTAGTTATTTAATATATTTAGTTTAAACACATGGACAAATTCAGTTTTTTACAACTCACCAATGTTTCTTAAGAATTGTTATTTGACATCAATAGTGTGTTGTTGGAATGGTTGTAATTCGTATGTTACAAGCTACCTTGATCAGAATTTTTGAAAATCTGTATTTCTCTTCTCATCACTCAGCCCCCAGTGGCCTTGCCCACAAGTTTGAGTCTGTCCAACCCACAGCAGACAGCCCAGATCACAGTGTCCTACCCAACACCACGTTCAAGTCACCAACAGCAGTCCCAGCCACAGAAGCAGAGAGTCTTTACTGGTGTTGTGAACAAGCTACATGACACATTCGGCTTTGTTGATGAAGATGTCTTTTTTCAGCTAAGGTGAAAGAGTGTAATATTTGAAAATTAAAACTTTTGTATTCCCATTTGCTATGAAGGGAAAGGATTAGAATTTTCTTTTTAATTAAACCAGTTGTTTAATGCTAACAATAATTCATTTGCAAAAGAGTCCTTTTTTCTGAACCTTCTTCTCAGTCCTCTTTTCTGAATCTTTTTAGTGCTGTTAAAGGAAAGACTCCTCAGGTTGGTGACAGGGTTCTAGTTGAGGCTGTGTACAACCCGAACATGCCCTTCAAGTGGAATGCCCAGCGCATTCAGACCTTACCTCAGCTAGCTAACCAGTCGGTGAGACCCTTTGTGAGTTTGCACTGTATCTATAAAGAGAGAACTGTTAATATGCTATTTGTTGATGATTATTTTTTTTTTTTTTTTAAACACCAATGTTCTTTGGCTGTAAATATGTACAGTCAGGAAGTTTGGATTTTATGTCATTAATTATGATTTATCTAGACAACTTGTTTTTCTTCCTATTATAGTTTTTCCACTCATAAGCATTTTGTACAGACACTGGGAGTTGCACAATGTTTGGTACCATCAAGAAAATTGTTTCTCAATATAGTTGTTAATATAAATGATGGAAGTATTTCAAACTTTCATATCCTCGTATTTTGTCTGAATGCTCCATCTTATTTCAGTGTGGGACTTAGTGCTAGAAACACTTGTCCTACTGTGACAGAAGCTTTACGGTGAAAATGATGCCATGCCATTCTTTATTTTGAACAGTCAAAAGATGAAATCTATAGGTTTTGTACTTCAGGCTTTTATACTTTCCATATCTGCAAAAAGTCCAAGTCCTGAGCAAACATGTATACACATTAATTTTTCAGATTTGATCTCATTTCTATATTCTGTTTTTGACAGTTGTGTTCTCAATCCCTCCTAGCATCAGCAGCAGCCTCAGCCTTTACCTCAAGCTTCCCCACAGCTTGGCAGCCTTTACAATGAGCCAGGAATGCAGCTGCGCTATTCAGACATGCACCCTGCAGCGGACAACAGGCAAAATGTAACTTCTTAGCCTTGAATCTCATTTTTTGTGTCCCTAGACCCAGTTTTGTTCTGTATCTTTGTCTGCCAGCTTTGATACCAAACCGACTCCTGGCAAATTCTGAATCTGACTATAACACATTTCAACATCTTTTTCTGCTTGTTTGATTTTTACTCTTTATTATTGATTCATTATTTCTGATGCTTCCCCTGTTCAGTACACTTTCCTTATTTTGAGAATCATTAGTTTTGCTAATGTAATAATTTATTAATTTTCTTCATGTGGTATTTGCATTTTGTCAGTAAAAAATATGTCATGGATGGGAATCATCAAAGCTATTCTCAAGAATTGTTGTTTTAATAGTGCCTCTTATTTTTTCACCCAAAATATTTAAACATTTTTGTTTGTTTTCTTTGTTTGGTTGTTTGCATCAAACTGGTCATCCAAGTTGAGTTTTGCAGGTTAAACTTTAATGTAGTGAAACTGTTATTGCATGGCCTCTTGCATCTCACACAATTCATGCCATTTCTAAAGTTTTCTCTCAAGCAGCCACTGACTGACCTTAAATCACAGTTTAACTTATTTAATGGTGATGCTCTTGGATTTCACATTTTTTTTCAAATCTGTCTTTGAACAAATGGGTCCCCCCCTTCTTTTTTCTCTTTTTTTCCAGAGCCAGCCTCAGGCTCCCAACATGATGAAGCCAGGCCCCGCCATTCTCCAGTCACTACCTCCTCCTACTACATTCAGTGTTCCAGCCCAAGCTCCCCCTCCTTCCTTACTCCAAGCTCAACTCTCTGCCGCCTCTCTAGCCCCACTCCTCCAAAACCCTCCCCAACCCTTGCTTCCACAGCCTCCACCCAAAGGTAAAAGGTTTTTACATGGCTTGGCATAGTGTGCCAATAGGGATGTTTAAAGATGTCAGACAAGTCGTGCCATTCAAAACATTCTTCTTGAATGTTCTCCCTCACAGCAGTAAATCTCCTAAGAATAAAATTTTTCTCAAGTGGTTAAACATTGTATTATATTTTTGAATTTTAGATGTATTTACAGGTGGTCTGCTTCAGCCGCCCGTAAGAATGATGCCACAACCACAGCCTGTAAGACGGATTGAGCCTCCACCTCGTTTCCCAAGTCGCAATGATCGAGGTCCTGAGCTAATACTCAGGAGTAAAGAAGAACGCAGGTCAGATGACAAAAAAATTGTAAAATAATAGACCATTCATTATGGTATAGAGAGCTCTTTTATTCTCACCTTTTGTTCTTTCATATTGTGTGTGTGTGAGTATGTCCATGCATACATACATACATACTTATATAAAAGATAATGCATACCAAATTAAAATATTTCACATTTATATTCTTTAGCCGAGACAGAGATCGTGAACGCAGACGGTCAAGAGAACGATCACCTACACGCAAACGTTCAAGAGACCGTTCACCAAGACGAGATCGCTCACCTCGACGTCCTCGCAGGGTGGTTCCTCGCTATACTGTCCAATTTTCAAAATTCAGTTTGGATGGGTGAGTTCAAAACTTTCAAGCTTTTAGTTCCAAATCTAGTTTTGTGACATGTAAGGCACTCACAAACCGAGAGTATATTGCTGAGGGATTAACCATACATCCTCTGTTCCTTAGTTCAAGCTGTGATATGATGGAGTTGAGGAGGCGGTACCAGAGTTTGTACATTCCCAGTGACTTCTTTGATGCAGTCTTTACCTGGGTGGAGGCCTTTCCTCTTACACGACCCTTTCAGTTCAGTAATGCCTGTAACTTCCACATCTTACACAAAGAGGTGGACCCTCTTGTCAAAAATACAGCTGTGCTGGAGCCGGCTGATGCAAACCACACCTACAGCGCCAAGGTAGGACAATAACTCACAAAACACAATTGTATCATTCAGAGACATGTCGGTCATGTTTTGCTATTCACAAGGCATTATTTTCCAAACTGATTAAATAAGCATGACCAATACTACACAATATGTAATATAGAACAATTGAAATAGGCACGTGAACAAGGATCCTCTGAAATTGCTGGTGATAATTGAGGTTACAAATATAATGTCCTTATTCCTAGATGGTAATTCTGCATCTCCTCGATGGGTACATACATATCTGATGGTCTTTTGTTCCAGGTCATGCTGCTTGCTAATCCTAGCATAGAGGAGCTATATCACAAGTCCTGTGCTCTTGCAGAGGATCCTCAGGAAGTCAGGGACTCGTTCCAACATCCTGCAAGGCTCATTAAGGTGTGTTAAACACTCATGTCATTCACATGAGCTGACAATGATGCAAAGATCCTATTCCATTGCTGAGAAATCACAATGTGGAAAAATCCAAACTGATGTCAGCTAACCTGTTTAAATGATGGTGGGGATCCATGGAGATGCGATTATTCCACAAACATGCCACAGATATTTGTCCTTTTTCTCATCCTTCATTTTATTCTTTTCACCACCCAGCCTTATCCATATCTTAATTTCCTATTTTTCCCCTAACCTATTCTATGTGATTCTCCCTTGTACCTGTCTGTATTTCTCCCTCAGTTTTTGGTGGGAATGAGAGGTAAAGATGAGGCCATGGCTATTGGAGGTCATTGGTCTCCCTCTTTGGATGGAACCGACCCAGATAAAGATCCCTCAGTCCTTATAAAGACAGCTATACGCTGTTGCAAGGCACTCACAGGCATAGACCTTAGTCTGTGCACTCAGTGGTAAGTGTTTTATTCCAATTATTAACTTTTTCTCTGTTGAAATTGGTGTTTTCTGTCACTGCAATCCCGAACTGAGTATCTTGCTGTTACAAAACCTTACTGTCTTTACACAGTTCTATTGTAGAAATATTGGATGATAGCTTTGGTTATTTATTTTACTTATTGTGTTGTCTCTTTGCTACCAACGATTTACTATCATTTGATGTGTCGAGCAATGACATTTTTGGCCTTTTGTGTGTTGTTGTCTTGGCTCTCGTTCTGTCACACTCTTAATATAAATATATAAACCTACTTTATTATTTTATTTTGATGGGAAAAAAAATGCTTGGACTGTGGCTGGAAGCAGTAGCCTGGACCAGAAGACACTGCCATTACTTTTGCTTTTTAAAATTTATTTATTTTGGTTTGTTTTTAATTTGATTTAATTTTCTCTGTTAAATATTACATACTAAACTCGTTTTCACTGTTATTTCTGTCTCTCTTCGCACAACTCTAATGTAGTGCTTGAAGTGTATCCTAGGTTAAATGCAGATCTTCCATCTGTAATTGGCCGAAGTTATATTAGTGTATCAATATAGGGTGTGATTTTTTTTTTTTTTTTATTGTGAATGTCTGTCAACCTTCTCAAAAATGGCTGGCGTAACCTGTGACAACAGTTGGAGAGCTGCAGACCGGGTCCCTTTGTCTATGCTGTCGATTGTGTGGGAGACAGGTCACTGCAATGATGCTTAAAGTCATTCAGTGACCTCATGGGAGGGGGTAGCTGTAGAAGGCTTGCCTTAGCAAGGCTTGCCTTTAATACTGTGCCCTGGCCAGAATGTTTCTTTCCAATGCACCTTCTTCCTTTGCGACAGGTATCGTTTTGCAGAGATTCGCTATCATCGGCCAGAGGAGACACACAAGGGGCGGACAGTCCCTGCTCATGTGGAGACAGTGGTTTTGTTTCTTCCGGATGTTTGGCATTGTCTTCCTACCCGCTCAGAGTGGGAGGTGCTGTCACGGCGACTTCGGGAGCAGCTGGCTGAGAAGCTGTCGGCTGAGCGAAAGGAGGCGGATGGAGAACAGGCACTGAACCGCTAATCCCTCTCTTCTCATTTCCGCTTCTCACAGGAAGGCACAGGAATTACAAAAATGCCCAGATAAACATCACACAAAGCACACTTCACCATTCACAGACACAGACACCAACACAGGGAGATTAATGCTCCACAAAACCTCACCTAGGCTTCTCTTCACCTGTCCCCTTCTCCTATGCTCCAATTCCTCCATTCCTCCATCAGCACTCCCACTTTCCCTCACATCCAGCCGACACATACAGTGGAAGCAGTGAGGCTAGGCTGTGTTGTGTAGGCCCCAATTGCAACTGGTAAAACAGCTTCCAGCTCCCCAAAAACCTTTAATAATTTACTGTCAATCTGGGAATAATCACGAATTCTCATCCTTGTATTCTCTTGAGAATTATTCCAAACCAATTTACCTGCTTTGGGTGCTTCCAAACTGATTTAAGTGTGATGGTTTTTTTTTTAAATTTGATCCAATGGTGATTGTTTTCAAACACTGAAATGGCAAATGTAAACAGTGCTGGAATCTGTGGAGTCAGTTGTGTGCTAATACGATGTTTGTTGTAGAAATGTCTATTTTAAATGAATCGTCCAATCAATTTGATATCTCCTGACTTCGAAAAGTGAACATACCCAAAGTCCTGTTTTTTTTCTTTTCTTTTTGTAATTTTGTCTGTTCTTGATGGATTCAATATTTTCATTTGGACTATATGGAGAGTTTGGTTTTTCCAGGGCAGTTGGTTGGACACAAGGAAAGATGACTCCTATGTGATGTAGGTGTTTAAAGTCCCATAAATTGCGAACGCAATACTCCAGTCATAGACCATGTTAGGGCCACTATCCACTCTCTGTTTGGAGACCAGCTTCAGTTCACCTGATGTACCTACATACCTCTCATTGATTTTTACCTTTTTTGTGTTCCACAGATTGATTGATTGGCAGCTGGGGGGAATTTCTGTGGGTTTTTATAAGTGCTAGAGAGCTTCCCTGTGTACGCTTCAGTAGCAGTGGATTTAAACGCAGTCGAGAGCTCACTAGGACCAGACAATGAAAGACATATCTGACCTTGCTTCTTGCACGGATCAACTTTAAAGTTCACTCAGACCATGAATGGTTTTCTGATTTGTTTGTTGTGCTTCCTCTCTCTCTCTCTCTGCCTGTCTCTCTCTCTGTTACTGTTTTTCTATCAAGGAGGAAGAGGATAAAGATGACGATGAATTGAAGGATGTTAGTACCCCTACTCACTGGGCAAAACTTGATCCAAAGTCAATGAAGGTATATTATAAGAACCAGTGACAGACCTTTTTTTTTAGCTTTGATAAGTTTTATAACAATAAACCTTTTAAATTGTTTTCATCACACTGTTCACATCCATCAGATATGCAAGAATAACATCTCAGCGGCATTGGATCATAATTTCATAATCTGATTAATTTTCTCGCATTAAGTTTAACAACTTTATAAGCTTTGGCCATTCACACCCCTTATTCACATATTTTTT
This sequence comes from Fistularia commersonii, assembly GCF_037954325.1. Classification (NCBI taxonomy): domain Eukaryota; kingdom Metazoa; phylum Chordata; class Actinopteri; order Syngnathiformes; family Fistulariidae; genus Fistularia; species Fistularia commersonii. The sequence goes on from NC_141285.1 coordinate 15,827,677, forward strand.
GTTTTTCAAGGTAAATGACCTGCGGAAGGAACTTGATTGCCGCTCTTTAAGCTCAAAGGGCTTAAAGTCACAGCTGATTGCCCGGCTCACTAAGCAGCTTAAGGCTGAGGAGCAAATAGAGGAATCAAAGGAACCTGAAAAACCAGAGTGCAAAGTCCCAGAGGAGGAAGAGCCATGTCGCACTGAAGAGGACAGAGAGGTACAAGGACATGTGCTTCGAAGTAATGATGCGGATAAGACCCAGAACAGTTTAATGGTAGTACAGACACAAATCTCTGCATGATACACAAGTTCTCATTTACATCCCACACACCACAATAGCAATTATCACCACCTTCAAAATGACAGTCCTCCCTAAAAAATAACTTATTTACAGTCATCCCAACCTTACACACCTTCACCTGGTCAAATTCTCCTAACTCTATAAATTGTCTTCCATAATGATAATCAAAAGAAGAAAATTACATTCAATGTTTTCTTTTTCTGATTGGTATCATGGTTTGAGAGTGGAGAAGTGTATGACAATTAATGTGGCTGTTTGCATGCAGGTCAGGGACGCATAAACATTGTTGCTAACTAGAATTGGGGAGCTCTAAATGAAATTTCACTAAATTGTAATGACAATTAAAAGTCTTCAATCTTTCGTTTAGTTGTATTTTTGGTTTCTCATCCTCAAAATAGTGATGGTCTTATGTAATAGAACATGGAGGATTGTTTTTATTAGAAAAAAGGAGGTTCTTTCTGAAGATTGATAAACTTGAGCTGAAAGCTTAGAGAACGTAGCCTGTTCATAGCAGATAATTTTGTTGTATAAATTTGTATAAGTATTAGCAGGTCATATGAGATTGGAAGAAATACATATAAATAACATTCTTTATACAAACACTAATCTACAAACACTATCTTGTACATTTTCGTAATGTTTCTAACATTCACAAATCATGCACGTTATAACCCAAGTGTTATTCTCTACCAGGAGGAGGAAAAGAAGAGGCAAGAGGAGCTTGAGCGGCAGCGGAGAGAACGACGCTACATTCTCCCTGAAGAGCCCACTATTGTGGTACATCCAAACTGGGCAGCCAAGAATGGCAAATTTGACTGCAGTGTCATGTCCCTGAGTGTGCTACTGGACTACAGGCTAGAGGACAACAAGGAGCACTCATTTGAAGTAAAGTTAACTGACAGCTTTTAAGTGTTTGAATTTTGCTTTAAGAACTACGTATACATTTTTATTGATTGGTATGTAAGACTAACAGTCTGCTCTTACGCCCTTGAATTCCTGTCTAGGTTTCCCTGTTTGCTGAACTATTTAACGAAATGCTACAGAGAGATTTTGGCTACCGCATATATAAAGCACTTGCTGCTATTCCTGCGAAGGATGACAAGAAGGAAAAGGAAAAGAAGACCAAAAAAGAAGCAGAGAAGAAGGAGTCTGAAAAGCGTGAAATAAAGAAGGAGAAAGAGGAGGAGATTGAGGAGCCAGCCTTAAAAAAATCCAAAGATGATGATGAGAAGAGGAAGGTGAATCTTCAACATCAAATCAACCCTTTTTTGTTCCGCAGTGAATTTCTTTTTCACACAATTTCTTTTTTTGTTTTATCAGTATGATGAAAAATTTGTGAAAAAGGAAGACTCCCGTGACGAGGAGGATAATGATGATAATGGCAGCACAGCTAATGCTGAGGAATATGACCCCATGGAGGCTGAAGATGCAGATGATGATGATGATGAAGATGATGGTACTTTTTTTTTCTTTGCTCTTTGTTTCTGTGTATGAGATACTTCAATTCAGAAATTACTCTGACATTCCCAGTAAAAACATTTGGTATTTGGTCAATGATGAGAAATCATGCACCACGCTGAATAAATGATGCATATCCTTTTCCACAATTTCTGAGACCTTAAGAAAAGAACATTGATGAAAATGTTCATCAATTTTTTTTTTACAAAGAGCTGCCCTGGCTGTCTTTGCTAGAGCTGTTTTCTCCCGCACTGTTCATGTTTTTAATCTGTCATAGACAAGGACGATGATGATTCGAATGACAGAGATAGGAGAGACCGCAAAGATGACTGCAAATCATCCAAAGAGAGATCTTCTAAAGACAAGGTAGGATTCTCTGGGCTGTTTTTGGCTGTGGTTCACCAATATACTGATATCTGAGTTAACACAGTTGTTTATTGTCACACAAGGAAAAGAAGCAGATGGTTACGCACAACAAGGATCTGCTGATGGCCTTTGTTTACTTTGACCAAAGCCATTGTGGTTATTTGTTGGAAAGAGACCTGGAAGAGATCTTGTACACTCTGGGACTGCATCTGTCTCGTTCTCAGGTGAATAAACACATAAAACACATCCGTCTCATCATATCCACAGTCATAATCTATTCACTCCTTAGTGGCCCTCCATAATACAGCAATTTCTGTGCTTCTCAGTTTAAACTTACTATGATATCATTTTTAAATTGGATTTTTTTTCCATTTAGATAAAGAAGTTGATGAACAAGCCAGTGGTCAGAGAGTCATGCTACTACCGAAAACTGACTGACAGAGGAAATGATGAGCCAAATCCACCCTGTAATGAATCTCAGATAGAGAACTTACTAGGTATGTTGAGATTGTTTTGGGATAATTGTTTTAACATGGAAAAATAGTCACAATTGCTTTTATATCTAATTAATTTATATCCCTTGATTTCTGTTTAAGTCAAGCAGTTGCTCTGCAATTAAATCATTTTTTTCTTTCAGGTAACAAAGTGTTGCTTCCTACTCCAAAAGCTCGTGCACAGTCAGAGTCCAGTGAGTCTGGAAATCTGATTGTGTACAAAGGAGCCTTGGTTGATGTAGGCAGCATGATGCAGAAACTGGAGAAAAGCGAGAAAGCAAGAGAGGAGATCGAACAGAAGCTCATGGTGCAGGATGTCAAAATGGGTACGGTGGGAAGCAATGTCTCAGTGACTGGTTTTTGTTTTTGTCATTTTTATCTTTGCAAGCTACACTCTGTGTCAGTAGTCCTCCAGGACAATGATCTGGCTCAATTTGAGCTTTGCTAAAGAAAAGTCCAGTTTCACTTGGTGAGTGCTCACTCTTGTGAGTGTTCTAATCATTTGGACCTGGCACATCCCTCTAAACCCAAGCATAGCACAAAATATCAAGGCTATTTATTTCATGTTGTTTCCTTACAGTAGGTAAATTTTTTTAAAATGTGACCAATTCATAGATAAATAATCTTTTTTCAGCAAATAATTAATTGATTTCCCAGTTCCACTAAGCGCTTCGAAGTGGGGCCCAATATATTTGTAAGATTTTCAGTGTTTATCTGCTGATTTTTAGCGTGGGAGTTAATCATCTTTTTGATGGTCCCCAGCAAAATTATTTACAATTACTCTTTGATATCTGTTGAAAGAGTCTGAACACAAAATAAAAAAGCATTACTGATTTGATCTTTGAATTTATAATTTCAATATATAATGGTGATTTGAATGTTTTTGTTACTTTCTGAAATGATTCTTGTACTTTTTTTTTCTCTTAATTAGTTTCTACCAATTTCGTATTTGTAGTGATGTTTTTTATTGAAATAAGGTTTTTTTGAAAGTTTAAAAATGATCACCAGAACATATTTGAATTATTGATTAAGAAAAATATAAAGAGAATGCAGCTTTAACCAAATTACCTTTGCTTATTTTTAATTGTACCTGTTGAGTATAGTCTGTTAAAAGGGTTAACATAGAGTTACATGGTTTTGACCAGTCGATATTTTATCTGATTGCAGAGGAGGAAGCAAAGGTTAAATCCCAGCTGGAACAAGCCAACAAGTCTTTGTCTCAGGAACTTGAGGAGGTGAAAGCCACTCTGAGTCAAACAGAGGAGACTCTGAAAACCACGGAGGAGCAGAAGATGACCTACCTTGATCAGATGAAGAAGACGAGCAAGACTCTGATGGAATCTGTTAAAGGACTTCTAACAGTGATGAAGGCAGGTCACAAAAGTAGCACAATTTTTTTCATCTTTCTCATTACATTCACTTACCGTGTGTGTGTGTGTGTGTGTGTGTGTGTGTGTGCGCGCGCGCGTGCGTGTTCGTGTGTTCACAGGAGCAAGATGGAAATGAATTAAGTGATGAAGACTTCAGAAATGAAGACCAGGTGTGTCATGCCAACGGTGCTGATGACTAAACACCACCTTAAAAATTGATCCATAACACTGACTGTCTTCGCAGATTGTAAATATTCGTTTTAACATTTGCAAAGCAAATGTGAACGTTTTGTTTGGACCTGTTACCTGTCATTTATATGGGTTTATTCATGATTTAGTTTATGTGACCTAAGTTCATTGTACAGGTAGTTACTTTTTTGACTAATTTTACTATGAGAGAGCTTTGAGGAGCTTATTTTATAGTTTTGATCAGTTTCAGTCAAGTTGCTTTTTGCTATTGCTTTAGCTATGTAGTGCCATTCGGTAAACTTGTGATTGTGTGAGTTGTACTTTTCAGATACCTGTGTTTTTCTGAAGAGCAATAATGATGCTATTTATGTGCGTGAGAATTCAGAATAAACTATATTTAAAAGACACTAATTTTGGACAGAGAAGGGAAGTGGTTCCATGTGGGACAGACAGAATATCTCTGTAAATGGTCTGTATCCACTGTACAACCACAACTGCGCTCATTAAATCGATTCGTCCTTTCTACATTGGATTCATTTAACTAGTTTCCACATTTTCCCCACCCCTTTCTTGAACATGTGGTTATGCATAATTCCCACCTTTCCCCTATCTGTGTCCATCAGCTGCATACATGCCTACTTTTCGATACTTAATTGTGAGCAGCATCTCAAAAAGAAAACACATGAACCAAATGCACAACTCAGTGATTGAGTTCTGCTGAAGGAGTCTTTGCTCCCAAAGATAAAAAACCTTTTGGTTCCATGCACTAAGACTGTGCGTTAGTTTGGGTTGAAATGATTCTAAGTAACACTGAAATGTCTTCAAAAGCAGGTAATTTATTTTTCTATTGCAAATGAGATGTACTACATGGATGTCTTGTGTGACAGTAAAGTGGTTCAATCTAACACCTGAGCGTGTTGGTATTTTTCCACCTGTTTTGAAATATATTAGCTGTAAGATGAGATATCTAACAAGTGTTTAAAGTGAAGCACTGAAGTGCTGCTATCAGAAATTTGGTCAGCATCACATTTAGTTACACCTAGATAACCAGTGCTTTCATCCAGTTAGTTTTTCAAGTAATCTTGCTTTTGACCAGCTGGAGCAAGCAGAGATTGAAGTCATTCGAAAATAAAACCATATGTATCCCTTTGTTTTTATCATCTTAAGCTGAAGAATCTTACTATGTAATTTGTTTCTCCCATTTCCCCCAGTTCTAAATGTGTGTGTGTGTGTTTTTTTGTTGTTTTTTTTTTTTAAACTGGTTACGAAGCTTTTTGTCTAAACTCTTTCTTCTTTTTTATGCACCATAAAACAATGGTCAGCTTCAATGAAAGTTAAAATGTTAACTTTTACAATTTGTTAATAGAACAATACCTTACTTTCTGATGAGTGAAACAGTCAAGACATTAAGGATTTTGATATTGATTCAGTGAGCTAAATCTATATCAGATAATATATGGCTATTTAAAATCATTGCTTGGATTAAATTAGAATTAGAATACTTTATTGATTCCCAAGGGGGAAACTGCTTAATTTGCAGTATTTTAGAATCAAGAAAAATACAATGTTAACAAACTCATTGTTGAAAAATTGAAGAATTGGAAAAATAGATTGCAGTTAAGTGAAACATTAGAGGAAGATGTTGACATGTAATGCAAGAAGGATATTTGCTGCCATATTTAACAAACCTGTTGTTACTATTGAGTAACCAGCATTTTTATTTTCTTTAAGATTATCCGATTATATCCCAGAAGTAGGGTGATTTTGATGGATTTAGTTGTACTGACATTTTTAGCTGCTGCTAAATGTACTGCTTTCATCCTACCATTTGTCAGGGATAGTTTCCTGTGTCTGGGAATAACCAAACAGTTTGGACCATGAATATAAGTCAGACAGAATAAAATACACAAAGTTTGTCTGAGGAACAGGGCGGATAGTAACTCTCCAACCGCTTACCTTTGAGGCTTTTGTTCCCTGAGATGAAATCTTTGAATGTGTCTAGAACATTCATCAAGCAGATTGTTTTCACCTCACTTTGGTGATGTTCCTCACTTCAGACACCAACACACAACATTCCCTTTTATTGTATATTCCTAAGATATTCAAGGAACTCACATGAGTTTGCGAACTGATTTCATAATGTAAAATCTTTAAAAATTGGCCAATTATTTCAGGTAGAATTTTTTTTCTATCCATGGGCATGTAGTTAATTTAATTAATAACATTCCTGCAGAATTTTTGTTGTGGACCTTTATGAGCAAAGTTGTCTCCTTTGCATATTGGTAACTTGAAGCTAATTTCCTTCCTCTGTGAGATTTAACACTCAGATTTTAAAAGGGGAGGAAACACTTCTTTCTGCTCCCAGCAGCTTATCCTTGAGAGCAAAGCCTTTGTGTCATTCAGCACTTCAGTTATGTGACTTCTTTTGTCCCAATGTCGTGCCCTGAATACTTTACAAACAAACCTCATTTGTCCCCTAAAGGAACTGCATGCATATCTATGCCTGTAGTGGCTGGATGCATGTGAGTGCACATGATTATGCGTGTACATGCACATGTGATGTGTGAAATTAGAGCCCGCTGCAGAGGGCAGGGCAGGTAACCCCACTCCTGTGCTGCAACAGAAGGCTTTTGTGGCCGATCTCCCACTCAAAAGAGCTGCAGCACTCACAGGCCTGTCTGCTGACCGTCAGTCGATTTCAATGCGGAGTCACAGCTTCCATTGAGGGAGCAAACAGGGCTAGTTAAAAGGGACTTCAGCTCCGCAACTGATCACATTGCAACTGTGCTTCTCCATGTAAATGAATCCTTAAGTGATTAAGTGTGGCTACAGAGCTTTTGAAGATGTTTCACAAGTGTCACCATCACTTTTAGTGTCCAAATCAGAAATTTCAGACGCATTTGTCCCCAAATCTAATTTGCCACAGTCATAACCAATTGTTTCCATTGAGCCCTACCTTCCCAAATGCATGTCCAAAGTTCAAATTTATCATGACAAAAGCAGCTCCAGGATTGCCTTTCCACAACCTCTAGGAGTCAATGTTTGTTGGCGCTTTGCATTGCCTTGAGCAGGGGTGGGCAATCATTTTGGCTGGCGGGCCACATTTATTATCAATTTTCATGCGCGGGTAAACTAGGTATCATGTAAACTGAACCGAATGAAAATTGCAATTTAAATATTTAAATTTTTTTGGCACTTTATTTCAACTTTAAAATCATTTATGATCATATAAATGTATCAACATTATTTTTCATGTAATCATCTATACAAAAGTAAACAAAAGGAAAAAAAAAAGGCTCTAAATTCAATATTGATTGAAAATATTCAAAGAAAACGGGATGTCTCAAGACCCATGTCTGGTCTTGAGACATCCCGTTTGTAATGGTGACACAAGAAGCAAATGCGTAACTGCAACCCAAATGTAGACATCCTGAATGGGACACAATAAAACCTTTATTTAACTGGATCTTAAATAAGACAACCTTAAAATATCGGTCATTTACTGAACTTTGCTTCACCTGAAAAGTGTAAAAGGTATATTCTTAGGTGGTTGTCTGCTTATAATGTGCAGCGTAGAGCACAGTATCCCAAGTGATTGCTTATGATTGAACAGCAAAAAAAAACATAATCAGCCAATATAAACATATATTCAGGGTAAATAAACCATTTGACACTTTTTCAAATAGATTTGCCAGAAATCATTCTGAGCACACAAATCAAACAAACAAGCCAACCGGCCTCTTAGTTGATGCTTGATATTTCCGGTTATTGACACATGGGGGCCTGTTTTGCTTGACTGCTTTCTGGAGTAGCGAGAGGGGCCCCTGTTCAACATGAGGAGTCCAACTTCCTCTGGAGTGCTTTAGTTTTGGAGGAAACGATCCACCTCTCAAAGGTCTTTCGCTGGGAATACTGGGTTACAGTGTGAGAAAGTTCCACCCCTGTTAGTGACAAAGTGCCTCCGGGGCGTCTCCTAGTGGGAATGCAAAAACACCCTAGTCCTGTGCAATATAGTACGCCACAGACCACGAGAGGTGGTCAATTTAAAACTGCTTTGGGTTCCTCTACTGTAATGGCCAAAAAATCAGGTGGTCATTTCTTGGAATTATAATATTCACTGAGATTTGAAGCATGTTTCATGGCTCAACTGGCAGATAAAGTGCACCATTCATTCTAGCTAAGCATCTACACAAAGCAGATATTCCTAACTGAAATGCATTGTTGCCCTAGCAGAAAGTATGTCACCCAATGAGATAATCACATGGCTGTAACATGAGATGAGGCAGAGCTAGCTTGCTATTTGGGAAGACAATCCTTTCCATTATAAAACTGCTTGGCTCTGCTTTGCTCCAGAGCATGCAAACATGGGTCAACACATCTAGAGGATATCGAAGTGCGTGTGGGTGTGTGTGATGATTGGGGCAGTGAAAGCTGGAACCCTTTCCATTAAGACCAGCTGGCACAGTTACTAGTAGTCACTTGTAGAGCTGCAGGGCAAAAACCTCAAATATCAGACAATTTTACAAGAGTTTAATTTCATTTGACAGTTTTCCATGTGCCATTGTAATACATTTTAAAAGCCCAACACAGCATTTTCTAATAATGTATACCTTTTAACGTTTTAAAGGCCTCATGGAGGTCTCTGCATCTCTCAAATTCCTAAACCTGTTAAGATCTAGTTTGATTACATTTTCTTTTTTTACTCCAGACACCTCCAGTTAGTTTGTTCTTTGGAATTCTATTCACCATTACTGTAATTTATATATATGTAGTAATTAATTCCCTTCATATCTTTTATTCCATAGTTTTTGTCCTTGTTGTGGGTTTCCTAAGTACATGTTTCGACCACGAGTAAGATGCTCGGTAAAACTTCAGGAATTGTGGTTGAAATCGTATACTTTTTAAAATTAGTATGTATAAATAGTGCTAAAAGAATATATTTGGTGTGATTAGTTGAAATGAAGTTTATAATACATGTTTGGACACTCTGGAACACTAAAGCAGATGTCTCATATACTCACACAGGAAGCATAATTCAACAAAAAAAAATGTAACAATGGCTTCAATGTTGATTTCACTGTTTACAATAATAAATGTGCTGACTTTGGCACAAGAAGTCTGTTTTTTCATTTATGGAAAAAAGAGCGGCGTCTTTGTCCACCCATCCTGAAATATATTTGCTTCCAACAATGGAAAGAGAGGAATGACTCCTACTATTTTACATATATATGCGTGTGTACGAATATATATATATATATATCCAACCCATTGTGTAGAAACCCGAACAAATGTTGGAACATCATTGTCTTATTGTCTTATATTCTGGACACATCAGTAACTGAATTCTACATAAATATCCTCCCTGATAACACCCTGGAAGCCCCTTCAATCCTTCTATAAACTCCAACTGTCCTTCCCGTTTCCTTCTTTTTTGTCTCCAAAGTTTGAAAACCTGGCAGGAAGTCAACACGATGCATTTCCTGCATGCTTTTGCATCACCTTAAACAGTGTACTCTGTGTCTTCATACGTGTGTGTGTGTAATGTATGAGTGTGTGTGTCTCATTGTGATGATAGGAGCATGTGCTGCCCCACGTCTACCTTTTCGGCTCAATAAGGATAGGTATGTTTTCCTCATGGCTTCACTAATGAGGCTCATGTGCAGCTCTTGTTTGATGTCACATTGCCAGCGAGTCTTTCTGCTCTGCTTCTTCGGTTCAAAGCTCCGGCCACTCGGGTCCTGCTTTAATGTAGTTAGTGGCTGCCTGGATGTTAATTTGGTGACAGGTGACACAGTACAGACCAGAACAAGTTCCAAAATATCGGAGCAGATGAGCCCAAATGATGATGATGTCTGATATACTTTCATGAACATGAAGAGGAATTTAACTTTTTTTTTTTCAGTGAGGTTCCTCTTAAAGCCTGCATCTGTCCTAGTCACTGTCTGCATTGTTACTCCAGAAATACTTCATAACAGCTATTTTGTTTAAACTGCTTATTGTTTAATTGGCATAACTTTAGCAGATTAATCATTACATCCTTTTTGACTTAGCTGATAACAGCCAAGAGGCATTGTCAACACTTCTGCAGTATTTTAATATGCATATTCATTGGCAACAATTAGGGCCCTATCTCTTACCCCAAGACATATGAATGCCAGACCTTTTATGCTTATTAAAAAATACGAGGTTGACCTAAAGTTAGTTAAAAAAAAAAAAAAAACTTATTCGAAGACTGTTGACTGTTCCCTTTTCGACACAGGGTAGACCGATTAGCAGCACAGAGGTTTTACTCTCTTCCTTCCTCTTTGATGCCATCAAGTTTGCAACACAATAAACCTGTCAAACAAGAGGGAGAAAACAGTAGACAGTTGTTACACACAGTTAAAACACTTTGAACAATTATTTATGACTATAATTGCGGTTAACGCATCGCAGGCATTTTCAAAGATTAAATATGATTTCCGTCATACTATCGTAACAAGTGCACATATGTCAGAATGCCAAAAAAAAGGCAGAAAATCAGGTGTCCCCCGAGCTGTCATGTTTACATGCCATTCAATCTGTGAGGCAGCAGATAAAAAAGGCCCCCTGACACCCGCAGAATCATTTGAACATGAAGTGAAAGCCGATTGTGTAATTTTACATCAAGGGTAGCATACTGTTATAGATTTTATCTGACCTGATCAAAATTCCAGCTTGCTTATAAGATACGTTTTTATGAGAGAAAAGATAAACTGCTCCTTCGATATGTGTTTGTTTTCTCCAGCCATGTATGTGGTTTAATGACCGAATCCATTTGCTATCTGTTTTAAATCAGTTTTCCGCTGACTAATAAACTGTTTCACTTTTAAACCTCTTGACATCAATACCCAAATTCCTAAGAGGCCTTTCCAGCTCTGCGTTCTTCTTTGTCTCCTTCAGAGGTCAAACCTGTGAGGAGACCCATCGCGAGGAACAAAGAGGAGAGGTACTTGTGAATTAAAATTGGAGCCATTGTGTCTTTATGGTTGTCTGTTTAATGACTGTTGTTGCACCTGTAAACAGCGATGCGTCAGTGCACAAAGTGTCGGGCCTAAACAAACAGACCCTCCTGGAGTCTCCTCACACAACCTCAAAGTGCGGCGAATCATCTTTCACATGGTTGTGAAGTCCTGCATGTCCAAGGGCTCTTTCTAGTGGGTGACGATGTATGTCAGAAGATAGGGATGTGGGCATAAACCATCCTTCATCGCCTCCCAACACACTGAAGAACTCTCAACCTAACATCAACTTCTGCTTTCTCTTTTTATTATGATTAAATACCTTTTAAGGGGTTCAGAATGTGAGAGCCGTCCTCCCCGCTGAGAGCTTTGTCGGATGCCGTGTCTGTTTGATAGTCATTCAACCAACATGACTCAGTTATAGCCTCAACTTTCAGTGATCATGTTTTATGATAAAAACCACTATCATTGTGTGCATGTGTGTGAATACCGACTGATTTTGAGAAGCGACTAAGTTTCTGAATGTTTTGCCTTTGGTGTGCACATATTACCCTCTTAAATGTCAATCTACAGTGTGGAGAATGAAAGCAAACCAGCTTGCAGATTCTTTGATCTGAACTGCCGTGGCTCAGAGCCGATATACTGAAAATATAATAACAGAGTGCCTGGGCTGGTGCTGGGGCACGTTCACTTGCGCGTCAAGATCCAGAAAACTTTTAGATGAAAAGAAAGGAAGAAAGAAACAAGCGGTGGCGATGAAGGAATATGGTTTTGATCTTGCAGAAAATGATGGCCGTTGTGTCAAATTCACAGCATCTCTTCCCTTAAGTCCATCATCGCTGCTTTTAAAGAGTAATCTGGCATTTTGCAAAATATGCAAGAAATAAAGGAAGGTTGATGACAGTCTGATCCTTTTTTTTTAAGAGTTTGTTATTTCTGTGCTCCAACGGGATCCTAATCGGCGTTAATGTTCAACTATGAACAGAGATGACAAGAAAGTTAGATGGTTAAATCCTCAGTTCAGCACAGGAACATTTTCTGGTCTTTTTTTTTTAAAAAAGACTATTCCCGTTGGTAATACGAGTTGCTCCCTTCACTGTTTCAATATGGGATTTGTCTTCCCGCAGGGCAATCAGGCAATACTTACATTTAGGTTGTGTGTATGTTGGGGGCGGTGTCAATGCTGAAAATACTTTAGAAACAGCAAGTTACATCAAGAATTCCATTTGTGAGAAGTTTGACCAGCAATCATATCTTTCTATCTTTCTGTCAATCTGTCTGTCAGTGCCCCCTCAGCTTCATAACGGTGAAAAATACAACCACAAATATCACAGGTGTGTGAGCTCAAAATTAAGCCATTGTTGGAGATTGACTTTTTTCTAAACAAGAACGGCGGGAGAGACTCAGTAGAGAGCAGGGAAATCGTATATGCCCCTTCAGTTTCTTTCCGTGGCTTGCATTTATTCATTCTATGCTCTTCCGATTACAATTAAGTTGAATGACTAAATGGTAGCATTTACAGTACATGCACTCTGTTCATAAAAGCATAAATTGCTTAAATTGAGACAATTTTGAGCCAGTTGTGTTGCTGGGTTCATGTAAACTTTGGAGCTGTCTCAGTTAGTTCAAGATAAAATGCAGCTCTGAAAATGCAGCTCTTAATAGTGTAACTGGTACCTCTTTTTGTGGCCAGCAGTTGCATCCCTGCTGGATATCACAGGGTGGGAAGGTTTTCAGTCTTCTGGTCTGATGGGATCTCTACATGATCGGGGCTGGATGTGGCGTAGTTGGTAGAGCGGGCGTTGGTTGATGGTTCGATGTCATGCAGAAATGTCCTTGGGCAAGGCATTTGAACAGCTGGTCGGTGCCTCGCGTGTGAATGTCATTTTGTGTAAAGTGCTTTAGAGCTCAATACGTGGGGACCATTCCATGCATCACATTTTGTATTAATGAATGACACATTCTGCTAAAATTCTTGGTTGCCAAACTTAACTGTTTTTCTGCATTAAAATATTGGTAGGTCACTGACTAAATGACCTGTACCTGAATGACTAATGACCTCTGACCTCCACCACATGAGGCAACACAATGATCCTTTGCATTTCCTCTCTCTGACATCTCCCTTTAAATTCCCCAGTGTCACACGGTCCTGGCAGAGTAATACGCTCTAAAACACATCCCAGACACAGGACGTGTTTTAGTAAGGATGAAGCTATACCATCTACACACTGACTCTTTAGCAGGAATTCCGACTGAGGTCTTGAGACAGTTTGGGCCATATTTATTCCTGGCATGGTGGTAAAGAGGAAGCCCTCTGGGGGCGTTTTAGTCAGAAAATGTCCTGAGAGCCAAGATCTTATAGCAGGACCAGATGTTTCAGTTTGACTAAAACATTCAGATCAGTATGGTGGTTCGCTGAAATTATCATATTCAAAATATACATTGTGATCACATCAAGGCTGTGTCCCTCTGGAGACACCTGATATTACTTTGAAATTGCCTCAGTGTGCCGAGACAGGGAGAGATATGTATGATAATCAGACGCAGGATTTTGTGTAATTATGGTAACTTGGTGAACTTTGCTTTTTGATAATCAGTCCCACTAGTAGACTAAACATCGGGAAGAAAGAGCCCTCGGCTTTTGAATGTGGGGAAGGCTGGCAGCTCAGGCCCATTGTCTGTGCTCCAACAAAACAAAAACATCTCTCTCTGAAAGGCCTAGACCGTATCAAACAATACGAGCATTTCTCCAAACTTCCTTGTCATTGAAAAAGCGCCAAAACATTTGTATGTGTTTGTTTGTCTTCTTCCAATTCAATGTCAAATATAGTTTGAGATATTAGGCGGTAAATTGTTGTTTTTTTTCAATCCACACCAACCATTTACTCATTATTTATAATACAGAGTATTTGTTTGATATGTTTATATCTTGAATTGCCTGATGCTGTTGTCCTTCATGTTACACAGCCTTTCTTCATTATTAAAACCGACATTCACACAGGTTTTTTTTTGGTCTTTTTGCCTTTCGTCCCAGAATTCAGTCCGACCGCTTTAATAGTTTTGGATCTGTTTCGATCTGCTTTGTGTTAAAACTAAGTTAAATGTGTTTGTCCGAGCCATATTTTGTCTTTATGTATAGGGGCTTTATGTATAAAGACTGTAAAGGAATTAAAGATTGAGCGGACCTTTCCTTACTTCTTACCAAAAGATAGAAAACTCCTTGTTGCCACATAAAGTCTTTGCCAGTCTTTGCTCAAAGCTTCAAACTTCAGTCACCTTAGCTCTGTCTCCCCAGGACATAATTCATCCTGTGTACACCCGGCTGATGTATTCTTTTCATGTACAGAGGAAGCACAATATCCTGTTCCAGAACACGGTCTAATACAAAGTGAGGCAGACTGGCCCCGGGGCCTCTCGGGGCCAGAGTGCTCCTATGACTTAGCCACAGGTTGTGATATATGAGGTGTCTGTTTGTATGTGTTTGAGTCTGCTTGTTACAGTGTCAGTAAAAAAAAAAAAAGGGGGGGTCTTTCTTGAAAGCACAGGAGGATGTGGTTCTCTTTTGTGACAAAATCATTTGCTACTAGAAACTCTCTCAAAATGAAAAGCTTTTCCTCTTAGATTTTCTAATGGAAATCATGACTCAATCAATTGATCCTCTCTACAGAGAAACCTTTTTCTTCCTGTTGAGTGAAATAGCCTTGCTGATGGTTGTGTATTCGCTGACGGATGTTAAGGTTCTTTACCCGGAGAATCTAACGTTGACACCATCGGCCGGCAAAGTGATTTAACCATTGTAATGCTTTTCCGCTCAAACAGAGGCAAACAATGCCAGTGTCGTGCAGCATCAGCATAGTAATTTACGTATAATCAGAACAGCGCATGACTCTTGACAAACCTGTTCTGCTGCTGTTATTTTATATGCATATGGATCTCTGACCACCTCTGCTTCTGGATCAGAGGCTGCATGATTTCCTCAATTAGCGCTGTCTAAAATAAACGAGAAAGCCTTTTTATTTCACACTGAGTTCAGCCCCTTGGAATCTCAGACTACTTTTGGATCTCATTATTTTAGCTCTTTTATGATCACATAGAACTTGGGTTCTACAGTCTTCAAATGCAGCATTAGGTGATAAAGCTGTTTCCTTGCAGCTTTAATGCAGTATCATGGAGAAAATTACATAATCATTTGCTGGGGGAAAAAAAAGTGTTTAATGGTTAGATACCTGTATTTAATCCTAAACAAACAAATGAAAAAAACAGGCATTATTACAGCCTTCAAGTATCCTAAAGCAAAGAAGGGTGTATCAGGATCATCACGTACTGTAAAATAATTTTATGTATGAAGTTCTAAAGGTTTTCCCACTCTAACACGAGAATTCCAATAGTTAATTTAATGATAAAGAGCAGAAATCTAATAAATTACAGAATATTAGGAAATAACTGACAGGGAGCCTAGCAGAAAACCAAAGAGGAGATTTAATGGACGGAGAGCAAGATAGTGGTTGGATAAAGGCAAATGGATAAGATTCTTTATTGTCATCGTACATTACGGCACAGCAAAATTTTGCTTCATGGCCACAAAGCAAAATTCCAAATTTTAAAAACGAAGACACTGTTTCATCCTTGGGTGACTTTCTGTGAAGCTAAGTGTTGATGACCATGATGTATATATATACATATATATGTGTGTGAATCAATAGAATATTAATTTATGTATGATTTAAATATTCTTTTACCTAAAGTGCAATACTTTGCGTTTTGATAAATACTGATAAATTGTGCATGTGTACAGGACTGTCTCAGAAAATCAGAATATTGTGATAAAGTTCTCTATCTTCTGTAATGCAATTACGAAAATAAAAATGTCATACATTCTGGATTCATTACAAATCAACTGAAATATTGCAAGCCTTTTCTTATTTTAATATTGCTGATTATGGCTTACATCGTAAGAAAACTCAAAAATCCTATCTCAAAATATTAGAATATCATTTTTTGTTTTTTCAATTGCATTACAGAAGATAAAGAACTATCACAATATTCAAATTTTCTGAGACAGTCCTGTATATACACTGCTCAAAAAAATAAAGGGAACACTTAAAAAACACATCCGAGATCTAAATGAATGAAATATTCTTATGAAATACTTTGCTCTTTACATAGTTGAATGTGCTGACAACAAAATCACACAAAAATGATCAATGGAAATCAATTGTATCAACCCATGGAGGTCTGGATAAGAATCACACTCAAAATTAAAGTGTAAAAACAAACTCCAGGCTGATCCAACTTTGATGCAATGTCCTTAAAACAAGTCAAAATGAATCTGTGTTGCTTCCTGAGTGGACACTATGACTTCACAGAAGTGTGATTGCCTTGGAGTTACATTATGTTGTTCAAGTGTTCCCTTTATTTTTTTGAGCAGTATATTTTCTACATTGCTTAAAACGAGTGAATGTGTGAAATAGTGCAACCATTTATTCATTGCCACCGTAAGAGATGCAGCTATGCAAAATGAATTGTTCTTCTGAGCAATGAAAAAAGGCGTTCATTCATTCATTCATTCATTCATTCATTCATTCATTCATTCACGTGATTCAAGTGCGTCGAATAAGCGCCCGCGCAAGCGTACTCCCACACCTGTGCCCAGTCAGTGGGAGGTCCACCTGCGGGTCCCTGCCCCGCGTTCCCCCGCGCCCCTGCGTGTCCGCTCTTTGGAAACCGAGACAGAGCGCAGTTTCTTGCGTGCCTCGCCGCGGGACGCGTGGCAAACCCGCACTCGGATTTTTTCTTTTTTTTTTTTGTTCCACGCGTTTTCACGTCCAAGCATGGCAGCCGCCCCCCGAAGCCGACGCGGGTAGACAATGTCTCAGCAGCCGCGGTTCGTCCAGCTGACCTCCGCCGCGCTCGCCGTCGTCCTCGGGCCAGACGAGGAGAGCCTGCGTGCCGGCGGAGGGTCTTCCCACGCCGGGGACGCGACGGGACGGGAGATCTTCGCGGATTTCAAGGCGGAGAACTCGCGTTGCTTTTGGAATAAGAGACTGGTCACGGCCGTCGCCGAAGTCTACTTTCTGGGATGGATAGAAAACCTGGTGCTTTTCGTTCAAGGGAACGCCAACCACCTGGAGGTGCTGAGGGAAGCGTGGATGCGCAGAGCTCTCAGGGCTCCGAAGGGCTTCATCCTCAAAGCTGTGGGTCAGTAACATTCTGTCTCCTCGCCAAACCAGCACAGGATGTATTTATAGGAGGCTGCATTTAAAAATACCAATGGTTCCAGGCGAAGGCACTTGACTAAATGTAAAAAGGCTGCGGTGCAAACGCTTCAGTTAGAAATGAAACACCACAGTGAAGAGATCAGATTCATAGAAGGTGGTGGCAGATTCTTTCCTTCTTTCCTTTCTCCCTTTCTTTCACAGATGTTACCATGGTTTCTGTCAACATTTGCCCACCACAACAAATGCCAAAAAGCCTGTAAATCTTCACCGACGCCTTGCCGATGTACCGTTTCTCAGTCTTTTGGGCTCGACCCTTAAAAACTCTGGTTCCCTTCCATGTCAGAAGTTGTTTCGGCTTCACAGGAAAAGGCCAGGGGTTTTTTTTTTCCCTTAAATTTACTTGGGTCATTCATTTTTTTGTGTGCTTCTGATCAAAACAAGGCACTCCACAAAACACGTGGCTGAGAAACCTTTATCACCCCACATATCTGATCACCCTCCTCTGTTGTCTTATAGCAGATAAGTTGTCTATATCATTGAACGCTTTCCAACAATCCACATCCTCATATTCCGATGGATTTCAAAGCAGCATGCTTCCACACTTAAAAAACAAAACAATAAAATCCTTTATGCTACCTCCTAAAGCTCGATGTCATGGTCTGAGGTCTTTAAACGTTTGAGGGAACTCTGAGAAAATGACAGGCCCGCTTGGGTTTCAGACATAATAACAGCATTCTTAAGATATCGCAGCATGTTTTTGTGACTTTAAAAACCCAATCCTAGTGTTTGTGAACTGAACAAATACATATCGGGGCTGTTTCTAGATTTCTTCCTCAAAGTGGTAGCCTCGAAAGGACACTTATTCCCGGAACTGCAGGGATAGTGTTTTGAAGGTTTGCGAATGTTGTGAGGACAATTGGAATGGGTTTCTTTTGGTTGGCACTGAATGAAAGACTCAACGCACACATTGTTTCTGAGTTGCCTTGTGTTGCCTTGGCTCCATCGCGGTTTGATTTTCCATCAAGCTATCTGACTTTGTCCCGGGCCTTGCTACTGTCTACCGGGCAATAATACAAGTCCGGCTTCGCCAATAGTCTGCTGTGAACGGTAAAGTGATAGGCGGAATGCGAAGGGGAGAAAAGAGACCACACAGGGGGAGACCTGGGAGTGGAGAGCAATGGAGGGGGGAGGTGGAGGTTGACATGTCATCCCGGTGTGAGACCGTTTCTGGTTGAAAGCTTCACCTCAACAGATAAGCAAACACCCAGGAGGCCAAAGGTGGCGCTGAGCTTATTATGATGCTGGACGATTGCAGCTATCTGCAGAAACCCGAAACAAAAGTTCCAGAACAGCAGGCAGAGAGCCAGCCGCCGCAGCCCGTTGTTTTATGTAGTGAAAAACAGTCCTTTTGTGATCACATCTTTTACCAATCAATGCTAAGCTTGCATTGAATCGCAGTTCCTGAGTCGAAGCAAATCTTACACATATAATAATACAACACGAGTCCGGCTTTGCCAATAGTGTGCTGTGCACTTCTTCATCAGAGGTGGAAACTAACATTGAATTTACTCACCTTACTGTTAGTGGTTTTCTCTCTACCAGATCTTTTTGGATTTTTTTTTCAATCAGCACTCTCCTTCTAATTTACATTCTGTTTACCGTGGTTAACTTGCCATATGGGAAATTTGAAATTCTTGTTCATGATGAAAAGCAGGAGAAAAAATGATTAGTGGTTTACTGTAGTAAATAATGTTTGTTGGTCAAGCAAAAGAGCTGATGAGTGCTAAAATCACACAAAAAGGGAAGAGAGGACAAGTGTAAAGCAGTGATGGAAGTGAAACCGAAGATCAGCAGTCATGCCCAGGTCATGTTTTAAGTCCTAAATCCGTTTGTTACGGAATAACAGGAATTGTTGTGAAGGACAATGGACTTGTGGGGAAGGGGGGTGAAAATGTGAGCAAACTGAAGATGCTGGTTGAGAGAAACAATGAGCGGGGAGATCTCAAGTGTCATCACCTTAACCGCCTTTACCCTGAGACAAATGTGAATATTTTTAGAAAAGAAGGATGTTCTTGAACACATTAATATCACCCTGAATGGTCGCATCGCCTGAAATTTTACACAATGGCCCATATTAAAACTCACTTTGAAAGGAGCGCTCTCAGATTCCAGCTTTTCAAAATATATCCTCTTAATCCTTTCTCATATTTCATTTCAATACGCACTTTCTGCTTTTACTTTAGGGTTTTTGAGCTAAGTTACTTCAATTATAGTAATAGTAATTTGCTTCAATAGAATATTTTGTTGCTCCTCTTACCTCTGAAATGATCAGGTAGTAAAACAAACAAAAAAAAAAACTTAAATCCCTGGTCTACTGCTCTGAATCTCTTGTTTTCCTTCATTAATGTGCTGCACCTTCTGCTGTCGCTTTCTAACATGGCTGCATGAGGTGTGTGTGCACGGTACACACGTCTCACATTTGGATGCAATGAAGGGGCTAAAACAGACGTTGCTTCAATATATTACACCAATACCAGGCATTTCGCCTTCTTCTCCTTCCAACAACTCCTTCACATTGAACCACGACAATTTGTATGGAAATCAGCTGCGACGGTTGGCAGGCTGTTTTATGGCCCCTGTACTGGTCAGTGGTGAATCAGTATTTGTTGGCTGAATTGATCATCAAAATTAATGTCCCTCCATTTTGTGGGCAGTGAGGGAGGATGTGAAGTCAGAATTCCTGATCCCTATCAAAGACCTTTACATTGTATTGGTATGAAAATATGTTTGCTAAAAAACCCAAAGAGTAATGAGAGATGAGTTGCAGAAGACCTCAACCGCCTCTCTGTTTCCTTTCCTTAGAACAAGGTCTGCTAAATGAAAGATTATGTGGCTAATGCGCTATAACGATAGACTTGTGGTCTCGGTTACATGACAAATTTGGAGAGACTGGTGATGCGGGCAAAAAAATCTGCACAAACCGACAGGAAAATTTGATTTACCATGTTAATTCCCGATTTGTCTAGTCTGGTCTTTTAGCTTCTGTCATGACTGAAGACACATTGTTTAGTGGGCATCATGTGATGCAAGAAGAGAGGTGTGCAGGAGGTTGTGAAGTGGAGTGAGGTAAGGTAAATAGTTGAGCACAAATAACGATTTTTTTCGTTTCCCTAGCAGAATGGCCGGCCCTCTTTGCTTCAACCCATGAAAATCTAGAGTGCATTTTTCATTCATGTTCTTTAACTCATGCACGTATTGATTCATTCCTCTCTCCCCTCAAGAAAATTGTAATACAGGCCGCCTAACGCTGTTAAATTTTAAATAGATATTTTAAGCTGTTTCCAAACAGTAGCTTATTCACTCATTCACTGTATAAGGAGCAAAATGCTGATTAAATGTGACATACAGTTCTGTCTGTCAGGTTATTTTAAATCTGATATTCCTCCTGTGCCGGCACACCATTTCCTTTTACCAAATCTGGGTGGAAGTGTAAAGGTTTTTTTTTGTATTCACACGAGCCCTATTTTTTTGTGTTATTTTTATTGCCCATGTATTCAAATGCATTTCTGACCATTACAAGTCAACAGTAGCTTGCGCCTTTTTCTTACAAGTGAGTCCCCCACTTTGTTTTGAGATGTGCTCAGGTTTGCAATTTGTTTTTTCCAGTTGTTTCAAGCAAGCATATTAAGAAACGTATAAAACAGAGTGCACAAGTTTCATAACACTATTTCATATTTTTTGAACCCACCACTGAAGAGCAGAACATCATTTAGCAAATCACATTGGAAGCACAGACTTTTCTTCAATAATTTTATGTAGCTAACAGATTGCCATTGATCTCATTTGCTCCAGCTTATGTTTTGGTCTGTGCTTTCCCACGTTATTACTTTTAAATATTACTTTATGAATTCACCATTATTTTTCCCATTTTTGTCTGTCTTGTTTATAATATGTACAAGTACAGATGTCATGTTTTTCAAAGAAACATCAAGTGGTTTTTGGTTAGCATTCCGATTCTAAACATTTATCTCCTGTTTAAAATAACATTTATTTACCACAGTACCGCTATGACTACTGATCACATAAACAAAGGTGAACTAGAATTATTGAGGAAACATCCTGGTACTAAAAGTCAGGGTGCGCCAATACTATGATGGTGAAAAAAGGGGGGGTCTGTCCTGTAGAAACCAGAAGGTTCATAATAACATTCAGCTGTTTCTGCATTATTTAGAATGTCATTGCTGTTTCCTCAGCAGACTGGGCATTGATCCTGGAGCTGAAACATTTATAGGGATTGAATCTGTGGTGTAATGAGGTGTCCTATGTCCGCTGTAAACTGCCCTCCTCCATTTTGAACGTGGAGATGAATGAGTTCACTGGACGAGACTCTCACTTCTCACATTCACTCACTGAAAGGCTTCTCTGGCCATGATATAGACATATTGGGGTGTTTTTAAAGAACTAATGCATCGCTAGGCTGAATGCCTCAAGCCCACATTATTTTTTATTTATTTATTTTTTTTAATGCTATGTTTCATTTAACTCACTGCACCGTAAGGTGGTCAAGCATTGCTGAAATACCTAATTTACTCTTGAGATACTTTCCTGAGTTCCACTATAGCGAGAGCAGTCTTTGTGGTCCGTACTTTTCTTTAAAAAGTGTATTTTTCACACAAAGAGTGTCCCCTTTCATGAGGGTATTTTGTCACAGTCTCAAAGCACTCCACTAATGGTCATAAGTCTTCCAGATGTTAGGTTATTAACTATGACAACCCCTTTCTGGGCCACACTGGGTTTAAATGCTCCACCCTGTCCTAAAAAAGCAATGCAGGTCAAAGGTTACAACCTTCTCGCTAACAAGCCACCTTGGGTTGCTCCACCTCAGACGGTTTGTACAAAGCAAACAGAGAAACAAACATCAATGCAGTAGCCAGGTGCTCCATCTCCCCTCATTGAGTAATTCTTTTGTGGGTGGTTTGAATTTTTGTGCATGTGACAGGGGCTGATTATGTCCTTCTTGCAAAGAATATGTTGGGTACATAGGAATGTAACCACGTAACAGATGTGTCCATTCTATGTCTGCTGTTTCCTTCAGAAACAGCTTCCCAAAAATACATGCTCCACTTGCGTACAATGCTATTTTTCCATTTAGATTTTTTTTTTTTACCTAAGTTTGTAACTTTGTCAATTTGAACAACTAAAATAAAAAGTGACAGAAATGAAAAGTAACTTTTTTTTCTGTTGGATTTTGCAAATAATTTCCCTCTCAAGCTATTTATCCAGTCATTCAGTCAAATCAAACAGAAAAGACTAAGAAAAATGATTTGAGAGAATAAATTTAGTTAGCTAAACCCTTGAACGTTATACTGTTTCACAAGTCAATCAATATGTTTCTTGCATTAGCAAACAACTACAGCAATTTTTTTGTGGAGCGATACCTTTTCCGTACACAAACTTGTTTGAGTCATAAGACTCCTAATTCATTCATCCTGAATACATGCATGCTACTTATTAAGTTCTAGTATTTAAGAACGGCATTGTTTTTTCCTGCACATGTATTATGTTTATTATAATAGCAAGTTGAAACCTTGACCTTCCATCTCAGATGCAATCTTGCATGTCCCTGCGTGTGAGTGAGTTACTACATATGTGCTTGCATGGCTCTCAGCAAGTCATTTGTTAGTCACATCCTTTTCCCAATGAGCAGGAAGCTCAACCCCAGTGTGAATCAGGTATGTCCGCCTCTTTATTGACCCAAATATTGGCCTTACCCATAGCAGTGGAGTGGAGCGACGCCAACAATAACAGCTGAGGACTTTCCTCTGTATCCTGCAGCTTATAGCCTACCCTTGAGTTATCGTAAGGGATTTATCTTCATTTGCCTCCTTATGAGACAGAGCAGTTAGGCCAGTAGTGGTGCTGCACAGCATAAAATATTACTGTCATACTTCAGCTTCTGATAGGGATGTTTTCTTTGATTCATCGTTTCGTTTTCTTTGATTCATCTTTTTTTTTTTTCTTTGATTCATTTCGCACTGATAAAACAACTCCATGCGGTACAGAAAAGCCGTATCATTCTGTTTTGAATGCGGAAGATACTATCAAGGACCACACTCAGAGCTGTCTGTTGACCAGCTAAGGCACACTAGAAAAGAGAGGCTCATATTACAGACACTGTACGGGAGCCTTGCTCTTAATTCAGGGAAAACAAACGCAGGAATCTGCTGCAGCTTGATGCAGGAGGAGGAAATGGGTTTCATCTGCATCCAATGACTGCCATTGCTCCTGATTAATGGGTGTGCATCTGCTAGACAGCTTGCACACTACTTATGTTGTATCTGAGCTCCACACATATTTGTTGCAAAAAGGGGGAAATTGCAAAGATGGAGTGAAAATATTAAAGGATATATATTGTTTGTAATAAACATTTCTCACTTATTCCTGTCTTATGAGATGAGGTACTAACAGGATAATAATTTTTCTGTCTTTCCCTTATATAATGCAGAACTTTTACAAAATATGAGGCATATAATTTATCCAACTCTTGAAAAGAAGGCCTCTATAAATGAGCCTTAGGGGACACCCCTTGCCGCACACAAAACACTGTAGCCAGTTATGAAATTAGCTCCACGCAGATGAAGCTGAGCTGGAATTGCTATGTACTTGCAGAAAATTTAGTGACTGCATCAAATGCTGAAAGAATACAGTACATTGGTGCAGCTGGGATTTTCGGCATGACGTTGCATGGAGAAATCAAAAAGCCAGACGAAGGTCAAAAACTGCTGCAAGACTTGTAATCCTCATGCAATAAAATTTTCAGGTCAAAGCACATGGCTGTCACAAATATGCTGGCCTCTATGCTTTACACTTTGAAGTTATGTTTAGGCTGAATGCAAAATATCTTTGACAAAACAACTGTTTGGCATTTGAGTGATGTCTCAAAGACAATTTTAAACATATCTCATCACTTATCGTACTTAATGTACTTATCTATTCCACTACAATGCTTTTGTTGAAATGCCACTTTTTTATTGGAGAATATAAAAACCATACACATTAGTTCACTTTCCCACAGTGATTAATGTATTTATTTTTCTATTCAGCATTCCTTAAATTCATTCGTAAATCTTTCTCATCAAGGTTCTGCCTTTTTTTTTTCAACATAATTAGGAAATATGTCATTATCCATGTGTTTTATGAATTGGAAAGATAAAAGCAACCATAAATTGTGGTTTATTGTTGAACCCATCCCTGAAGTGGTTTATATGTATTAAATCATGAACAACGTTGTTTCTTACATATGCTTTTTTCTCCTAACAAGTACAATTCGGGACTATGATCAATCATTACATTTAAGGACTAAGACTACTTTTCGGTATGGTCTGCAGAGATTAAATGTCGGCGTACTTGGCTCAACTATTAAGCCATAGTTAGGTATGATTGGTTTCACATTTTTCCATGGTGGTTGCCAATAATTGTGATAATAAATCAGTTTGGTCATAACATGAGAAAGATCAATAGGGGAGATGATAGATTCTTTTACATATCATTAGTAGTAACAGAAAGTCTTCATGCCATGAAGGATCTTCAACACATCAGAGTGACATACAATGTTTTTGCTTTGGCTATTATGCAAAATTGGCAACAGATGAAGTTGAAGATTTTTCTGGGAAAACTCTTTCAAACACATTATTCTGCTGGTGTATAATGATGTACTTTGGTTTACATGCAAAAGAAGACATCTGGCACAAAGAGCTGTGATACAATAGCTGTGTATTTCTCTGTCCAGATACCTCTATCAGTATCTCATTTCAGAGAGCACTTTGGCCAAAGCTATAAAATCCTTGTCTGTTGTTCTTATTTTAAACACCTGGTCAGGTGTTTCCTCTCTCAAATGAAAATTATACTTTTTCCTGGAACGTAGTTCAGTGCCAGATCACCTCATTATCTTGCTGCTGAGCTGGTTTGCAATTCAAATAAGTCATGTAGCAAGTCAGATGGTAAAAACATTACCAAGTGACCGTAAAGATATGCAGCCAGAATGGTGACCAGCTATATGAATTTAGATGTTTAAGCATTAGTTACAGGCTTCCCTGCTTTCTTTCCAGCATACATTAAAATGCCTCATGGATAGTTAGCAAAGTGAATTTCAAGACTATGGCTGGATAACAGATACACAAAATGAAGCCATACTGCTTTTCCTCTTTCTTCTGTGGCTTTGTGGCAGCTCATTGCCAGTGCATGTCTCTATGGTGATGGAAGTCAAAACAAACCCAGCTTGCATGTCCCTCTATAACTTAAAGCTTTAGTCCAGGAATCTGTCTCAGTCATGCATATCCCCATTAATGTTCATCCAGAATATTCATCATGAAAATGTGTTTTCCACTTCATCAAAACGAGTGAACATACAGCATTCTAATTGTGCTTTTTTTTTTGCAAACCCTGATTATAAGAGGTCATTGTTCAAAATGCTTCACTTGATATTTAAACAACAACGGTGTTGCCATTTAGTAGAGGCAATAAGCCATTTGAAATGTTCAAATAAAAATATTTTTGGATTCTGAATTTCTACAGATAGAAATCCATTCTCTACTCTTTGTCTGCTTATATTGTGTTTTGACGCATGAGATGCAAAGACAACACAGATCAATGTGTAATTTATGGTATGTTGTTTAAAATATTTTTCTGAAATCCAAGAGCTTTGAGGGTGGTGGGTGAGGTTCGGTTGTTTGTACATTTTAGCCAAGATTGCTCTTTAAAGGGATCTTTCTCTCGCTTTATTGGGCTGTTTAACCATGACACGGCATCTGTCCATTCTGTGGTTCTAAAAGACTGTCTCATAAAGCTCTCCTTAAAGTGTCATTCACAGAGGCAAAAGAAGGGGAGGGTGGGGTCATGGCAGACTGCTAATCCAAAACAAGACAGACAGACAGACTTTATTTATCCCTGAAGGGCAATGGGGGGACACATGGGTTAGCAGCATCAAAGTTGTAAACATGTGAACATCAAGAGTAAAGTAAAAGAAAAAAAGAGAATTATAAATATATATATATACACACACACATAAATGTGTATATATATATATATGTGTGTGTGTATATGTATGTAAATGTATTTACGTTACATATATGTGTATATAAATGTGTTTGGGTGTGTGTGTGTGTGTGTATATATATATATATGTGTGTGTGTGTGTGTGTTTTTGTATGTTTACATATATATGTTTGTGTATAAATATGTGTATGTATGTGTATATATGTATGTATGTGTACATGTGTATACTGTATATGTATTTATATATGTATGCACATATATTGGTATATGTATTTATGTATGTGCATATATGTGACTGAGAATGAATCACAACATCTCCATGTTGACATCATCACCATTTATCTTGAATTTGACTGCATGAATGTTTGACAAAATCTTACAAGACGTAAGGTAACTCACAGGTCTTAGCTGAATGAGTTAGGGAGGTTTTAGCATTTTGCACCACAAGTTCATCACGCAATGGCATGCAGTATATCCTTAATGAGGGGGAGAGAAGATTAGACTGTTTTCCCACTGGAGCCTTAAAGATTAGATGCTAAAAGGATGAGATAAGACTGTGTGTGCATGTGCGTGTGCGTGTGTGTGTGTCCTCGTACCATTTCTGGTATGAATACAAACCTTGTTGGGATCTGTAGTACTTATAAGGACTCCTAATTCGGCAAAATCTCATGCATATGTGATCCTTCTTTAGGTTTGGAATAAAGCTTGATTTGAGGTAATGTTAAACTCAGGGTGAGGCTTTACATTATGGTTGGAGGTCAACGCAGTGTCCCACCAAACACAGCTACTGAAAGGGTTGTGTGTTTGTATGTATGGCGGGGGAACGGTTAAGGCTGCCTTTGTCTATTGCCAGAAAGGCTGTGAAATAACGGTATTTAGACTGTATCTCCATGTTTAAAATGCAGAGTATTTAGCCCCTTCAATAAATCCCCTTGGAAAAAAAAAATGAATTTAACGTGTTACTTTTCCCCTTTTAATGCAGATGCTTGAAACAAAGGGTCGACCACTGGACATCATAGGAAAATTAAAAAATTACTGTGGCTCTCAGTCCTGAGGAGAGTAATTTGATTTGCCTAAAATTGAGATCATTTTCTTTGCCTCCTGGTGTATATTTTCATATTTTGAAATGTGGTATGGTTCAGCCCCTGTGTATTTTTACAATTATAACCATTGCACGATATTTCACAATTAGAAAATTCCTTGAGAAATGAACACAAGTCAATTAAATTATTTCTCAACAGACACAAGTGTTGTTTTTTTCCATTCCTTCATTGTTAAGTTTATATAAACAAATTGAGCCATCGTTTTTTTTTGTTTGTTTTTTAAATTAACTCAAGCATAATTTGTTCGTTCGTCATTGACAATTGATTTGGATACAGGTTTCCTCTCACTTTCTAAACATGGCCCATTTAATACCGATCATGTTTCGGTAGACCTTCATTTATTCATAAGACTGATAATATTTATGTTCTGTTCTTCCCCTAAATCAGGTTACTGTTTCACTGTTGCATTTTTCTCACATTGCCAGAAAAAAAATTGTTCAGCTGTATTGATGAACACAGTATATTGAAAAAATCCCATGCATGCTTAAAGAACAAAAACACTTGTCTCAGTCAATGTTCAATATATGCTTTACTACACACATCGGAAATGTCCAGATGTCACATGCTGTTACTAAGAAGAGTTTAGAATGATATAATGCCTTGTCCATCTAACCAAAGTGTCAGAGGCCAAATATATTTTGAAAGACAGGAATTAAAAAGTATTTCAGTCTTGAATTACGTACTCATGGGACTTGGAGGTCAGTGAACAGCACAACCATGTGAATACATTTGGCCCTGATCAGTATCAGCAGCCATAAGATAGAGAAATACTCTGTCAATCACCTCCACCTTCTGAATAGTCAGGTTCAGATATTTCTCATTTTTGACTCTCTGAGCGCTAGTCTGTGTTGAAATTCTGAATTTACATTGTAGCAGGCGTTACATGTTTACAAAGCATACTGTATAATCTGTCACAGTTTATGACATTACATAGAAACACACTGTTCAACCTTCTTGTGAACTGTGACAGAGAGTTTAAGTAGTCCATTTATTATTTCAAATGTAGCACTAAATTTCTAGCACAAAATGATATGTGAAGTGCCCACACAACAAGCTTAATACATTGTGGGTGTTAACACCTGAGGTTAAACAATAGATCTTACCTGTCCCATAATAAAATCTCATTGTAACTTCCAGTCCTGGTTAAAACACTTCAATGTATACTGGGACACACTCAGTTTATTTGTGTGTATCAGAACCAATATTTTCCATAAGACATCCAGATTTTATTCTATAGATTGAGCTCAGAGTGGGGCATATGAATGCATAGTTGTTGTTTTTTTTTACCATATGACACAGCCCAACTTGTTACAACTTGTATGACATCTTTAGGGGTCTTTGGCATCCTCAAGATAAGCCAAAGCCACAAAACAAGAAAAACTTATAATCGCACTTAGTCGGGATGATAGAATTAGTCAATTGCTCATTGAGGCAAATTTATTTGATTTGTTGCTTTTTCTACTTTTCTCAGGTCTTGAGCCCTGTGTGACAGTGCAGCTGCTTTTTCCACTCATTTTCTCATTTTCAGGGTTCTGTTGCCATGACACCCAGCAGGGTATTCAAGCTGTGTATGACAAAGAGTGTTAGTGGTTTGGTCTTACATTACACAAACACGGAGGTCCAGTCCCCCTGGTGAGAACACGATTACAACAAGAACTCCGACCGTCACGCCTACTAAAGTTAGACTCAATAAACATTAACTCTTAGCCTCGCCCTGCTCTCTACTCTGACATATTTTCCCACCTGGGGCAATCACTTATCAAATTTTAAAAACCAAAAATGTTAAACTATAATTTTTTGTCTTTTTTGGGTTCAACTTCATCTTTAGGGTGTCCACTCTAATGCTGAAAATGTATTCTTTTCTGTTTAGTTTTTTTATATTTACAAGTACAATCACATCGGCTGGTGTGGGTCAGGATATCCTGCTTTGCACAAGGACATGGTCTGAAAGGAGCCCAAAACGGCCTTTGCAAAAATGTTTGGGAGGTCATTCCATTCTCCCAGCAGCGTTGTATATTTTTTCAATGAGTAAACTGATTCCCCTGGATTTAAATTTTAATTATCTCTGACCCCTTGTGTGATCATATACTTGGTGACCTTTATGCTTTTCTGCATTTGAAAATGGTTGTGAGTTGTTGCTATGTGCACAGCCCATAAAGCATAGCTATAGAAAGTTCACAACAATGAGAAGCCAAGTCAGCAGCAGTAATTCGCTGCCCAGGGATTGTGCTATTGAGATATCTGCTGTGAAGTTTAGTCCGATTAATGTCATCTGTCTGAGCAGGGGAGGACAAATGTTTTTTTTTTTTTTTTTTTTTTTTTTTTACAATCCCTCTGCGTGTCATAGGATCAGACTCACAAAGAAACCCTCCTGTCTGCAAGCTCTATGAGCCTTGAGTAAGCTTTGAGTGCTGTTAATTGTTTTATGATTTTTTTTTTTGTGGTGGAATTCTTGTTATTTCTTAAAAGATGGCAATGTATTGATGTATAAAGATAGCAAAGGTTGGAAGAGTTTACTTTGAATCATTTGTGACTCTTGTCAGTGAATGCCTATAAGTTGAATACCAGTGGAATTGGCCTCAATTGACATCATACTGAAAAATGATATCTAAATCAGCTCTCTGTTTTGTCGTATATCTCATTTTAATGATATGTTTGGCATGGATTTAGATCTCATTGCATTGCCCTGCAGGTTTGATTCATTAAGGAAAGTTGTTAATGAGGTGTAGCCGATTGACTATTACCAGTTTTACAGTCCTTTGGAAGAGGTGAAGACTGTGCAGTATTGTCTGCTTTTTCATTTGGAGGAGGTTTGATTTAAAGCCAGCCCAGATGCTAATCATTCACCAGTAGTGGTGAATTTGGTGCTTTGTGGTTTCCACTAAGCTTACTTTTCATTAAACACTGCTGTGTGTCCTCAGCTTGTTAATTTACTTTGTAAGCAATTTGTGTCAGTCCGGTTTTTCTGGCAATGTATCAATTGTTTTGAATTACTAAATACCTTATGCCAAGGAACCAATGGGATAGCTTTCGTTTGTTGGGTGGTTGCGGTGGTTATCGCCCTCTTCATGGAAACAATGGCAAAAAAAACTTTTTCCTTGAAATTGTTGTGGGGGGGGGGGTAGTAACAGAATGGGGGTCGTCTTGCACTCATTTTTTCTGATTTTTGTTGTTTTTAGTCAAAAAACTGCATTAGAATTTAGGTTTAGATATCTCAATCCTGGCAGGGGCTATAAGACTATGCTCAGAAGCAGGTTGTTCTATCTGTAATGGCTGAAGTCCATCTTTATGGATATTTGTGGTGTAAATCACAGATTTCATCATAGTACCGTATTCTTTCCTCCACTTTCACAGCAGTTTGATATTTGACGAGATTACGATGTTGATGATAGAATAAGTATTTGAACATATTTGTGAGGCTTCAATCAATATGCAATGATTAATTTTCATATGCATTATTTTTATATATTTGAAAATTTTGCAGGTTTTGGAACTCATAAAGGTATATCTTTTCTTAAATACATGAAAATCCATCACGTTTTGCTACACAGTGCAGAGTCCTTATTTCTGACAGACATATATTGTGCAATATTCAGAAACTGTGCAATATTTCAATATTTCATCTCATAACAGCTACACTGTGCAATATTTCATCTCATCTCATAACAGCTACACTACAATTTTCCCTTCTATCATACTATTGTGCACTCCTTACCTCACTTGTTACTAAGACACTTATAGTTTTATCACTGTTTACTAAGACACTATAGCTTCACTGAGACACTTTATAGTTTATAGTTTATTTTTATTTCTAATTCTGCCTTTTCTTTTATTATTTATTACTGTTATATTTTCTGTAACTCTGGCACAGCAATTTCCTTCGGGATTAATAAAGTTGTTCTTATTCTTATTCTTATTCTTAAGAACAGAAAAGTAAACCTGCCACTACATAGTGCTGTCAGATGTCTTCATGAATTAGACCTTCATATTATACTCTTAAGGTTCTGTCACATTCCATGTGCCCATTGTGGTTGTATTTAAAGGGCTGCAAAGTACCTAAAAAGAATATAAAATGCATCACAGCGTTCACATCAGGCTTATCTAAGAAAAAAAGTGTTTGCTTTTATTAATTATCTATGCAAATATGTTGAATTTTTATTTATTTTGTATAAATGATAAATTTAAAGGAAACCAGCATCTTTAACATTCCAGCCAGGATGAATTATTTTTGTCAAACGCAAAGCATGTAATCAACATTTAGCACACAGTCATCATATACAAAATTTGTCGAGTTGCACGAATATGTCCAGATGAAGTTTTTTTTTAGCTTTCTCAGCTAACAAAACCTTTTGGCTTTTACAGTCAACATAAAACCATTTTCATTGTGGTAAATATTGTTGAGCTTCTATTCTGAGACCATAGACTTGTGATAGATACAGTTCAAGCACATACCAGTGGGTTAAATCAACAAAGTGATTCGTCACTAATGTCAACTTAAACAAAGATGTCTTTCTTTCCACTGGATCTTTCACACTGTCTCAAACATATTTATCAAAAGACACCTCCATGACATGTAAGCCCTCTGAGATATGGGGAAAAGGAAATATGATCTCTATTGCAACCAGACTTGGTCAAAGGTCTGTCCTCGTGCTCAGAAAGAGACGGACATGATTCACATAAACAGACCACCTAGCTCATGAAAAGGAAAGTGGTCGGTGAAGGAATGTCAACGTCAGTCCTTTGGTTGTTTTCACAGGCAGGACAAGTCTACGAGAGATCTTTAAACCAGTTCTGTTTGCGTTCACCTCAGCAGATCCACCTGTCTTAAATCTACCGCCTTGTGTGTGTATTTATTCATTTCCTTCAGGCGACCTGTCCCCATTGCAGATGTCCCCCATCCATCAGTCCCAGTTCATTCCCCTGGCTGAAATCTTGTGCTCGGTCATCTCAGATATGAACTCCTCCCAACTCACCGTCAACCAGGAAGCTCTTGTTAATTACATGAGCAAAGCACATCCAGGTAATTCATTTATTGTAATTGCATAGGCTATGTAACCTACATATTTGCATGTCTTTTGTCCTTGTAACTTCTCTTGTCTTTTGTCTCAGGAATAACCATCCCCTCTCAGGACATCCTCTACAATACTCTAGGCAC
Organism: Fistularia commersonii; assembly: GCF_037954325.1. Classification (NCBI taxonomy): domain Eukaryota; kingdom Metazoa; phylum Chordata; class Actinopteri; order Syngnathiformes; family Fistulariidae; genus Fistularia; species Fistularia commersonii. Next base: position 15,860,347 of record NC_141285.1, read on the forward strand.
TCTGATAAAGGAGCGCAAAATTTATCACACAGGAGAGGGCTACTTCATCGTCACACCTCAGACCTACTTCATCACCAACAATATGGTCCAAGAGAAAAGTTGGTGGACTTCTGGTTCAGCAGATGACCCTCCATTGCCTCCAGCCATTACTTACCTATTAAGCAATGTCTCCTGTGTTGAGAACCCTCAGACGTCCCTTTTGGCACATTGCAAGTCCTGCAGCTGCTTCAGCCCTCCCCAAATATCCCACAACACTGCCTCTCCTACTATATCAGCTACTGTCCCTCTCTCGACTATTGCTGACCAGCAATCTGTCTCCGTATCCATCAGTGAATGCACAGGCAAGAGCTTGAAGTGGCCTCGGCCATCTGATAACAAGCCTACGGTCCAGCATCAGTCCACCTCCACTGCAGCAGACTATCAGGCAAGTGAGGCCAGCAAAACTACAGGAACTACCAACGCTACCAACCGCAAAGAAAAAGACAACAAGCTGGGGAGAAAGTTCGGCCTCAGTTTCTTTCGAAGGAACGGGGTTAAAAAAGAGAAGCCAAAGAAGGAGTACGCCTCATTCTCGGGTCAGTTCCCTCCAGAGGAATGGCCAGTGAGAGACGAGGAGGACCTGAACAACTTACCCCGTGATCTGGAGCACGCCATCATCAAGCGCATTAACCCTGAACTGACTGTGGACAATTTGACCCGACACACAGTCTTAATGAAGAAGTTGGAGGAGAGGAGGGAAAGAGTTGTAGACCGAGTATTGGACAGGGTTTTGGACAAAGAGGATAAGGGAGTGGACAAGGGCATGTCTACTGAGATAGTTACATTCTCAAAAGCAAGACATCATCACTCCTCCAAAGGAGGGGGAGGGAAAAAATCCACAACAAAACCCTCTCGCTGTAAGCGAAGGCTCTACTCCTCCAGGGAGAAGCAGGTCGAAAGGGAGAGGGTTAAGAGTAAGGCTCCTTTATGTACAGACAACCACCCGGAGGGGGAGGATTTGATCTCTACTCGGCTCAGAGTGGATATCCCTGTTGATGAACCAGATAAATTCGAGGGAGGTGGAGCTGCTGAGGGAAAATCTCTTTATAAGAAACGCATTGAAAATCCTTTCCAGACTCATTTAAACAAAGACCCGGCTGAAACTGTATATTCGCCCGCTATTAACAGAGAGCATCGTAGGCGAGGACTGAAGGAGGGTAAGTCTGCAGGGTCTGGGAAGAAGGAACGAAAAAGTCACCGCTCCAAATCCTGGGACCCACATCGGGCTAAAGTGGCCATTACAGATGAAGAGCGTACGCTGAAATCCCCAACATCTGAGGAAAAGTATGAACATGAGAGGAATTCTGCCACGGAGCAAATGCTTCAGGCAGACTTAAAGCTCAACAGAGACCATGACTACAGCTCAACATATCCACAGAGCTGTACACTCCGGATTGATGACAAGGTCCGCCACCAGAGGGAGGAAAACAGGGTCGAGAGCCGGGAGTCAAAGGTAAAAAATGGGCTTTTCCACGAGGTAGATTTCAACACTCAAACAACAGATGACGGCCTTTCGACCACTCCCAATACTACACTCTCCAACCATCCTTCTGATCCTGTAATCAACCATTCATATGAGCCGGGTCGTCCCTGGGCTAAGTCTTCTTTGCAGCTGAAACACGCCACCAGAGTTGTATCAAATATTGAGAAGCCCGATGGACTCTCGCCTCCCTATCAGACCTGTGAAACCACAGCTGTGCAAGACCAAATGGAGATACGAGCAATCGCAAACAATAGCAGAGAGCAAAGGAGCTCGGTTGAGGGAGAGCCAGTAGTTGATTGCGCGTCTTCGGTAACAGACGCAGATGGTTTCATTGAAGATGACAACAGACTGTATCAGAGAGCAGATGAGCAGGAGGAAGAGGATGCCTGCAGCTCCCTGTGTTTGAATGAGGAGGAAATTACTGATGCTGGAAAGATGTATTGCACAGTGGACTATCACAAGCCCTGGTTAGTTAACAGTGACTATGAACTCCAGTCACAGTGTCAGGATACCAATATTCAGTATTACGGTTCTAATTTCCACCAAGTCATCCCAGTCCAACTTTCAGAGGACAGTGCATCTAAGAGCCAATCAACCACCCAGAGGGAAGGTTCCCTTTTTCCCAACAGACCTGTGGAGACCATCCAACATCATCACCATGGGATTAGATTACCAGGCACCCAAGTTGAAGCCAACTTCAAGCAAGAACCTCTATTACAGGGGAAGCGATCATATGAATCCAAGCTTGATTTGGACAACCCTGACGCCCATGAGGTTGCAAACTGCAGCATCTTTGACTACTGCCATACGAGTGAGACAGAATCAGATGCAGAGACTGTCCACAAGTCAACCGATGAGGGTGATGGTGAATCATCCCAGTCGGTTGCGGAGCTGGAGCTGGAGCAGTGTGTGCATGAACAGGGAGTGGCTCTGAACCAAGCAGCTGATCTGAGTACGCCCAGCAGAGCACGAGGGGCAGAAACTGGGGAAACAGTGGAACAAGGGGAGAACCACAGCATTACAGGGGACAGTGGTATAGGTTCTCCAAGGTTAGTACCTCATCGTTTTGAATATAGCCTCCCCAATATTGGATTTTTGGAGTTGATAGTCCAATATTGACGTTTGAGCTGCACTTAAAGGTTGTCATGCCATTATATGACAGCCGCAATGCATATGAATTGAAAATCAGAAAGATATACACAGTTCATATTTTAGTTGGTATTTACAATCATGTTTGCTTCTACTAAACCAAATACAATCGTGAAAAAATGAAATATTATGTTTAACTGAAATTGGAACCTTTGTAAGAACTTTTTTGGGGGTTCACAACCAAATTTAAAAAATAAAACCATACGATTGTCAGCTGTCATAGGCATGTCATCTGATTATAGAATATACAGTGGGGCAAAAAAGTATTTAGTCAGCCACCAATTGTGCAAGTTCTACCACTTATAAAGATGAGAGAGGCTGGTAATTTTCATCATAGGTGCACTTCAACTATGAGAGACAGAATATGATAAAAAAAATCCAGAAAATAACATTGTCTGGTATTTAAAGAATGGATTTGCAAATTATGATGGAAAATAAGTATTTGGCCAAGAACAAAAGTTCATCTCAATACTTATATACCCTTTGTTGGCAATGACAGAGGTCAAATATTTTCTGTAAGTCTTCACTAGGTTTTCACACACAGTTGCTGGTATTTTGGCCCATTCCTCCATGCAGATCTCCTCTAGACCAGTGATGTTTTGAGGCAGTCACTGGGCAACAGGGATTTTCAACTCTTTGTAAAGATTTTCTACGGGGTCGAGATCTGGAGACTGGCTCGGCCACTCCAGGACCTTGAAATGCTTCTTACGAAGCCACTCCTTCATTGCCCGGGTGGTGTGTTTGGGATCATTGTCATGCTGAGAGACCCAGCCATGTTTCATCTTCAGTGCCCTTGCTGATGGAAGGAGGTTTTCACTCAAAATCTCATGATACGTGGCCCTGTTCATTCTTTCCTTTACACGGATCAGTCGTCCTGGCCCCTTTGCAGATAAACAGCCCTGAAGCATGATGTTTTCACCGCCATGCTTCACAATAGGTATGGCGTTATTTGGGATGCAACTCGGCATTCTTTCTCCTCCAAACGCGACAAGTTGAGTTTCTACCAAAAAGTTGTATTTTGGTTTCATCTAACCATAGGGCATTCTCCCAATCCTCTTCTGGATCATCCAAATACTCTTTGGCAAACTTCAGACAAGCCTGGACATGTACTAGCTTAAGCAGGGGGACACGTCTGGCACTGCAGGATTTGACTCCCTGGTAGCGTAGTGTGTTACTCCTGGTAGTCTTTGTTACTTTGGTCTCAGCTCTACGCAGCTCATTCATTAGGTCCCCCTGTGTACTTCTGGGATTTTTGCTTACCATTCTTGTGATCAATTTGACCCCACAGGGTGAGATCTTGCGTGGAGCCCCAGATCGAGGGAGATTATCAGTGTACTGGTATGTCTCCCATTGTCTAATAATTGCTCCCACAGTTGCTTTCTTTACACCAAGCTGCTCACCTATAACAGACTCAGCCTGGTGCAGGTCTACGATTTTGTTTCTGGTGTCCTTTGACAGCTCTTTGGTCTTGGCCATAGTGCAGTTTGGAGTATGACTGCTTGAGGCTGTGGACAAGTGTTTTTTATTCTGATAACCAGTTCAAACTGGTGCCATTAATACAAATAATGTGTGGAGGACTAAGGTGCCTCTTAAAAAAAGAAGTTACAGGTCTGTGAGAGCCAGAAATCTTGCTTGTTTGTAGGTGAACAATTACTTAGTTTCCACCATAATTTGCAATAAAGTCTTTAAACATCAGACAATGTGATTTTCTGGATATTTTATTCTCATTCCGCCTGTCATAGTTGAAGTGTACCTACGATGAAAATGACAGGGCTCTATCATCTTTTTAAGTGGGAGACCTTGCACAACTGGTGGCTGACAGAATACTCTTTTGCCCCACTGTAGATGTCCTTAAGTTTGTGTTACAACCTGAATTTAACCAAATATCAGTTTCTAGATGTTTGTTTCCAGCTGGTATGTGCTTGTATTATAATTGGATCTTTAACGTATAAATTATTAAAGTGAAAAGTTTGCATATTACCATGAAAGTACTGATATATCTGTAAAGTAGATGTTGACCTTTAAAATTGACCTATGTAGCCGTCCGACGCTCAAAAATAATTCTCATGGACATGAGCCTACTTAAATAAGCGTGATGAATAAAAAAGACAATACAAACACTAAAGAAATCATCATTATCTTTTAGCCCCAAAAAATAGGTACATCCCTCCGGCCAGTGTTTGAATAGTTTTCACATGAGACTAATACAAGCCTGGCCTTTCTATGAATCCACCCCTTTACATTCTGTAGGGGTTTTAGATAATAACAAAATAAACCGTATAGAGATGGCTTACCCTCAAGGTTACACCTCTGTCCTTGGCTCTGCTCCAATTTATGTTTCTTTACTTGAAAGTAAATTGTAATAAAGCTGAACAAACACCTTATAATGAATGATAACATCTAGTATTTGGACAGAAGGGAGTCATTTTGATAATTACATGTAATAGCTGTGCAGCACTTATATTCTCATGTTATAATCAACAGGAAAGCGACAACTCCTTTTTTGGAGTTTTCAACTCAGTGTTGAATGCAATAGGACAGTTGTGTGCATGAAACAATCACCTGATAGGAATGGCATATTTATGATCATTTTTCTCCACCCCGTCCCCATCTCCCCCTTAGGGCCTGCATCTGTTCAACTTCAAGCAACACTGTCATTCTGGAGGGTCTGAAGAGAAGAGGGTTTTTACAGAACCTGGAGAAACTGCACTCCAAGAGCAGTGGCATTCGACCACAGAGTTCACTGCTACAGCTCACCACTGTCATGAACATTTAGCACGCCGCAACGGGGACACCATCTCGTAAATGTAATTGACTGAAAAGGTCGTGGTCCCTCATGGTCAGTAACACTCATATATATCAAGAACAGGGATTGTGTATAGATAGTGTAATTTGTTTTATTGTAAATAATACCTTTAAATATTATATGCAAAGTTTTTCATCACTCATTGACTACCCTCAGACAAAAGTGGGAAATCAAAAAAACATGTAACTGTGTAGCATGTCTTTAATTTTCATTATTTTACTGGTATTTCAAATGGCCAAATATTAAACATTTATATATAAAGCAAAATGTGTTTTCTCATTTTATTCCCAGTGATTATGAGTCACTCTTAATATTGCTTGTGTTACTGTACACCAATGCAAATACATAGGTGTTTTCATTTTGGGATGTCACAGTGCAAAGAAAAAAAACTATGAAAAATAAAGGACATTTTAATTATTTAATAGTGCCTACTGTAACACAGAGGTGCCAAAAATACAATCCAGACTTCATAGTCCATTGAGCCAGCTAAGAAACCCGAGCTCTGAAATGTTATTGCAATGTTTTAATCTGACCTCCAACTGTGATAGAATGGTGACCAACAGGAGCGTGGGAGGAAGACGAGTTGACTGCTTCTCAGGCTATAAATTGCAGTGCACAACTTCCCTAATTTTGCACTCAGGTAGCAGTATAATCTAGGGACTATCAAAAGAAGAAACTGTTATTACTAGCAGGAGTCCACAGAACATTTGGTGTGGTAAATAGTGACATCATGTGGATTCTCTCGTCACTGCAATGCAAGGAGTGAATACAGTCGTCAACCAGCACCCATGTAGTAAAAACGTTGTCACTATGGGGCTATCCACCTTTATTATGTCATAGAAACTCCAATAACAAAACTCCACAAGAGAGTCAAATAACCTTTATTTATCCATATATGTGCCACTCAGAAATTGGGAAGAGGTGTTACAGGATAAACCCTTAAGAGAAGCTTTTATGGATCATTTACAATTTTTCTTTCAAAATGAGGCCATTGACAAGAAGGGGGAAATAAAGACAAAGTCATAACAGTGTAAACACATGGTAATATACATGAAAGAAAAAAAAAAAGCAATAAGTATCTGTGACAAATTAAGATGTAGGGCAAGTTAGAATGGATAAGAAAAAAAGAAAAAAAAAACTCCTGGAAACCCTAACTTTTTCCAAATGACAGCTGAGCATACATTTTTACATTTCATGCAATAAGGCACCTATCTAACACAAGGAAGAAAACTATGCTACAGTTTGAAGCACAATTGTTATCCAAATAAAAGGAAAAGAAAATATTGCTCACCATAATATTCACTCCCATAAAAACTGTATATCTCTTGCTCCCTTTCTTATAACCCAAGCCATATCTAAAAAAATACATGTTTGTAAAAGATATTTTACAGAGAACAGTAAATAGAGCACAATCCATTGGAATTTGGAAAAGTCCTGTAAAATTGAGTATTTCCCATGTAGTCCACTTTTAGTTTACACAACCTTTTTGATCAAACTGAGTTTGGAACATGTATAACAGCTATCTATATCTACACAGGTAACTGAATTAGTCTCCAAAGCAAGAAGCCTGGGTAGTGGAAAATGCACAGTAAATAATTCAGACACGAGTCATGTTGTAGTAATGCTACCCAGTAGGTTTTATTTTCTATTACAAATTTTTCATATGGCTAAATTGCATGTCATTATAGAATCAGGTATCAGCCAGTATTGCTCTCTCTACAGTCTATGCAGCAGTGCTAACCCATTGGTAGACATACAAGAAATCAACCTCAAATATACAAGATGGCTCATGTCTGACGGAGCCCAAATTCAACAACAAGCTGCATGAGAACTCCTGCGACATGTTTATCTCCAACACGTAAAACAAATTAAAGTAGTAAAAGAAAAAAAGGTGGAGACAAAAGTGGATCTTACTATCAAAAATGCAATCCTCTGAAATAGCACACTAGTCACCTATACATATATAAAAGAAATCAGTAAGTATTTACAGTGGATCTCCTGTTTGCTTCACACAGGTTATGTGGGTGAAAAGGAGCTATTTAAATTGAGACGACACTTCGTAAGTTGGTAGCGTTGACTAAAGTTGCAGCTGAAAAGCACAAGCCCACCTGAAGGTACATTAACAGAATTCCTTTTAACAAAAAGGACCACCCAGAAAGCAATATTTCATTGAGTAGCAATTGTGTTATGTAGATCTTTAAATCACTTTAAATTCTTGAAGTGTTCATTGAGGGGCCTGCAAGTGAAGCACAATGACAAAAACAGAGGCTCCTTCAGAATCTAACTTTACGCTGTCCTCAAACCAAGTTGTCCAGGATCTTCTAGGAATTTTAAGTTCTATGTCCTCAGTCAAAGCCATCTGCCATTGAAGAATTGATTTTTTGCCCATTTATTCTCAACTAACCCTCTTTATGCTGTGCTTAACCACTTTTGTCAAAAAAAAGTAGGCCTGATATTTTTTGTGTGGCGATGGCTGGTATAAACAAATGGGGGAGCAGGGGATGTGTGCATTTGCATGGGCAGCACATGAGTGAAGGAGCTCACCAAGTAAGCACGAGAGCTCACTGATCTACATGGATCCTGTGGTGCCTAGACAGGGAAGATGAATGATTAAAGCCTTTTCCACACTGGGAGCACCTGTACGGTTTTTCTACAGACAGGATGCACTGTTTTGGGAAGGGGCTGTTCGGGAACCCCTTCACTGTGGGGATGGGGCTGTACTGCTCTGGTTGTGGTTGTGGTGATTGTGGCTGCTGCTGTTGCTGCTGCTGCTTATTTTCCAAGTGGATTCTCTGGTGCCTCGCAAGAGAGGAGGAGTGATTGAATGTTTTGCCACAGTGGCCACAGGTGTAACTCTTTCCATCTGAGTGGACTCTTTGGTGCCGGGACAGGGAAGAAGAATGATTGAACCCCTTATCACAGTGATGGCACATGTAGGGCTTCTCTCCCTGAAGGTGCACCCTTTGCTTTGGGGGGGTGCCGAAGGTCAGGGTTTTCCCGGGCTGAGGTGGAGAAAACACTGGGGTCTGCAGGTGGGTCTTGTGGTGGCGAGAGAGGGAGGACGAGTGATTAAAGCCCTTGTTGCAATGTCTGCATGTGTAGGGTTTCCCTCCAGCATGGACTTGCTGATGCTTCTTCAGGTGACGTTTGCGAACAAAACTCTTCCTGCACATGTTGCATTTGTACGGCTTCTCGCCTGAGTGGACCCTCTGGTGCTCCCTCAGAGTGGCTGCAGCCGCAAAACATTTTCCACACTGGGCACACCGGTGGGGTTTGTCTCCGAGCACAACTGCAGCATGGGTCTTCTGATGCTGCTTCAGGTTGGAAGTTGTAGCAAAACCTTTGCCACATTGGCCACAGGTATATGGCTTCTCACGTGCATGGACCTCCTGGTGCTTTTTCAGATGCCTTCTGCGAACAAAACTCTTCCTACATTGGGTGCACTTATAGGGCTTGTCCTCTGAATGCATCTTCATATGTTCTCTTAGGGTGATTGCAGCTGCAAAACTCTTGCCACATTCTGAGCATCGGTGAGGCTTATCAGGCAAGTGGATCATCTGATGAGACTTTAGGCTGAATGCGTCGATAACATCTTTGCCCATAATCTCAACACCTGCTGGAACATAGGGCTTTTCTTTCATGTGAATCTTCATGTGCTGCTTGAGGCTGGCCTCTACAGCAAAGCTCTCACCACAGTGCACACAAATATAAGGGTTGAGGTCCTTATGGATCTCAAAGTGTTGGTGAAGGTCAGCTATGCTGCCAAATATTTCCCCACATTCATTGCACTGCAGGCCATGGGCTTCATGTATAATGACGCCATTCTCAGACTCCACTGTCAACTCGCCACCATGGTCAGACTCTACTTTCACCACATGCTCACTTTCTGTCTTAAGCAGAACCTCTCCGAGCAAAGCTTCATTTCCTGTTGTCTTGATCTCTGCTCCAGTGAAACAGTGCATCTCACCATGTTCGACTTTGATGTAATCATGGTCCGTCTCAGCTACAATTGCATCCACGCAGGCTACAGCTCCAAGATCTGTTCCCAGTCCTTGGATCTTTAAGTCTGAGCCATGAATCTCCAGCTCTAATCCCCGCTTTTCTTCTGTCATGATCTCAGTTTCTGCTCCATAGTGAAGGTCGACATGGCTATGGGCTATGACACACTCCGACCCAAGTGTGTCAAGGCCGGGTGTGTCACATTCAGTCTCTGACTCTGCCATGAGAACACACTCCAGCCCCACGACCTCCGTTTTCTTGCCGGACGGTAACACAAGTAGGAACTTGGGATATAGATGTTGCTTTTGGTTTGTGCGACACTGTTGCTCTTCCGGGGTGTCAATCTGCAACATATATATATATATATATATAAAAAAAACATTGTGACAGTGCCAGGGTGCTCATTAACTTTCCCACAATCACACTAACCATGCCTGTGAGGACCTTATTTTTAAAACACGTCAAAAAAATATATCAAACATTACGTATCTTTTGCATGTGTGTAAATGGTATCTGAACAGTGGTAGGTTTCCTGAAAAACTGTTTCTCAATGAGTGAAAGAAACCAACTTCCCTGAACAACTGATTAATGAACAAAAAAAAAAGATTAACAATGGACGAAAAAAATCTGATTAGTAAGTTATTTACTTTGGTTAAATTAATGGTGTGCTATTTCAGGTACTTGTTGTAACCCAAATTACTGGTTACTGAGCACAGTTGTTGAATTTTACATTACAGAATAACACAAACTGTTAAACCAAGCCTTTTTCATACTTGCAAGTTATACTATACTCAAAGAAAGGGATAATTACCCAAGTCCAAAGAGAGGTTCTTGGTATAGATGTATTTCATTCATACTCTACAACATTCAATACTGTCAAGAATGCCTTTTATCATGGTCAATAACAGTTTAACAAGACTGGTGGAGAGTAGTGTTGACTTTCAACATCACATTGGTTATTTACATCAAAAACAGGTGTTTTGCTTTTTTTAATGTACCCCCTCAACATGATCTCATTTGGCGATAACATGTTCCTTAGGAGAACCACTTGAAAAAATCTGTTTATAATTTACAAAACAAATTCTGTCTGGCAGATCTAACCTCGGCTTCCTTCTATCAATATATCCACTATACTTGACAAATCAAATACAAGGGGGGAAAATCAAGTGAAAAAAAATTACTTCAATTCCATTAGACAAATTTGAATTAAAATTGTTAACGAGGTTAACTTCATCGGGTCAAGTTTTCCTCCCCTTACTCCTGGGGCATAATTTAATATTCCTATAAGCAAAAAAGGGGATGTAGTGAACGATTGTTGAAAGGGTATTGTTTATTTGACAAAAAGAAGCCCTTAATGTTTGATGGGCGTTTTATGGACCACTGTATACATGACTAAAAGTGTACTGGGAAGAAAAAAGGGTATGATTGGCTGACAGCAAATGAGTGATTAAACACAACTGCTACACCTGTGGGTTTATGATGCCCACCAGATGAAGAGTAGAGGTTCTCATGTTGCTTTCTGTTTCATACTTACACGCCATGCGCCAGGATCATATACAAAGCCACAATCAGTCTGCTAAGGGGCAAATTTCGCTAGCTAAGTTAGCTATGAAGGTGAGCTACTCCTTCCTTGCTAACATAATTGATGATATCAAAGGAGACCCATCATAATCTAGGTATGGATTCAAACCTTAACTGTGAGCCAAAGACAAACGCGCCGATCCGTGCCCATTACGCAATTCATTACTTGCTATTTGAAACAAAATCTGCACAGTGTATAGCCAGTTGTCATTAATGTGTCGTTAAAGGTACTTGAAATTGCTCGTTAGCTTCCCAAAACAGCTACAAATAGCTGCCATAGCCGCTAGTTAGCTGGCTATGGTCGAGGGAAACTTGTTAACGTCATAACAGCATTGTGTTAGCGGCTAATGTGTTCACGGTTTAGCGAGCTAACTAGCTTCATTGCGACCGCATCAAGCGGGCAACGCAATGAGTCTTGATGAAAAGAAAATTAATGCTCTTACTAACGATTTAAATCGAGTTAAATGACTTGGGGTACAACTAGGGGCGCGGATATTCTCCATGTGTGCATAGTAACAGGCCATCTTGTTCTGCCACACCAGCAGTTTCAGCTAGCCAAAACGACAATGCTCGCCTAAGATGGCTGCCGCTTGCTAACGTTAGCCACATTAGCTTCCGCCCTTCAAAACACGTTGAATTAGTTCAGCCCCAAAGCCATTCCCGAGGACGCCACAGAAATAAGAAAAGCCGCAAACTGGCACAACACAGAAAACGTCCTCCACAGTCTTACTGTGAGATACGAGCAAGGACGGCATTGATCAAGAGAGGTGGGTAGATTAGCAAGCTAAGAGCCACATCGCAGTTCTAATCAGGAGTTGGCTAGCTAAAACAAAGATGGCTAACGTAAACGTTGGGGGCGATGAATACTGCGTTAAAAGCCCGGGAAGGGTCTTCTTTTGCTTACATAAATATTCACGCAAGATTAAAATATTTCAGTCAACTCGAATGTTACACTCAAGTATAAACGTACTCTTAAATATGACCGATTCCTTCTCGTGGTAGCATATGAAGTCCAGGCTACAAACCTGAAGCCCTCTTGACTCTGTAGGAGCAACCTGCAACCCGCACGGACGACTTCAATGGCGGCCTTGCCTGTTAGCTCTGCAGCTACAGAGCACAGACGAGATTAGCGTATCGGCTACGTAGCACTGATGTCAAGCTAACAAGCCAGCTAATCCGGTTCCGTAGCAGACACACCGCAGCTACACCAGCTAGCAGTCCAGCAGAAGCCTTCAGATTGTAAAACACTGGAACGGAAGCTTTGCTTAAACGCCCATCCGACCATCTGATTTCGCTTGCAGCAGTGAATTGTGCGTCATTACAAGAAACAAGCACACAGATCGACTCTATACTTAACATCCACCTCGTATAACGTGGATTTGAAACTAAACTAAAATAGACCCATATGATGGTGTTGCCGTAGAAGTCGGCTTCCTAAGCGGAGCATACAGTTACCATCAGTGTGACTCAGGCCTGTATTTTTCCATTACAAAGTTCGGTAACATAAATAAGCTTTGCCGCGAACACGCGAGACATGAGTTTACTACCACTGACTAAGATTCGTGTACGATGATATTTAGTCTCTTTGCCACGATGTCTCTACTACACGTCTAGCAGGCTAATTTTAAACGATGTAAAAAAAACACCAATTGTAAGTGAATTTCATAAATGCTCATAGACACCCACCTATCTCTCCTTATCTCTTTTTACAGTCTGAAGAAGGAGAAGAAATCGTTAGATCGTTTCAAACTCCGGACTGTGGAGGGCTTTGCAAGCTGTTATGAGCTTCGTCCAATTGCTCTGTGTCTTCCTCTCTGCCCGTGTATGTAGCTGGCGCCAATGCTCATCTGGCGCCAACGTTAGGCTACCGACGCATATTAGCGAAAGTAATCGGTGGCGTTTCAAGTCGCCATAGAAACCATTGTCGCCCCCTGCAGTCCCGGAGGCGTCTATGGAACACAGGGCCTTACATTGACGAATGATGTTTTTCATAGTTAGGGAAATCTTTTGCACCTAACATAACTTATGGGCGTCAGTGTCTGAAAGTAAACCTGACTTAATGATTCTGCTAGTTATTTAGCTTTATTTGTTTGTGTTGTACGATCTCGTGTGTCAATATGATGGTTTGAGGTATCCCCAAGTTAGTCCCTTTGAAATGAATGTCTACTTTTTTTTAAAGAGTTTCAATTAAAAATGACAAGAATTATGATTTTGATGAACACAATCAATAAAATTATTATAAAACCTATTTTTTTAATGTTTAGGTTACAGCTGTTCCGCAATGGACTGCCACAAAGTAGAGCGCAAAATAAAATGGCTTTTCACCAGTTACTTCTATTATAGTTGGCATTTAACAAAAAACGTTTCAGCTCATGGGGTCTTATTGATTGTTTTCAGAGCAAGTAGTCCTTGCGTCTCCTATTGTTAAACAAAGGGGACATTACAAGGCGAATATATCTTGTGACAACATTGACTGGCATATTGGCATAAAATTTATATTTGCAGCTTAATATAAATCTTGAGTCCTATGTTTGTTTGCTCAGGTTGTCCTCTGCATTATGAAGAGGCAATAAAAGCTTATGATGTAAAGATGAGTGGGCACTATTCAGTGAAAGGGGTTGCTATGATGTCACATAGAGGGCCATGCAGGGTGAATATGCTCTCTATGATGTAATTGACCAAACATGTACTACTTTTTATGGCCTTATAATGGCTTTTGCTTTTCATTCCAGCTGTATCTACTAAATCAGAAATATTCTATATGTGTTTGACTCTGTATGTCTGTCTGTCCAGCAAATAATGGATTTAAAAATAAGGTGGAGAAGGTTGCAATGCTCAAAAAGGAGATCAGATAACCACAAGGTCACTTAGGGGAGGCTGTGACGTAACACAGGGGTGGGGAGGTTAATGTACCTCAAACCTTTTCATTAATGGTATATAAAGTGTGTGTGTGTGTGTGTGTGTGCGTGTGTGTGTGTGAGAACAGAGAGGGTGGAGCAGCAAAATCACAGAGGCAGAAGGCTACTACTATATGATGTCACACAGATAGCTCATGAGTAGAGAGCTCCTTGCATTGGGGTTAAAGCAGTTGAGCATTTTTTTTTACCATGCAGGAAATGAGTATGTGGGTAAATGACAAACAGTTTTGATACAGTTAAGCTGAATTAGGATAGGTGGTTGACACCACCTAAAACATATGTAGGAGTTAGATGGTACAGAGGGAATGGAATAATAATTTGTTCTCTGCAATTAACCCATCATGGATGAACTATGAGCAGTAGGCTGCCGTCCATCAGTGCCAGGGGAGCAGTTAAGGGTTCAGTGTCTTGCTCAACAACACTCTGACACACTGGGAGGAGCCGGGTATCGAACCAGCAATGTTCAGTTTCAAAGACAATTTCTCTACCTCCTGCGAGTCTAGATACAAAGAATGATAAATATTTACTGATGGATCAAAGGATCTTGAAATAAGCCAGAGGGGGCTGCAGTCGTTTCAAAAGTGATGTCTGGTTCTTGTGTAATTGTGTTATTTGCCATGCTGCAAGTCCATAATGGCATTAACATGCATAATGCAGCAACATATTAATCTCTAGTTATTTATTGAGTACTTACAGGTTCTCAGAAATGTCCTACCAAGGGTTGTTGGGATATGCTACAGGAGCTACCACTTATCTCAGTCAATGGTAATTCGTGAAAGACGATACTTTGTTTACTGATGATAAATCTGCATGTGATCAGATTTAAGGGAATCTTGAAGACTTTGGTTTAGGTGGTTTAAGATAAGATAAGATAAGATAAGATAAGATAAGATATATTTTATTGATCCCCATGAGGGAAAGTCTTTTGTCACAGCATTGTAACAATCACAGTATCAATAAATATGGGTAGAAATATAAATGGAGAGACAATTAAAAGATAGCAAAGACATCCACAACTAAATAGACAGCAGAGTGAACAACAAGGATATGAAAGGATATAAAAGAATGGTAAAAAAAAAAGACAGCAACGGGAAGAAAAAAGACAACCAAAACGACAAGGATAAGAACAAAAACAGAGTGACAATAGCAATGACAAAAATAAATAGGATGTGAATGGATTGAGACCATCAAGGATAAAAAATATAGACAACCGCGTTAGGGCATGACATGTGTCAATGAGTGAGGTAGTGGTAGCACAGATGCACCTCTGGCCGGTCAGAGATGTGTTCCATCCAGACTGCCGTTGTACAGTCTGATGGCGATGGGCACAAAGGAGTGTCCCAAGCGTTCAGTTCTGCACCAGGGTGGCTAACCGAGCAGACTTTCCTCACTAGCTTGTTGAGCCTGTTGACCTCACCAGTCCTGGCACCAACCCGCCAGCACACAATAGCGGCTACCATAGAGTGGTAGAAGGCCTTAAGGAGCCTGCTACAGACACCAAATGACCTCAGTCTCCTCAGGAAGTTTGGCTAAAAAATCTTGCAAATATATTTATTCATCTGTATATTTTATTAGCCCTGTTCACATGCAAATCTGGCTCGTGCCATTTCTGGGGATTCAAAAACTTTGTTCCAGAAATGTATACATGTGTGTAGGACATTGCCATTAACTATATTTTGGATCGCAATGCTCGATAATCGCAATTAAAATGAAACATGGATGAATATTTCCACTCAAGCAGTTTTGTAATTCTCTGTAGGTCTGTCTATTATTCATTTATTCATATAACATTTTTTAAACTTGAAATGCATTTGTAATGCAATACTCTCTTAGTTCCACAAGATGATGCTATTTTGTCAGCGTTGTGAGTGTTCTTCAGATACATTAGCGTATATATTTTACACACGCACGCACGCACACACGCACGCACACACACACACACACACACACACACACACACACACACACACACACACACACACACATACTTTATAAGAGTTAAAATGATGTGACATAAACATGATTTTAATGCTAATAAAATGGGACCTGGGACAGGTGTACAAGACAGTGGTGAGACCAGTGATGCTGTATTGCCTAGAAGCAGTTACAATGATGACAGGAGACAGAGCTGGAGGTAGGTTGCAGACATGAAGATGCTAAGGTTCTCTTTGGAAGTGACCTGGATGGATAGGATCAGGAAGTAGTCTATCAGAGGAACAGCACATGTTAGATGTTTTGGAGAGAAGGTCAGAAAAGACTTAGATGGTTTGGTCACTTACAGAAGAGAGATAGTGAATATATTGGTAGACGGATGCCAGAATTGGAACTAACAGACTGGAGGTCTAGAGGAAGACCAATGAGAAGATTTATGGATGTAGTGAGAGAGAATATGAAGTTAGTTGGTGTGAGAGAGGAGGATACAGACAATAGAGTTACATGGAAAAGGTTGATTCCCTGTGGTGACCCCTGAAGAGAGAAGCCGAAAGGAAATGAAGAAGGAGTATACATTTGGGCTACTTTCTACTTCTAATTCCTAACTTTTCAGAGAGAAATGTTTACTGTACTAGATTTGTGTGACACATTTAGTTTTCTGATGAAGATTCCCCATGACACAATAGTACTCCGTTAGTTTCCATATAAAGAGCCCTAACCCTTGCATTCACTTGAAAGCATAAAGTAAGTATCCTGAAACTACAGTACTGCTCAGGTAAAGATTATTTTAACACCTCTGCTTAGTTTCTTTTGCAATACCAGCCATTCCCCCTTCATCAAACACCCAACTAGGAATACTGGTTTTACCATGTGAACAGACAACATAGCAATCATTCTGTCACACACAGTGTCACTCGCAGTTTCACTGAAGCGACTGAACTCAGTTGATCTTAATCTTGCTCTCAATTTTGTTTGTGGATTTTTTTATTATATTTTTTTTCGTCTTCCTTTTTTGCTGGAGATTTACATTTTTTGAACAGAAGGTCAAGTTTTTTCTTCAGGCTTGATTCTTAATTTTACCATTGTATTTACTGGACATCACTGCGAATTTCAGTGAAAATGTCCCACCCGAGCACTCTGGATTTAGACAGATACGGCAGCTTGGACAGATCTCATCATTCCACTGGACGTAGCCAGTCAAGGATGCAGGGCAGGAGTGGAGATGTCCTTTGTGACTTCTGCACAACCAGAAAGCAGAAGGCTGAGAAGTCATGCTTGGTGTGTCTGGCATCTTACTGTGAGGATCACCTCCAGTCTCACTATGACTACCCTGCTTTGATGAAACATAAAATGGTCAAAGCCACTGGTCAAATGAGAGAGAAGATTTGTGCTCAGCACGACAAACTGCTGGAGGCATTTTGTCGCACCGATCAGACACCAGTGTGTGTTTTGTGCATGATGGATGAACACAAACATCATGACATTGTCCCAGCTGGAACAGAGAGGACAGAGAAACAAGTGAGTGGTAGATACAGTACAGTTAATATTCACTGAAGGCTTTTAAAGTTTGATAGTTATTGCCAGTGCCAACACCCAACAAGTATAGTGTTTCTATTATTGTATTCTCCACAGAAACAACTTGGTACAACACTCCACAAATCTCAACAGCGGATAAACCAGAGAATTAAAAAATGGCAGGATCTTCGACAAGCTGTGGAGTCAGTTAAAGTATGTATAAAGCTACAGGCATTTTGTAGTTATCTTTTGTCACTTTCTCTCGATTGCTTGGGCCACAGTACATGCAACAAACATCATGATATTGAGAAAGTTCTTAAAACATTCATGCATCATAAACTTTGTATAGGTGTGCTGGATAAACACTGCAAAAATGGTTTCTATTGCACAATAGGGAATACTTAAATCTCCAGTAACCTGCAACAAAGAATTTGTTGCTGGTTTTAATATTGTAATCATTTTAATAAATATTTATTTAATAAGTATTATAGAGGCTATTGGTAATTTATTCATGGCATTCATTGATTATACTGAACAAATCATGTTAATTAGGTAATTATGAGCTGAAAACTGAAAAAACAAGTAATAAATTATACAGGTCTGGATATAGACAGTAAAATTGTGTCTCACAATTTTGGAAATCAAAAGAACCTAAGATTTACTGTTATACAAGATACAGTTGGCCCATTTTTTCAGTGTA
Source organism: Fistularia commersonii (assembly GCF_037954325.1). Classification (NCBI taxonomy): domain Eukaryota; kingdom Metazoa; phylum Chordata; class Actinopteri; order Syngnathiformes; family Fistulariidae; genus Fistularia; species Fistularia commersonii. The sequence goes on from NC_141285.1 coordinate 15,878,469, forward strand.
TGTATATCAGTATACTGCCATGAGCTCCTTTCCATCCACACAATAAACTCTACCATTTCTTCCTTTTTTCAGCACTCAGCTCAATCTGTCCTGGAGGAGAACGAACGCATTTTCACTGAACTTCTCCGTTCCATCGAGCGGAAGTACAATGAAATCAAGGAGATGATCCGCTCCCATGAAAAGACCACTGTGACACGAGGTGAAATATTATTAGACCGTTTGGAGGAAGAGATCACTCTGCTGAGGAAGAGGCACACTGACCTGGAGAAGCTGTCTCACACTGATGATCACATACACTTCCTGCAGGTAATGCTGAAATCCAGCTGTACTATGTGGGTTCAAGGCCCAAGACAGAGTTTTCCTATCTCATATTTGTCCTCCTGCCATTTTGGTAGAGTTGGCAGTCTCTGTCAGGGCCCTCCGGATATGAAGACCTCAACAGTGTCAGCGTTGCTCCCAATTATTCCTTTGATGCCACTAAAAGAGCCATTTCTGCAATGAAATTACAAGTGGAGGAAATCAGCAAAAGAGAAACAAGCAAAATCTCTTCTGCAGGTTTGAAATAATAGATATTAGTATCCATGTCTTTTTGCAAAGGACTCCTATTTCAAGAATGTTGGTTTGTGTGCTTGTTTTGTACGTGACACTATCCTTTCCATCCCCTTTTGTCTTGATTTTTTGTTCTTATTTTTTTAATAGTGAAGGAAGTCTATATCACACAAGAAAGTGGGACAGCAACAAGAAGAGAGTCTATTTTGAGAGAAGACCGAAGGGCAACAGAAGAACCCAAGATAAGAGAAGATTTCTTGAAATGTGATTGAATCAACTCTACCCACATAGAACATCAACCTGCCTTGAACTAAATCATGGACATTTTAGCCCATTGCCTTGCTACTTTATAGCCATATAAAAAGAACAGCTTTCAGATTTTATTTTGTAGTCAGGAAGTTCTAGTTATGGTCCTATACAATGACAACACCCACAGATGTAACAATAGAGCAGTATTATGACATGGTGAAATGACTGAAACTAGTGTTACGGAAGCTAACAAAGTAGAACTGGTTTGGTGTTCTACTCCTTGTTACGCTCTGGAACAAGTTGCAGAGCAGGTTTGAGGAAATGAAAAAAAGTAAACATCGAGCTCAGGATCATTTGAACAAATAGAGGTGTTCCTGCTTTTGTTTTAAGAAGCATTCACAATATGTTTGGATAGAAATTTTGGTGACATTTGGTGATGTATTAGTGACTGACATTTTTGATAATAAATTAGTTTACCTTGGATTACAAATTGTCACCGACATGGTCTCATGTCCACACTCTTCTTCACTATTAACATTGCTTTGGAAAAGTGAATGAAAAATATTAAAATGGCATAATGAGCACTAATATTAATTCAATGAGCACTCTAATCATTTTATTGTCCTGCATCGGTCAGATTCCAGCCAGTTGATTCTGGATGTCAACAGTGTCCACCGGAACCTCCACTTGTCTGAGGGGAATCGAACAGCTACGATGAAGAGTGAGGCGAAAAACTACCCCGAACATCCCGATAGATTTGACCACTGGCAGCAGGTAAGCACTTTACTGTAGGCTCTTTGCATTTCAGTTGTGAACACTGCGATGCACTGACAACTAAAACAGTCAAATCCTTACATTTGAAGCCAAGATTAGTGACAAATATTCCTTTTGATGGTTCTGAAGTTTTTAAATGTAAATGACATACTACTGGGGGACCTTCTTGTGTGGAGTTTTCATGTTTCCTCCCACAGTCCAAAAACATGCAGCAGGTTCACTGGAGAAATTGAATGAGAGTGCATGGTCTGTCTATATATGTGGCCAGTGCAGAGTATACCCCGCGTCTCGTCCAATGGCAGCGAGGATAAGCTCCTGCGACTTCGAGTAGGCTAAGTGGTAGATAATGGATGGTTGGATAGCATTTTGCTGACTGACTAGTTAGATTAAATTGATTTCAAGTCATTTGAAAAGTTAATCTTTGAACAAAAAGGAAAGAGATAAAGGGATTTGTCATTATATGCTCTATTACATGTTCACAGTCAAATAACATAAAGAATAAAGACAGTGCTTCCACCTATTGCCATCAGACATCCATCAATCTATTGCTATGACTCATATGCCTGACACCTAAAATGTCTCAAGTTTACCAAGTTTTGGTTGAATTTCCATTTTCATCATTCAATTCCCCTTCTATGTGTGTGTGCATGGGTGTGTGTGTGGCAGGGAGAGTGGTTAAGTCTGTGAACAGTGATGCTGAGCATGAGTGTATATGTGACCAAGCAGAAATCTGAGTTACATTGTATTTGCACTATATAATGAAAATCAAGCTTTTATACTTCTACTTTCTATTACAGACTGATACCATGTTGTGTGAGACTAGAATTGGACACAGTACCAGATGTTGCTACCCCTTTGTCAAACCTCTACTCCCCCTAAGCTTGTTAATCTTTAACTTTTTTCATGGGCTGCTGTCATTTATAATCGCTACCTCTTTTCTTTCCACCCATGTTCTCACCCAAACTTAATTTGTGTTTGTTTCCCAGTCCTCATATTCTGTGTGAAATACTTTCACTTAAAAGTAAGTCCCCCTCTTGCTCCTTTTACTAATTCTCCTCCCCTTGTTCCCCATCCTTCCCACCCTCCGACCTATCATGTCTCACCGACTCTTACCCATATCGTTCAAAATCAGACTTCAACACACCGCACACAGCTTGCAGTCTAGATCATTAAAAGTTGAGCTTCCTGCATTCCAGTAACATCATTTCACATTTTTAGCAGACTGTGGCTGTGTACCAGTTTTTCTGGTCCAGTACTTTGGTCCACATACAAGTATTGTGTCCAGTCTTGAACATTAAAAGTTGAGCTTCTTGTAACCCAGTAATGTCATATCACATTTTTAGCGGTCTGTAGCTATGCACCAGTTTTCTGTTCTAGAACTTTGGTCCACATATAAATATTGTGTTCTGGTATTAAAAGGTGTTATTCTGGTTTTGAACACCTTGGATGTGCCCTTAATTGGAAACCCTGATTCCCCTGCATTCAAGCACATTTTCAGTTGTCAAACATTCCCTGTTGATAGACAGATATCTGCTAAGATTATGTTTATATCGATATGATTTTACCAAGCTTTTCATTTTCCCTGGAAGCTGTATTTCTCAGATTACATGCTATACTCTCAGCTGCTGCTATGCATAAACCAATAGCTGAGTTTAATCCATTTGTTTTCAGGTGCTGTGTAAGGAAAGCGTGACTGGGACCCGTGCTTACTGGGAGGTGGACTGGAAGGGAACAGAGGTAGATGTGGCTGTTACCTACAGGGGAATCCTTCGTAAAGGGAATAGCAATGAGTGCAGCCTGGGCTGGAACAATAAGTCCTGGAGCCTCTACTGCTCTGAGTCCAAATTTTCTTTTGTGCACAATAATAAGAGCACAGACTTACCAGTCCCGAGGTCATCTCGGATAGGCGTCTACCTCGATCATCCTGCTGGGATCCTAGCTTTTTACAGTGTGGCTGATGGCATGCAGCTTCTGCACAGAATCCAAACTATATTTACCGAGCCTGTTTACCCTGCTTTCAGTGTGTGGGGATTCAGTAGCAGCATAAGAGTTTAGAAGAGATTTCAGCTGGGTGGGACAGAAATTCATATATAATTTTAATGTTTTTTCATTATTTTTTTCCGCACCAGGTGATTGTTACATTAATTGTTTGTGAATTTAGGATACATTCTCTGGTACTCTGTCTGCTAAGGGAGGATTGCAATTTTGCCTAAAAGTAAAAAAATAATAGTCACGAAAAGGGAAATTTGCATTTCTTTCACAATCCATCCATCTTTTATATTTTCTCTTGTTAAACATGTTTCTCTCACTTTTATTGAGGATGAATCATCATAACTAATGTGAAACAAATTCAATCAAAGTTCATAAAACTTAAGATTCCTAGACCTTGAAATGTGAAATTGCTCATGATCTCCTACTTTGTGTCTCTTTCTACTCAACCCAAATCATTATGAATAATCATACTTGGAAGTGTTTCATACTTGACTATTAAATAAAGTATATCTACTCTGCTCTCACAAGATTCCTTACTTCTGCATTTTTAATCACAAATGGATTAAGAGGTTAGTTAAGGGTTGTGTTAACACCACATACATGAGGGAAGTAGTCCTAACAGTTCAGTAGGGGAAACTAAAGTATTGTGGTGGACACTAAGGGGTGTGGCCTCTCTAGGGGCTTGCAACATGGCTTAAGTTGGGGGCATTATGGTCCACGGAAGTTCAGTCAGTTTTGGTGTTGGTGTTTAAGGAATAAAGTAAGAACTTGCCTTCGTCTCTGCAGTCCTTCCTTTCCACACCACATTGGTGACACTGTTCTGACTCGGACCGAGTGTGTGACCACACTTCAGCCATGTCGCCCTGACTCCCACAGCTGGCCGTTTTCTGCGTGTTCTCGGAGTTCTGGCAGAGCGACCCGGCCTCCTAGTTCTAGCATATCGAGGCGCTTTTCCACTTGCGTGGAATTGTCTCAGAGGATGCCAGGTACTTTCTGGTACTCACTGCACTCAAGGCGAGTTTTTTGCTGCTGTTGTGTGACCCACCAAAAAATGGTAAATACGCCGCCCTCAAACAGCGCTGCAGAGCGGGCAGACTCTTGTCCCTGTCCAGTTTGAGCGACAGAAGCGCCATGGACTTGATGAACAACATGCTGTCGCTGCATGGATCGGACAAAGGTGGTTTCCTTTTCCCTCACATTTTCCTGTGCCAGCTCCTGCCTTGTGCGTGCAGCCTTGGCTAACTCCCGGCTTCTGGTTGCCCGTGAATGCCAGGGTAGCGGAGGAGGCCGACCATGTCCTGCTAGCTACCAGGCGGCTAGACATCCACAGCGAGGTGTGGGAGCCCCTGCAGACGGTGCCAGTCCACGTGGATCCAGCCCTGTTGGCTTGAGTGACTGTCCAGAGAGGACATGGGACTGACTTCTGCTTTTTCAACCTGTGGTTAGGCGGCATGTCACGACACTGCGTTCCGCCATGCTCCCTCAAGGTGCTGAGGAGATCCAAGGCCGGCGTACGAGTGGCAGCTGTGGACACTGGCGGACACACTCAGCAGATGTTCATCAGGGACTCAGGGTCAGGAAGACGGTTTCTGGTGGACTCTGACTTGCAGAAGAACCTTCTACCTCTGATGCGAGTGGACAAACAAGCCAGAGGCGGCAGCCCACTACTGAACGCAGCTAACGGTTTGTCCATTGCGACATTTGGCACAAGGTCAGTGTCTGTTTGTTTCCACGGCTATCATTTTGAGTGGGATTTTGCGATTGCTCCCATCACTGTCACCGTCATCGGCGCGGACGTCCTGTGTGCCAATGGTCTGCTTGTGGACATGACAAACGTTTAATTGATGCTTTGTCTTTCCCCACTTTCACCATTGTTTTTCAACATTTACTAGTATATTTTCTGTTATTCATTACACCTGCCTTTTCCACCCCGTTCACTGAACACAGTGTGGAGCATTTCATTCCCATGGTGGGACCTTCTGTTTTCATGTGGATAAACCGGCCACGGCTAAGGAGGAGTTCACCACCATGGAGCATCTGGGGATTGTGAGGCGGTCCAACAGCCTGTGGGCTTCCCCGCTCCGCAGGCCAATGGGTCTTGGAATCCTTGCAGCGACTTTCACTGTTTGAACAACGTCACTGGTAACGACTGCTACCCCACCCCCCACATTCAGGACTTCTTCGAAAGGCTATTGGGCACCACCATCTCCTCCAAGGTGGAACTGGTGCACAGTTATCACAAGGTGCCCGTGCACGAGGAGCATCTGTCCGAGACTGTGGTGATCACCCCATTTGGGCTTTTAAAGTTCCAGCGCATGCCTTTTGGCTTGAAGGGAGCTGTTCAAACCTTTCAGAGGCTCATGGACTCAGTGCTGCGGGACCTTATTTTTTGTGTTCATCTCTAGATGACATTCTGGTGGCCAGCCTGTCAGCTGATGAGCACCTGACACAGGTTTTCCGTCAGTTGGATGAACACGGCCTCATAGTCAAGAAGGCGGGCATCAGAGTCGACTGGACCCCCAAAAGGTTCCAGGCTTTTGACAGGGAAAAGCACGGATTGGCTAACGTGGACCTTCTTGCCCACGGCATTCACAATGTTAATGACCGATGCATCTAACATCTAAAAAAAAAAAACAAAACAAAAAAAAAAAAAAACACCCCACCACACCACAAAAATCAACCAAAGTCTGTTCAAAGTTCCATGTATGCTTGTGTGAAAGTGAAACACCATCAAGCTCTTCTGCTTTATCACTCTGGAATTCAGTGATACAATATCTAATACTGTATGTTAATGTAAAATATTGAAGGGCAGACTTCAATACACTTTCAGATGTCTTGGGATTAATTTAGGTCCCAAAGAGGATACATTTAATTAGTTTGGAGGCGCGAGAGAAAGTTTGCTTCGTCCAGTTCATCCACTGCAGCAATAATATGTGAATACTGTAGGGGGCCGCAGTGATATATTTTGAAACAAATGAACACACAGGATTGTCACACACTCGTAGGACACACAATTTACACGTCAATTTCATACGTATTACTTATCAGGTGGCACTGTTGTAAAAGTAGCCACGGATCTGTCATCGAATTGAGAAAACTCACCAAACGTAGGAGCGTTTGATTATTATGTAAAACACACCAGGATGAATTTCACACACGCGTCAAAATGAAGACAAACCTCATTGAGGTTGGGTTCGTATTGAGGCCACACAAGCTCATAATGCCAATCTTTGCAGCGACACTCCTCTATCTCGAAATGTTTTTGTTAATCTTTGCGACTCCGCGCCGGCACTGCGCCGCTGAAGTGGACTGAGCGCACTCTGGTGCTCCAGGTTGAGAGGGGCGGAGTGAAACAGCTGGATACATTGGAGTGTCTCGTGGCGGCGATGAGACCCGCTAGCGGGATTCTGCTGGCCGTGAAGTGGGGGAAAAATAAGCTCCCCGGCATTCTCATTTTTGGAACCGCTTTGGCTACGATGGATGTGGAGGATATGTTGCTGGCAGAGAGTTAGCAGAATTCGCCAAAACTTGCTCTGAGACACGGAGAGGCAGAAGGTGAGTATCCCCGCTCTTGATGCTCGTCATTGTTGCTAGCTTGCGAAGGTGAGTAGCCGCTCGTGTGTTCTCCACAAGGCTAACCGGTGGATCTAAAGTATGTCTAACGCTGTTATTCTTTAATGATTTGGACCAACACGAAATCTGCAAATTTCTGTTAGTGACGAGACACATTTTCGTTCACCTAAAAAAGTTGATTTTAGGTCATCTTTGATCCCCTCAGTACTGGGTGCAGATTGATTCTGAAACCAATGCCTCTGCTTAGTGGTTGGATGATCCTTGTGCCTTTTTTCATTCAACAGATCAAGCACACCGTCGACCATCATCCTCAGGAAAATAAATCACTTTGAATCAAAGCAGATGTCAGTCACACGCAGTTAAATGTTAGAAGAACCTGAGGAGATATTGCTTGGCTGGCCAAAGAGAAGAAAGAAGAAAGGTTTTTTTTCCAGGTGCCAGAAATGTCGCTCTGGATGATCCTGCCTGTCAGTCTCCCAGCTCTAACCATCACTGGGATATGGGTTGTGTAAGTCTCATTGCTATCTTCCCCTTTAATTGGTCTAAACATCTATGTATGCTGTATGTATAACAAACATCGACAAGTCTGCTCTCTTGAAAATTTTGTTCAATGCCTGCAGTGTTTCTAGTTGATACTGTGTTTTTTGTCACAGATGATACATAGGTTGTGATGTAAAGGTATGGTGAGGCAATGGTTATTTTGTCATTCATAGCTTTTTATGACACTGCCATGCAAATAAACACCTTAAATGCATTTAATATATCGGTGAAATAGAAGAAACACCGTGTGCACATGCACAGAAAGAGCCAGTTATATGTAATATCTTAGAACCAGGTTTAGAACATAAACCATGCATGTGCTATATAGTTTTTGGCATGCAAACAGTATCTCAACACACACTGGACCACTATAGCTTAACATATAATGACTTTGATTGCAATTAACATTACAACAGAAATGTGCTTATAGTATAATTCCTAAATATTCTTCACCCTCGAATTCCTGCATATATCTGTCATTAAGTTTAAAAAAGTAATTGTGGTGTTTCTAATGACACAAAAGCCATGTGATACTCAAGGCTTTCTTCCCTTCAGAAAGCAATGCTGCATGTTTACCCTGAATTCCTGGGAGCCATGGCAATTGCATGTGGATTAGCTTCAGGGATTGCCACTCTTTTCTTAATAGTGAGAGGTCTGCAGGATAGTGTGCCTGCCTGCAGTCGAGTGTCCAAGCAGATGTACAAGAGAGAAGTGAATGAGCACCCCTTGGTTATGTTTGGACTGACAGGTTGTCTGTGTGCTGTTGCTGCTCTTGGAGGAGGAATGCACTGCAAAGCCAAGAGGGGAGAGACAGATGTCTCAAATCCAAATATTCAGTGTTGTATCAAAGAAATGAACAACGCTTGTAATGTAGTACCGGGTGAGTAGGATGGCTTTGTGATAGCCAGAGTTGAAATTTTATACGCCACTTAATATCTATGAACATGTGTATTCAATGGTCAAATCAGAAATGTGTTTACAGTGTGCAGAGCATTTTCAAAGAATGAATAGTAGTATGTAGTAAAGGCTGGACTATATGTGTTGCTGAAGTAAGAAAAAAATCAAAAGCTGACCACAAAGGCATCAATTCAGATTCTATGACATTAGATGGAAAAAACAAGGAATAACATTTATGAACAATTGGTTTTAGTTTGTGTCCATTGTGGTTTGTGTCTAGATATTTTGTAAAATTTCTAAGAAAAATTGCATTTTAGTTAAGTTGCACCTATTTTGCAGTTTGATCCAAGTTCATATTGGTTATTTGGTTTATTTCCAGAAAAAAAAATCTGGGGGCTGCTTTTTTTAAAATCTAGAAGTGTGTCTTTGATGCCCAAACCTTATTAACACTTCCTTTCAAGAAATTCACAGTATTGGATTTTCAAGACACTTTTCACTTAACTGTCAAAACATGTATGAATTAAGTAATAATAAACATATACATTTATTTTGGCAGATGCTTTTATCCAAAGTGACTTATAGTTGAGATGCTGGGGATTGAACCCAGGACCTCATACATGTGAAGCATGCGCTGAGTTACACTGAGTTACACATTCACAATAAGGCAATATTTTGTCCCTCTATATTTGGTAGGGAAATAAATCCAATGTTTTATTACTATTGAGTGTTAACTTCATCAGCTATTTTGAAATGAGCTTTTCAGAGGGAAAGTAACTTTCTCCCCTTGTGGTTTGACATAAAGGCATGGTGGAGGAAGTTTCTGTTGCAGTACACTGGGCTTTTTCTTGACATCTGATACTTCCATTGTCGATTCTGGTCATGTACAGCTGTATATCATGTTTTTGCATTTGAAAGCCTAGTTAAAGGCTAAAGAACCCAAGGCAGAAACTATTTGAAATTTAAGTACAGCACTTGGTGATGACCCCCAATGATATGCAACACCTAGAGCAGCACTACTATTTATTTTAGTTGGGCATTTTTCTTTTTCCTCTTCTTTTCAGAAAAGTGTTTATTGTTTAAAAAAGGTCAGTCATTCAAGAGCAAACATCAAAGTTTTGTGTTCACTTCAATTTTTTTTTCTCTAGATTTTTTAAGTCTACTTGAAAATTTGAATCTATGACAATATCAGAGAAGCCATTAACTCTAATATCCCTGACAGTATTTCAGTAATTATTATTGTGGACTATTGTGTAAATCAATACTGTAAAACTAGTTTTTATTACATATTTGGACATTTATTTGTCTAAAATAATGAAACCCTGAGATACGCAAAGTCATTCTATTTAAAACTCCCACACCGTGCCACTGAACAACATAACAGAAAGGAATTTAGTGAAGGTTATAGCACCAGGTACTCATATAATTCATATAACTCCAAATAATAGAAAGTGCAACTTAATGAAACACCCCCGTGTTGTTTATGCTCGGAAAAAGCAGAAGGAATATGAGGAAGTACATAGAACATAATGCGGAGCTGTTTTTCCTCCTCATTCAGGAATCAAATCTCATGCAATAATTTGTAAACCATAGGGATTGCCCACCTTGACATTACTTGACATTACCTAAGAAAACCAGCACACAATGCAGTGGTAGAACCCCTGCTTCCTTCAACAGGGGCAACCATGGTTAGTGTTCACACACTGTTCTTTCTTCAACATATTGTTCAACTTTTTGCCTAATCTCTTGGTCAGATCTTACTTGCTCTTACATTAACATATAAAATACCCTTTCCTTTTTCTATGTCCTCTAATTGTCTTAAACCTTTTTTAATCAAATCTAATTCCAGTCATGCAGAAACATACTTGGGTATTTTGCTGCTATCTTCTTTGACCAAGGTACCTTGTATCTAAAAGCAGTCTTTACAAAATAGTGGAGTGGCACAGGATTTCAACAATAGTGAAATTCTCTCACTCCTGCGCACTGTGGCTGACAGTATGGGTGTAAGGTAAATATTAGAGGGGTGTAATGTAGAGGCTATGGAGAGGTTTTGCTCAACAAATTGTAACCCTATGCAGAGTAAGACAGGTCTGTTCAAGCTCAGGTTTATTTCTACACAGGAATCCTGGTTGATGCTCCTCTGCTGACATTTTGAGCATGCAAAGCATTGAAGCTGCAATTGAGCTCAATTATAGCTTGAAATAAGCTTGACTTTCAGCTTGAATGGCCCTTTAGTATGTATTATGCGTTTGATTTCAAAAGAGCATTTCGTACAGCAATTACAAGAGATCCAACTATGTGTTGTGTATGCTGCTGAAATTGAATTTTAGTTTATATATCCTGGCCTTTTACATGACATTCACTGTATATAGAGGTCTTAAGCTATTTCTTGTTTAATTGCATGCACTTCCCGTAGGCATGCTATTAAAGTTTACAAGCTCTCCTGTGGTGTGATAACTAATTATATATACAAACAAGCCTATTATTACTCAGTCTGGTATAGATACACTATAGTTAAACAGACTGCTTTATTTAGATATGTCCCAGAAGTGCACAGCTGGTATTTTAATTCAAGGCAATGACCAAATGTGCAAAATATGCTTCAGAAACTACAGAAAGCTTTCACATTTTCAGCTCCCTAATATAAAATTAATTTGTTATTTTTTTGGCTAATATCCTTTTTTTTAAATATCTGTGACATTGTTGTCACACATGAGCAGTAACTTGGTCGGAGCCTTCCACACAACAGCAATATTTTATGCACACCAGTGTTTTTTATCACTGCATATATGTGAGACAAGTGTTTGTTGTATAAAAAATGTCTGAGATTCGGGTTCTGTGACTTTCACATAGACAAAGTCGAGAAAAAAATCCATCCAGCCAGTTGAAATTGTGTTTTGCTCTTAAACATTCAGTCATTATTAGATATGCATTGAATCAGTTATATGTAGGGATAAAAAGAAGAAGGCTATAAAGATTAAAAACGATCAAATAAGCACGCACACAGAAATGTATATGAAACACAAACATCAATTTCAATTGTCTGTACATAGACAATACTGACTGGGGTTGGCTAGTACACTGAGATTAAAAAAAAGGAACCTGTGCAAAAACTTGTGAGTTGTAAAGGGTCAAATTTGGAAGCATATTATGTATTATCAACATGGGAATCAGATATGAAATTGATCCTAATGGGTTCTGTTATCAAGAGTTGTTCAAGAGTTTGGAAAATGATTTGTCATTCACGGTAGATCAAAAATGTGAATGTCTGACACTTCACCTTTGATGATAAATCAAATACTTGCATTTAGTACAAATTTATTAAATGGTTACTTTCATGGCTAAGTTCTTATTAATTTTATCTTTTTAAGTAGTAACTAACAAACAGAAATCCATGTGTTAATTTGTAGGGCTGTACAATGATTGTTCTTGTAACTGTACCGCATCTATTAATAAGCTCATAACTCAGCTCCTATCTTAAAGTTTTATTGTGCACAGCTATAAATATGCTACGTTTCTGTAGGAGGTATGTGACTCAATGAAACTATATGTCCCTCTCCTTGAAAGATCATGACCAGGATATGGTTATCCATGAAAACATTCTTAATTGACACTTAGCCTTTTTCAAAACCATGTTAGCGTTTGCAAATAAGGACAAACAGTCTGACTTTACTCTTCATTCCTGTGATTTCCTTTTTTCCCCATTGACTTGACTAAATGTAAGTATGGCTAAGCACATCTGAGTCTTAGGTTTGTACTAAAACAATTTGCCCTTATAAACACATTAGAATGTTGACGGTTTCAGCAACAGTTTTCTCTTTGTTTTTATACAGTGCAAAGCAGTCCTCTTTGTGTTGTGTACACCCACTGTTTCCATGTGACTTGAGTATGTATGAACAGAGTAGGGAAGAGTTGACCTACACATGTGGCTAATAGTAAATCTTGAATTGCCTTAGATCTAAGCCCCTTAACAGAGTATATAAGAAAATGGACAAATTGAAGAAAATGCAACAGTGTTTTAAGTCTTCATTTGTTCAAATGGTCATCACAAGTCAATCAAGTGGTTGCAAATGAAGTTTCATGTTACGTGTATTTGGTTCGTTGACTGCATTCACCTGAATTGCAATTTGGGTCATGATCTTATAGTGTAAAGATGCTGTATAATGACCATCTGGTCACTGACGTCTGCGCTGATGTTGATGGTCATTCACCTGGCTAAATCAACTCTGTTGGATATCAGCAGTAGTTATGCTGGCTTGACTGAAATTTAACTGTCATCTCTCTCTTTTGCCCTCTGGTTTACACAAAGCACGATAACAAAAGGATTAATTTACTGTCAGCTTGACTGATCAATTAAGTTAAATTATATGCTGTCGCTTAGCAGCAGGTGAAGCTAGGTGATTTACTTTTAAATTAATACACTAAACTGTTACTGTGTTTCTGTAAATGCATTTCTTACCTGTAGTGATTTCCTGTGTTGGTCAAGTAAAGATTATCCTTATTTAAATCTGTCATTTTGGTTTATTTTTGCCAATCCTTTTTTGTCTTTCAGGTATGCCATGGCCTTATATAACCAGCATGTCTGCCCTGTAGATAACTGGTATGTCTCTTAATTTCTCCTCTGATTTGCTTTATCATTCCCTATGCAAGCATTTTTTTCTGTTGGTGTTTTTCTTTTATTTTTATTTTTCTAGAGTACTCACCTTTGGGGCTACATAAACTTGACTTAAAGATAAGAGAGGGGAAGTGGTCAACAGTTAAATTCCCTAGCCAGTCAGGAATAATTAAGTTGTTGGTAAAGTGAAGAAAAACCTTCATCTGAACCTCCTCGTTCACATTGGATGTATCTTTGAGCAAGCCATCTTACCTCAAAATCACTCCCTTGGTGCTGGATTGAGGCTGGCTACTGCCCTTGTGTGTTTGTGTGTTCACTGCATTTGTTTGTAGGACCACATTAGGATGGGTTGAAGTTGGATTTTAGGGCATTAAAACTAAAAAAATAGAAAAAGTCTTCCATTCCATTTTTAGCTGTAAACAGTCAAGAGACACATCTCAGTCAAAAGGGAGATATGTGACTGAAACCCTATAAAAAGGCAATTAAGCAAAGTTGATCATTTATTTACTATACCAGACTCGAAAGTTTAAAATCCCTTTAAAGACTAATCAGTAATGATAATCACAAAAAACTTATCTTTTGACAACATGTATAGCAAGTTTTCAGTGTATAAATATTTTACAGTTTAGAGGAAATCTGAACATTTTGTAGGGTTAAAAGAAATATGAAATGAATGCAATGTCAATACATGTTTGGCGGTCCAGGTTGTACAACCAGTCATGTGAGGAGGAGCTGTATTTACAGAGTGGGCCGATGTTGTGCTGCACACTGGACAATGTACCTCTCATAAGGTCAGTGATACTTTAGCCTGAACTCAACCCTCCCATACTTGTCATCCTTCCCTTCTGTCTCCTCCATGTCGCCCTGTTTCTAGTGTTTGTCTGGTGATTTAAAAAAAAAGCAAAACAGGAACACAGAACCATTGTTTTTCATCTCCCCCGTCAGCACACTGTGGATAAAAGCAGCTAAGTTTGACAGTGACACTTTTCCTGGATGTGTGTGTGTGTGTGTGTGTGTGTGTGTGTGTGTGTGTGTGTGTGTGTGTGTGTGTGTGTGTGTGTGTGTGTGTGTGTGTGTGTGTGTGTGTGTGTGTGTGTGTGTGTGTGTGTGTGTGTGTGTGTGTGTGTGTGCGTGCGTGCGTGCGAGTGCGCCCACGTTGGTGTGGGTGGGTGTGGTCTCTGCACTTTCATCAAACTACTTTGGGCTGAAATCATTTCTCCAGTAAGTGTCCAATTCAGAGGAAAAGCATGGGTCTACACAACAATGTGAACACAGGGAGAGTCAAATCTGTTTACAATGTAGGATATCTGTTAAAAGTTATGATTCTCTTGTGTAGCATTTTGTCTTAGAACATAAAGAATAGTTAGAATGTGTAAAAGTGTAACAGAGTTTTTATCTATACAGGAAATAAATATTTAACGAAAAAATAAGAATAAAGACGTTGTTGTAAATTAATAATGGGAGTCTCTTTTACGCAATTCCTAAGAAATGTCAAACTAAATTGGACATGTTATCCATAACATGTTGTCCAATATTCAGAGTGATAGATTGACAGTAAAGGTCCCTCCAGACAAGTACTGCAAACCCGACAAACCTTTCCCCTTTAAATAAATGCCACTACAATAGTTCGCAGCTGGAACTGCTGGACTAAGTTAACCCTGTCCAACTCTTTGTTAGTGTCCTGGTAACATTCATCAACTTCTCATGGGAATTACTTCTCTGCCTTTTTCAAGAGTTTGATAAGAGATCATGGTATAGTATCACATTTATTAAATGCAGGTCAAACATAGCTGGAGCTACATTTGTGTTAATTTATAAGATGAGATGAGATTAGAACAACTTTATTTATCCCGAAGGAAATCGTTGTGCCAGAGTTTCAAGTAAAAACATAACAGTAATAGATAATAGTAGAAAGGAGGAAGAATAAGACATACAATGAAATATAAATTGTCTTAACTGTTAACTGTAACTACAAAGATTTGAAGATTCCCTGCGACTGAGGGAAGAGGAATAAAAAGTCTGATAGCCTCAGGTAGGAAAGACAGGGAATCATTTTTAAACTCTAATACAAAAGACCTAGTATAGAAAGGGGTTTATGCTGGTCTGATGTGGGTTTGGCAAATTTTTGTGAGTTATTGACAATTTTTAGTTCAAAAATAAGGTGTATCATTTTGTAGAACAAGTTATCCCTAAGAATAGGGGAATTCACACCACTTTGTGGTCCCAGTTTTGGGTAGGTTCAAATAAGTAGACTAGAAAGGGAAAGGGACCGGATTCTGTAGCTGAACAAACTCCTCTGATTGGTGAAGATGGTGTGCAGGGGGTGGCGGTCGTTGTCCAGTATAGAAAGCACCTGCTCAGAGTCCTCCTCTTGGCTGATGTAGTGAGAGTCTCCAGCTCCATGTCCACTACAGACCCTGTGTTCCTCACCAATCTGTCCAGACATCCAGTGTCTCCTCCCAGTGCTACCATCTTAGCATACCACACCATGGAAGAACACACTGGCCAAAACAGACTGGTAGAACATCAGCAGGAGTTTGTTGCAGACATTGAAGTACCTCAGCCTCCTGAGGAAGTAGAGCCTGCTCTACCCTCTCTTGTACAGTGCATCTGAATAAGCAGACCATCCATCCATCCATCCATCCATCCATCCATCCATCCATCTTCCTCCCGCTTAATCAGTCAGGTCGCAGGGGCAGCAGCTGGAGCAGTAAGACCCAGGCCCCCCTCTTCCCCAACACATGGTCCAGCTCCTATGGGGGGACCCCAAGGTGTTCCCAGGGCAGCCTGGAGACATAGTCACTCCAGTATGTCCTGGGTCTTCCCCTTGGTCTCCTCCCAGACATGCTCACAATAGTTCCCCTAGGAGGCATCCAGGAAGCATCCTGACCAGATGCCTGAGCCACCTCATCTGACTCCTCTTTATGTGGAGGAGGAGCGGCTCTACTCCGAGCTCCTCCTGGACTGAACTTCTCACCCTTTCTCTGAGGGAGAGTCTGCCCACCGTGCGGAGAAAACTAATTTCGCCCACTCGTATCCGCAATCTCGTTCTTTCGGACACTACCCACAGCTCGTGACCATATGTGAGAGTGGGAATGCAGATTGACTGGTAAATTGAGAGCTTCGCCTCCTGGCTCAGCTCAGCTCTTCACCATGACAGACCAGTACAGAATCTGCATCGCTGCAGACGCCGCACCGATCTGCCCGTCGATCTCCCGCTCCATCCTTCCCTTCCTCATGAACAAGACCCCAATATACCTTAAATCCTCCACTTGGGTTAGGACCTAATCCCTAACCCGGAGTGGGCACTCCACCCGTATCGAGTTGAGTCCCATGGTCTTGGAAGTGCTGATCCTCATCCTGGCTGCTTCACACTCGGCTGCAAACTGCTCCAGTGAGAGCTGAACATCATGGCTTGATGACGCCAACAGAATCACATCCTCTGCAAAAAGCAGAGACTCGATCCTGGGGCCACCAAACCGGATACCCTCGCTACCCTGGCTGCACCTAGAAATTCTTCATAAAAGTTATGAACAGAATTGCTCAGAATCTGTTACAAAGTGCAGTCCTGGCGGAGGTCAACTCTTACTGGAAATCGGTCCGACTTTCAAGCAGCAATGCGGACCAAGCTCCAACGATGGTCATTTGAGGACCGAACATTCCGTGTAACGGGTTTCGGTACCCCATACTTCCGGAGCATCCCCCACAAGATTGCCTGCGGGACACAGTCAAATACCTTCTCCACAAAACACATGTAGACTGGTTGGGCAATGTGCCCACGTGAGGGCCTTGCCGAAGGTATAGAGCTCATCCTCTGTTCCACGACCAAGGATGAAAACCACAACCCCTTTTTAAAAAGGGGGACCACCACCAAAGCTGCATTCCGCTTGGCCTGCAAGTTCCTGTCAGCTGCTTCGGAGCCCCACAGGCCAGAAAGGCCCAATAGGACTCCTTATTCATTTTGACAGCATCCCTCACTGCTGGGATCCACCAGCGGGTTCAAGGATTGCCACCTGACAGGCACCGACCACCTTACGGCTGCAGCTCCGATCTGCCTACTTGGCAATGAAGACACGGAACATGGCCCTTTCGGAATCAATGTTCCTTTGGACGTTGTTGTTGCTCTGCTGATAACGCTGCAGATCTACAACCATGTCCCCTGTCCTTTTGACAGGGGACTCTGCCAGACGTTCCCAGCAGGCCCTCACGTTACGTTTGTGTCTGCCAAGTGTGACCAGCATCTTCCCCCACCATAGGAGCCAGCTCACCACCAGGTGGTGTTCAATTGACAGCTCTATCCCTCTCTTCACCCGAGTGTCCAGGACATGTGGCTGCAGGACTGACAACATGACCACAAGGTTGATCATAGAACTGTGGCCTGAGGTGTGTTGGTGCCAAGTGGACATATGGACACTCTTATGCCTGAAGATGGTGTTCGTTATGGACAGTCTGTGACAAGCACAGAAGTCCAATACCAAACAACAGTCGGGTTCAGATCGGGGGGGGTGGGGTGCATTCCTCCCAATCACACCCTTCCAAGTTGCACTGTTGTTGCCCACGTGAGCATAGAAGTCTTTCAGTAGAACGAGGGAGGCCCAAGTAGGAGTCCTCTCAAGCAGCCCTCTGCGGACCCCAAGAATGGTGGGTAAACTGAACTGTTGTTGGGTGCATAGCCACAGACAACAGTCAGAACTCATCCCCCCACCTGAAGGCGGAGGGAGGCTACCCTCTCGTCCACTGGCCATTATCAGAGTTGTTGAACTGGTTGTGGAAGTGGTTCAGCTCGTTGGCCCTAGACATGTCACCATCAGCCTTGCCACCCTTTCCTCCACACCCTGTGATGTTTCTAAGTCCCTGACATTTGTCCTTCAATTTTTGATCCTGCATTTTCTTCTCCATCTTCCTCCAGTATACCTCCTTGGCCTCCCTCAGGGTTCTTTTCAGTTCCCCCTGCAAACTCCTCAGCTCTGTAATATTGCCCTCCTTAAAAGCTTTCTTCTACTTGTAAAGGGTTTTTTTGACATCACCTGTCGCCCAAGGCTTGTTATTGAATAGCAGTGCACAGTCTTAGTGGGCACTGCAATGTCCATACAGAAGTTGAGGTAGTCAGTTATGCAGACTCCATGGCTCCAAATTCTGACTGTCTTGTAATACGCTCCAGTCAGTGGACTCGAAGCAATCCCTCAGTGCCACCTCTGCCTCTGATGTCCATTCTGTGAAGGTGGGTGTGGTGACTGGAAGTTTTTGTATTCTTGTCTTGTGCAATGGCTGCAGGTAAATGAGGTTGTGATTGGAGTTACCCAGTGGAGGAAGGGGGTGGCACTGTACGCATGCCTCGCGTTTGCATAGAGGAGATCTATTGTCCTGTTTTTCCTTGTTGCGCAGTCTACTGATTGGTGAAAGTTTGTGAGGGTGGAATCAAGTGTAACATGATTGAAAACCCATCATGGCCAAAAAGGCATCTGTGTGTTTAAAAGTGAAAGTAAAGTGAAGGTAAGAATCACAATATGCATCAATAACTAAATAAGTGTATGATTTAAAAAAAGTACTAATCTACTTCATTTGCCCTGTTATCTTTGCACTGAAGAATGCATGTGACTGTAGTCAGCTGAGATGGCTTTGGATTAAAGGGTAGGAGCTCCAGGCACTGACAGCCTCGTTGGCTGTCTGCCTCCTGCTCTCCTACACCAAATGTTTCCCATTCTTCGAAGACAAGCAGCATGAATCATATGAAAAGTCAGTCAGTATTTATGATTGGATGAAAATAAAAGTTTTATCACTATCTCATTGCACTGCAGAAGTTCATCTCTAATGGCATATATTATTTATATGGTGGCACAAATTAATTTTTCCCGTATTTGCACATATGAATGTGTTGGTTGTAAAACAGTTTTCTGATTCATTTTTTTGGACTTTCTTGTAGTAAATGTGGGACTCTTCCTCCAGAGAGCTGCTTCTTCAGTCTTATCTGCAGCACTGGCTCATTCATGGGTGAGGTCTCATGCACACGCACATGTGCACACGCAGGCACGCGCGCACAAACACACATACACGCACACATATACACACCTTTGACTAACTGGTTTGTCTTTAAAATGGTAATGATATCAGGGAACAATACTCATCACATATTTTACCGAGTTCAAGCTAGTTTCTCATGTATATGTTTTTAACCATTCTTTTGAAAAGCAATTTATTTTTAAACTGAGTTAAAAAATGTTTGCAGCAATTTCTTTTGAATAAAAAGCAACCATATTAACCAAATCAAAAAGTTATTTTTCTTAATAACCAAATAGTGCTGTTTCCCAAAAGTATATAAAATATTTTTTCATTAAGGAATGGATAGTAGTTTGTTCAGTGTAATCTTCACTTATGCAATTTTAATCATAATGTAGCACTTGTTAAGCACTTTGCACAGCTACCAAAGAAATTAGGTTTGATAAAGTTTATCTTATCTAATATTTTTTTACCTGTAAGAGTAGAATGATTTTTGATGCCCCTCAAAATTTTAAGGACTCTTTCAAAAATTATAGTCACACTAATCAAAAAGGTACTTTGAGCTGTTTAGATTAAATTAGATAGAATTAAAGCACATTTAGTATCACAGCTGTAAACATAGCATACCAACACAGTTAATCAGCCCGTACGTAGAGAAGCCCTGAGAAAAACACTTATGAGGAATAGTAACGGCTTTTATTTACTGTTCCCCATGTTGTTAGCGGGTCTAGAGCATGCAGTTTTCCTTCTCTTAACTGTTGGGTCTGCCTACCCTGATGTACCGGTAGTTAATATTTCCCAGGTGTGGCTTAGACATTAAAGCAAGGTTTCTTTACCTTGTTTGTTCATGAGCAGTTCCTGTGCCTCTCTGAGTGTACACACTGTGACTCATCTAACCATTACATTTTGGTATTTTGACGGATATTGTCTATGCGTTTCATCGTTACCTTTTAAATCCAGAAACACTGAGGACATAACCTGTTCTAAAACATCAGTTTAATAATGACTACTACTGTGTGACCTATATCAACAAATCAGAGCATCAGCAGTCTCATTGTGTCTTTTCCAAATAGTTATTTTTAACACTTGCCACAGGGGTGGGGTCTCTGCCAAACAGGCAAAATGGTTTAGAGCTGGTAGAGGAGCTTTTGTTTAAATTTCCAAGGCAAAATCAGCCAGTTAAAAGGAATTAAGCTAAGAGTTCCCTGCCTTAAAAATATAATTTTGGGGCAAGGTTTCATAGTTGACATCACGGCTGTTCATTGTGGCAGGAACAGCAAATGTAAAAAAATGTTGTTTTATTTTTTCAATTAGCTTAATCTAATAGATGTCCTGAAAAAGCTTGTAGTTAGAGAAGTATGTAGTCTGTATATTTCATGTATTATTTACAGCTGATGCAGTGACACAAGGGAAAATATTCAGTGAATAACACAGTGGTCACTGGAGTTCATGTTCTGTTGCGTATCACAAAGTTCCCACAGAAATTTGAGAACAAAGTTGATTGTTCAAGACATGGTATAAATAATTGTTCAGGTAGAGTTCAAAACTTTCCAAAATTAATTTTCAATTTCATAGGAGGCTTGAGGTCTCGAGGAAGACCAAAGAGATTTATGAACGCAGTGAGAGAGGATATGAAGGTAGTTGGTGTGAGAGAGGAGGATACAGAGAATAGGATTAGATGGAGAAGGTTGATTCGCTGTGGCGATCCTTGAAGGGGAAAGCTGAAAAGAGAAGAAGAATTTCATAGGACGCTTGACCATTTTATTTAAGAAACATATCTCCTTACATTTTTACGTCACTGATTTAAGTGCTTTATTCTTCAGTTCAGCACCAATTTAAAATGGAGCATGTAAATTAAAATGTTTTTTATTTTATTTTTTTTACAACGTTCTTCTGTTTAGCCCCTCAAGTTTAGTAGTACTTGAAAGCGTGGAAACTCATCTCCAATACCATAGCAGTGACTTCAGCCTGATCAGAGCCAAACCTTTTTCAATGCACATCAGACAACTAAAAAATACTGATTTTATGACTTGTATTCATTTTTCACATGTACTACAATCCCATGATACGAAGGCCACATGCAATGCATGATTATCCTCTTTCCTTTTCGTATTATTTTGTCATATATCTGTGTACCAGTATAGAATTGCTCTCATCAAAGAACTGTTAATCATTTGTGTTGTTTGATGCTTGACCATCTTTTTGGAGATTATTAATAAGAAATAACTGAATGATGTCAGTAAATTAAACAATTTAGTGCATTTTAATGATATAAAATCTGCCAGATGTTTAAACCTGTTATTAGGGTAACGTGTTTGGGATCAATGTTGTATAATGTAAATGTAGACTTTAGTCAATTAAATAAGTCTTCCCGAATTGAAGGTCAGGTAAAGTGTGCTTTGGATTTTGGATTTCTCTCTCTCTCTCTCTCTCACACACAGACTCTCTCTCTCTCTCTCTCTCTCTCTCTCTCTCTCTCTCTCTCTCTCTCTCTCTCTCTCTCTCTCAAAACCTCAATGTAGTATGTGTGTTTAAGTTAATGAAAAATGAACAAGTCAGTTTTAGTCCTCCCTCTGATTTTGTGTCACGCTCTTCCCTATATTTTGTCTCAATTAGATGCTAAATCACAAAAAAATGTAAGACTTGCTTCAACAGCTTCTGACAAATATGTATAATATTTAAAACTGCATATCAATCATTTGGAAGTTTAACCCAGTACAGCCTTTTAAGTCTACAGAGGCAGTATGGAAAAAGGCTTGTGAAAAAGAGAAAGACATTTATAGACTGACAGTCACAAATCAAATGTGTGTGTGTGTGTGTGTGTGTGTGTGTGTGTGTGTGTGTGTGTGTGTGTGTGTGTGTGTGTGTGTGTGTGCGCGCGCGCACGTGCGCGTTCGTGCGTGTGTGCGTGAATGAGAGAATGAGAGAGATGTGTACTATGCTGGGTCTTGTCAGGAGGTGTGAAGTTGCTATCGGATGACTCATATAAAGCATCTTCTCTCCACAGTGTATAAAAAGTGTTTCATTGCCTGTTTTTTAAGAAGATGTAATTTCTGCTTTAGCTGCAAAACTTCCAAGGTTAACACAGACCCTGTGAAAACACTATTTGAACAAACTTTTCTCTGATCCTGGCCTGTTTATTTGTTTCCTGTCTGCTGTTTGAGCAAGGGAGTTGTTTGATTTTCCTGGGCAATGTCCATTACATAAGTTGTGGTCACTTGTAGTTGTATATTGGGATTACTGGTAATTTTAAGTCAACCTGCATAAAACAACTTGTTCATGGTGAGTATCATTGATCATGTGCTTTAGCCTGTTTTAAAGCTCAAAATGGATTACAACAATACCTCGCTTTCAATATAATGTTTGATTCACTATCTTAATAGCCATAACATTCCATGATGTTAATACTTGGCTGCGACCAAGTTATTATGTCTACAATATTAGGTTAAGTTGATGTGGCATGTAGCTGTACAAGAAGCTTTTGTAAAAAAACCCATGCTTAACTTCTTAGCCTATTGATTTATTTCTTACTTTGGAGATTGTGCCTGCTAGAGTAGGCTCAGCATTTTACTCGTATTTGGGATAAAACAGACTCAATGAATTGACTACTTCCTACCTTTTTCCCAGTGTACATGTACAGTATTTCAAAGACAATGCGTCTATTGTTTCTTGGCATACCTCTTGCTGGACACAATGCAAGCTAGTGTTTGGGTTGAAATTTATCCCCGTATGGGGATGCTGGAGTCTATTTAACCGTAAGGTGTGGTTGCATTGACTTTTATGAGGACATGCATCTATATTTTGCAACTGTTTTTATGGTTTTCTGTACATGAACACTGGTCATTTTATTGATTTATGCCAGCTTATGTTCAAAATGGTAACATTACCTTATCTTGCAATCTAGTAAAATCCTAGTGAAATCTAGTAAAAAGAAAAGGCAATACAGCAGAGGGAGCACTAATTTTAAGACATTTGCACTTATCTTTTTTCTCTTTCTTTCTTTCTTTCTTTCTTGTTTTTGTACCATTAATTCTAATTCCTCAACTTCTCTTTGTTAAAATCATTATTTCACAGAACTTCTCAGTTTATTATAACGGTGATTTAGTGGTTTTATACAAAATATTTTACATCTACAGTTATGTATGATGTATTGTGTTGTTTTTTCATCATTGCACAGTTTTGTATGTTTTGCAGCATATACAGCTAAAAGAAAACTGCAACAGTGCCACTTGTAGAAGAGATAGTAGGCGGACTCCACTGCTCCATATGTAACAGCAGGGTTGATATAATATGACTGTACGTCCACGTTGTTGCAAACGTGACATGTGTAGGGGTACCACTAGCATTTATGCTGAATGGCAGAGCCATTGTTTTTCCAAACACTCAACTTCCTTTCAGCTCAGAGGGTGTCCGTCTGAAAGGTGGCCAAAAGATAGGAAAGAGGTACACACATGGGGTCATTGTTTATATATCCTTTTTCCTAGTCTTCAGCTTTTAGACAGCAGCTTACCTTGACTCTCCTCAGTAAAGTGTGGTGGGGGTCAGTTGTATATCATACTTATCAGACTACAGATTCTCATACTGTTTTCAAAATGACATGCATTTTTTAAGAAACACACCAGAAACTGTCTTCAAAAGCGTGTCTTTGCAGTGCACAAGGGTAAGATCTATATATGTATGGATTTGCTCATGGAAAGGGCTAGATAAGATGTTCATCATCTCAAAGGATAGGATGATGTTCTCGACAAGAATTTTCTCAACCTTGTCCGTAACTGATTATTGCCAGCAATTTTAGGTGTCCTCATCTATAATGATTAAAAACTATTTTTTTTGAAAAATCCACCACCAGCCAGTCAGTGTGCAACAGACAGATGCCATAATGTAATTCAATAAATGGCTGTTGATTTAAAAATCTATTCAGCACTACAGCTTTTTCTCCATTTAAAAATAAATAGAAGAACATTCATAGAGGTAACAGACCAGATTGTTTCTGAGTTTGACTTTCTTTTTCCAAAATGAATTTAGTGATAAACAAGAGCAACGCTCATAAACTTATGACACATTCAACAAGTCAATATCATGAAACATTAATCATTATTTAAGCACTTACCGTGTTTATCGAACAGAGAAACATTTTGTTGTGTTTTGGCTAATATTGAACATGAGTTCAGTTTCTATTCATAAATGATCGATCATACATAATTAAATTAATGTGAAAGATGGAGGCCAGACATATTATAATAGCTGTGTCGCTTAGAGATTTTTTTACCCACAAATAATTTAACCGGCCGCTGAACAATTTGTCATCCAAAATCCCACTGTTCTTTACTTGTTATAAGCTACAGGTTTGAGAAACAAAGTTATTTTTCAATTCACCTAAAAATCATTTCAGGCTGTAGATCACTTAATCCTGTCTCCCACGACTGTCACCATTGCACTGTTTAACAACAGCTTTTAGCTTTGATATTGCAATATTCCACTGTTGTTAAGTATGGGTAAGATTACTCCTTGAATAAAAAAATGTTACTATTAAATAAACCTTCTTCTCTAATATCAAACATTAAGCAACATTGCACTGTCACATTTCTGAATGAACACTTTTTAAAAATACATTTTATGTAGATGTACAAGCCTCATATTAAATTAAGTCAAAAACTGGATACCTTTTGTAAAAGGTACATATATTTACATATGTTTTTACAATAATTTCCCCCTTAATCATTTTTGCATTTGCAATAATACAACACAGTCACTTGCCATATTTCTGTTCTTTTCAAACATTGGTGTTTATTGGCGTTGATGTGTGAGTGCAATGCAAACAATGCGATTTGGGAGTGGAACTAAAACATTTTTAAATGTAACAGTTTTCTGACACAGCTTTTTTACTGTGGTTTTACTTTATCTTGTTGAGCATTTTTCCAATAACATTTGACTGTTTTGACTATTTTTTTAGAAAATCAGTCTTGCAGATAAGTATTAAATATGCCCTATAAAACCTTTTGATTACATGGTGACAGAGTTGAGGTGACACTTCAGTTTAATTTATAACAATAGATACATACAAGTGGTTCCTTGTCCCCTTTTAATCTTCTCCAGCCTGTCTCTTTTCACCCACTTAGCCCCTATTTTACCAAGCACAGTTAGCCTTCATCAAGAACCAGGAGTAACAAAGAAAAACAAGCATGGGTCAGTTCCTCAGTGCAGAAACAATACCCTCAGTCACATATCATTAGTTCACCTCCCATCATCTGTCCCATACTATACTCCCATTACTAGTTGTTTTATCCTTTGAGAACTGCCTGGATATTAATCGTTCTCACTTACCCACTATTTCCTTGATTGCATATTCAGCATATATCTTTTCATTTGAAGTCAGCTGTAAAACTTTGTTCCTTGGCTAAATGTGTTGAATGTTACATTAAATCGAACCTAGACTGGTTGTTCCTGCAGTGTATTTCACTTCTTAATCCTGACACGCTGTGTTAATGTATTCTTTATTCACCTCTTAACACCAAGTGAACCTATTACAGTTATTTTTTCTTTGTCTGTTTATATCTCCCATTTTACACAGTCGTGGTGATTGTACTGCTCCGCTATGCCAACGTCATTGAGAAACACCAAAACTGTGTTCTCAACACAGCAAGTCTCTCAACAGGCTGGATCTGTGCAGCTGGACTCATCATGGTGGGAAACTTTCAGGTATGTCAACCAAACACTCCAAAAAAACAAAACAGTTATATCTGTGATTATAGATTTGCAGTAAAAAAAGCGCAAGAAATGCAAATTGGCAGATGAATTACAAGATAATGAAATAAAGTATTACTTTCTCATACAGTACTGTGTATGAATTAATATAAACGTGTATTTGAGCATTATCCATGTGTTGTAATATGAAATATACCCACATTGTATAGTAACATTGGTCTGTAACTTTGGAGTATTTGGGAATAATTCTGCCTCTGAGCCCCTCCTTTAAAAACACCTTATGTTCAAGAGAAGATCTACATTATAGTTTACTAAAATCTCACCTGCCTTTTTAAAATCTATTTCTGTGTATTCTTTTTGAGGAAATGTGATAAATCAAATCTACAAACCTAAACTGAGTTTCTTCTTTATGTATGTTTGTACTTAGGGAAAGGAATTTCCTCTAGTTTAAATATTTGGACTCTTGGCTGCATGCCTTGACTCTGTGGTTTTGTGTCTTTTCTAAGGAAAAAGCAAGCAATTGCAGGAGCTTTAATGAAACATCTTTGGCAGTTGTGTAAGAAAAGTTTGAGGGAGTGACTTACATGAATGAAAAGATGATCCAACCATTTAGTTCATCTTATAAAAGTTGTTTCGGAAATTTATTTGCGCACAATGCAGTGTTGGGGGCTACGTTTTCTACGAATACCTTGGTTAGAGTTGTTACCACAGTACTCAGCATGATTATGATAAATGTTATTGGTTGAGTGTTTTGAAGAGATAAATGGCACCTTTTTGTTTACAAGTCCATAATTCAATCCTCTCAGTGCCCCCACTCTGTAGAACTGGGAGGACCTTTACAGGAAGAGCTGGGGGACGTGAGTCATCAGCTCGGCAGATTTGATGTCTAGACTGTGTGTGTGTGTGTGTGTGCGCGCGCGCGCGCGTGCGCGCACATGCTTGTACTCGCAGCCACATCTTTAACCAATCATAGGCCTCTTCCAAGGCGGGCACACATGCACCCTCATCTTAGGTGAAAATAGAGATGTGGTTGATGGTAAAACTGTAAAAGCTAAATTATCCACTTGAAAAACACAGTCTGAGGAGTGTAGCACAGACCTGAATCTGGTGGACACCGCAAGGAATTTGTAATCAGAAAGTACACAGTCACAATTCTGCCAGGCGAGTGCTCCAGGTTGTAACTGTTATATAACAGTTTTGCAGGACAGCTGTGTTCCAGCTACTGAGGCTTTTACTGTAAGGCAATTGTGTTTATCATTCACATATATTTAGTTCATTTGGAATGTTCTTGCTACAAAACATAAATGTGCAGAGGTTTATTACAAGTTGCAAGTCATTTGATACTGTGTAGTATTTGAATATAAGGGCATATAGTACTGAGGTGGAAGTGATTATGGATCTGTTACAACAGTAATTCCAACAAAATTTTTTGGGGGAACATTTTATATGACCTCACCACATTATTATTTTGAAAGCAATACATTTGAATAATTAGAGTTTTCACTGTTCACAATGTCTATCAGTAATGTTCTGTCAATGTAGATATAATCACTTACATAACCACCTTTTTCTGCACAAAGTGTGAGCTTCATTGATTTAGACCTTGCGTTGTGTGTACAGCATTACTATACAGTATAATTTATGCAGAGAATCTGCCCATCAGTGTCAGCCTACAGGATGCCATGCTGTTTTTGCTCGGTCATCATGTGTTGTTTGATGCGACAGCAGCAGACTATCATAAAAACTTATCGGTTTTGATGTTTCTGATGTTATGATGCTGCTTTTGAATGGTCTTATTTCCCCTGGTACTGCCTGGTTTTCCGAGTGTTTTATTAATTCTGCGGTCCTCAGCATTCATAAGATTTCCTCCTTTTCACCCTGTCCCTAATCCACCATCCTATGCCAATACAAAAGCCTGGCAAACCATATAAATGTGAACATGTAAGACTAAAATTACCTCAGGTTGAACATGAATACATATACATACAAATATTCCCATATAAACCGTCTAATTATTGCGTTTGTATGGATTAAAGGCTGACTCCTAAATTTAAATGTATGCTGATTGTATAATAGATACAAAAATTCTTGGCCCACTATCTCACACTGTAATGTCCATGGTTATCCATTAGATGTTCTACAGATATCATGTGTGTGAAGGTTGTCAGGTATCCACATCCACAGGGATTCCTTTTACCAACTGACTTTTCAGTCCATTCATTTTTTTAAGAGGTGTTAGTTTGCAACTTAACAACACTGAAAAAATATTATATAATATAGTAGTGTATTAAGAAAAAAATCTAAATATATCAAGTTTCTACAGAGATTTTAAAACTTCAGTCATCGGATACCACTCCTAGCTACACCTTCACCAGTGAAATTTTATCATATAAAAGCATATGGGATTCATATCGTAAGAGAAATAAAAAATATAAATATATGTAAATAATATTTATATATAAAATTCTGCAGAATATGTTTATAACAGCAGCTACATCAACTTTATTAATTTGCACCCTATCTTGTTCCATTATTGACTAAGATATGAAACAAATTCATCAATGCACATCGGAGATATTAAAAGTTAACTTCAATAAAGAAAAAATCTCATGGTGTATAATAATACTGTAGCGTTAGCATTAAATAAGTCTTTTGGCTGTGTAGAACGCAAGGATTAACCTTCTGCTCATGAACGTTCAAAATGCTCATCCTGGATAACTGTATTCTTGGCATCGTAGCCAAAACTCAACAAGTTGTCAGATATTTGTTTCAGTCACGAGATTTATTTTGATCTCTGAAACCATAAACTCTTGTCTACAATCGTTGTGAAAAGTCTAAATTAGAGTTTGTGTGTTCTTTTTGTGAAGATGTGTTTTGATCTTTTAGATCCATCTTCAGTTATGATCAGCATAATTTCTGAAATAATTAATTTCTGTGTGTGGTTCCTGCAGTGGGAGCTGTAGTCACATGCTTTCAGCAGCTCTTTTGTGTATTGCATTATTGCACTTGTGACCAGCTGGGAAAAGAAGGCGCTGTTCTGTCATTTAACACTGTTTCTTCCTTTCAGTGTTGTCATAGCAGACACTTCTGTCAATTATTCTTTTGTGAATTACTTCAACCAGTAGCCATATCAGTTTCAGCCCTTTTTTATGTTCTCATTAATGTAATTTCCTTTTTTATCACAGGTGGATAATGCAAAGGTTCTCCACTATGTCGGAGCAGGCATTGCTTTCCCAACCAGTATGCTGTTCGTGTGCCTGCAGTCAGCGCTGACTTATCGGCTGGCCAAGACACAGGGGGAGTACAATGTGGCTCACCTCCGGCTCTGCATGACCCTACTGGCCTTCATAGCCTTAGTGCTCAGTATCCTCCTCAGCCACTAACAGATGGCAACCTTCAAGGCTGTTATGTACGGTAAATTTGCACGTAGTACTGCAAGCCTTAATAGCACAGATAGATCCCGTCAATGTTACTGCAACTGTCTCTCCTATAGGGTTCTCCTTTTTAGACCAAAATGTGACAATAGGACAGATTTAAACCTGCCAAGTGAAGTCGTTACATATTATAAACTCTCTTATGTTCCACACAAAGCAAATTTGATATATGCTGTGGCATTTTAGTCAAAGTTTGTTGTCCTTAACAACATTTGCAGGTGGTGTGTTTTTCTGTCAGGAGAGTTTCACATTGCAACATGCATCAGCAATCTTTGAATGGGTGTTTTGTGTCATAATCATGCTTTTCTATGGAACATTTGCCTTTGAGTTTGCAAGCATGTCAGGCGATACCATGGTGGTGCTAGCAAGAGGCTCCCTGGGACATGCAGGGAGAGAACACAAGGTGGATGCGCTTGGAGGTCCTAGTCCACTCTCCCAACCACACACACACCAACCTGAAAACACGTCCATACTGTAGCTGCCTGAGGCTACGTAGCTGGCCATTTTGGCTATCAAACTCTGGGTATCAAATGAGTTTGATTATTCATTTCTAAACAAACTCTGATACTTTGAACTGAAGCAGGACTGTGTTGCATCTGTTGAAGAGTGGATTCTACCGTTTTCAAAGCCAGTGGTGTGTGTAACCACAATGAAGAGCTCAGCTTTAATGCCATTACATGAAATCTTTTTTGTCTCTATAGAATGTGTTTGTATTTTGCACATTGCACAAGGTTAAAACCAAATTTTAAATCCACTTAGTCCTGTATTCAGTGACCTACCAGAGGAGCATTTTTTCCAATCAAACTTGAGAAAATATATAACTACTCACTCAGATGTTACCGATCTCAACAAGTGGCCTTGGACCATTCCCACTTCAGGTAATTGCTGAGATGCTTTCAGTATGAGAGTGTGAAGGCTGCTGGACAGCCTAGCTGACAGTATTAAAATGAGGATGCTGAGAAAATGGAATATTAGTGTGTTGAAATGGGGGGAAAGGTCAAACATTTGGTTTGTTTCCCCACGAAAGACTGAATAAATGCAATAATTCTATGCTGTCTTTAAACTGCCTGTCTAATAGGTTATTTAATTGGTAAGCTTAAACATGCATTAAGCACTATTTTGCATATCAAAGGGGACCTATTACGCAGTATCATGTTTTCTTAAATATACATATCCCATTTTAGTAGATCTCATTTTAAATCAATATGTATTGTGATACACCAATTATTCAGTACCCTTTACTGCAGATGACATGTACAGTAACAGCCCCAGATTCTCTCTTTGGTTTGTTGGTTTGTGTACAGCTTCACTCCCACATTGCCCAAATCATGTTACCTTGAGAGAAAGCTCGATGAGCAAGACCACATGAGATTTACATATCACCCCATGATAAACAGGCTACTACAGACACCTTAGAGTCTGCAGAGATTATCAGTTGTCACTGTAAATTAACAGAACTTTGAAACAATATCATTGGGATTTTACCTGAAGTAGCAGGTTTATCTATCCACACATCATTGCTATACAGAATTCTACACTGTCATTCAAAAATCTGGTACTAATATTCATTGACATTCTAAGAATAAACTTCTGCAGACAATTAATGTAAAACAAAGTTACACATGGCAAATTTGACAGTATCAGTAGTATTATAGGAGGGATTGATTGAGCAGTCTAATTTTGCTCTGGAATAGCACATTTTTTTCCTGAACATTTTCTTTGACACACTGGTACATGCAAAAGTTTCCTGAAATTGTAAGTAGAGGCCTAATTTTGAGATTAAGCGTACTTGTGTAGTATATAACACCTTAGGATGGAAGAAACCTCTTCTGCTCTAAAGTCACCTCCTGATAGGAATTTTGATATAATTGGCTATTCCAACTTATGCATACCCATGAAGTATAGGGATGTTGCCTCTTAGAAGATGAGATGGGAGTTTTGGCAGATTCTTAAAGATGAGAGGTGCTAGTGCATATTGAGTATGATACAAATTATGAATTGAAAGCAACTTCATGGAATTGAGCATAATGGGTCCCCTTGAAATAATACAATAATGTGCTGCTTTAACTGCAAAAATCCTTATAAATTCACCCGCTGCTTTCAAATGTTTGCAAATATTTGGTTCGTAAATAGACTTTGATGTCACTCTGACATGCTTTCAGTTTAATAACGTCCATCCAAAGTTACTATTTGTAAGACTAGGCTGACCCAGAAGCTACTGTGCCCTGAAATCTGTTGACCAACATTGGTGCCAAAAGGAAAATAGCCTGCCATATAAATGTCAATCAGCAGAAATTGACAGCTTGGTTTGTGAGTCATTTTATATTGTAAAGTACCTCTAAATGCATTTTTTAATTCAGTCTGTATCTACAAATTTGGTTCCTGAAAAATATGCAAACAGACTTTTTAAGCTATCCATCTGACTTTATACCCACGTTGAAATGCACATTGGCTTTTTTGCCTTGATACTTGAGTTGATATTTTATGTATTTCTTTACTGCATGTAGGAGAAAGTACACACATTGCCTCATGAGTTTAGACCAAAAACTGACAGACTGGGAGGAAGAACAGAGCTTCAATTTTTAAAATGATGATACTATATTGATTGTAAAGCTCAAATAGTATTTTTATTTAATTTCCTCTCTGCCAAAGAATGAGAGAGAGAGCGGAATGACAAAGTATCCAAAAGCAGAATGCATAGCTGATAATTGAAGACAGACTACAGGGCTTATTGAGTTTATTGGCGGGCCATCACATGTGCTTTAAGGTCATATGGAAGGAAGTCTGCATCTTGTTATACTTCTTATTTCATGACATCCACATTCAAATATCCTTTTTCTTCCACTATCATAGCCGCAACCTTGGAACTGATACTCACAAGTTATGTTGGCCTCTAATTCATCTTACTATATGATTAATGACTTTCAAACTCAATATAGCTAAAACAAAAACATAAGCTAGTGCCATTGACCCTGCCAATTCAGCTTTGTCAAACATCAATAAAATTGTAAAGTACTTAATAAGTGCCATGCGGAAGTATCAAAATGAATGATGATGCCCAGGAGTGAAGTTAATGGGCCACGATAGCTAACACTTGCCGACTCATTCTGTTGCTTGCTGTTCATGATTATCCATGGGTTGTCCGTCCATTGGAAGTGCAATATACAATTACAATGACCTCTCCCTTGTTGTCATGGAATATAAGGCAAATACAATATATTTGGCTCCTTTAGCGAGGCAAGAAGAAAAGAAAGCAAGTGCATTATTTAAAGAACTGAACTGTGTGGTCCCGTGTGTGATGTTGGTGCTAAAACAAATGGCCTTATTGCATCCTTTTGTTCCTGGAGTTTTAGCTATGATTACATTCATGATTACATCACTACAATAACATGGCATGGCTGTAAATGTCAGTATCACAAAACAGATATGGTATGGTGGTAGAATGATACAGAACCAAGAAACATACATTAAGTGAATGAATATAAACAACGAATAATGCATTTACATTAAGCTATTTTATTTAAATAAGTAAGGGTAGACTTTGTCAGTATATGTTACCACACGAGCTTCATGTTTTCATGTTCTATTTTCAGTCTGACATTCTCTCGTGTTTTTCATTGCAGAGTTGTTCTTTTCTACCTTAATGTTTATATCTTTGGCTAATTTGTAACTTCTTACCGTACTGTTTGCACAGTTTGAGGCAACTGCAGGGAAA
Organism: Fistularia commersonii; assembly: GCF_037954325.1. Lineage (NCBI taxonomy): Eukaryota > Metazoa > Chordata > Actinopteri > Syngnathiformes > Fistulariidae > Fistularia > Fistularia commersonii. The sequence continues at coordinate 15,911,506 of NC_141285.1, forward strand.
CCACAGCATGTGGACCATTTTCAAAAGTATTCAATTGTGAAAGGGGAAACCCTTCACATCCCTTTTCTACCACAACTGGTGGTATGATTGACAGATGTTTTGTTATTACCTGTAATGTACACTTGTTTTAGTGGCTTTCAAGATATTTTTTCATTAACAGTGTTTACTACTCCAGTGTAGTATCCCCTCCCCAACTTTAAACCACTGATCTTTTACTTCTCTCTACTGGCCAAAAGGCTTATTGCACCAGGATATTTGCTGGAATCATGCTTCTCATTATAGTTTAGTCACATCAGTCAGCTCATCCTTTTATCATTTGAAATCTTTGGGAAAATTACAGGTTTCTGTTTCTTTTTTAAAATTTTATTTCTGGTGGATGCCTGAGTTAATAGTGAATTAAAACACTCTGGAGATGACTTGAATGAGGGTTTTCAAACTCCCGACTCCAAGAGTTCGATCTTCCTGGTGGTCCTCAACAAACGAGGAACAGTTTAATTTCATTCTGTGCAATTAGCTTTTGGATCTTATAAAGTAGTGACATCCCACATTGCAATGTCTGTTCCTAATTCTAACACTGAGTGAAATTCCTGGGTTTTTCTTATTCTTTTCTGACTACACTGTTGAAATCACTCATTCACTTAACAAAGAAATGTTCCCATTTACAGAGAAAATGCATTTTTCTTAATTTAATTTAAAAAATTACAGAAGAGCAAACAATTTATTTCAGTGTCTTCAAATATACAGTATATGGATAATTATTTCATGTGCCAGTTGAAGGGGCCTCTCATGTTATTCCAGGAAGAGAAATGTTCTCAATTAATTTACAAAATTATTTTACCCAGCTATTAATTCAGTTTAGGAACCTGCATTGCTGCCCACTTTGTGATTGTGTCATCTGAAGATAACAATAATTTAGACCTAAAAAAAGTTAGAATCAACTTTACACCCACTCTCTTTTCCCCCTGCAAGGTCAGTGATCTGTACACTCAGGAAAATCATAAGAAACCAGCTACGTAGTCTTGTTGCTTATGTGTTTCATGTTGTTTCTGTGCTTTTTCCACAGTTGATTGTTCAATGGTTAACAAGTACATGGTTTTCGTTTACCAAGACGGTAATGCTGAATTCAATGCTCAATTCTCAGTTGAATTTAAATGTGCCCTATGTGCCTTAAAATACAAACCAAAGAGGTTTCAATTGTGAACTCTATTTTGATGAAAAGTGGCCATTGTGTACTGTATATATGCCTTAATGTTCAACTAATAAAAAGTGTTGAAAAATAGACATTTTGGGGGACTAACATTACTTTTGATAATTCACGTCTGTTTTCTCATCGTCCATGCACACAACCACTGATGGGACTCACAGTTTTTCTATCATTTTTATTGTTTCATTATTTACAGTTTCCTGTCACTGACAAAAAAGATGACAGCAGAGGACACAGATCAACAAACTTAAATGAATTTTAAAAAAACTGGCTGTAAATTAAAAAAGGGATATTGAATTCAACAATCAAAGTAAACCTGTACTGAGGATATCATGATGAGTTACCATTTTGTTAAACCCATCAGCAATGAAAACTTCAAAATGTTAGATATCAACATAGGCCAGATGTATCTTTGTTTCTTCAAATGCCCAGTAAAGTTTGAGAGGACATTCTTTTTTTTGTGAGTTCTGGTGTGCCAGATGCAGAATGAACATTATCAGAGGAAAGTTTGGCCTACTTTCTCCGAGGACATCACAGACTTAAGACATCAGTGTTTAATGAAATAACTTCACAGTTTTTTTACCCACCGCTCAGCGCATCTGATCACAAGAAACTAATTTGTATCTTAGACAAAATTTTGCTAAAATAAACCACGTTTACAGATTGTCACGACACCAGCTCTTGCAGGTTAAAAAAAAAATTGCAATGCTGCTGTCCAGGGAGGAACTTGAGTGCTGAAAGTGCGACCAAAGATCAACATGAAAACAAGACGGCATGGCTATTTTATATTTGATTGATTGTAACATGAAAGATAAGAATGCGCCTCCCAACATTTTCCGGGACCTGTTTTCTTGCAACAGTGCCAGCAGCTTTCAGCGGCACACGTTACAAAATAAGACTTAGAAAAGGCATCATACAGTCATGGCACAAAGATTAAATTCTTCTAAGGCCGAGCTTTTTGTTAAGCAGAAATTACACTTTTGATATTCACAGGGTCACTGAAGAAAACAATAGCACCTTTAGAGAGCGAGGCACTGCGGTTGGTGCTGCACATACATTTGAAGGTCAAGTTAAGGACCATTCTCAGTGCTGAGGTAAAACATGTTGCTGTTTATGCTGTCATTAACCAAGTAAAATCTGTCAACTTTGATTGTGCATATATTAATAATGTCTAAATTATTTAAAGGATGGAAAAGGTTTGGTTTATGAGATGTCCTCTGTTCTTTTCTGGTTTCCATTATATGTCCTGCAGCTACCACCACCTCTTTATATATTGTATCCTCTCACCTCTTTAAAGCTGACTTATCCCTAACTTTGGCTTTATTTCTTCCTATAAAAAATGTCCTATCAGTTGACGGAGCCATTGTAACGTTCAGCCCCTCAAGCAGGTCAATCAGGACAAGGCGCTGGAGCATTTACTTTAGAAGACCAGGTTTTTGGGTACCTCCCAAGAAAACTCTGGCCGACCAAAGTGGCCGTAGGCAGCTGTCAGCTGGTAGATGGGCCTCTTTAGATTCAGTTCCCTGTAGAAAAGGAAATGCATTGTTCAAAATGAAAGAGCACATCTACAGTATTTTGTCTTTTCATATTAAATTTGTCACTTACTTTGATATCGGCAGAATTTTCACTGTCAAATTATTCCAACCCGCAAAACACTTACACATATTGACCTCTCTTCAAAACAGGTCTGGCCAGAAATGACTGTTGATATGGTGGGTATAAAAAGTCATATTTACCTGACAATGACTCCTGGCCGCAGATCAAAGTTCTTGTGGACGATTTGGAGCAGTTCTGATTCTGTTTTCTGGGATGAACCGTAGGTGAACAGGGAGATGGAGAGAGGTTGAGCCACTCCAATGGCGTAAGACACCTGCAGCGTTGAAAGGAGGAGTGGGAAGTCATCATCACTCTTCATCATGCAGAAAGCAGGGATGACTCTGAAGACCACTCACCTGGACCAGTACTCTCCTGCACAGCTTGGCTTTGACCAGGGACTTGGCCACCCAGCGAGCAGCATACGCAGCTGAACGGTCCACCTTTGAGAAGTCTTTACCAGAGAAAGCGCCGCCCCCGTGCGCACCCCACCCTCCATAGGTGTCAACAATGATCTTCCTGCCTGTAACTCCAGCATCACCCTGGTGTCGGAAGAAAACATGCTCAGAATGTTGGCTTTCTGGCTGGAATCTGCAGGTTGTGTATAGTCACCTGTGGCCCACCGATCACAAAGCGACCACTGGGCTGAAGGTGGTAGATGGTCTTGTCATCCAGATACTTAGCAGGTACCACTGCGTTGATCACCTGGCGAAAGAATTGCAACATCAGATGAGATTATCCACAAAAGACATAATGTCATTCATTTATAAGATGTTCCAAGCCGTGAGTCATTGTTTCATTATTCCCAGCAGCACAGCATGTGTGGAGTTCAGGGCGCCAACTGAAGCACCTAGTAGCTGTGAGTATGGATGTAAGTCTGTTAATTAATTTTGACACTTGACTCTATAACTACAGAAAGAAGGCTTTGTTTGAAACTTAGTTCAATTTTGAAAAGATTTGTTGCCAGCCACCTGTGTGTCAGATTGTGTATCCATGGCAACAGCACAAGATACAGTCACAGAATTTTCAAGGCCTGTTATTGAGATACAGATGAAGGTTTGAGGAACAGAGAGATAAGATATGATAAGATAGACTTTATAAATCGCCAGAGGAGAAATTCTGTTGTCACAGCAGCATAACAGTTATAATGTCATAAAAAGGAAATAAATATTAATATAAATATTTATATTAATATAAATAGAAAGGCAGAAGACAGAAGATAGCTTGACAAAAAAAAAATCCACAAAAGGACCAGAGCCTGTGGGATATTGTTGTGAGTACTCAGCACTACTAAAGGCACTTTTATATGAGAATGTGTGAAACTGAGCAACAGGGCAGTGGTGAAAAGTGATGACTGCAACCCCATCCCATAACACACATCGTCTAACCCAACCATTATTTTGACCTGCACAGCAAACAATATCCAGTGTCCTGTCACAACCAGTGTATTCTTTTCTCAATGGAGGTGAGGTGTGAGGCTCAGGCTGGTGTGTTTCTTCTGCTCTACCTTCTCCTTGAGGACCTTCTTCTGCTCCTCGAGAGAGATGCAGTCATCGTGCTGCACAGAGATCACAATGGTGTGAACTCTCTTGGGTATAACAGCTCCATCTCTCTGATCGTAATGCACTGTGACCTGTGGGATGAATAAATGACAAGTAAGTTACTGCGGTGCATTATTACTTACTAATATCATTTCCTAATATGTATTACATAATATACATTTTGTGAGAACTGAAGATTTCAAGGTAAATGATTTCAGGTTGCTTATTCAGTTTATTTTTTGCCTTTCTTATAATTCCTGTTTGGACTTGCATCCTGCGATGTCACAAATTTAACCATCCCTTAAAAAGTGAGCAAGTAATACCCGATAATTTTTAAAATTTCTGCAGGGACAGGATAAAAAAGACCTTTTTTGATATTTTTATTAATATTTACATCTCCTTCCTGGTGGAGAAACCAAGTAATGAATATTCAACCAAAATCAATTTAATATTGTCCCATGATATCATGGAGCCATTTATCATTTAATTCAAAAGCGATTGAACAGATCTTTTCACAACAACGGATCCCAGCTTCTGAATACATAATTTTAACAATTAGAGTACATGAATAATTTCTTGTGAATTTTCTTGTTCTTGTGATGTTTTGGGTTTTATTCGTTTTGTTAACTAATTCATTGTTTTTTGCTTCTTTTCGGATTGAAACTCCTGATCAGTTGCAAGATCAGTTCTTTTTGATTTGAAATGTAATTTCTATTTAAGGTAGCAAATCAATTGTGAATTTACAAATTACATTTCATTATAAATTAGAAAACAGTGAGGAAACATCACTGGAGAAAACAATTATTTGTGAATAGAAAATATCTTCAGTTTTCAAACAATTTGCAAACAAACACTAAGAAACTTTTACAGGATTTTTATTGTAAAATGTTCCATGGCTGGATATAGACATTTTTTGATTAAAAAAAAAAGCATCACTTATTGCTCAGCTTCTGGCGCCGATAATTACATGATCGGGATCACATGAATCAATATTTTCTTCCTGATGGCCATGTTGATATAATCTGATGGTTTATTCTCAATGAGAAATGTTTTTGCAACTTGTCACTGGCCAAGGCAGTGAGAGAGGTGTGATATAGCTTTGTTAATTTTTGGCATCACCAAAGTGTATTAGTCGTAAAATCAGGGATAAGCTCTTTGTCTGGCCGTCTGGTTTAAAATTAAATGCACTCTCCTACCAGATGTTCTAATAACCTAAGCTTTTTGTCTTACAAACGTGGCCAACGACAAACAGCCACCAAAGCAGTCAAAAGTCCATTATTTAGGCACAAAGAGCTTTTTTGTCCACTTGTAGTAGCCAAGGTTGATCTGAATTTGCTGGCAACATAATAATCTATTGGAAGACATCCAGAGTTCAAACTAAAGCCTAACTCACAGAGTTCAAAAGTGCAGTGGTATTTCTACTAAAACAAACCAACTTGCATTTGTAATGTGACACAAAACTTACTTGTGTTTTGGAGTCTGGACGCAGCCAGGGGATGGTACCTGTGCGCCTCAGATCAGCCATCTTTGAGTTGAGTTTGTGGGCTAAGACAATGGTGAGAGGCATGCACTCCTCGGTCTCATCCGTGGCATAGCCAAACATCAACCCCTGTTGGATCCAATAGATCATGTGTTTAGTGATTGCCACCATTTTGACTTGCTAAATTATATTTTCTTCACTTTGGATCGCTTTTACACCACACCCTTGTTTTATCATGGTAATCTGCCTTGAGAGGCAAAAGATGCAAATTGTGTAGTCAGAAAGGAAATGACTGGTATTGTAAGAAAATATGAATGTTGGAAATGTCTTTGACTACAGGGGATCCCAGAGAGAAACATTTGGGGGGCGAAGTTCCCCAAAAATCCAATAATTATAATTTATTAATCCCTCGTTAGGGGAAATTTCATCTCTGCATTTAACCCATTATGGATGAACCATGAGCAGTTGGCTGCTGTCTATCAGCACCAGGGGAGCAGGTCAGGGGTTTAGTGTCTTGCTCAACAACACTTCGACACACTAGGAGTTGCCGGGAATTGAACAAGGAATGTTCGGTTCGAAGGATGATTGCTCTACCTCCTCTACAATTTAAAGTATGGTTAGAAAAAGCCTGTAAAACTATAATGTTACAATGTTGAGAAGTAATTAAAACATCGATGGCAACCAAAATCATATGAAACATATTGGTAAAAATAAAGGAAATAAATAAAGGTGAAATAACAAACTAGCAGTTTAATTCTCACTTTCTGTCATGCTTTGCTAAAATTTTGGTTTACGATTATGGCCCTGAATGGACACCATTTGCTTACAGTTTCTAGAGTTTCATTTGACTGATGTGATCATTCAGGTAAAGTTATCAATAATTGCATCAATAATTACCAATATTTTGTAAGATCCCCTCACAATTCCAAATGTTGAAAATTCCAAATCCCCTGATTCTGCCATAAAATGTCCAACAAACCCAGTTCTGATATGAATTACAAGCCGTTACGATTCATCAACTTCCCGTCAAAGTCCTACCTGATCTCCTGCTCCAATGTCCTCCTCCTGTCTGTCAATGTGGACCCCCTGCGCAATATCTGGACTCTGCTGTTCCAGTGCCACCAGCACATTACATGTCTTATAGTCAAAACCTACAATGAGTAGTAAACACACAAGGCTGTGAAGAGCAAGGACAAATAGCTGACCCATCAAAAATAACCAACTGAAGCAGCATGAATGGAGGTTGTTGTTCCTAACCTTTGTCGGAGTTGTCATAGCCGATGTGTTTGATGGTGTCCCGAACCACCTTCTGGTAGTCGACAACAGCGCGAGACGTGATCTCTCCACAGAGCAACACCATGCCGGTTTTACATACGGTCTCTGTGGATAAATCAACATGTCTTTAAACTCCCCATGACGCTAGTGAAAGCTTCTCAAAATCTTCATAAAACTCGGATTTTTAGACTCCGGTCACTTAAATGTACATGTTGCCGGACTATGAGCTACGAGACAAGTGTTGAATATTCTCAACCCATTTTGAAAATCAACAATGTGGACAACTTCAATTCTGGGTCCAATGTAGGCCGGTGGTTCTTTGTTTTTATCCTCTGCTGTCAAAAACAGCATCAAAGTTGAGTGGAAAATATTGAAAGCAGTTTTAAGTTACATATAAGGCGCTGCTAGTGCAAACTGAGATCTACACCTACCACAGGCCACTTTGGCATCTGGGTCTTGACTCAGGTGAGCATCCAGGACAGCATCGCTGATCTGGTCACAGATTTTGTCTGAAGCAAAATATGACCAGAAAAAGACATCTAATTTAATGGGAAGCTGTAAAAATGACAATAATAAAGACAGTAAGCCTGATTTGTTGGGAGACAGGACAAAGCCTGGGTTCTTTGTGACGTCCCGTTACAGCAATGCAACACAAGGGTTACATCAGATATCAGCTCAATGTTGGGTTGCATTTGCTCACCAGAAGCAAATGTTTTACATCTCAGCAAGGATTGACGATGCAGTCAGTTTACAGCCTGCAGGTGTCTTTGTGACAGCTGTGACTCTGAATGTCCCCAAAACACCCACTATCTGTGGGAACAAGCCAGACCTCGAGGCCAGTTGTAAAATCAAAAGATGTGCGCTGCATTTACATTGTGTAGCTCTGTTAGTCAGAGTTCTTGTCACCAGAATATGTCTTCAAGCATGCTACTTTGTTATAACTTTTTTAACTTGTTTTGAACCCAAGCTGAAGGCAGATTATAGTAAATTGTGAGGTTGTAATAAGCTCTCAACTCAAAATGTTGCACATTAAGATAAGGATAAAACATTGAAATGTGCTGTTACTACTTCATTTAATGTGTTATTCTCAATTAACACTTAGAACCTGCTATTCTGCTTTTATATACTTTTCATAACTTCTATTCAAGTTTTAATAGGTGCACTTTTTCTTAGATTAGATTTGGTGTTTAAACCTGATGTCCAATCAAATTTTCACATTACCTTATCCAAACCAAAATAATAGCTCAGGGTCAAATATATCTTGTTGTTTTTCAGTAGTCTCACATAATATTAAAATTTTTTTATGTAGAGCTGCATGACTTTGTTTATTCTGTTGTGTTTACCGATTATTGATTAGCAAAGAGGACTTTGAAAGGATTACAACACATTGACGACGGTTGGGGGGGTTGGAGGCAACTGAGGTGGACGTGGTTCAACTGGAATGATTAGGTCTTAACTGGTATCAAGGTTTCATATGCGTATATAAATGATTACACTGATGTTTGTTTGACAGCAAGACAGCCGCTAAGACCACATTTACACAAATCTAAAGCCTTCTATTCCATTTTGCATCTGCGGAAATTTACAATTTATTGTAATCCATCATGAACGTATGGAAGCTCATTACATCCTGCAACTATTCAGTAGGAGCATGCATTTTGGATTTTATAATTCCTTCATTGATGTCAACATGCAACTCATGTCCAGCAAGTGGCGGGGATACCAAATGCCGCACACTTTTCCTTCACCATGCAACCTTACACCGGTCTCTCACACATTCACGCACCAGCTGCCTGTGAGTCACAGTTAAAGGCAGTAAACATATTACTGTGAATGGGATACCAACCATGCTTATAAAATAAATGCATCATACTATGGAGTTCATTAGTCACTTTTTCCTACAAAAAATGAATAATAAATTAAAAAAAAAAAAAATAGCCATATATATATCTATATATACATAGATATATATATAGATATACATGTATATACACGATAAACACACACACATACATACCTAAATGTTTTTTGTTTTTTAATTTAGATTTGGATTCCTTTGAAGACAGGTAAGAAAAGAAAACATTCTGTACATTATATTGCATGTTAAGGCCGAGTTTCAGACAAGAGTTGAGGTCAAAGCTCACCTGGATGTCCCTCTCCCACGGACTCCGATGTGAACATGAAAGAGCCGTTGTCCAGCAGGTCACTCATGTTTCTATGGGGCCAGGTACTCAGCAAGACTCAGGGAGAATCTATTCCTCAGTTTCCACCAACAAGCAGTCTGGAGAGATTTGAAGGCTACTTTATATTCCTACTGGCTCTCTTCAGGAGTGAACTGGAGAAAGGGAGGCAAGCAGCCCTGCAACCAATACAAAGTCTATCCTACAAAACTCCACTTCTAAGCCCACATGGTCCTATATATATATGGCTAAGGGAGCACACACACACGCACAAACGTGCACACGTACGCACACACATGTCATGTGAATCCATGGGACAGTCCATTCCAGGGGGAGTGGATGATGGGAGGGCATTTGAGCTGGTGGAAGCTGCTCGTTAACCCCTTATGTACAGAGTGATGCTTAAATGTGTGTTTCTAGTCACCGCAGCTACTTTGACAGACCCGCATTGGAGTGTCACGCCACTGGAAGCAGGGTCATCTAAATTAGGGGGTAACTCTCCCCCCTTCACAGTGGTGGGGCAGCTCTGTGAGCTGGGGGTCAGCCAGGTTGGCGCACCCTATCTACTCAGGGAGAGAGATAGCTGTTGTTTGCTGCAAGTGTGATGTATTTCCTGTTTACATCATGCCCCGAGACAGATATGTTTGTTCTCCAGAGGTAAAGTGATTAGAAATTACCCAAAACAAATATATGAACTCAAATGACTTAACAACTGCCATAACCTGCATGCCATGTTCGTAGATAAAACTGTACATGCACTCGCCAATTATAAGCCAATCCACTCAGATGGTATTGTTTTTCATGCATGAATTATCATTTAAGTAAAAACTGTAAAAACACAAATGACTAATTTTGCTGAAAATAGATGTGTTTTCTGAATGTTATTACTGACTAATGTGTGTAAGGAACAGGATTTTGTAATTTTGAAATAGTACAAAAAAGTGCATTTCCCCTTCAGGTATCATAAAGCTATTTCATATTTACTTTCAATTATTGGCAATAATCAAGTTATGGGCATGGAGTCCACTATTTTCAATCATTTGCTTCCATCTAGGTTCCAGGCCTGAGGCACTGCTTGGTTGGCAAGTGCAGAAAACACTGAACCATTTCCTGAGACCAGATCAAATAATGAAGATGTGCCTCTTTGATATCTGGTGGCCTTTAAAGCAACTCACTGTGCCTGTGTTTCAGTGCAAACCCATGGACGTGTAAGTGTGACTGTGCATGTGATGAAAACCAAAGGACACACACAAATGTAGACTTAGAGAAACAATGGGTGCGTGAACTAAACACAGACATGTGAGCAGAGCAGACAGATAACAGTGAACAGGTCTCTCTTCATTGTAGCATAACAGAACAGTCTCGCTGTCTCCCTCTCATCTGTCTCTCATTTCAGTCAGTGTTGAGTTGGCCTCACAAAACGAGGGGGAGAATTTTAACTAGGCCTCAGCAGTGAATAAAACCCAGTTCCTCCCTGACTGCTTTAAGACTCGTTTAATGTTGTGTCGACCGGCGTACGCAAAGGAACGAGATGCATTCGCTGTAGAGCCCACCTAAAGGAAAGAGAATTTCTTGACATTTTACACAAAACCCATTGTTGGAGAAGCTGTGTGCCACTTTCTTTTCATAAGGTGGGTCTGGCAGAGCTGTAATGCAGTTTGTCTTTTCAGATACAGGGCAATAACCTCTTTGGGTCTGTGGGATCACTGAGAGATCATTCCTGATCAAATTTGAAAAAAAAAAAGATACTTTATACAAGTGTTTGTTATTTTCAAAATTAGCTGGGATGGGATCCGGCTCCTCTGGGTCCCTCCGGGCAGGATAAATGGTGCAGGCAATAAATGAATGGCTAAATCTACATGTTAAAGGCAGAACTGTGGATCATTCACAGTTGCATTCACTGAGGACAGCAAAGGTAGAAAAACATGTTTCTTTATTGTGCAAATCACAATGAACAATCCTTGAGCGATATAAGAAGAAGAAAATTTGCATGTGTTTACTGTATGTGTGCTTTTAAACACATGCACTACAGCAGGTTTTGTGTTTGAGCTAGTGAGAAAACTGCGTAATGGCTCCAAATGAGATTAGAAACAGACATATAAAGAAAAAAAAAACCTGCCTTGTTGACTTATCCGCCGGCCAAATCAAACCCAGAGAGGCAGGATGTGCAGATGAGTGACGTAAATGTAAAAACTATTGAGCCCAAATAAAAGTCATACGTAACATACTTAATGTGAAGTTCCCTCCAGCATAGCAGCTTAACTCCTCTCAGAATGTTTCATTTCAACTACATGGCCCCAAGATAGTTTTAGCTTTAGGTAGCGTCCTGTGGATTTTTTGACAATTTCTCAAGAATTTTCAGCGAAAGCCCTTGATATTTTCATCTTCATCTGAAATGTCATTGTTAATAGTTAGAAAACATCCAATGATCATATAGCAGCCCACTCAAAGCCTGCATGAAACTTTTAGGGGGGAGGGCGAGGCACCCGGGGGATGTAGTGGTGCCCCACATCCAAATTGAACTCAAGTTATGCACACAAAATATGCCCACCATTTTTAAAAACAAGTTTACAAAAAGACTCTTTACATTAAAAACATTGTGGCTTTATGATGGTCATTTCAAGTTTTGGGTTTTGACATTTTAAGAGGTGCTTTCTGAGTTTCTCCACGGCAGCTTTACTCTGCAACTGGAGTTCTTCTTCTTTCAGCTTTTCCCTTCAGGGGTCGCCACAGCGAATCAACTTTCTCCATCTAACCCAATTCTCTGTATCCTCCTCTCTCACACCGACTACCTTCATATCCTCTCTCACTATGTCCATAAATCTCCTCTTTGGTTTTTCTCGAGACCTGTTTCCTGGCAGCTCCAATTCCAGCATCCGTGTCTCTATCCCTCCTCTGTACATGACTGAACCATCTCAGTCTGGCTTCTCTGACCTTCTCTCCAAAACATCTAACATGTGCTGTTCCTCTGATAGACTCATTCCTGATCCTATCCATCCTGGTCACTCCCAAAGAGAACCTCAACATCTTCATCTCTGCAACCTCTAGCTCTGCCTCCTGTCTTTTGGTCATTATAACAGTTTTTAGGCCATACAGCATCGCTGGTGTCACCACTGTCTTGTACACCTTTCCTTTCATTCTGGCTGATAGTCTTTTATCACATAGTACCCCCGACACTTTTCTTCACCCATTCCAACCTGCTTGAACCCGTCTCTTCACCTCTTTTCCACACTCTCCGTTGCTCTGGACTGTTGACCCCAAGTACCTGAAATCCTCCAGCTTCTTGATCTCCACTCCCTGTAGCCTCACCGTTCCACTCGAGTTCCTCTCATTCACACACATCTACTCTGTCTTGCTGCAACTCTGCAACTGCAGTTCAGTTTTGTAAAAATAAAATAAAGTTATATTATTTTACCTGAGGTTTAAGCTCGGTGATGTTAAGTTATCAGGAAAACGATGTGAAATACGGAAAATATTTTCATGCTTTTAAATGTGTTCATCTTGTTAAAGACAAAAACAGATGCAAACATTTTAGAACAGAATTCAAGGAAACACCACAACCAAGTGCTAAAACATAGCATGTCTGATCAAGATCAGTAAACCGTGTAACAAACTGAAATCCTACTTAAACTGGATGTGTTGAGCAAAGTAAGTAGGCGAACACATGTGTATAGGTCAGAGGTCAATGCTATCAGGAAAACCCTTACTTCTATGACTTTGAGTGGTTTGCCTGTCAATGTTTGTTAATGACTGACCAGCCAAACATATTTTTCTCTCCACTAACAAGGTTGCTCTGGTTATGATGAAAGATAACTGATATCTGGTAGTTTGTGAAAACATGGAGCATAAACAGGTGAACATCAACTGGGGGAAAATGCTCAATTGATTATCATTTAAAGTAAGTTCACTGAAGAAAATGCTGTCTTGCATTTTTGACTATTTCTCTCAACGAGTCTTTTATTCTGAGCTCTTTTTGAACAGCTGAATTGATGGCTTCTTGTTGTTTACATTTCTCAGACTTGAGCTTGAGGCTTTGAATTGTCTGATGTAATGGCTGTTTGTGTGAATCTCTGAATCTTCTGCACAGACCTTTGTGTGATCGCTGTCATGCACTTTTATGTCCATCTCTATATACCATATTTAACTGTTTTTATTGACTGTGTGTTAAGTAATGGAGCAAAAAATCAGAAAGAACTTAAACACAATAGAGAGTGGGATGTCCACAAGAGACTGTTGTTTTTGTAATAATCAAACTTTTCAGAGTTTGCATGAAAAAATCTTTTTGCATTTTTTTTTAACTAACCATTGAGGTTATGACAGACTTGTAATGATAATTAAGATTATCAGAGATTATACAGCTGAACCTGAGGATGTGACTGCGACTGTGACTTGAGACCACTTGCGGTAAACAAATTGACCCAGACAAAAAGCATTTGTTTGTGAAATATTCAAAAAAAGCTGATTTTTCAACAGACATTTTAACTAGGTCACCCTGAGGAAATTATACCAGGCCTACCGAAGGTGCAATCTGAATAAAGTTTAAAGTTCAAATCCTTCTGAACCTTCATACATAGAGCTGCTGGGCCCCTGAGAATGAACAGTTACATGATAAAAGCCTAATGACCTTTGTGTTTCTGTCAAGTGTTGAATACGTTCAAATGTTAAACAACTTGGCCAAGATTTCCAATAAGTTTGTTATATGATGTTTGGTCATTGTTCCAATGAAAAATAAAGATAGTATTAACCCACCTCAATATTTAAATTTAACAACAAGCATTTTCTCTGATTACCAGCCTCTTGAGGATGTATTGGTGGGTTGATTGGACTATCTGATACTGATTTTTCCTGATAGCTCAGATGTAGTGTGTACGTTGGCTGAAATAGAAAGGTTTACAGATGGATATTTTGGACTGAAAGCATCCAACCGGATCGATACACAGTTATTCCATGTAGGAGCCCAACTAGAAACATTAATATTGGATTAAGGACAGACCCACTCAACAATTAAATTTTGATTTTCCATGCAGGGTTGATAGAAGACAGCTTGGTAACTGGCTGGCATTTTCCAAATGCCCACACACTGTGGCATTTTAACATCTTTCTAAATTTTATTTTTTGTTGATTTATCCACCTGTTTGGGATATTAACAACTGAATATTAATTTCCAACCAAAATGTAAAATCTTTTAGAAATCTTTCAAAAGTTAAATTGCCTTCCTGTGCTGATGTTTCTATTGGACCATTCAAAGAATAATGTGTAGATAATTTCAGCATTGGAATTTAAAAAAATGTCAGACCAAGTATCAATAATCACTATTGGTAAGTAAAATACAGTGACAGAATCGTACTGTTGACAATGTACTTGATTCCATAATCTGAGTTTTTGGGGTTATTTCGTGTCAGAATTCAGTTCCGAGTCGGTCAAACACCAACTTGAGAGAACAGGATGAGATAAATGCAGTAGGGCTGGACTCAGTTAACACCTGTTTGTCTTTCCCTCGGCTCAAGGACACTCAGTTTACCTCTGCTGCTCGTCTCTGTGCTGCCCAGTCACCAGCCAGTTTCATCTAGTTTGCCATAGACGCAGGAAGAACAAGTTGGATCTTACCAGTTGTGACCATTTGGCACAAGGCTAAGGGATTCTGCAGGGAATGCAGTGTGTGACTTTTCATCCGCGAAAACATAAAACAATGTTCTGTGTCGGCACAGAGTGAGAGGAACTTTGTATCCTTTTCAACATCAAATAGCTCTTACAGAGACAATAACTGTTATTCGTGGATATATTTGTCTTTTACTACAGACTACTATTCTCTCTGATTAGTGGTTGGTTTTCAACCAATGCCTGCAAGAGAGAGAGACTAGACAGGAGGTGGGGTGCATATCCTGAGATGTGATTGGCTGATGATCCCACACACTCCCTGGCAAAGAGCTCTGTGACTGTGTCTATGGGAGCAGGAACAGTCCGATTCTAGACCTCACCTGAACCCAATAGTTGCAACCTCTTTGGAATGAAATGTTTATTTATTGTTAAAGTTCTGAACATGGTCAACAATCATGCCTCTTTCCTCTGATGCATACGTTGATAACAAATAACGCCCTCAAAATATTTGTCAAAATTGCAATAACTAACACTTGGTAACATTTGCCTTTCAGGGCTTCTGTGAACAACTCAAATTAAACAGGCCTCAGTCTAAAATTTCATTTTGGATGTTTGCGATCGACAAAACAAAACTACAACAAAAGTGCTGCAATAAATGCTGCAATAAACATTTTCAAATAAAACCAAGTGGCTGTTTTACATAACTGAGTTCTAGTGCAACAAACATGTTATTGTAACACACGTCATTCCCCTAAATGTAATCATTAATCTTATTATACATGACGCTTTCTGTGGTAGACGTGTTTGCTCACTCAGTGCATGCTGGCCAAATGCACTGCAGACAGCAAAGTAAGAATTTCACTGTGTGAAATTCAATAAATACTTTGAATCTTGAATTATCCTATTATCCTGTTTCTCTCAATGTCTGTCCATCACCTTTCCTTTTCGGTCCTTTACTATCTTGCTATTTATCACTTAATAAGAAAACAAACAGCACTCTTATGTGAAACCCCATTTGTACGGTAAAGCTGATACTTTCAGTGATAGATAAAACAGGAAAACAGGGTTTAAATGCAGGGGGACCCAACGTCACATATGATCCATCATATGGCCGAGTGGAGCAGCCGGGAGGGAATGCAGCAGCTGGCCTCATGTAGTGTCACTCTATCCCCTTTCTATTCCAGCCAGTTTGACTCTAAGCACATTCCAAGGTGAAGTTGCTACAAATGAATGAGATGACAACCACCATATTTCCAGGACACCTTTCTGTCGCAAATGTAAAGTTGGAAGAAGCGGCTCAGGTTGTTCATCTGTCCCTCAAAGATTTGGGGACGGTGCTAACATAGTCAGCAAGTGGCCAACATAAAGCGAAGAATCACTTTTTTCTTGAGTCACATCACTTGATTATTCAAAATCTTAAGAAAATACGGAGAAAGAAATGGACGTTTAGTCACCTTCGAAACTCATTGGGAAATGTCGTTAAAAAAGTAATTTGAAAATTGCTCGTAACGGCTTTAAAACGATAATTTAATAATGTGTACGCTTTCCCAATAAAATAAAATAAAATAAAAATCACAAAATTTGATCATATCAACCAAGAATTGTTGAATAAATAAATGAATAATCTACAAATTTGCCAGCAATTACTCCCAAATGTTTGAGGAACTATTGTAAAACAGCAAGCTGATAGCAAGCAATTATACATAAGCTGTAAATGAAGGGAACTATTGTAAAACAGCAAGCTGATAGCAAGCAATTATACATAAACTGTAAATGAAGAGGAAATATAGGGATCAGATAATCAGACACAAAATATTATTTAAAAAAAACTCCATTCAGTGATTGGATTAATTTACTCTCCATTGTGCAGGAGATTCGCTCAACACACTTGATTCCAGTAGTGGATCGGACATGTGCTTAGGTGTGTCAGATTTTCAAGCAGATATTGTGATATTCAGCAAGGTTGAATATCGCTCCTGCTCGGAGATAAAGTGCCTTTCATACACCTCACAAACCTTGGACCCCATTCACTTGGATGTTTTTATCAAGACTCGGGGACCAGCTATCTCCACTGCTGGTGGCTGTAAAAAGGCCAATAAAACAGGCATGATTTTCTTTTGAAAGACGGATGCAAAGTATATATAGTACTGTGACCCTGAGCATGATTTTTTTCTGATAGGTTTATGACTCGAGTGACCGTAGAATATCGTTGGGTTTCCCCTGGGCCGCTTTAAGCTCAACAGAATATTACTAGCATCAAGTAGATGTAACCTGAAGCAAAGTCATGTAAATATTCATCTTAAAATCAAGTCAGTTTCCTTCCCACAAATGGTAATAAAAGTACATTTTGCAATTTAAATTTGTGAGTGGATTTACACATGCCTTTTCCAAAGGATTTATACATAATTCTAAATACTTCACGAGAAATGTGTTGTTGATTTTTTCATGTTAATAGCCTATTTTCCTGTGTAATGAATAAACTTTTAGGACATATTGGCCTCTTTTTCTGATACTGACAGATATTGAGGGCATTGCTGATATTAATTCTGTCCATCATGTGTTTTTGATTTGCCACCTTTGGTATCTCTTTGGTGAACTGAATTATGACAATATTTGTATTTCTCAGCCAGTAGATAGTCATCATGCAGTATCACAAGGCTCCACTAAGAGACAGTGTTGCTCCAGTGTACGGAATTGCGACGTCTGGTCCTTGGCAGCTTGGCTGCTCTCCTGGGAATCATTAAATAAATCGGTTCTTTCAGTGCACATTGTTAACCATTCATTTCACGACACTTTCAGTGAATGTTAATATTTCTGTTCCAAATTTCTTGAATAGCAACTTTAAAAAAATCTGTTCAAATGCTGAATGCATTGTTATTTATTTGCAGTTTGTGTGTAATTTAAGCAACACTATATTCAGCAAACAGAAAAGTCCTTGTATGTTGAGGTCTTTGTGAAGAGCTCTCCTCTGAACCATGCTGATCCTGGTACTGAACCATCAGGTCCACGTGAGATTTGCTTCATCGCCGTCTTTGAGGAATTCCACCCATGTTCACATGGGAAAGGCTTTCAGACAGATTGGGCT
The DNA here is from genome assembly GCF_037954325.1 of Fistularia commersonii. NCBI lineage: Eukaryota > Metazoa > Chordata > Actinopteri > Syngnathiformes > Fistulariidae > Fistularia > Fistularia commersonii. The sequence goes on from NC_141285.1 coordinate 15,929,462, forward strand.
GGTGAGCTCAGAGGTCTTAGGGGGTCTGGGTGAGAACACTGAAATCTTCTACGTTCGCCGATTCCAAGCCTGGTGAGTAACATTATTAACAATATTCTATTGTTAGTCTGTTTAATCACATTTAAATCAAATGTTTACATCAAATGCAATAATGTTTTTTTTTTTAATGCCAAAACGCCACAAACTAACATGCTTACAGAAAGCTGCTGGTGGGGACACATCTTCTCTGCAGGAGATGTGAGAATGATTCTTTGCTCTTGTAGGCAGTTTGTGGAGGAACTCCAGGGCCATGGTGACTGTGACCACCGCCCTGACGGCAGTGAGCCTGTTCATTGCAGAGACCATCAGCTCCATCACAGACTGGTTCCAGACGCCGTCAATGTGGGCCGACCTAAGAGTCTTGGAGGACACAGAACTGAAGACAACTGGAGGAGGTGAGCACAAATGGGTAGAGTTGAAATTCACCTATCAATTTTAAGATTACTTATAATGATGCCCACCTCCACAGAGAGTGTGAGAGGTATCAGAAGTGTCAGATAGTTATCAGGGTGAATATTAGCCTTGGGCAGAGGCTTCAAACACAGATTTGATCCCTGCATTGGTGTGTTATGGGAGCTCCTGCTGAGTTGCATTAAGAGAAACTAAACTTCAGTCAATTTCAATCTCCAAGCTGTTCATCTGATCAATTATTTAAATATGTCTTTTAAAGAGACTGTGAAATTGATCTGTTTTTTTTCTCGCTAAGCCCCAATGGACGTTTGACCTCAATAGCTTGAGAGATGATAAAATGTTGCTCTGAAGAAATGTGAGAATTTCTGATTATATTTTACAATTTCTTCATACCCACTTTTCACCCCCAAATTTTAGGTATGTTGTTGTAGATTTGGGGTTTATTTTCATGTAAAATAAAACACATCTTTTTTTATTATAAATAAGATGAATACAAAAGCAAATTTGAAATAATAATAAGGGCTTCATGAGAAGTAATATTTCATGTATTATTGGTTCTGATTTAATCAAAATATCACATATTATCTCCACCATTATTAAACTGGGGAAATAGGGGGTTGATATGTTTAATGAAACATTACTTATGAATGGATCTACTGATCACACCTCAGGGTCCTATACCATCCTGGCTGCAATACAAGGCTTATGAAGATCATGAATGACAAAATCTCAAATCTTAGCCAGTCTTTAACATCCCCCTTTAGATGGAGAATCAGAGATAGAAATGAAATAAATCTATTCTGCCTCCTCAGTCCACGAGCGCCACAAGGCTAAATCACTATGGGAGAAGACGGGTGCTGTGGTGATGGTTGTGCGGCGCCCTGGATGATTATTGTGCAGAGAGGTGAGTAATGACTAGTAGCCTATTTCTGAGTCACTTTTGTGAGCTCCCTGAGCCAGGCAGTCTTTTAGATGTACTTCATTTCTCTGGTCAGGCGGCTGCAGAGCTGTCCTCTCTGAAGTCCCAGCTGCAGGACCTTGAGGTGCCTCTCTTTGCTGTGGTCAAAGAAAATCTCGGCAAGGAGCTTGACTGCTTCAAGAAGTACTTCACTGGGAGGGTCTATGTGGATCAGAAGGTTCATATTGATGATCTCATGGATTCAACCCAGAACTTGAGGTTTCATAATATAAGCCAATAAGCCGCTTGTGTGTTTCTCCCAGAGAGATTTTTATGGGCCTCGACAGCGATGGATGTTTCTCTCCATGTTTCTGCGTGTCGGAGTATGGAGAAACCTCCTGCGGGCCTACAGGAGGGGCTTCAGGGGAAACCTACGTGGTGAAGGACTTGTGCTGGGCGGAGTCTTTGTCATTGGGCCTGGAGATCAGGTTGGCTCCAAATCACAAGATGTGTATTTTCTTACACTCAGTGTTTTAATAATGTGTTTACATCTTCCAGGGTATTCTGCTGGAGCACCGCGAGAAGGAGTTTGGGGACAAAGTAAACATGCTGGCAGTTCTCAGAACAGCTCGCACAATGAGAGAAGACATGGCAAGATAAATCTCACTGGCTTTATTGTGGAAGACGGTGATGTGGAAAGAAATTAACACCACATAATCCATTTCAGCTACATGACAGACACAAGTAAAATGAGTGTGTCTCCAGTATAACGAGTATTAACGTTTCATTAAAAATGACTGAAAAAATAGCAAGAAAACGGCAAAAACGCAGAGAAAAAGCAGAAACTTTTAAAGAAATCATCAGGTGATAAGCAAGTATATATCCCATACAATTTGCCATAAAGGCCATAGCCGATTCATTTTCTAAAAAATTTCATGATACCTCAGTATCAGCGTAATGACCAGCCTAATTAATTCTTAACAGCATTATTTTTTCATCACAACTTCACAGTGTATGGTCTGTTATGGTCTGCACATTTTTTAATTTTTCTTAACTGTCATGTCATAAATTCAAATGACTCACAGTTTATTTTCTCAGAGGCTGGGAATGTGGTCTCGAAATTATGTTGGTTTCTGTTGTGTTTTGATGAAGATCTGTTTCTAAACTCTTCGGAGAGAGCAGCTCTGATGCCTGCACGCGGAGCCAACGACTTTCAAATGATTTCCTTCCCAAGATGATGAGAGAAAATAAATGGTTCACATAATGTATGTATTTTGAGTTTATGCCAGATCTTGTCTTTTTTCCTTCATTTTCCACTCATCCTATCATAGTTCCCCTGCTCTCTGGATCGTTTAGTACACATATGTCAAACTCAAGGCCCGCGGGCTAAATGTGGCCTGCCACGTCATTTTATATGGCCCACGAGAACGTCTTCAAAGGTTTGATTGTCTTCAAATAAATAAGTCAAACGCGTGCATTGAACATAAACTACATTTCCCACAATTCATGCCGATCATGTTACCCACAAAGTGACGGCCATTAGATTGCAGTGTATCCACATCAATGCCATTTTCAACAAGTAGAATTAAGAAATACAAATGATCCCTAAATGTCCAGAAAGAGAAAAGTTGATGCAGATGGAAGGCTGTTTCAAGAAAGGTGCGAATGCATATGCAACATTTTGGATTTGAATGAGTCATAAAGTCAGTGTTATTTAACATTGAGGATTAGTTACATTTATTTTACATTACATTTGGTTAAATTTACACCGTTGCCGTTCCATGTGGCCCTTTGAGGGCAACCATTATGTGGCCCTCGGTGAAAATGAGACTCCTGGTTTAGTAGGACTAGGCAGTGGTCTGTTTACAAAGGGATGATGGGGAGAGGTTGCCGTGTTTTGAAAGGAAGAAATTGAAAAATTCAGGTGTAAAGGATTCACGACATTTGTAGAGGAAATTAAAATTGAGCCTTGGTTCAGTGGCGCCACCTGCAACAGATTTGAAACTAAAACACTTACCTGATCTTTTACCTGAAGGCAGAGAATGGATGCATTATAATGTAGGGAGCCAGGGCTGCAGGAGCGAAAAAGAGCAGAAGGTCTACTAAATCAAAAGTGAATGAAGGCATTCAAGAGAAGGAATTTCACTGTGATGGGTTAATCAAGTGTAAATTAAGCACCTGAACTTGTGGTTGTTGAACTACCGACTGCCGAAGTAAAGATTGCTGGGACGACTCTCCTGCAAGTCTCCCCACGACACATCACAATATTTTTCGAGTAATTAAAAGCAAAACTTGGCATAATGCTAATTTCTGTACATTATAATATATAAAACCACTTTCCAAAGTATCTATATGGATGCATTTGAAAATTCGATTCATATTCATGTCATTTCCTGTAATTACGCTAGAAAACCCCAGGGGGTTCAGCGTAGAAAAGCAAATATTATACATCCCGAGAGATGAGACGGTATTAAACCATTCAGTCCCCATTGGCTGGAAGCGTCACACGTGACTTTATTTACGTCACGCAATAGCCGTTAATGGGACAACTCGTATGACCATCTTTGCATGTTAGACAGTTTCTGGCTGGTTGCCGCTCGACTCTTTCTGGCGTAGTCTCCTCACTGTAAGTATTTTACGTCAAAACCACTACAATCACTTGACATCACCCGCATGTCTAGTCGGGTGGACCTACCTGAATTCATTTTTCCATCTACAAATAGTAAAACAGTAGCTCGACCGCGTAGAAATTTGTATATAACCCGAAGGTTTCACCATTAGCCGAGGCTAAATGCTACATGTTTACTAGCAAATGGAACTTTTTTGACAGCCGTCTTGCAGTTTTAATTCATCGAATTTAAGACGTCTCAATGAAATACACACATTTTAGATATCAGTTAATGTTAGTGTTGAGCCGTAAACGGGTCATATCGAGGTTATCTTCGGCATGAATAGCTTGAGGTTCTCAACCCACACCACCTTTTTGTGAAACTCGTTGGTCTGAGATGGGGACGGATCTAGTATTTGTATTAAGAATACTGGTCGAGAAGTACAGAGATAGTATTGTAAAAGGAAGTCAGGAGTGGCAGAGAAGTACATTAGACTGGTCAAGGATATGTATGCGAGTTGTGAGACAGTGGTGAGATTTACTGTAGAGGTGACAGAAGTTCAATATGGAGGTGGAACTACATCAGGGGTCACCTCTGAGCCCCTTATTGTTTTCAGTGGTGATGGACACGCTGTCAGATGAGATTAGACAGCAATCTCCATCGTACATAATGTTTACTGATGACATTGTGATATGTAGTGAGAGTTGTGAGCAGGTGGAGGTATGCCCTTGAAAGGAAAGAAATGAAGGTCAGTGGGAGTAAAACAGATTGTGTGTATGTGAATGATAGGAACCAAAGGGGAACCCTGAGGTTACAGGGAATGGTGGTGGAGGCTTTTAAGCACTTAGGGTCTAGACCAATGGAGATTGTGCAAAAGAGGTGAAGAAATGGGTTCCAGTAGGTTGGAACAGCTGGGAAAAAGAGCGTCAGGGGTAGTCTGTGATGAAAGAGTATCAGCCAGAATGAAAGGAAAGGTACACGAGATAGTGGTCAAACCAGCGATGATGTCCGGTTCTGAGAACATGGCATAGAGAGATCGAGATGGCGGAGTGTGCACAACGTAAGGCTTAGCATCTCTTCAGACTTTGCAAAATAGCAGTGTTATTTCTACTCTGTTCGGGTCTGTTCGTTCAGAACACCTTCCTACTCATCCTACACCTGACAAGAGCATTTGGACATCAGGTTACAAACATCTGAAAGTTTTATCAGCAACCTTCTTCTCATCGCTGAGTCAAGAAGATCTCCCAACCCTTCAAAGGCTACTAAGCTGAGCGGAAGGACCAATTTGCTTACTGTAGCAACAGGATACTGTATCCACAGCGCTGCACTGTGTACTCTCACACCTGGATAACAAGAACACTTATCCTAGAAGGCTGTTTGTTGACTTCAGCTCAGCATTCAACACAGTCATCCCCTCCAAGTTAATCACAAAACTTGTGGATTTAGGAATCAATACCTTCCTCTGTAACTGGATCATGGACTTTCTAACTAACAGACCCCAACGTGTCATGTCAGACTGCAACACATCCACTGCCATCACACTCATCCCGGGCACTCCCCAGGGATGTGTGATGAGCTCCTTCATCTACTCCCTCTTCACCCATGACTGCAGACCTATGTTTGGATCCAACTACATCATAAAGTTTGTAGATGACAGTGATTGGACTCATTAGAGAGTCCAATCACTGTCTGAATACAGGGCAGAGGTGTAACACCTCACTGCATGGTGTGCTGACAACTGCCTGCTTGTCAACACCAGTAAAACCAAAGAGATCGGAGACACCCATGCCCTGCTCCACATTAACAGCATAGAGGTGGAACATATCTCCAGCTTTAAATTTCTGGGGACCCACATCTCTAGGAACTAGTCCTGGACAACAAACACCTCCAATCTGATTAAGAAGGCCCATCAGCATCCCTTATTTCTGAGGACACCGAAAAAGATCCATCTGTCTGCTGACATTCTGGGTTCTGCCGCCGTGCAATAGAGCATCCTGACCAACCAGTTTGGTATGGGAATTGCTTTGTCGGTGATCACAAGGCACTACGTAGGGTGGTGAAAACCGCATTACAGGTGCTCAACTTCCTGCTATAGAAGATGTCTTCAATAAAAGAAGCCTGCACTGGGCGTGCAGCATTCTCAGAGACTCATCTCATCCAGCCAACAGACTCCTCCAGCTCCTCCCCTTCAAGAGGTGTTTCAGGAGCCTGCAGACCAAAATCAGCAGGTTCAGGAATAGCTTCCTTCCCCACACACTGGCCACTGTGTTGTTGCGACTAATACAACTTTGTTGAGGTTGTAGTTCATTTCCCGTCTTTTCCTGTGAAGTGTGAGGTGAATGCATCCTATTTTATCTCTTGTGTCAGAAGGAACTAAATGCAAGAAGGAAAAGAATCCTTTGAAAAGGGAGACAAGTTAGTATTTTCTTTAAATTTTACTTGCTTGCTAAAATCTTTAATTTGTCTTAGTATAAAGTCAGATGTTAATATGACATATTGCTACACATTACGATCATTTTAGGAATTTTTAAATTTACTGTATTGCGTTGCTCTAGTTGTACTAGCACAAGTTTCACTGAAGTTGGATTTAAATATGTTTATTTATAAACACATATTTAGATATTTAACATAAATCGTTATTGAGAATGGCATTTTTTATTCTAACAAGTCATTTTAGTAAAATATAGACATGAATTTTTGGTGATGTTAAGAATGAGGTTTATTTTATTGTTTGTTTTGTCCGTGTTTTGTGGCCAAGAGCAGTCTTTATGCTACTAATATTTTATCAGATATACAGATCAGAGATGTCAAACCCCATAATGTATTTGTACTTCACAACCAGGGGAAATTTCTGCTGGCTTATGACTGTACTTTTTGTACTTGTATTTAATGCTTTGGTTTATCACCCAGTCACCTGGATGTGCATGAATAGAATTTGTGTATTTTTTACCTTTTGTCTTTGTGATTTCATGTTTCATTTAACATAACTATGAGCAATCTTTAAAGCTGGATAAACCATTTTCCTCTAACCAAACCAAATCTGTTGCTTGGTAACTGTTGCATAAAAATGCACTTTGCTGCACCGTAGCCGGTATTACAGATTCTTGTCAGTGTGGAAGCAGTGTGTGGTTGACACAAGTGGTTCTACTTTCACGTATGAGACATGTTTCTGTCTTTCAGTGAAAGCGTATATGTAAAGTGTAAGTGGCAGATTTTGTCCCCCAGGCCCGATGCTGCTTCTGTCCAGGTATCCAGCAGCTCTGAGGTGGAGGCTCTCCCTTCGCTTCCCTCTATGGGGCACTGCCATGAGAAGCCAGCCGTCCGGCAAGGCCCATGGGTTTTTAATAAACCCAGCTTCTCAGTTTCACCAAAGTAAAGTCAAAGCCAGTCCTGACCCAAACAAGCCGTCTTCAGGCAAGGACACATTTAACTACCTCCACTGCTGATTCTCCATCACAATAATCCAAACCTAAATGTATCTCTTGTTGTCTCATCACTAGTATTCTTGACATAAGCAATGTAGGAGTGGCCAACCTTGGGAGCACAGGCAAAAGAAACCAGTAGTTTTCCATAATCATGGCTGAATGTCTATTATGGCTGGGCTATCTGGGTACAAAAAAGGACACGATAATATATTCCAAATGACTAACATAAATACTTATGATTGCATCCAGTGCAATGGAAGAACAGAATGGATAACTGCACACCATTAAGTTGAATTTTTGTGAAGGTGAATGACTGAAGTTTGGATTCTGTGAAATTATTTAATCTAGTTTTCTTTTATTTAAAAAAATCTTGATTTTTCATTTTGAGAAATTAGATATCTATCCATACATTGCCCGGGTTTAAAAAAAAAAAAAAAAAGATCAATAAGGACTGGAGTCTTTTGCAGATGATATTTGATGGAAAAGTAACAGATTAATCTGCTAAAACATAATGTGAGCCAAAATATGGGAATGAACTGCTTGTCATCGGAGAACAATATCATTAAGTCTTCTTTTCCTTTCAACTTCCTCCCTTCTGGGGTTATCACAGCAAATCTAACCCTGTTCTTTTTTTCTTATTAAAATAAAGTAATCATAATTGATTAATTTAATTCTTTATAATGAAGTCATATTTCTTAATTATATCATTAAGTAGTAGAGTGATTTGTGTCTCATACCAGCAGAAATACGCATTACCAGGCTTCACAGATGGAGCGCGGATACTGTAACCTGTTGAATTTTATTGGGATTAGAGATTGTGGTGGAGAAAGGCATCACACATCGAGACAAAAGACGGTGTGGGGGCTTATTGCCTCTCAAATTTCTGGACATTTAAGGTCTCGTTGTATGATGAATACAGGGGGTCGTCTGTGCTTCGGGCAGCCGAGAGATATTGAGGTTTCAAAGACAATGTAATCTAAACAATCTCTCTCCCTATTTCTATGTTGTGTGTGCTGCAGTGTTGTCCTCTGGGGCCGGGCTGGACGGGGAGCTGTTCGGGATGGGGATGTGGTCTCTGGGTCTGGGGGCCGTAGGAGCCGCCCTCGCTGGCATCTTCCTCGCCAACACGGATCTGTGTCTCCCTAAATCAGCAAAGGCATCGCTTGATTACCTCGGAGAAGCTGACCTGCGCTCTACCACGGACGGTAGGAAACAATGGGGGGGAAAAAAATCTCTGTCAGAGCAAGCCACAGTTCACCACATGTATTAAACCCATTAGGAGCATTAACATTACGTCAGCTCTGGGCTTTGCGGTTTTCTTCACATTTGCATGTTTACATGCCTTGTACATGTACTGAATAAGGTTTTGTGTTGCACTTGAAGCAAAGCTGATTTAGAAAAAAAATCTGCTTATATTAGAGATTAGATAACTGCAAAGGTCTAGTCTTAACCGTTCAGGTGAAGCTACTTTTCCATGAGCTTAATCTTTACATGCGGTTTTCCCATGTGATTGAACATTTTGCTTTTTATCCATTTATAAGTTGTATGTTTGTGTCCAGAAATTAGTAGTTGTAATGTTATTTCATTTACAACCTTGGGACTACCATGTCAGACTTAGGGACTTGGAATTAAAGCTAACTGTCTGGTTTTGTCTACAGCTGATAAAGTCATCAAAGCAAATACCCTTTGGGAGAGGAGCGGGGCCGTGGTCATTGCTGTACGACGGCCAGGATGATTTTTGTGCAGAGAGGTGATTTAATGCTGGAATTACATCAATGGTTGTTATTCCCTGGAAATAGTGTGTTTCACCGCGTGATGTTTCTCTCCTCCAGGAGGCCTCCGAGCTGTCCTCTCTGAATCCCCAGCTGCAAGAGCTCGGGGTCCCTCTGGTTGCGGTGGTGAAAGAGAGCATTCACACAGAGATCGAGGACTTCAGGAAGCACTTCGCCGGGGACATCTATATCGATGAGAAGGTTTGCTGGATTAATTGTCATTGTGTAACTTGGAGCTTTACGTCTATCGTTCATACACTGAGCCAATCTATCCGTCTCACCCAGGCCAGAGCCTTTCAGCTGCTGGATGGATTGATTTTTGAGTCAAAGCCTAGGGTTTGTTTTGAGCAGTTGGAAATGACTAAAATTGTCTTTTCATGGTTTCTAAAATTTGGAATTCAAATGTAGACATAAGGAAACAATCAAGGTTTAACATAATCTTGTGTTTTATCTACAAAGACATTCGAAATCTATACCCATTTATTCCTTTTTTTTCTGACTCCAAATTGATCAAGCATTGGATAATATATTTGAGGTAAAATAGACATTGAGTAAAATAAAAGTATATAGTAATTGCAGTGGTATAAAAAAAATACTGTAGGCACATTGCAAAGCATATGATTTTAAATAATTTGTGATTTAAATAACTTGTGTTACAGTAAAACAGTAAATATAGAGCTAAACAGTTTTTTTTTTTTTTTGGAAAACCAGAGTAAACCCTGGCTATGGATTGTTCATTGGGACCAGAGGAAGAATCTGGCCGACACATTTATTTAGTTCGCTCAAAAATTAACATTTATACGATCCGTCTATTTCAGTACTGATCTGAGTGTATAAAAAATGTTTCATAGACATATAACAAATTTTCCTGTGTGTAAAATTTGGCTTTGTATATAAAACTGTCGCTGCAGAAATGCTTCTACGGGCCACTGCAGAGGAAGATGGGCATGTTAGGGTTCATTCGGCTCGGCGTGTGGCAGAACTTCATGCGGGCCTGGAGGTCCGGTTACCAGGGCAACATGATTGGCGAAGGCTTCCTCCTTGGGGGCGTGTTTGTCATCGGAGCAGGAGAGCAGGTACTGCAAATAAAGGACCTGAACTTGACTTAGATTGTGCTCAAAAAATTGTCATTAAAATGGGCGTGTTGTGTCTTGCACACAGGGGATTCTGCTTGAACACCGAGAGAAAGAGTTCGGCAACAAAGTGGAGGTCACAGATGTTCTAGATGCTGTCAAGAAAATTGTGCCACTGGATTAATTTCAGCTCACCACTGAGGGTATTAGGGTAGTGCCATTCCTTGTGTAGTATTGTTTAGTCACAGCAGACCATCCACCACCTTACCACTAATAATATAAATTTGATTTTGTTTACATGACCATAATATACCTCTAGTACGTTATTGCTGGAAGAATAAGTTGTGAAATACAAGACCAATCAATTATTTTGTTGTTTGATTAACATGCTTTACCTTTGCTGACATACCTAAATGCTCTTAGGAGCATCAGAAACAGGCTCAGTTTAATGCAGAAGGGCAATATTGATTCAGGTGCATAGATGTAAGTTATTAAATCTTAAGTTCACTTGAAATGGCTTGCTTTGGCTGTGTAGCTTTACCTCAAGCTGTGAACATTTTTTACATCTTCCCTGCACAACTGCTGTTTGCCTCTCCTGCTCAGATTCGGGCAGCCTCCCTCAATCATGACGGCCATGAGTGTGTGATAATGACAACCTGACTCTAAACTCAGCAAAGAGAGGAGCAGGTTTGAGAACCCAACTCACATTCAGCTGCTGTCAACTTGAGGCATGGCTGCAGTGCCTGAAGCAGGTTTGGCTAGCTCAAATGCATGTATGTATGTGTATACGATTTAGTGAGCAAACTTGTACAAAAGCTCATGATTTGAAAACAAAATAAAGAACACATTTTCACTTCACTCCTGTTTATTGGAATTCACCAGGTACTGTTTATAAACATTGAGAGCAAATATAGCGCTTCGAGAATCCCTCATCCTTTTACGTGTGAGTTCCTGTATATTCAATGCATAAAGTCAAGGAAATGTCAGGACAAAGATAATTCCCCCAATCTTTCAGTTTGATAAATCGATGGCTTATCCTCAGACATTAGTGTAGCCTTTTGTGGATTATAATTTTTCCTAACTTAAGCAGTACTCTTTGGGGAAAGGAAACAATATACAGTTTAAAAATAAAAACACAGAGAAACAGTTTGGAACTTAACATTGTACCTTTTATTCCATTGCTCTGTACATATCACATCAAGGAAAAACTTCTACTGTAACAGTGGGAGGGACAGAACACAGTCCACTAATACTGACAGACTTACACAGAGGAAAGTTGCAAGTACCATCATACCACAACATTCATGGAGTGTAACAACAATAACAGTGTCTTGACATCTTGTGTCTAGTCTGTTTTGTATGGTATGTTAAATGCGATCTAGAAAGTTTGCATTGTAAAGCACCGCGCTAAAATTCCACTGTAGTGTCTAAAAATGAAGAAAAATTGATTAGTTTTACTACATCCTTGCCAGGAAATATTAACCGTGTTTTCTTTACACGTCACTGACATGGTTTATGCCGATTGCTCTTAAAGAAAAAGTAAAATGAAGCAAAAGTTGGGATAAAAAGTCCACAAAGTAAAGCTGGAACAAAAAGTTAAAAAGCTACACATTTCCTTCTCAGTTCAGTACAATTCATACCCGTCTCATCTTTGGCTATGTCTATGAGTGCAGCAAGGACATTGATAATAAAATAAATGCAAACATCCAGTTTTGTTCTCAAAATCATGATTACAAAGGGGAGAAATAAAATAAAATCGCTTGTGACCAGTAAAAACGTTCCTAGTTAGCCAGTAACATGCACACGTGACATTTGAACGAGTACAATCATCAGTAAACACTTTAAAAAGCAGCCGAAAATGTTTGTGTAATTTAAATAGCAACACAAATCCTAAATCTCCTACAGCAGCACAGCAAAGGTTAAATAGTGCAGGTTCACCCTCTGCAGAAAAAGCACAGCAAAGATGATAAGCAGCCACAACAGAAATCAATGATCTAGATTCTAGAAGATGTAGCTATGAAACTGATCAAGCACTAGGTGGAGACAGAGATGCGGTCTCGTGAGAAGTTCAGAGGGTGGCATACATTCTTTAAAAATACATGCTGGAGTTGGTTGAGACATCTGACGCAGCATCTCTGAATCAATCTTCAAAAGTTTATAATATATAGAAGAGGTTTCAAAACATAAGTCCTCATGCAATTTTGAATAACTTCATCGACAATTTCTTAATATGTGATTGAAATTCAGTTTTCTTGCTAATTTGCTGGTAAGTTGTTACTGAATTGTAATTTTTGCGTAGCTCCTTGGATTTTCAAACTTTTGATGATATTTTCAGCATTACCCATGAAAAGTCCCTGTTTCTATGTGCATAAAAAGTTAATGTATAAAAATGCTAAGTCGTGCAAATGTTACTTTAGTTCCTCAACACATAGAAATCAGATTACTTTATTGCACAACTTTGCATTTCTTCAAACTCCAGGGATACAGCGGATGAGGCAGATGAAATTCATGTCAAAAGCACAGCGGGAACATTCTTACAGGAACAGCCTCAGAAACATTGAGACACAGATGCACTTACTGTTAAAAATTAACTCTGAGGCAGCAGCCTCTGATCTAAACACCTCTGTTCTGTAACACCAGACGGTCACAACATTGTTTCCTGCATAGGAAGACACCTGGTAGATCCAGAAACAGAAGGCCACCTGGAAGTTATCATCTCTGAAATCTCACATGTATGTGCAAGAAATAATCTTGCACGTACATGTATCTTTTAAAGTGGATAAATAATTCAGGGATTAATCTAGAGAAGACTTCTTGACATCACTGTTAGCATTGGTCTGCAAATAGTTTAAATAGAAGTAGAAAAGCTCCATCTGTTTGCTTTTAACAACCAGCACAGTTACTCATCACTAACCACTAAACAAACATTTTACATTAATCTTTGTCACACACCAGCTACAGCTACCAATACTACTACCTTCATTTGGTACACAAGGAGACCAATGGCTTGAGTGCATATGCCAATTTAGCAAAGGTCTACAAACTGGCTGGTAAGCTATTGCATTTTGAGCCCTGTTTCTCGAACACAGCCACAACTTTGGCTGCACAGCCCTCCGGTATTGCACTTCTCTCAACCTCCTCATACATGAATCAAGGTCATTGTGAAGATGTACAGCAAAATAGCCGAATGGTGTTGGCAGTTTTACATGACAATTGTATTACCTTATTGTAAGTGATTTACATACTACTGCACTTTAACACAGGAACAGCCACACAAAAGTAAACAATTTATATCTATTACTACCTCGTTGGATTATCATTATATTTTTTTCTGCTAAGTGACTGATTGTATGTATGCAGATGTGTGCAATATGTTTGATCTGTGCATTGTGTATTATGTGTATGCTGCTAGACACCTCAATTTCCTTCTATATCAATAAAGTATCTCTACTCTGCTCTCTACTGGATCTATTCAATAACAACATATTTTCATGAGGAGTGACAGAAGCGACAAACAAGTACTGCAGCCTAGAACAACAAAAAACTCAATAATGAACAATAATGAGTCACAAGGTCATTAGGCAGAATAATAAAGGTTATGAAAGACAGACTACCAATATCTTAGGACAGGGCATATCTATATTGATTTAAAAATTAACCATCTCTGATATATTCACTATGCATTGTAATCCAGGTGTGCTTTTGTAGTACAATTACAAAATATTTGCTTTGTCTTGTCACCTGTTCTGAGAACATGCAGGGACAAGGAGGATTTCATAAGTACACTTGAAGGAGAGCCGAAGGCAGCAGGCAGCTGCACTGGTTAACAAGGAGGCAAAAAAAATAAAATAAAATAACAGTAACGTCAGGGTATTGGATGATTTAATAAAAGCACTGGTCTGTCCGGTATAAAATAACATCCGTGTTGGAGCTAACTAAAAGGACCAAGCTTTCTGAGTGTCATCAATTGAACAAATACTGTTCAAAATCGAATCAAGTGACATTATCGGCAGGCAAATATTGGAAGGGGACAAAATGTGCGATCACAAGCCTAACAATTATGTCACGTTTCAGATGCCGTCAAGTGCAACCATATGCCTTCAATCAAATGGGAGGTTCAGTCTACCAGACAATGGAAAAAGCTGGATGCAATATGAAATATAAATAAAACATAAAATGGTCACCTCAATATCTTACATTGAAAAGATGTTTTGACTCATTTGTTAAGAGAGCTATCTCCTAAGAACAGCCATCAATGTAGTGACAGAACTGTCAGTGTCGATGTGGCTGCTTGTCCCTTTGCTGAATCATTTTATTAAATGTGCTCCATGAAGTCAAATTTTAAAACAATGTAGTACAGTCAAAAAAAAAAATGCATCGATAATATGCTTGCACCAACAGCAGCATAAACATGTGTATTGATTTTAGTGTCCAGATGTCTGATGTGCGTTACGAGCTTGTCCTACAGGCCCTTGTTGAAGTAGACGGTGGTGATGTTGCTATTGGTTTGTCGTATCCTTTCCTGAAGGTCAGCCTCCAGTCCACTCACATTCATAGAGCTGAAAGGAGAGGGTAAAATGTTACGAGGAAAAATAATGCTGTGTGTGAAGGGTTGATCTAAATACTCCAAGGAGGTGGAGTATCTTACCTTTTCTGTGGGAACAGGGCGCAGCATAGAGGAGTTGCAAACACCAGGCTAAATAAAAGCAGAAAAAAAAAGTTGTTTTTTTTTTTTAAACCTATTGCTGGTCTCGTTTAGCTGGATTTCACTGAAGTTGCTTCGACTTTTTACTTACCACAGACCAACAAGCCCCACTTGGACTGGAGCATTAAGAATGGGGAACCTCTGCAGAGACAAAAATCAGAGAGGACTGTGTCAAAAATGCAGAAAAGTGCCACATACGGATGCCCCATAGAAATCAAAACAAAGGAATACTTTGCTTGCATAGAAACAAACGAAATACAAATGCTATGTGAAATCTAGCAGGTGTCAATTAAGCTGCACAGGAACCCAAGCAGAGCAGATTCATTCTCTGAGAAAGTCACTGATGCTGCCTACATACCTTCATAAAAGCTCGCTTCTCAAGGGCATTCATTATGACTGGTGGAATAGCTGTAAAAAGAGAACATTAGTCAGGTAATCTGTGGCATGAGCAAACCCCTCTGGTGAGCTCAGTTCTTCATGATGATTGTGATCTAGATTTCACAGTTGACGATTGGACGGCAGTAAAATGGGTGAATGAAAAAGGTGTCAATTTTCAAGTTATGTCTTCACTGATGTAGATCACATTATGCAAGCTTGTGTTTTTAGTCTGCGTCTATGTTTAAAGCAGTTTTTCAAGTTAAATGTTCAAGTTTTCGCTCTGACTTTGACCTACCCACAACTATATTTTTCCCTGTGTGAAAAGTAAAGCTAATTTTGAAAAAAAAAAGCGGTGTCATTTTCTTAAAATGAAGTTACTTTAGTAAAGTAACAATTAAGTTTCATTACCCATGGCTGGTACTGCCATCCCGATCCTTGAAACAACCACTTGGACAATGGCCTGCTTGGCCGCATTGGCAGATTCGCCTAATCGGTTTCCATTCTCATCTGTCACAGGAATACCATACTTCAGCTCCCTGAGAGAAACAGAAAGGAAGTATTGTGGAGAAATGTTGGAAGTTACAGAGTGAATAAAGTCCAGATTAGAGGTCACTGTTGAGTTCCAACCTCTGTCTCATGAAGGGGATGTTGATACAGTTAGCAGCAGCAACGGCTGCAAAGGGGACAAACCGGCTGACAATTGGAGGGAGACGCTGGAGAGAAAACAGAGACACGGTCACACAACTAGTGACGATCAGATAACTATCATCATCTGTCATTGTCCTGAATCTGTTAATTTGCTTGAACAGAAGGCTTTACCTTTGCCAAGGACTTAAGTCCCAGGGCAGTTACTACAGCTCCAGTCGTAGCACTTACGTAGGCAGCACCCAGCTGACTGCGAGCAGACAGATGCATTAGAAAAACGTAACAAATAGTTTCTTGATACAGCACATGAAGGACTATTATTGTCAATTTATAAATGTACTTGTTTTTCACATGTCGCATTGTGGAGAGTGCAAATCCATGCTGGGTGCGAATACTAACAAAGATGCTGACAATTTTCCTATGGGCCATGCTTGGTCTTTTATGAGTTAATATGCATCACGTACAGTCACTCATTCTTTGCAAAAACATGCACACAATTCATGTCTGCAACATCTAAAAAAAAAAAAAAAAAAAATGCATGTGGTGCTCAGTGAAAATTAAATGCGGATGCCATTGACCTGGTATTACCCCAGGACACTGAACTTATGTCAGTATGAGTGGCATAGGGATAAACATGCTAAACGGTGGAGCGTAATACCGCTGTGAGGGAAGAGGAGAGGACAGCAGCTCCTTATAGACACTAGTTTAGAGGGAGGACAGCAATGATCTAGAGTGGAAGTGAGAAGTCCTCCCTACTTCACAGTGATGGGGGCATCGCCACTGCGGTTGGTGTAGTTGACTACAGCATTGAAGGACTGGTTAACCCACTGCCAGAACACCACAGCCGGAGTTGTCCTGTCAACACAAGAGAAATAAAAAGAGTTTCAGCCAATGGGGCAGTTGTGACTTAAAGTGGGACTGATTATGTAAAAATCACATCAAGCACACAAGTCAAATAAATCCTGAAGTTCACAGACGACACAGCAGTGATAGGACGCACAATTGACGTGAACAAAACCGCGCACTGGATCCATCCTGTATGCGGTTTTGTTGGCCAGTCCGGTGTCATGGTGTGACAACAACAACCTCACTCTCAATATAGGAAAGACGGAGGAGATGATAGTGGGCATGAGGATGGAGAGGATACCTCATTAGCAACTCTCCATCAGTGGTCTTGAAGTTGAGAGGGTGAACAGTTTTAAATATTTGGGTGTCCACGTCAGTGAGGATCTCCCCTAGTCTCTTAAAACCACGCAGATGGTTAAGAGGGTTCAACAGCAGCTGTATTTTCGGAGGAAGTTGCATCACTGTATGATATGGCAGCACCACTGCTCTGGACGGCAAATGTCTGCAGTGAGTGCTCAAGACTGCAGAGAAGATTACCAAAACCCCATTGCCTTCTCTGCAGAGCATCTACCACCACAGAGTACACAGGAGAGCTGCCTAAATCGCCACACCTGCCTCCAGGACCACACCCATCCCCCTGTTCACAGTCCCTTCGGTTGGAGATACAGGTGTGTGAAATGTAGAAATAAATGACATGAGTCAATAACCATGTTCTGATCCAGGACAGCTCTGCACTTTACATCTAGCACAGCCAGTGCTGTACTGTAACTTAACTGTTTATTTAAACTTGTAAAATTAAATCTTGTACTTGAGTTGGTGAGTTTGCACATTCAAAGCTGCACTAAACTTTAACTTGCACATCTTTCTAATACTGTTTACATTTCAATGTACTGTTTACATTTCCCTGCACTGTTTACAACAGTATGTTTATTATTTGTCACTACCTATCTGGCTGCAATGCGGATGGCAAAAAAATAATCTAATTCTACAGGGAAACTTGTTTCCAGACTGTACACATGAAAAAAAGCACTTAGAATCTTGAATCTTAAGTGAGGTTACTGAGTATTTTGGGGGCAAATTTTAGGCCACAATGACATAATTAAAAATGTGACCATGACATTTTTTGATTAAATTGTGTCACAAAAAAAATCCAACAAGATTTTTAAGAAGCAATGATAAGGGTCTGACGGTCAACAGCAAAACACAAATATCAGTATAAATGTAACGGTAATCCACAAAAGGTAACAAAACATATTATTTCCAAGTAGCAACAGCAGGTTCGTCACATCTTTGGTTCACAACATGTAAACCCATCCATCCATCCATCTTCTCCCGCTTATCCAGAGTTGGCTCATGGGGGCAGCAGCCGAAACAGTGAGGCCTACACCTCCCTTTCCCCCACTTCATGGTCCAGCTCCTCTGGGGGACCCCCGAGGCATTCCCACCCTGGAGATATAGTCTCTCCAGCGTGTCCTGGGTCTTCCCTGTGGTCTCCTCCCAGATGGACATGCCTGGAATACCTCCCCCCGAGAGGCATCCTGACCAGATATCCGAGCCACCTCATTTGACTCCTCTCTACGCGGAGGAGCAGCGGCTCAACTCCGAGCTCCTCCCGGATGACTGAACTTCTCACCCTATCTCTAAGGGAGAGTCCGGCCACCCTGCGGAGGAAACTTTCGTCCGCTTGTATCTGCAATCTCGTTCTTTAGGTCACTACCCACAGGTCATGACCATAGGTGAGGGTGGGAATGTAGATTGACCGGTAAATTGAGAGCTTCGCCTTTTGGCTCAGCTCCCTCTTAACCACGACAGACCAGTACAGAGTCTGCATTACTGCACATGCCGCTCCGATACGCCTGTCAATCTCCCGCTCCATCCTTCCCTCACTCATGAACAAGACCCCGGGATACTTGAACTCCTGCACTTGGGGCAGAACCTCTTCCCCGACCCGGAGTGGGCATTCCACCGGTTTCTGATTGGGCACCAGGGTCTCTGGATTTGGAGGTACTGATCCTCATTACGGCAGCTTCATACTCGGCTGTGAACCGTTCCAGTGAGAGCTGGAGATCATGGCTTGATGAAGACTGTTGGATTCAGTCTTCCCAGCCCGGTGCAGGTCTACAATTTTGTTTCTCGTGTCCTTTGACAGCTCTTTGGTCTTGGCCAAAGTGGAGTTTGGAGTGTGACTGTTTGAGGTTGTGGACAGGTGTCTTTTATACTGATAACCAGTTCAAACAGGTGCCATTAATACAGTTAAAATGCAGAGGACTACGGCACCTCTTACAAAATAAGTTATAGGTCTATGAGAGCCAGAAATCTTCCTTGTTTGTACGTGACCAAATACTTATTTTCCACCATAATGTGCAAATAAATTTTTTAAATTTTTTTTTCCACATTCTGTCTCTCATAGATGAAGTGTACCTGTGATGAAAATTACAGGCCTCTCTCATCTTTTTAAGTGAGACAACATGCACAATTGGTGGCTGACTAAATACTTTTTGCCCCACTGTATTCCATCTATCCATCTATTCTGATAGAAAAAGCTGATAATCATATTTTTAATAATCAAATGTCATGAGCTTGTCCTTTACTGCTGACATTCCCTTCAGCTGCCACTAAGCTGATCATCCTGGTAGATGACGTAGTTTAGATATAGTGCTCACTAAACACAAAATATATAAGCCCTTACAGGTTTTATACTGGAATTCACCTTTGTTTCAGATAGTATGGTTTAGTCGGTCAGAGCAGAACAGGTGAACAAAAAGTCATTGTTATCTAGTTCTATGAAATCATGATGTGCCTGATCTGTGCCTTGTAGAAACGCTGGACAGATGGGCACTTTTAGTCTTACATTTCATCATTGATTATTCAATCACTTACCCCCCAAAAAAGCCATAAATTGCCAAATTGAAATGATGCTCAACAAATAACAACACCATGTTGCCGTCTTTTATCTTGTAAGCCACTGATAATTCTTGTGATAATTATTTAAGACTGAACTGATCACTCATAATGATAGTACTAATTTAAATTTTCCCTTGTTAAAAAAAAATTCACATAACATAGGCCAACACTACTAAGCAGACATATGATGAGTTCTCTGTTCAGTAGTGAGTGATGATTTTTTTATTCTTTAAGAGGATTTTCGCTCTGTACTGGGATTAGGGTCTATTTTAGCGCATCATGGCCAACTGTATTTAGGTTAAGTTTACAGCAAAACAGACACTCTTTCAGTATAATGGGAGATTGTGGCTTTAGATGATCAACATTTTCAGTTTCAGAATCTTCATTATGAAGTACTCAAACTGGTGATATACTGTACCTGTAGAAGGTGAGCATGCAGCCTGTGATGGACATGTTCATTGGCACCTGCGCTGACATCCGACCAATCACAAACATCTTCTCTCCTGTGTCTGGGTGGAAGGCTGAGTCATAAATGTACTTGGCTCTCCAAAGCTCATCCTCTGTCAGGCTGGGCTTTGCTTTACCGGCCCTAAAATGTCCATGCAGCGGTAAGATAGAATATTTCAAATTAGATTTATAATAAAGGATCTATAAAATGAGAATTAATTCCAAAGCCCTGATTACATAAACAGTTTGATAAAATCTAAACCACTTAAATACTAGGTTACAATGGGGAAAAAGAGCTTAAGTCTTCATTTCAACATTAACGCATTCTCTCAAGATACCTATTACATTCTTTGGATAACGAAGCAGTTGTAGACTTTTCATGCCAAATTTTTCATTTCTTTGCATTACCTGTAGTCCTCCACAATAACTCTGGCCTCTTCCAACGTCTCAGAGGACAGCAGAACATTTCTGGGGTCTGTGACCATGAAGAAGTGCTTGGCACGACCACTGAATGTTCCCTGGTCCCATCGTGGCTCTTTGATATTTATGTTGAGGGACAGCTCTCCAGACATCCTGTTCTCAATCACTAGAAGATATATTTATTGATAGAGGTCATTCAAATTTTTGATCAAAGTTTGATTAATCTGAATTGAAGTTTGATTCATCTTTTTTGGATTAAATGTGGATGATTAGATCATAAAGGGTTTAGTTTTGATAGTCAATTAGGCAGCTCTACATGTGAAGAGGTATAGACAACATATACTCTGCCATTACTTCAAACACAGGACAGTACATGCAGTTTCAGAAGCAGCCTGTTAAAATGCACATTACTTTCTAGATCAAAGAATAATCAATTGCTTTCCAAAATGCCACACTCTTTCAAAATGTGATTAATACATGACTAAATTATGTTGTAAAAATGGAAAATAACTGGGCAGATATTTACATTGGGGCAGCTGAAAAAGGGGAATTTGTAAGAAATACATTTTCAGACAAGTCATGACGATGTACAATGAATATCCATTATTTTAAAAGCAAGCAGAGGATTTTCACATTTTTCAGCTATCAATGCTCTGACTTGCCTGCTCCGTCTACTTGGTAGCAGAGTGCGGAAAATTCCTTGACTAACTCTTTCCCCCGAGGCCATAAATAGGCTTTTTTCCAAATGGTGGTGGTCTGGCTAGCAAAAGTCTATTCAGAAAGCATTTTAAAAGTTGTTTGCTTGTCATCTAGCGCAGAGAGAGAAAAAAACAGAAATTTTGAAAGTGTCAGCTACCTAAGGTCATAAATTTGACAATGTTTTGACATGTAAGTAGTGTTTCAGTTCTCTATTTTGGTTTATAGGCACACACTCAACTGACTAAGGCAATGTGAGTCATCACTGCAGCCTCATGCTTTCAAGTTTCCACATCACTATAGCGTACATAATATATAGTACAAGTAAAAACCTTTACAAAAGGCTGTTTTGATATTTTTAAAGCCTTGTATTCAGGTTTTTCTGCCGAGAACGGCTATTATCACAGTGCTACTACCTGCCAGTGGCTGTTAACTAGTGACAGGAGGGTTTCTAGCTCTCTGCGACTTCTACCTTTTTGTCTTACAACTTGTAAAACGGCGAAATTTGTGTCATTTATTACCATTAATTCATCATGAATCTTGAATTATAGTCTATGCTCAAGCGATGTCTGGCAGCAATAACGCGACAGTTAAATTATGTTACTAACTATCAATTACCAATTCACTCATTCAAGAGGAGGTTGTTGGGCGTAACTGAATCTGTACAAGATCGATCGAACAACTAGTACGGTGGATTCAAGGACATGCATATCTTTGCTAAATACACGGTGATGTTAGGAATTTCTCCGAAGATCTGACGAATAACTGAGGCGAACATACAAGTTTTCAACTGACACTGTCCCATCGAATAAATGGCGTGACAGATGGGATCGAGTTTGTCACGACACACCATTTGTCACTCAAGCTAGCATGCTAAAAGAAGATTCTGTACTGAGGGTAAAATAAAAAAGGTCACATTTATAGCAAACCGTTTTCCAAAATTCTGGTGTGACCGTCTGTCTAGGGGATGTGAACTTTGGGGCGGTTGCTACAGCCACTTATATTGTTCAACACTGAAAACAACTTAAATTTCAAAGGACTCGTGGCAACTTCATCCAAACATTGGGCTAGCAAAATGCTAGTTTTCAAGCTAAGATGAAGAGCTAAGCTCTTCAGTTAGCAAGTTGGCAAGGACACATGCCGTAATGCAATGAAAATAAACTTGGTTAGGCATTTAGTTCAACGAATTGGGGAAATACTGTTCAGTTAACCACAAGACTTACCTGGTTAGTTTCCTGAGAATGTTGAAACCCTGTGACCTCTCAATATCAGCTACAACGTACAGCGCTGTACCTTTGTTACATTCAGGTACTCGTTGAAATATTGTAAAACAACCCTTCACTCGATTATCAGTCGGACCAAACCAGAAGAAGTTGACGTTGATAATTTGTCAAACTTGAGCTCTGGCGACTATTGTTTCAAAAACTGAATTACGAAAGACAACTGTAGCGAAGGTTCGAACAATTCCGATGTAAAAAACCCTGATTTTGAAACGCCATAAATGAAAAAAAATCCAATGCAGGTTGTATGCATGTTTATCTATCTATCTATCTATCTATCTATCTATCTATCTATCTATCTATCTATCTATCTATCTATCTATCTATCTATCTATCTATCTATCTATCTATCTATCTATGGAATCAAAACAATTATTGAAAGTTAAAATTCTGAGGTTCATGAATGCAGCACAATTACGAATGAGGCAGGGGAGGAGCTAACACTTGTGAATGAATAAGGTTAGCCAACAGTTGGAAAACAGCTCTGCAGTGCCTTTTACCTTTTAACAATAACGCACAGTTTGCATTGTTATGGGCTAAAACTGACCCGCGCTGTCATGTTTTGTGTTTTAGAAATAACTTTTGACCACAGTTTCTAATCTCACTAATCACCATCCAATGGATTTTTCACTGCAGGTTTATTTGAATATGATCATATAATAATACAGGACTGTCTCCGAAAATTAGAATATTGTGATAAAGTTCTTGATTTTCTGTAATGCAATTACAAAAACAAAAATGTCATACACTCTGGATTCATTGCAAATCAACTGAAATATTGCAAGCCTTTTATCATTTTATTATTGCTGATTATGCCTTACATCTTAAGAAAACTCAAAAATCCCATCTCAAAATATTAGAATATCATGAAAAAGTAATTTTTGTTTTTTTTTATTGCATTATAGAAGATAAAGAACTTTATCACAATATTCTAATTTTCTGAGACAGTCCTGTATAATGGAACTTGCAGCCTGATGGGAGGGTTTTGACCAAGCAGTAAACTGGGTGAGATGGGTCCCCCACTATCCTTCTAACAGATCCAGGCAACAGGCTGGGAGGAAAGTGGGGGACGGATCACACCCAGCTCACTGCTTGTTAACAACCCTCCCATCAAACTGCAGGTTCAAGCGCATCGAGACAAGAACCACCAGACACTTGAACATTTTTTCCCAAAACCCATCACACTCCTCAACGTAATCCCCTATACCCCACCATTCCCAAACCAAAGACACTTGCCATTGTATATATACCCAACTTAAATTGTATATGTATCCGAACCCCTACCTGTGTTTTTTGCTAAGTTGATGTCTCCTTTCTTATAAATTATAACTTATAATTGTTAACTTAAATTTCCTGATATAAGACCCTGTCCTACCATGTCAAATTCCTGTGTACGTTGTACATTTGCCAATTAAAGAGATTCTGATATTAGTTGTTTGGAAACTATGCCCTACAAATATAGTCTTAAACACCATCTCATCCACCTTTGTAGATACCAAGATTCCTGAAATATAAAATAAATAAGGATGCTTTTAACAACAAATGTTATATCTAATTAAAAATTTTATACATGTGTCAATCGTTATCAAATGGTCACAAAAATATTCGAGTGGCACCAAAAAAACAGGACAAATCAGATAAATGCTGGATGAAAACTTAAAATTAATCTAACATGAATGCTACACTTATTCCAAGGAAATAGTGTTTTCAGTTTGGCTGACATATTCGATTCCTCTTGTCTTTGTAACTGGACTTGATTTTCTTCACTTAGAGACATTTCGATACATTTGAGAGTCTTCTTAAATTAACTGAAGAAGAATTTGAAGACAAGAATGAAGTCAAGAATTTGAAGAAAAGAATTTATCATGACCTGGATGACAGGGAACCTCCAGATCTTCGATTTATTCTAAGTTCAGCCACTAGATGGCGCTGTTCGCCGTGGTGAGAACTGACACAGTTACAATTAGAGCAAAAAAACGCCTCACAGCTCAGGTATTACAACGTTGCAGTTGAACTATAATATGTATCAACTTTATGCATTAATAACACGTTTGTACCCAGAACATGCTAAAATACAGTGTGTCAGTGCTTCTTTAAATGGTGAACAATTACCGAGATGAATCATCTTCAGTCCAGCGGAAGTTATTGCGTGGCAGCTGCGGGGGCTTACAGTGTGTGAAAGGATTACACCCTTTAAGACAATAATAAGTCACCTGGAAAACAATAGGGATGGCTCTCACATCCTGGAGACGCGTCTCCGAGCTCATTTGGCACTAAAAAAAATATATATATATACAAATAGAAAAAAACAAAACACCGATGGAAGGTGTGCTGATCAAATTAATTAACTTAAATTTCAAGAATTGCTTTCAGATATTTTTTTTCTCCTTAGTTTTTTTTTTTAAATTTATCAGTGGGATTAAGCACCGCCTGGGAAACGGATATACCGTGAGGAACCAGTTTGTAACATGTGATGAGAAATTGCATTTAACTATCAGCTGATCGGTTGTTTATTTACGTGTTTGTCGCTGTCCGTGGTGCTGACTGATAGAAAAGCGTGAAGTTCAAGGCACTCAAGTAATACTGTTTTTATTCTCCCATATGAGTTATCCATGCTTACAGGTCATAACTTAACAACAGTAATGGCGTTCTATTATCTGGAACCCCTCAGACCACATCCCTCATCACAGTATATCTTTTCCACGACAGCTATCCATTTAATTAAACATGACCCAAGGGGAAGCACCTTGCACTGTTGTTGGCTCCACAGCTCCACAATGCAGGAGAAGTTAGACACTCAACCGTGGATCCACAAGATACCAGGAAAATTCAAGGATTCTACTGGCATCTGAAAAACAATCCCGGACTAATTTTTTTTCCTCAACCATGGATTTGTACTTTTCAGTATTCTATTTCAAATGAAATACATTCAGTCAACTTTATCAAGTGGATACCGCATTTTTGCGTGACACTTCTGATATAGCCTGAAACTACTTCCAAAAAAATACCAGGGATGTAAAATATAGTAAGTTTCCCTCCACAGTGGGATCAATCCCTTCATTTGATCGTTTACTTGTCTGTCAACTTAAAGACTGCGAATTTTTAATCCGGACGCCAGACTTCTCCCGTCTGGATGCCTAAAGAAAGAGCTGCCTGTTACGTAGCATGGCTCACTCTTTTCACTCCTCCGACTGGGGGGAGATGACAAATGGAGGGGGGAACCCCGTCTCCAGTAATGGAGGCCAGACTAGGGGGTCCCACGGCACCAGGTACTACACGGTGAAGAACCAGCACCACCAAAGGAGGAGGTCATCCTCACCCATGGGCAGGGTCATTCTTATCAACACTTCTGTTGAGGGTGAGTTTCGAGAATTGAGTCTCAAACACATATCGGGACGGCTTCCCCGATATCACCTTTTTAAAATTATTTCAACAATTAGAAAAATAAATTTACCAAACTGTAAGGTCACTTTTCATTTTACATAAACTTTTTTCTCCTTCTTAGGGAATCCCTGTGTAATGTGCAATATATTTAATGCCACTTTTAGTAATTTCTTGTTCATTTCTGGAAGATATTTTAATTTTTTTTTTTAGTGTTACCTTGTTTAATTGTCAAAAATAATATTATAATAATGATGATCTTTTTCTGGAATATGCATGTTGACCGTGACATTGTGCATCACAACGTTTGGTCCCTGATACATCGTTATGTCATATAAATGTATACATACCAATGGACTGCACCATCTTACTTTTCATTGTATTTTGGGATTTTGTGTGGTTGCAGGTGGGAACGATTGTGAAGATATTTACACATTTACGGTTGATAAAAGTCCAGATGGACGTATGGGTTTCAGTGTCCGTGGAGGCTCTGAACATGGACTGGGCATATTTGTCAGCAAAGTGGAGGGCGACAGCCCAGCAGGTCAGAATGAAGTGTGTGTGTTTCTCTCGTGGATTTGATTGTATGTTTCTCTGTGATGTTTAATGACTGTGTGTGTGTGTGTGTGTGTGTGTAGTGCAGGCCGGGCTCGCCATGGGAGATAAACTGGTGGAGGTGAACGGAGTCAGCCTCGAGAACATCACTATGAGCAGCGCAGTGAAGGTCCTGACAGGAAACAACAGGCTGAGGATGGTGGTGAGGCGTGTGGGGAAGATCCCTGGCATCTGTTATTCCAAAGAGAAGACAACATGGTGATTCCACACAGATAGATTGATAATATATTAAATAAAAATGAATACAATTAAAACACACACACACACACATACACACACACACACACACACTGAACCTCAAAAACAATACATCTGCCATTGCTTATCCTTCTTTTGGCAGATACAGTATCTTGGTTTCATTTCGACAACAGTGGACAGATAACAACTATGATAAACTGATTGTGACGGTGCGAAACGTGTGAGAATATTTTCAACCTCTGTCAATGTTCTTGTGTGTGTACATGCGAATGTAGGGTGGATCTAATTCACCGTCGGATGGTGGTGGAGGAGAGTCGGAACATGCCGATGGACGCCAGTTCACAGAGTGCTCTCTGCAGAATTGTACATCTCTTCATCACATCGGATGATTGCTGTCTAGGCTTCAACATTAGAGGAGGCAAAGAGTTTGGACTGGGGATTTATGTCTCTAAGTATGATTTAAAACACATCAGTTGCCTGAAATTGAGTATAGAATATCACATTACAGCAAATTAGACAGGCTGTTTCAAGGTACTGGAAGACAGACCTTAAGCCTCATTAAGCCTATGTTCATCCCCCCGTCCCCCGTCCCACCTCTACTGAAGCAAGTGAAAGGAGAGGCAGATGAGGATAATGTCATGGAACTCCAGTACCAAATCATAAAAAGTTTTTTTTTTTTTAATCCTTTGGGCAAATCACCCAGGCCACGTTTTCAAGATTATGTGTTGCTGTCTTTGCCAAAGCAAGAAAGGTTAAAAAATCACTGTTACGATGAACTCAATGAGATTAAATTTAACATAACCTACATAGCCAGGATGAAATGCGGTGATGTTATTTCTAATGATCAAAAGCTTTTCATATCAATTTGCCCAAAGATCTGTTCATTGATGGATCCACTAACAGTCTGAAGAAATTCTAATGAAAAACTCACACTTTTTGTGAATTGCTTTTTGAGTGAGTGGGTTTGTTTCACCTTCAGGTTGGACCCGGATGGTCTTGCAGAAAAGCATGGTATTAAAATGGGTGATCAGATCCTTGCAGCCAATGGAGTCAGCTTCGAAGATATCTCACATAGCGATGCTGTAGACGTCCTGAGGAGCCACACTCATATCATGTTGACTATCAGGGTGAGAAAACAATCTGAATGATTCCTGTGAAATGTCACTTTTAATGCCACATTAATTCATATTTTTGAAGAAAACACTGTGCATGATGAAAATGTCTGTAGTTTCTCTTTACTTTTCCTCTGCACTTTTCTCATTTAGTTCAGTATTTTTTTTCTATAAATGGCATTTGATTCAGTATTAAAAATGTATCTTATCATACTGGATTGTAGTGTAAATTTATGATTAACTATATTGCCAGTGGGAAGCCATTGGTGTTCCAGCTATTTGTTTGAACTGGCACACTAAAGAGCCCTATGTACAATGTGTAGCAAAAATCAAACGCAATGGCAGGTTAATTCAGAGGGGGTTCCTGAAAAGGTAATGTGAGGGCAAGTTAAAACATGTGCCTGTGCACGTAACTCCTATGCTGTAATTATAGAAAATTAATCAAAATCAGCAAAGGGTCTTATTGGAGGCCTGACAGCGGACGACATACAATTGTCAGGCGAAGGGAACTGGAAAGTAAATAAAAGTTAATGTTACTCCAAGTCCCTAGTTTATTAGAGTTGCTGCTTCCCAAGACTTTAGCAAAACACACTTTATATATGTGCTAAAGTCTTGTGATAATACAAGGAGTGCTGCGTTTACAGTTTGCAACTCCAAGTTGCCAAAGGTCCATGATGACTTGGAGGTGTTTCTCACATGACAATGATTACTCTTTGCTAATATATAAATAGATTAGGTAACTGGATGGTCTTAGTGTAATGACATAATAATAACTGTGAAAGTAAATTAAACAACACCACCTCCTCCCCTGAGCTTGCAGAGTGAAACAGAAAACTGTCTGACAGCCTTTAAATCTCCTTTTTTTTTCGCGTTCTCATTCATGTGAGCAAGACCGTGCCATTCAACCCGTGTTATTTTTAGACAAAGAGACATTGTGTCTGTTTGTGTATATGAATGAATAAGGGTGTTTCACACTTAGTGTTAAAGTGTGTGTATGTAAGCTCCTTTAGCTCTCTTGCTGCGCTCGTTTTACTTCTCTGATCTCAGGTTCCATGTGTGAAACACAGCCAGGGACAATGTTCATTATTCAAAGGTGGTCAGGGATCCGGTTATATTTTACATAGAGGCAAATTTTATGCATTCCCTCTTCCTTTTCTTGCAACATTTCTTGGATCATATTAACAGGACAGGACTGGGGTTTAAATCTTGTGTCACATTTTGGCATATGAGAGTTTTATAAACTGCATTTCACAGGAGCTAACTGTGTTTTCAGAACTGTTTTATAATGCAACACTCCCACCATGTCGCCTCACTTTGGTCAATGCCTGGCTAATAGGCTACATTTCATGTCACCTGGAACTGTCTGCTATTTCTGTTTCTCCGGTACAATGAAAAAGTAATTTAACATTAAGAAGCCCTTTATTTTGATACAAATATGCGTCATGATCTACTAAGACGACTCGTTGTAGTTTAATTTCTTGTGGCCTTGTATATGCCATATTGATGATTTACTCACCACATTTCGTCATAATTCGAAAAAGATTTAAAACTTTTTTAAATACAACGAAGAAACAGACGTTTTAGTAGACAGTAATCTTTGCCTCTCAGGAAAGTTGTCTCAACCAAATAAAAAAGTAAAAACTGAAGGTAACCCAGTACCATCAGGTGTTTAGACACACTGGCTTTTAAGGGGTTAAAATTGATTCTACACATCTACTTTCTCAGTGCTGTTGAAAAGTGTGATAATGTCTGTGCCTTGCGTTATTTATGTCGTTTTGCAAATTTACAGGAGGTTGGAAGATATCCCGCTTATAAGGAGATGGTGACAGAATACGGATGGCTCGACAAATGTATGTTCAATAATCCAAAAGAATGTTTATCACCAAATATTGAGGTAACAAGATAGCGATAACATTGATTTAGCAGTGACGTGCCTGAAATTGGCTAAATAAGGACAAGATAATTAAAATGTGATGCTACGATCAGAATATTTTATCTTTCATTGCCCTTTTGCACTTCTTACAAAAATTACATTTATCAAACATTTAACACACGTGGGTAGAAGATTCTAAACTTTGTTTTATTTCCGTTATGTATTCTCTTTTGTCTGTCTGGCCAGAGATTAATTCTGTGTTCACAAGGGTGTACACTTATCTAGAACACAGAACAACCTGACATTTGGGATCTGGAGTTGATTGTACAAGAATTTTGAAGATGCAGTTATATCTGCTTTTCATTAGAACAAAAACAGAACTCTGTGGTTCATGTTTAGTTTTTCAGAAGCTTAGAGGATTAAGAAGACATGAGGTCAGACAGATTTGATCTGAACAAAGCAGATGGGAACTTCTGGAAATTAAAGATCTTGGGCAAATCTTATTCATTATGTAGAGTTAGGCCCAGAAATATTCGGACAGTGACACAAGTTTTGTTATTTTAGCTGTTTATGAAAACATATTCCGGTTACAATTATATAATCAATATAGGCTTAAAGAGTAGACTCTCGGCTGTAATTTGAGAGTATTCACATCCAAATTGGAGCAAGGGTTTAGGAATTAAAGCTCTTTAAAACATAGCCGACTCTTTTTCACCCATGTGAAGAACACTCTCCAGGAAGTAGGTGTATCAGTATCTAAGTCTACCAGAAAGAGAAGACTTCATGAAAGTAAATACAACAGATTCACCACAAGATGCAAACCATTGTCAGCCTTAAAAATATAAAGGCCAAAATTGCCAAATAACACCTGTAGAAGTCAGTCCAGTTCTGGAGCAGCAGATGAGACTTAGATCAACCTGTACCAAAATGATGGGAAGAAAGTTTGGTGAAGAACTGGAAGACCTCATGATCCAAAGCACATCACATCTTCTGTAAAACATGGTGGAGGCAGTGTGATGGGATGGCCATGCCTGCCTTCCAATGGCACTGGGTCACTTGTGTTTATTGATGATGTGACAAAAGACAGAAGCAGCCGGATGAATTCTGAAGTGTATAGGGATATACTTTCTGCTCAGATTTAGCCATATGCAGTAAAGTTGATTTGACGGAGCTTCGCAGTACAGATGGTTCAATGATCCGAAACATACGGCAAAAGCAACACTGGAGTTTTTTAAAGCAAAGAAGTGGAATGTTCTGCAATGGCTGAGTCAGTCACCAGATCTCAACCCAATCGAGCATGCATTTCACTTGCTCAAGACAAAACTTAAGGCAGAAAGACCCATTAACACACAAGCAACTGAAGACCGCTGCAGTAAAGGCCTGGCAGTGCATTACAAAGAAGGAAAAATCCAGTGTTTGGTGATGTTCATGGGTTCCAGACCTCAGGCACTCATTGCCTGCAAAGGATTCTCAACAAAATATTGAAAAGTAACATTTCACTTTGGGTTATGTTCATTTGTCCATTACTTTTCAGGCCCTGAAATGAGAAACGTTAGTACAAAAATAGCTACAATTCCTGCATGTTTTATCATATGATTCAACCCTTTGAATTAAACCTGCACTTCAATTACGTTGTAGTTGTTTCATTTCAAATCCAATGTGGTGGCATGCAGAGCCCAAATCATGAAGATTGTATCACTGTCCAAATATTTCATGTTAAAATATGAAAAAAATGCTTTTGTATGATTATTAAAAATAACAATAATGCACAGAACCCCCACGGAGTTCCCTTCTCCTTGACAATATTGGACTTTTTTTTTTCAACAGTGGCTGATTGGGGACCTGCAGCATCCTTCCATGGTTCAGACTGTAACTCCTCAGCATCATCATTGTCCTCCGGCACCCCCCTCAGCTCACTAAGTGGTCTCTCTGGGGTCCTATTGCCTCCTGTCTTCAGCACTGGGATGGTAGACAACACCATCTCCACAGAAGACCACCCCAGATGTCAAAGCAGGATAGACCGAACTGCTGAAACTGGCATACAGACTGATCCTCACCCTCCAAACTTCCTGAAACCCCCCTCACCTAACATCTCCTACCCTGACCATGTGAGGGTGCTACCTTCAGGGACCAGCCGGACTGTAGGCGCTACATTGTTGCTGAAGGACACGGTCATACGTGGGCAAGGGGAGAGGCCACGGGAGATCGGAGGCAGCGTGGAAGGAGGGAGGGGACGGACCAGCATGTTGTCATTAGGAAGCCAGGAAACAGGGATACGTTCACCTAAAACAGCAGCGCTGATGGCCCTGAGCAAGCCGAGGAAGGCAATAAGACGCTCCCAGAGCCACATTACTGCTTCAGGTGAGACCTGTAGACTCAGAAGGCTTGTGAGGGGGATGTCAAGGTGGATATAGCACTGCTCTACAACAAGAGCATTTTTTAATATGGAGTTGCACTTGAAAATTGGCTGTGCTGATGGATTTTCAATGCAGATATCATAAACAAATTATTATTTGCAATGCAAATCTCTGGCAATCAAATTCTCAAAGTTTTCACAGAGTCTTTCACAAATGTTATATTGTGATATAAATATTGCAATACTTCAAGGAAGATTAGTCTGGAAATGTGTTAATGGTGTGACTTACTAACACCTATGTTGAGTGTATATAAATTCCACTAAGTAGCTACGTATTTGTTGTTGTCACAGCAGTTACCGCTTTAAAATTATTTTCAGCCTCATCAAATAAAGAAAAAAATTTCAGATATTTAATTTTTAAATAATACACCCTATCATCAGTACCACTGTATTTTTACACATGTATGATGGCGCATTTCCTTTTCCATTGAAAGTTCTAGAAAGTATCCTTAAGTTTATTATTACAAACAGACAGAAAAATCACAATTTTAGCAAGTCAAATAAAGTAAAATAAAGATCATATGTGTTCGGTCCAATATTTGTTGTTGATTTTTAGCCAGCCTGCTGGATTTGGGTGAGCAGTTCCATAGATTAAGATAATATAAGGCTGATAAAAAGTAAGATGATAAATATCCATAAAATAACCATTTTGTTTGTACTGTTATTATCATTTCCAACTTTGTGGCCCACTGACAATTATGGTTGTAATATCAACATTTTGCACTTTTAACCTCACTTTTGGTGACTATTTCTGCATGTATATGTAATAATTAGATGACCATTAGATGTTCCAGCAGTGCTTCTGCAGATTTCACTTATCCCTTCACATTCCCTCAGTCAAAGTAATAGATAAGGCCATCCACACACCATATAACCAACTGAGGCCCCAAAATCAAATTTTTCCAAAGTAAACATAGATGTATTAATTACTGCATATTATTCACACTTGTTTTGCCTCATGACAAATATATAAACGTTAGCGTATGGTGTGATATACATCCAAGCCTCAGCAGAGCACTTGAGTTATTATCTGTGTCCCTTTCAATTCATCCAAGCCCTTCATACTTCCAGCACCTGGTGAGCGGCCCAGGGTGAAGCTGAAGGATGATTGGACATTTGTTATGTAAACTGCATCACTGTTGTGCTCTCGATAGATGGGGTTGTGTTCAGGTTTGTGTGGCTGCAATTTGTCAGTATTATTGTGTTACTTTCCACAAAGGCAGATTTATTGCAGTGAACAGAGGAGCCAACTGGAAAAGAAATGAACAGCCTGTGCACATATTGGAGAGTGTGTATCACCTTGTTTTATAGGCGGTAACAGCTTTGCAAGAAGGACTGCAGATCCTCATGAATTATATGCGTGGAATCATACATAGATATGCACAATTTAACATCTGCTGTGCTCCATCTTAGCCAAACGGGCTATTTTTAATTTGACATGTGACACCATGCTGATTAATAATTCGATTTTGTGAGCTTAGTTTACAAGTGTGAATCAGAAAACATCCAAGATGGTATATAAAAAGACAAAACTGAAGTAAAACACAAAAAATAAAATGAAAACAAATGTTCTCCTGAAGCTCATTAAGTTTACTGTCCAGTTCAGCTTACAAATAAGTCACATGCACTGACAATTTGAGGATGCTTTTTGACTGCTGGCAGGTAGTTTTAGCTCCTAACCTTTCAGCCATGCCATAGTAATACGTGCAGTATGTGATTAATTTGTTGATATAAGTAAAAATCTTTTGAAAAAATGTGATCAGGGACAATTTTGCAAGGAAGTTGAAGTTCGAGAGGCCCATTGTCATCTAAATCTCTATCACAGCTCACATTCTTTCGGAGATTATTCGGATAAGTGCGCTGAGATATGAAAAGGTCACACAAGTTACTGCACTTGTAACCCAGGCCACACACAGCGGGTTATAGATTACCACCGGTTTTTGTCTCCCATGCAAACACTCAGCAATATATGAACCCCATCAAGAGTAGAGTTTGCCACACTCTTCTTTTATGGCTAAATTAAAGAAGAAGAAAAAAGGAACAATGCCAAATCTCAAAAAAGGGATATTTTTTGGTGCATATATTAATTACCCCAGAACTAAATTTAGTTTGGTTAACACAAAGTTTCTCAAAAGGTTTCATGGTAAAAGATCCTTCAATTGAAATGCACCACACTATACCTCTGATAAGGAATCTGATTGCAAAAAAACAACCACACATTGTATTCAGATGCTGAAACTGAATCAGTTCATACTGAATTGAAGTAAGAGAAACTGTACTTGATTTGAGTAGCTTGGAGATATTTATTCTCTCAACTTTTTTGTGTTCAGTGAGAATCAAGCATCAAGAAAAGTTGCCTTCTGTATAACTTTCAAGGAGGGGGGGGCAGTAACCCTGGAATAATTACAGAAATACTGCTTTTTTTTTTGTTTACTCGTTAGAGGACAGACAGAAAAAGAAGCTACAGAAGGAAAAGAGTTCATCAGAGGGTAAAACCAGCCTGCAACGCTCCAAAACATTTGTCAACCTGCTATTTAAGAAAGACCATAAGGAGAGGAGCCGATCCAGGTCACCTTCCCAGCATCCTAACAAGGGTGAGCTCACACGCAGAGATATTTGTGTGTTCTGCTGATATCAAACAATTTGGGCTATAGCATAAAAATAACAATTAGTCTGTTCTGTATGATTCACCTGAGACATAGACTGTGCCTTTGAAATCAACAGCCAGGCAAAATTAACACCAAGACATTGACATTTGCAAGTACATCATTGTAAGCTGTAAACTTGTCTTGCATCCATTCAAATGCTGTAATTCATTGTTTTTTACTCTTGAATTTCCTGACTATTAGTTCCAAAGGAATACCAGTTTGTCAGTCAAAAGGAATGATTAGGAGGATATAAGTAAAAAAGGCAATGCAAAAAAATATCTCACATTAAAATAGGGCTTTAGGAGTTTTTTGTTGTTCTTTTTTCTGTTTTTTACACAGTTTGACCTGAATTCTTTAGATAAAGACAGGGCTCCTTCCACCTTTTGAACTTCCCCACAAATTCCTGTGTAGGATTGAAAGACAGCTGTCTGTCGCTGCGACTCGAGACCCTGCAGCATGTAGAGGACATGTCAAAGAGGCTGCTTAGCCAGGATGAGGTGACTGCTGTAATGAGACACTGTCAGCGGGTGAGTTCTTGATCTGAAGTTTTAATCTCCGTTGCCCCTCCGGTGCTTCACCCTGTTTTTCTTAACCCATTGAATGAAACTAAGCTGCTCGAAAGCCAATGGATATATCACTCCCTTTTCCGCAGATATATCTGCCAGTAGTTAGGACAAAAGCGAGAACCGCTCCTTCATTAACCAATTTCTAAGACTGAATACCAGCAACCATTTGTTCCTTTTGACAATCTGACACTCAGTAGACATTATCAGTGGATCAACTTATCAGCTGTCATTTTTGACATTGCTGGATATATCATTACTTTAGATCGCTGAATTACTTTCCTGAAAATATAGTAATAAACACCAAAGGGATGAAAGATCTCATGGAATCCAAGAATTTAACATTCTTGAAATTGCCATCCGACAATTGGCATCAGGAAGCGAAGCATTTATAATTCAGAAAATCAAATGTTTATAATGTCACACATAGATGCATTATGTATCCTGCTATAGTTTGTTTACCAATCTTATCTGCTACTCAGTTTTTGTCAGAAAATGTAGTTGAGGATTTAGTCCACCCTCTTTTGGCAATCTTGGACCGACCTGAAAAACTTCTACTTCTCAGAGAAATAAGGTGAGATCATGCTTCATGTTAAGCTATAGACCCAGGTGTGTATATATATATATATATATATATATACACACACACACACACATATACATATACATATACATATACATATACATATACATATATATATATACACACACACACGCACACACATATATATATATACACTGCTCAAAAAAATAAAGGGTACACTCAAAAAACACATCCTAGATCTAAATGAATGAACTATTCTTATGAAATACTTTGCTCTTTACACAGTTGAATGTGCTGACAACAAAATCACACAAAAATGATCAGTGGAAATCAATTGTATCAACCCATGGAGGTCTGGATTAGGAATCACACTCAAAATTAAAGTGTAAAAACAAACTCCAGGCTGATCCAACTTTGATGTAATGTCCTTAAAACAAGTCAAAATGAATCTGTGTTGCTTCCTGAGTGGACACTATGATTTCACGGAAGTGTGATTGACTTGGAGTTACATTGTGTTGTTCAAGTGTTCCCTTTATTTATATTAACTGTTATATATTAACAGTATATATATTTAATAATATAATATAATATATTATGAGATTATATATATATGTATATATATATATATATAATATTATATTATAATATAATTTAATAATATATATATATATATATATATATATCCATATATATATATATATATATTTATATACAAGATGAGATACTTTAATGATCCCATGCCTGGGAAATCGTTTTCCTCAACAGAATGCTGATTCCTGCAAAAGCACTGGGTCACTTCGACAGTATGGTCATGCCCTTTGAACTGGAGGCCTACGATGTCCTAAAGAGTTGCTCAGGTAAGCAGAGGAATTTACTTTAAAACACTGATGATGATTTTAGGGGTTGCGATGATTGATTTTAAATGATCTTAGATCTTAAATCTTAAATCTTAGATCACATATAGAAGAGAAAAAAAACTTCATATTAATATTATTTAATGAAAGTTCAGCATTTAATCGGTTGACCAACTTATTCAATTTGAAAATAATGGAGAAGTGCCCTTATACTTTGCAGTTCACTACATTGCAGTGAACGCTATGTTTCAGGGCTTTGTCGTTAATCATAGAAAAGCATCTTGCATCAAAAGAAGTTTGTTGTGATTATAAGGCCAGCTTGCTGAAATCCTTCATGTTCAAGGATATATTCTGAAGTGATTTTCTTTCTTTCAGTGCGTTC
Organism: Fistularia commersonii; assembly: GCF_037954325.1. Taxonomy (NCBI): domain Eukaryota; kingdom Metazoa; phylum Chordata; class Actinopteri; order Syngnathiformes; family Fistulariidae; genus Fistularia; species Fistularia commersonii. The sequence continues at coordinate 15,966,596 of NC_141285.1, forward strand.
TCCAGCTTTACTTTCTCCTCGCAGTGGAACGCCAAGACGCCATCTCATCACTCCAATACCAGGTACAAAGACTGTCTCTCCACCCCTACCTACCCAGCAGGCGGACAGATTGTTTTTCAAGCAAACATTACCCACCCCATATGGGTATATACTTTACGCACAAAATATTTCTCATATTTCCTGGGCCCTCATTGAATGCAGAACTTGTATGACTTTTCTGATTTACAGATGCAACTCATTCGATTTTTATGATATGTGTCTGATTTTGAGTCTCAAGGAAGACCAACTTTACCTATTTCCTGTGACAGCCAGTTACCAGGTTTATATTTCATATATTTATTTTCACTATACATTGAGTAGGTGACACATTATCTCTGCTGTTAATAAATGCAGAACTTGATGAATGGCAAATCTCTCATTTGTTTGAGGGGCCTGCACAGCTCATTGATCTCAATACTGCTCGGGAAAACCGTCTTGGTCTAATTTTTTGTTAACCTGTCATGTCCAACTGCCCTAAAGCAAGTGCTTAATGAAAATGAGAGGCGCTTGTCAAAATTACACTCTTTGGGGCATTAATTAAGTTTGATAATTATGGTAATGTGAAAATACCAACTTAAAATTGCTTCGGCTAAATTCACAAAGATGTTTTTCTAACTAGGATGTATGCGTGTTCATGTGTCTGCAGACTACAGGGGTGGATTTCTCCTCCGGCCAGTCCAAGATACAACGAGGGAACATTATCTGTTGGACAAGTTGGAGAGGCTGGATCTTTCTGACCAACATTTGGGACATCTGTCTCCATCCAACACATTCAGGCCTTTGCTGGATGTTCCCATAGACGGCTTTACCTCCTCCGCTACTTGCTCCCGCAGCTCCTCACCAGACCCCAGCCTCATCGTCTCGGAAGCCCTTCAAAGTAACCAGAGTGGGCGCCAACTCCATTGCTCCCAAAGCAAGGGGAAGAATGGAACTTCACGGTATAATGAGATCTCCTCGCTGGCAGTGTCTGACCGAGGAGAAGTGGCGCCAGAAAGAGGAAGGTCGCCTGTGAGGAGTAAATGTGGGAGAGCAAGGAAGGAGGCGAGTCCTGACAGCACCAATGGCAGAAGGGAGGGTTACACTGAAGTGAGCGTGCAGGTTCCTATGTGGCATGGATCTAGAAATCCTCTGGCCGGTGTTTTCGATCCCCCAACAGAGAACAACGTGTGGAAAGGTCACAAAATAAATGCACCTTTGAAAAATCATGATTTTAAAGAACCTGTAACTCTGCTGGAGGAGAATGACATAAATACTGTAACCATCTCTAAAGCCAAACAGTCACTTGGTGAGTAAAATTCCATTTTCTTTACCATCTGTGACTAGAAGACCACTTTCAAAGCAGTGGTCCAGACCAGAAAATAGCTGCAGGGAGATAAGATAGTTGTCAGATATAAAACATTTTGATATCACAGAAAATACCCAGTTTTACCACAACTGGTACACTCTTTCTGTTTTTATCATTATTATTAATATTAGATTTTTTTGACCTATTTTACCCCAGCTTCCAGGATATGTAATGCATTTGAAACAGGCCATCAGTTGAAAATAGATGAAGCCAGTTATATCTTATATTTATATGCATCAAACACATTTCTCTGCATCAGCCACGAGGCTCTGCCACTTTCATATTTTAGAGAGTATGAAAAGTTCAAGAAACCCTGAGAATTTCAAAGCAAAATCAAAATGTTTCTGGAGATACTATTCTTGAATAGCTGAAAATGAACCACAACTTGAACCATGGTAAATTAAGTGAGAGAACAGGACTTCTTAATCTTATCTACTTTTCCTGTGTGTTTACAGGTATAAGTATCTCAGGAGGTATAGAATCACGAGTCCAGCCTGTGATAAAGATTGAAAAAATCTTCCCCGGCGGAGCCGCGTCAACAAATGTGACTCTGAAGGTGAGCGGTGTGTATTTACAATAAAAGCCAAATGTCTAAAAATGGAAATCCTAAAGTGGCAATCATTTTAAACAAACGTCATTTGGAAAGAAGTTAGTCATCCATCCTGGATGAAAGTGCACTGAGTGGATGCCAGACATCTGCGCTCTGTGATTACTGGTTGTTACCCCAAGTCGTGTATCTTAAGAGGAGGGTGAAGGTGTGCAATGAGGAGCTTAGAGAACATATGTGGAGAGCCGTCTCAAATAGCTCATCTCTTCCATTATTAAAAAGGTCAGAGGTCATGGTCTGCAAATGTACTGTTCAAACATTTCCTGTGCATTAAAGTAAGAGTGTGATTCTGGCCTGCTTTACTTATATGATATGTTCAGTCCTCCAGTGTAGTAAATTCATTAACATTCCGGAATTCTGGAATTAAATATACACTAGGTAAGCCTTATTTGAATACATACTTCAAAGTAAATATATGTGTTTGTGTTGGACAGTTTGCGTGTTTTCTATAAGTTATGTAACAACAGCAGCTTGTCCGGGGCAAAGGAGAGTTCTTGGAGGTTGGGGGATTCTTTATGGGTTTCACTTTTACATTCAAAGAAATTTTCACCAGTAGTGTCTTTTTCGTGAACCCCTGAAAAGTAAGATAAACGAGAGAGAACACATCATTTAGAAGCAATATGAGCAGTGCTGGGGAAATATTAGAAATAATGGTGAGTGTTAAAAAATAACAGAGGAGAAGAGAAATGGAAAACAGATACAGCTCATAAAGCAAGAGACCCATCGGAGAGGCTCGGGCAGAGATATGTGGCTACTTGTCGCATAGCTTTGTTATCTGTTGTCTCTGGCCCACACCTTTCAAACATGGAGTGTCAGCGGGTCCCTATCAGCCGCTTGGCTAAGCACTATCATCCCCTTTAGTCCCCAGAAGGAAGCAAGACCAGAGCAGCTCAGTGTTAACATGCATCTGGTTTCCTTAGACTCACATGATAAACGCACCGTCGGGGCACAATATGTGTATCTGGGTGAACAAGGACAACACACACTTCCTGCCACCTGCTTTTACCAGGATCTTTTTATCAGGAACTTATGACAGCATTCAACTAGTTGAGTAACAAGGCACTGCAAATGGATTACATGTGACAGATAAGTAGGTCAAGCATTTCTGTTTAGACATTTGTGATAGAGTGCTTACTGTGATGTTATCTTCTATAGCTCTATAGCCACACACACACACACACACATATATATATATGTATATATATATATATATATATATATATATATATATGTATGCGTATATGAGAGACAGAGAGGGGGTGGGGAGAATGAGAGACTTTATTTAGGCCATTTCTTGAAGATTTTTAGGTCATTTCTGGGCAATTTACTAGTGGTATTTAAATCAGGTCAATTATCAAGAAAAAAGCAAATAGCAAAATTGAAAAATTATAAAATTCAAGAGATGCTAGAAAATAGAATAGAAAGGCTGACAGTGAAGTACTCTTATTTAGATATCTTGTGTGATCAAAAAAAAATTGCAATAGTGTTTTCAAAGATTACATAATTATTACCTGATCAATTGACAGCTTTTTCAGCTTCTTCAGTGAAATGTCTTCTCATGAATGACATTAGCATGACTTTTTTTTTTTTAAGACAGGTACATGATTAATCCCATATGGTGATCTTTCAATTTTGCATTTGACATGAAATAGCTGTATCTATTGCACATCCCTGGTAAAAGAAAGCTTTTTGACTGCATTTATAATGGCCAATAAACTACACTATGAACAGTTCAGTCTTCCATTTCTGCTGGCTGCCATACTGTAACATGCCACATTATGTTTGGAACATGATGTCCATTGGCTAGAAACAGAAAAAAAACTCACAAATGCACTCTATAAATGGCTATAAAAAGAATGGGTGCAGATCGGGTCAGGATCTATTCAATTCAAATGAATTACTTTTCAAATATGAAAAAGCACTTTTTAATCTCCTCTTTGGTTAAATGGATCCAAATCTTTTTTGTCACGAAAGGCTATGGGGAAAACAAACTCCCTCGATGAGAGAAGCCATTAGGCGCAGATATTACCTCAGACTACCCGATATACAGTGTGCGTCCCTCCTTCCTTAACAGGGAAGGGCTATCGTGAAAAAGTGAAGAGGGAAAAACAGGCTTTTTTTGTATAATGAATGAGAAGGAAAAGGAAAAGGGAAAAAGACATAATTCCTTGGGCTACAACAATGGCCCCATGGCCTTGCATGTCTGTGTTCTGCGATATTAACCTCACTGATGTTGAGCACGTCAAGCAGGTGCATCCTCACAAAAATGCTCATGACATCAGAGGAAGCACGTCTACAGATTTTCAAAGACTTTCCATGGTCTGCTGCATCCTGCAGGAAAAGCATATGTGTGTGTGTGTGTGTGTGTGTGTGTGTGTGTGTATGTGTGTGTATAAATGGTTGCTTCGATGTATGCTCCTTATAAAAAATACTTCGCTGAATAGAGACTTTATTTGTGCAATAATGACTTTCTCATGTTTTAACATATTTAGGTAATGGAATATTAGTCAGTCAGTCTTTTATTAAGGAAAATAATCACTGCAAGTTAATGGAAGGTAGAAAAGTGGCAAGGAGACTGAATGATCCAAATTTTCAGAAAGTATATGATCAAGTGAAGGAAAGCAGATAATAAATATGACTACAATCTGGATTCACATGTAGACTTTTGCATGTTCTATCAACCCTTTTTTGGACCTGCAGGAAGGTTGTGAGCTGCTTTCTGTGGATGGTGAGAATCTGCAAGGGGTGCCTCATCAGCATGCTGTGGATGTAATTCGCAATGCATTCGGCAACAAGGCCAAAGAGCCAATGGTGTTTGTGGTGAGGGACCTGAAGGTCCCAATTTCCAAATGCAGCCCAAGAAGACCTACTGACTAACCTCTGTCAGCATAATTACCAGGCTGCAACCCTGAAGGGCATCAAACATGAACCTCTTGAAGTGAATATGTTATAAGCACTGACTGGAAAAAAATAAACTTTTTAGGAGCAACAGCATAGATCAGACCGTTGAGTCACAATCTGGAATCTGGACAATGTTATCAGTCGTGATAAAAACACTATTCATCATTTTTGTTTGTTGAGATATGTTGTTATTCTTTTACAACATACTCATCTCAAAAGAACATTAACAAGAAGGGAAACACTATTGCTGAACTCCTGCTGTGTTGATATTGTGCTACTCCTGACCTTCTCGTAACCTTTGAGCGCGGTCTGATTGTAGATCCACTGGTCTGCACTTTTTAGTTTGTGCATCTCCGTCCACCAGACCTGCCAGAAGAAGATTATCCCAGGCTGCTTTATGAGATTTATAGATTTATACCAGATTAAACCTCACTATTATGTCAAAACTGATAGTTTGGGTTTAGTGGATGTCTGGGGAGATTATTAAAAATTGCTGCTCAGTATTTTCTGCTGGCTTTTTTTTTTTTCTCTCTGAGAGAAGTGCTTTTGCTCTATAGCAATCTGCCACTTTAGAGGCTTACTTACAGTGTGCTACTGTACTGTACTGTGAGTTTATGCAGGAAGAGCTGGTAAAACATGCCAGAGTAATGCATGACACGGAGGCCAATAGCATGTGCAAAAATCAAATTAGGGTGAAAGAGAAAAATGCAGCAAGGGAATAGAGTGGATGGTGCCTTATTTCCACAAATGGTTGCTGGAAAAAACACAGCTCAACTGTAATTTGATTTTCAAAAGCTGTAACAAAATACATGCTATCAAATAAAAAAATTAAATTGAACATGTTGGTGCCTTTGAGTTATCACTTCATTTTGAGTTTGCAGTTAAAGAAAAAACTATTACATTAACAGTCAATTCAAGGTTTGGCAAGTTGTTCTTTAATTAAAAATTATAATTTGTACAAGAAGTGTACACATAAAAATATAAACGAACAACTACATATCTTACGAATTAAAGAAGACCAAATGTAAAAAAAAAACACAATATTGGGGGAAATGCCACAAAAAGCAAATGTGTTACGCTGCTTTGGTCTAGTCACAGTGGCTACATTTTAAATAGATATGTTGTCCAAATAAAAGACAATGTCACTCTGTTATACTTTTAGGTGTTTTACATATTTACACAGAATACAGTTAAGCCACATGGAAGAGACATGAAATAAAAAGATCAACTAAAAACTGCGACGAACACAGTGCTATTCAGCGAGGGATATAGTTGGTTTGCAACAGCTGTGCTTCTAGTTTATTTGTACCTTTGATGCATATGTGGTAAGTGTAACAGTCTAGTTAATTACATAACTATTGGTGGTCAAACCAAACTTGTTCCAGTCCAGATGACTTTAGATGACCTTAAAAGATGCGTAATATGGTACAGTCCTGTGAAACCACAGTAAATGTGGTAATTCCATGCAAAATATAGACCGATCATATACACTGATCATTTCTCTAAAAAGGTTTAGTTGAATTTCCACATATAGGAAACATAACTCTCTCTATCGCTGTATCAGCTCTGGCCTCAACTTGATGTCACTCCAAAGTGACCCATCTCATGCATTTTCTAATCTAACAATGCACACGAAACCAAACAATTACAACGGGATTTGATGGGGTATGACACTGAAGAGCAAATAAACAATCAATCAAAATGGAGAGATATAGGTAACAAAATGTCCTAACTCTTTATCTGTGTCAAATTTTGGTTTTAACAGTATAAAGTTGTCTCACGCAAGTTTTTTAATGTAAACAGATTTTCATGCATTGTTTTTAGCGTCACTCTATCTATGCTGCCAGCTCCATTTGTAATTGACCCATCATTTGAAACATTGAGAATATACACATATCTATATATCGACATATAGATATATACTGTATACACATACATACTGTAAATAGAAGTCTTTTCACTTTGTGTATTAAACCCACACTGATACCAGTACTACAACAAAATATCTTCAGGTGCTATATATAAAAAAATATACAACTTCCATTATATAGATTTCCATTTAACCATTACTTCATGATATATATACTCTGTAAAATTAAAAGATCTTAGCCCACTTGCATTCATAGAGACCACTCATGCAAAGCCTTATCCATAACACAGAGAGAAACACTGCCTCAGACGTTAACATTCTCTCGACTGGTTTATATTTAGGGTTTTAACACCTGACCTGCCTTGAAGGTTTTCTGCAGTGAAACTACAGAATCTGCAGTGCATCATTTCTCTCTTCTGAAATGTAAAATAACAAAGACATGCAGGCATGCCTGACTCACTACCAGCGTAGCAGTCAGTGAGGCTTATGGTCTTGCGGAGACTAGGAAGACTTCTGAGTGTTGTTTGGCTTTCGGCTACTAACACCTTCGAAAAAAAATAAAAAAAGACTATCGGGAATGAGGAGAATAAATGGAAACTCTGAACAAGGATGCCTACTGTTAAAATACCAGCAAAAATATCTTAGTGACATCACAGCTAAACTGAGAAAATATGCTCCATTTATAGTTTCCTGATACAGACCGCAGAGGTGCTTTCACTGTTATAAAAAAAGAGTTAAGTAAGAAGCAGAAATAGAGATGGCTAGAGAATCAACGTTATCCTCCTGAGGATAACTTCCATATAACATCATGTCTCCAGATTCTGTTTAATTGTAACGTATAAAGTTTATGTCTGAATTGCTGCAAATCTGAAAGAATTTCTACACTGACTATTATTTCTGAGCAAACTACGCTTTATGGCTGGTTTGATCTCCTTTGGGTTTTGCAAAACGGATCCTGGAGCCTGGCTATTCAAAACTGTAGGAAAATGTGACAGTAAATCACTTAAGGATGTGGGTTCAAATCTACTCCTTTGTTTAATATGATCTGATGATCTTATCAATCTGTAGATCATGTTGTTTTGTTTCAGGCTTACTGCCACTTGCTATGGAAGCTGCCACACAGTGGGTGGGATTTTGTTTGCTGTTAAAATGTATGTGTTGCACTGGAATGTGATGAGTTTTCATTGCAATCTTTTTGTAATTTAACTTTGTGATATGATTTACTACTGAAATCTGCAAGTTACAGATCTATTATTTGGACCCAATAGTTGTTGAGCTGATGGCCATATGGAGCCCTGGGGTTGTGGTGAGTACCACTCATAGTTTACAGTTCAGGAACAACAACTGAATTGGGGAAGATAAACATTCACTTTCTTTTTCATGTCAATTACTTAAGTGTGCATATTTCACTGTTATTAGTTAATTTATTTTACTTTTTTTTATACCTGGAGATACGAGGAGAAAATTTTAATAAACACGGAGACCAGGGTTTCACACCGACACAGAGGGCCTAGATTTAAAGGGGTAGAAAATATATTGTAGAACCTGATCCATCTTATCAAACTTCTCATAAGTAAAACATATGATCAGTGTGTTTTATATTCAATACATACACACTGATCTGAACACAAGACATTATATTGACACATTTAGCTAACTCTAGGTTTTCAATCAATGCCAGGACATCAATTGCATAGCCTCAATACTTAAGTAATATCAAGTGATGGTAATATTGTGTTTTATAAGTCTGTCTGACATTAAGCTACTGTTTTGAAGACATAATTAAGAGTGGTCCAACTTGTTGTCACAAGCTATTCCACAGAACAGTGTTGAAATGAGCCTTATAACAATATTGATGTGCAACTTAAATACCAGCCAATTTCAGATGCTATTTTTATTTTTCAAAAACAAATATTTCAATCATATTTACTTAAAAAAAAACTTGACCTTTTTAAAACCTTAAACACAATGTCTTGAACTGTTGCATGGTTCAAATAGAGATGCACCAATAGATACTGTATGTACAGCATGTGACAGAAGACTGGCTAATCTGTCAAAAAAAAACTGAATATGTGTCGGAATAATTTACAAACAGAGCAAGCATACTGTACCACATCATATGCACAGTGACAGTAGCAGGGCAGCCAGACACAGCATAGCATGTCTCTGTTCTAGAAGTCCCTTTCCATGAAAAAAAAGAAACATTTACAAGAATACCCTTGGAAAACTTTCACAACACAGACATGTTGCATCTTCCTCTAGCTCATGGTGGAGCTAACTTAGAGACCAGAGACACCCAGAAGCGTCTGCTCCTGCATTCATTAAAAGCAAGGCTATTACAGATGTTGCTTCATTCTGAGTTTTGTCAAATTGTGTTTTTTGTCATTATAAATGTAAATGCCTGATTCAATAAAATAATAGTCAGTTTGACCTGTTTCCTCCTGGAAAGCTGCATGACGCTGGATAAGATGGGATACATTTGACATTCTTTTCAGCTTGCTTTCATTTGCAACTGTGGGGTACTTTGTTTTGTGACATGTTTTACAGAGAATGGATAATGGAAAAGGAAGCCATCATTATATGCATGCTGGTAGCTTCATGTCAAAACCCGGTTTAAACAAGCAGGACTGTAGTCCAGCCAGATTTGGCCTCTTTTTCCCATTATTTTAAATATCCTGATTCAAGAATCAACACTTGGTTCCCTGCCTTTTGCTCCCATAGTAGAAAAAAGGGTATTTTTTGCTGGCTTTGTAGTAAAGTAAATCTGTCGAAGGGCCAGGGTGACACCTTATAGGGGTTTATAGGGGGAATCAACTCCGTTAGCAAAGACCAAGATTGCACCTTTAGGATTTTTCCATTTTGACAGTAAGTGGTAAGAGCTTGCTTAGTGCTTCAGCCAAAGCTGTGTTGAAGGCAGTGCAGTATTTGGTCTGGTGTTCAATGTTTGCTTTCTGTCTTTTTCTGATTGCCTGTTCAGTTTTCACAATCCTATGAACATTTTGTTGTAGATTGGCGGTATGTTTTTTTTTTTTTTTTTTATATCTCTGTGGCTGTGATTTCTTCAAAGTGAATGTCATTGCTCCCACTGTGGACCTCATAGTCCTCCATGTCCCTGTTCTCCAGTTCCAGACTCAGCTCCCTCATCACTCGCTCCAGGTCCCTGTTTCGACGGTACATCTGGATGTAGTTCTGCTGCAGCTGTTTCTGATAGCGAATAACCTGGTTGTTAGGGAAGGAAACATGGGTACTAACCTTAGTTAATTGGAATTAATATTAATAAATGTTGAAAATGAATGAGCATGGCAATAATAGACTGCTCAAAAAAATAAAGGGAACACTAAAATAACACATCCCACATCTGAAAGAATGAAATATTCTTATTAAATTCTTTGTTCTTTGCATTGTTGAATGTGCTGACAACACAATCACACAAAAATCATCAATGGAAATCAATTTTATTAATCCATGGAGGTCTGGATTTGGAGTCACAATCAAAATTGAAGTGGAAAAACACACTACGGCCTGATCCAACTTTGATGTAATCTCCTTAAAACAAGTCAAAATGAATCAGTGTTGCTTCCTAAGTGGACAGTTTGATTTCACAGAAGTGTGATTGACTTGGCGTTAAATCGTGTTGTTTAACGGTTCCCTTTATTTTTTTTGAGCAGCATATTTAAGACATATGATTTTTACCTTTTCTTTCTCCTCCTGCCAAACCCTCCTCTCATCCTCAAACCGGGTCAGCTGCTCCTCACTAGTTCTCCTCTCATACATGAGTTCAGCCTTTAACCTGTCCACCTGAAACGAGAAATCGAGAAAAGTTGTATTTCGTTTTAAATCATCGGTCACCCCCAGAACACTGCTACAATCATGTACCTGCTGTTTGAGGCCAAGCAATGTTTCTGCATTTTGCCTCTCAGCCTTGGCTTCATCGCTCTCTCCACCCCAGACCAGGAGACTCTCCTCTCCATCACGATAGACGGATGGACTGGGACCGCCCCGACTTGACAAGCCTCTAGTCTGTGGGAAGGGCAGGCTCATACAGTGCCCCTTCATTGTTGCATTGCCAGGTATCGAGGATCCAACGTGACTGGCCAGAGTTTCACGAAGGTGGGCTAATTCCTCCTCTAACCTTCCGACTTTCTCTCTGAGCAAGTCAGCCTCACTCTTTCGCCTCTGTAGTTCGTTCTCGCAGACTTCAACCTCCAGAGATCGTGTTCGCAGGGCTGTCTGGGCTTCCTGGGATCGGGCCTGGCTGGCTTGCATCTCTGATCTGGCTTCCCGCAGCTGGGCTTTAAGCACCACGATGTCTCCAGCTTTCTGACTCAATTCTGATTGGATTTCCTTCAGCTGCTGTTTGAGGAGGGAGATTTCTCCTGACTTTTGACAAACCTGAAGCGAAAGAGACGAAAATAAATGGAGAGTTATACCTAACCTTTCGAGTATCAACTTTTGTCACTGACAGTCCAGGAAAACACTTGTAATTAATGCAATTTCAACCAATTACAGTTAAAAGTATCTCTAAAAAGAGTGAATACTCCAGTCACCCACAAAATAATGAGCAGGAGACTGCATTAACATTTTTAGTATTTGAACTATTTGTCCAGTGTGTGTGTGTGTGTGTGTGTGTGTGTGTGTGTGTGTGTGTGTGTGTGTGTGTGTGTGTGTGTGTATTTAAACAGACAAACAATAACTTGAAAAAAAGGAAGAATGAAGGTGGATGAGTGGAAAGAGAGATTGAACCAGAAGATAAAGGAATGAAAGGAGAAATTCTTAAGAAAGACAAGGATATAGGACAGAATGAGGTTGGTACAGTGGGTGTGGAGAAAAAAAAAGGGGAAGAAATGAAAAAATATGATGAACCAAAGTAAAAGTAAGAAAATAACTGTTAATTTTAATTATAATAATAGCAATTATTATCACATCAAACAGTTTTTGAGAAAAGCAGATGCAAGATACAGCTTTTTTTGCAAGACCTTGGAGCGCTTCTTTCAAAGTGCATGACCTACCTCCCACTTTGTCTCCTCTAGCCGTGGTCCCAGCTGGGTCTGCTCTCGCTGGATGGTTGCACACATCCTCTCCAGAGTTTCCCTGTCCTGCAACAGGGAGGAGAAGTCCTCCTGCAGCTTCTTTTTCTCTTGCTGTAGTTGAAATACCTGATAAACACAGAGATATATATTGTTCTTCATACTATGTCATACTGATACACCATAAAATACTATCAAAAGCCAATGTGAGATCATTAACAAATGCTGCACTTAAAGTATACTGAATATTCAAACTGACAGTTCACCAAATGTAACCTGATGTATAAAAAGGTTTCAGAAAATCCAACAACATAGGTCACAGAGGAAACCAAAACAAATTAGAGATACCTGTAATTGTAGCACCTGCTGTGCCCTCTGGGCCTTCTGAGAAGCCTGCTTCATCTTCGTGGCACAGGTCTGCCTCAGCTCTTCCATCTCCCTCTCACAGCGACGCTGCTTCTCCTCGTACACCTTTCACAAGCAGACGACACAGGGGAGAGGTCACAGCTAATGTTTAAGGTACTATGACATCGTATCAACCAGTTTACTTGACCCTGAGGTAAGTGGGATGACATACACGTTTTGGTATCTTACCTGGCAGATTGCAGCTTCGTTCTCATCTAGATTCTCACGAAGCTGCTGAAGCTCCAAGTCTCGTTCCCGGAGCTTTTCTTCCAGTTCCCTCACCACTGCTTCGTAGCCCTCTACAGGGGGTGGTGAGTGACCACACGACCCACTGTCTGACAGGGGCTGCCCGCGCCCACTTAGTGACCCTGATCCTGTACTCTTACTGGATGAGGAACGTCCACTATCTGAGTTAGTATGTCCATGGCTGCCGCTTCCACCTGAAGTATTTCGGGTCATGGCTTGCACAGGCTCCAGCTGTCCTGCTGTTCCAGACCCAGAACTGGAGCCTTCGCTGGGAGCCAAACTGTACCCTGTACTGCTGTGAGTAGGAAGGCTAGAAAGTGAGTTTCTGCCTGAATCTGACATAGAGCAGGACTGGCTGCTGCGGGCATTGTGCCCTCCGCTATAGGAGTTCCGTTTCTCCTCAGAGGTAGCGCTGTTACTGCCCATGTTTGTGCCACTTGTGCTGGTGGATGCTCCAAGGGGCAGCAGGAGATTGAGGCTCCCCTGACTCTCTGACAGGCTGCTTCCCCCTGGTCGAGGAGACAGGTAATGCACGGAGTGCCGATTCTTAGGAACCACAGGTTTGAACGCCGTAGGACGGATCAGCACTTTCTCCATGTTCTGAAAAAACGATTTTTAGAAAAAAAAGCATTAGTCTTTGATAAGCGCTACGCTATGCTAATTTGAAACGGGTGAATAAAACTCATTAGAAAAGGATGAGTGATATACTGACAGGTCAACCCTGCAGGCTCTGATTACTTTAATCGATTTAATTGAAATTCATGGGTATGATTAAGCAATTTTCCTAATGATTCTCCTATCATGTAAGATAAAGGTACAGGAGACCAGAGGAGAGACAGTGAGAGAGGAGCGGACAGAGAAAATCTTATTAAAGGGCAGTGAAACACAAGGAGAATGAAAAAAATGACCAGACAAAGACAAAGAGGGTGAAAGCTCAACACGCCTCATAAGCATTTTCCTAACAACTTTGCTAAGACCTCACTTACTAGATCACTGGCTGCAAGTGAGCCATGACATTGATTATTAAGTGTCTGCAAGGTAAGTAGCTGTCAAGTAATCCATCTCAGCCTGTCATTCTAGTGATTATGTTTCCCTCGAAATCGATGGAAATTAATAGCCAATTAGACAGTAGATCTGATGTGAAACAAATGATGCAGAAATACTCACATGCATATTAATTTGGGATAATTTGTGAGTGTCCAATGTACAGAGGTGAAAGAAAATCCTCAACAAAATGTTAGTGTGAGCTGCACTTATCGGCACTAACAAAAATGACCAAACCCACAAAAAAAGTGTCGTTCTGCCACTCAAAATATGGATTAGTTCCTGAGCTGATTAGTTTTGAGGTTTTGCAGCAGTTTGTTATCATGTGTTCATACAAGGAGTACAATCAACTCCATCTACCTTCTCAAGTTGTCCGGAAACCGGTACGAGTTTCGGGGGAGGTCCTCCAATGTTTCCATTCACTGTCCTGTTTTCCCTTTGGTCTTCTGAGTCACTGCAGGGGCTCCTAGCAGCCACGACCAGGTTTTCATTCCAGTCTCCAACCACCGCCTCGTTGCTTGGGTAATCAAAATTCCCATTGATACCTCCAACTGCTCCAGCCCCGCCTCCAGTGGCAGTGTTACCGGGCCGGGGCTGCTTCTTGGTGGGTAGTGGTGGAGGCAGAACATGGCTCTGGGTATGTGCTTGGTTGCTGATTACCAGCAACTGCTCCAGGGAGCTCCCGCTGCGGAGAGTATTATCCTGGAGTCGGAAACAGCTGGTAGCTGGTGTGGAGCGTCGTGTCTTGTTGGGAAACTCGCTGGCGGCGCGGCAGTGTCTCTCCTGATAGGTTCGGCCCGATATAAGACTGCTCACAGAACCCATGGCTGTACTGGAGCTACAGGGCCCACAGGGGCCAGAAGGGGAGTGAGATGACAGTGGCTGACACTGCTGGACGTCAGCGCTTGGGTTGGAACGGTCAGTGACAGCTATAGGTAGTGTCTGAACCAGAGCCATGGCACCTGGATGGTGTCAGCCACGACATGCACTCTGAGAGGAGAAAATAGGAAATAAAATATATTTTATATTCATTTTCTAAAATTGACCATTTTGGTCACAGACACTTAAACAAAGATCATGAAGTCATTCAATAAAGGACATTTCATTTCAGGGGTTAAGGGTTCAGGTGGGCTAAAATCAATGGAACTGAAATGTTATTTTGGTCTTTGTGTCATTTCCCAGAATATCAAGTGGAATAGTCTTGATTTAATTGTAGAGACAGTTAAAATACAGATTCAATTGCTGCAATGAAGTCCCTCTATCTCCAGCCTGAGTTGAGTCACAAGTCATTAAGTAAGAGTCCTGAGTTGATGCTATTATTCCCTTTAAATCTAAAAACTACACAGAATTGGGAAAGCAAACTAATATGGGATGGGGTCTTATTCAAAATATTTTTTTCTGAAAGGAGGCCCTTTCCGACAGGAGGTACAAGTGTCTGACTCTTTTTTAATTCCAGAATTTATAAATTTGCAGTCACTACATACCTTTTATATTAGTGAACTGATTAACACAAGATGCCTCCAGTGTGTATAATTGATTTATAATTCCGATCCATTTGATTTTATTTAACCCTAATGGCTTGTGAATTTATCAGAAACAGATCATTTGAAAAAAATGGACTCCACAGATAAAGTGCTTTCATCAACTTTGGATTTCAAAGCGCTTTAAACTTGATTTTACATTCACCAATACACACACACACACACACACAACTGCCGTGCAAGCCGCTAATCAGACCATTGGGAGCAACTGGGGCTTCAGTGTCTTGCCCATGGACACTTCGGCATACGGACAGAAGGAGTTGGGGATCGAACGGCTAAGCTTCCGTTTGGAGGGGTGGCCACTCTTCCCAATGAGTCACACAGAAACTGTTGGAAATGATATTATATACTTACTGAAATACTGAAAATATTTTATCAGTTTATTGACCATGCCACCTCCAGAATTAAGACAATGAGACCTGACTGACTTGACAAGTGTATCCATACACACCAGATTTTCATTTTGAGGTAAACAAAAGTACTAAGATCACTACTCTTAAAACCATTTAGCCTAATGATATTGCATTTGAAATATATACGATCAAGAAACAAAAGCCTGTAGTCTCAACATAGAATGCTAACAGCTGCTTAATGAATTAATAGTTAAAATATTGTGTCAATGTTACACAATAAACAATCTGGATCGTGTCCTTCAATCAAATTATCTATGCAACAAGGACGAAAAATAATAATTGACAACATTCACAAAACACATTAGCTGCAAGACTGTTCACCTGAAAAATTCCTCGTGGGTCAGTGGGTCCCTAAACTCCCCGCTCAAAAAGTCTTATCATCTAGGAAATACACTGTATATCTCCAGGGACAGTGCTGCTAATTGCTGGTGTCATTAGTGAGGGAAGAAGAGAAAAAGGAGGCTGGTTCAGTGGAGACTGGGGCTGACACAGACAAAGGGAGTAGGAATGAGTCACAGTCATCATCATCACCAGCTGCTTTTTTCATTGTTGTTCCTTAATATCCTTGTTTGAACCTTACGGGAAAAAAAAATCGATTCTGTTAAGTCCTGGATGGCCCTGAAAACTCATAATATCAGTGTTCTATGATCGTAATACCCATGCATCAATGACAAAAAAATCTAGGAAGGTATTAATAGTCGCTTATTTTGCCATGCATTAAACCAGTCCTTTTTGGAGGATTTTAGATGGACACATGTGATTAACACAGTAAGTAGCAGAAGATTAAGTCTTCCATTTTCAGATATTATTCTCAGTATTAGTTCCCAAGGGAAGCAAGGGGACACATATCCTCAGAATGCCGTTGCAAGCCAAAAATCTGTCTGGCCAAATGGATTAATCCATGCCAGATATTACTGAACCTAGTTTGCCAGCACTAATGCCATCCCATGGACTGCAACTTGGGCAGACATGCATCAGCACATTTATTTACCTATGTATGTATATGCACATGTATATTGGACATATTCTTAGAATAAATAAGTGTTTTTGAAGAAATAAAATGTAAGTTATAAGAAGGAGGTATTCATTTTAATGAGAAAAAGGATTTGTAGTTCTGTAGTAGTCAACTCAAAATAGAGCAAGGAAAAAAATAAATGAGCCTACAAATACTTTCCAGGGGGCAAAATAGAAAAAATGTTAAGAAAGGGAACACAACTATTGTTGTTAACATTAAAATGTATTATTCATACAAGAAAAGGCCCCTTGAAATGTGTGTATCATAAATAACCAGGATGCTTTTCCACTTCATCATCCACTGGCCGATCAGTCTAAATACTTCAAATTCTCAAACCAGGCTAATTTTTAAGCACAACGAAGATTCATATAGTGACACAGGCATAGCACCGCAGCCTAGAATGTTTTCTGCTGAAAACATGAAAAAGAATACACAATGGTGAACGTAAACAGACACTTCCCAACACCCTGCTGAGCCTGCCCAGTTTGAAGAAGCTAAAGCTAAAGAGGAGTGGGGAGCGAACACAGCCAGTAGAATTTTCTGCTGCTTTGTCTGGTATCCCAAAGAGATATGGGCATAGTTCTGCTTTGAGCACAATTTTCAGCTCACATTGTTACAAAGAAAACACTGATTGAATGATAAAGGTTTTCAGTTCTTGTCTTACTCCAGATTAATGATTACGTTTCCAATGATACAGATAATGAGCCATTAAGTAAGAACTCTGTCCGGAGAGGGGGGCATAAAATTCAAAGATTTTTCTCTGAAACTATGAATATTAATCTCATAGTAGCACTGGAGAAAATTAAAGGTTGCCTTTAATTCTCCCAGGTGACTTAACTTTTACGGAGATATTTATGTCTGGTCCAAAGTGGTAACTCAACAGTAAAGCACTGCAAACCAAGGAGTTATTTCACTTTTCATTACAAAAAGAACTTTTGTTCTTGTAGTCAGGGTATGGCACAGTAATGACAAGCTTGGATGATATCTTAGTCCACTTACAGTATCTTTTTTTCTTTAAAAAAACATCTCTTTACAGTCTAAAGAGTGTTTATGAATACATCCTTCAACAAACTGAGAGGAAAATGTATTGAGTTATGCCAACTTAAACCCTGAAATCTTTAGTCACACATGGATGAAGAAAATCTGAAAAGTAATATGAAGGTGAAGAGGCAGGCAAGATTGCTGAAAAGGCAGGAAAAAAATCAAACTGATGACAGAACAGATATCACTAATGCACTGACAGAGTAGACAGAAAAAGATCCTTCCTGGGAAATCAATGTTAATGTGATTGTAACAGCTATGAAATTAAAGTTTCCTAAAACAACTACTTGAAGTATAATTGATTGATAACATAACACTGTAGATGAGCAAAGCAGGCTTTAGTTGCTCAGCAGGCTGGTTGCATTAGTGAGAAGAACAAGGAGAGAAACATCAACACTCTACTGACAGCAATACATTTTGAAATAAAAATGTAAACAAAAATATGAATCGAAAAAGAAGTTGGATCGACAGAAGTGTCAGTCGTGATTTTGATAAACAGTGCAATACTGGAGACATAATCAAATCAGCTGGGAGCTGTGTGTTGCCATGGTACTACTTGTATTTTTTTTCATTACATAATGCAATGACTATTAAATATCAGCTTGTAGGCAAAGACAGTAAGTCCTGTCACTTCAGTTTTTATGTCACAGGAGACAGGATACTGAGCTTAATGGAGTGACACAAATAATTCAATTGTTGCATGAGAAATGTGAAAATAGTTCTCACACTTTATACAGTGCCAAAACATAATTTCCTTGACAAAAATTACATGTTTGATACTGAAATTTTAGGCAGACGACAATTATCTTATCTAGATACTTGCATTGAAAAAGGTTTCTCAGACTTGAATCCGAGTTGAGAGATGTGAAACGGTTTAGGAAAAAAGAACTGAAAAAAAGGGTGATGTAAAGTTGGTGATTTTGTCACCCTAGTTAATATTGTAACCATCTTGGCCAGTCAGTGGTACACCTGGAAACAGGCTATCAAACAGGACTCGTGTAAAGTTAAGGTGAGCAAATTACCATAAATGTTAGAAATGTATTACAAAACAATCATGAAAAATAGGCCAGGGCTGAAAAGACTGGTTAATAATCAATTCCTGCCCAGACGGCTGAAAGAATGAGGGGTGATTAAAAAATATGAGACAGACTTTGTCAATACACAGGAAACATGAAGATCAGTGTGTTTTTGGAGAGTTACTACTTGTCATAGCAAAATAAATACACCTCACAACCTTCTTTACCCTTTTATCCAGCTATCCCCAACCCTGCACTCCTAGCCTTGACAAGGACCTCTCAGGCAGGAATAATAGAATTAACAGCCCTGTGAGAACGTCAAGTGTGACCCCCCTCAGCACTAACCCTGTGACCCCCTGATGAGTAGAGGGGGAACTCGTTTGATTCTCTTCCCCCTCCTATGACACCACTGGAGGTCTGGTTTTGTGCTGGCTACCCAGGCAATAAATCTCAAAAGCTAATTTACTCCTCTGTGGTCACTGACTGGTTAGTTCCTGAATTTATTGAAGTCTTCCTCTCTTTCCTCTCTAAGACACATCTCTCTGACAAAGTGCAAATATTTTTACTATCTCTCCCCTCACCGCTTCCTCAACCTCCTTTATTACAAGCATCCTCCTGTGATGTCAGCAGCACAAGGCAGACAGAGAAAAAAAAAACAGTCATTCTGCCTAAAAATAGAAAACATCTCAAGTGCTTGAAATCATTCTGATAGTTTTCGCGAGGCGTTGTGCCCTGAGATGCATTTCATTCGCTGTTCAAAAATAAACTCCAATAGTTTTGCAGCCAGCTATTACAGGGTCAACCCCGGGGCACTTGGCACTACATCCTAACATTCTAAAAACTATAAAATCATGCTGAATGGCTTCGAGACAGGCTTATTGACATCGACTGAAGTCCATAGTAGTCCAAGTCCATAGTACCAGCTGACCCAGGATCAGTAAGAGATAGATCAATGGATAGAGTAAGCAAGTCAAAGGTAGTTCTCCACAAAGAAATAGACATGGGTGGGTCTTAGGTGTTGATACAACCGTGTTATCAAATTGTGCTTGCACAACCAAGAGTGGAAGCAAATACTTCTGCCGCAACAGATCACAACAACAGATCCCTTGCTATCACAACCAACCTCCAAGCTGTTCCGGAGACTCTGCAGGACTTGGGAGTTAGAGGAAGGAGAAAGAAGAAAGAACAAAATGGAAGGTTTAAGGGACGAGGAAACAAAGGCAGCGACGTGGGGGTGACGGTTTAGAGGAATTCCAATACCTGGTCATCTAAAGAGAGCCTCTGAGCAGGCTTTGGGAAAGCCAGGCATCTATAATCTTATTTGGCCATTACTTGGGAAGCACACAGAATTAAGTATCTAAACGCCTGAAGAAATCCCACCATGTCAATAACATATGAAGCAAGGCAACATTTCTTAACCATCTCTGCTAATCACCAAAGTCTTTTCTTATGTTTATTCCAGTTGTCTGAAAGGAGTGGATTAGAGATGCACGAGGTTGTATTTTGCAGGAGTTCGAGTTTGTCTAATGAAATAAAACATCTGTCCACAAAAACTGGAGAGACAAAGTCTATTCTCTCATTAAAAAAACAAAAAAGCAGGGACAAATGATTTTGAATTTTTGATGTCACAACTCTCCCCTTCATAATATGGGGGATGGGGACACTACTAAATGTGATAATTATTAAGCACTTACACCCTCCTTTCGTATTCCTACTGTACCTCCCATTCACTCACATCCCATCTGTGCTGAAGCATCAGCGCACCGTTCTCTTATAACCGTGGCCCGCAATTCAAGAAAACCTTGATCTCAAGACCATTAGTCTAAATTCACATTGCCCATTGTTTACTCAGTGACAACACATAAAGAAATAATGGTAAGCCAGTGGCGATGAGACTAACAGGTAAAAAGTGCAATATTGTTAGATCCGAGCAGGCACCATATGGACGAGGGCAAAAGCATCAGCCATAATAGGAGCAACTCATATAAAGTTTGTGCAAAAAATTTCTTCTTTGATTGAGGTCACTGACCAGTTGAGTGTCTGTGAAGGTTTTTATTGACTCAATAATTAATTCACAATTGATGTATAATCTTGTAGATTCTGGAGACTTCAGTTCTAACCAACTTCAGAATCCCACCTAAAAAAAAAAACTGTCCTTTTGATTCAACAAGTTTATTGTAGGGTATTGACAGAGTGTGCTTAATAGTTGAAAGACTTAGAAATATTTTTACATTTGTATACAGAGCGTGGGCAGCCTGAATTCATCTTGGTGACTCCAGAAGGTGAGGAGGGTGTGAAAGACAGACACGAGAGAGGTAGACAAAAAGAAGCTCAGTTGTCTAGGTGAGTCATGATAATTCTCCACAGTCTGCAAACAAAAGAGAATCCACAAGTACGGGCAAAGCAGAAGCTCACTGAAACACAATACCTCAGTGAGGGAACCAGTCCGCAGTCACCTAATCTACTCTTCCATATATTTGTCACACATCTAGTAACAATAAAACTTCAAACAAGAGAGATTTTTTTATTGCAAAAAAGTCAGCTGACCCCATTGTAAACGGAAAGAAGCCATTTAGTGTTTTGCCAAAAGAGTTGAGGTTATGTTAGGCCTCCATTCCAACACAATGACTGTCTGCCTGAGTGGTTGCTCATCGTCACCTTCCCCCACTGGGCCTCTCACAGTGGCTTCGGGGTGAAGCTGCCCCCCCGAACACAGTGTGTGTGTTGGGGTGTGTGTGAAATTGCTGAATGCAAGTAAACCCACTCATTAAAAGCATCGCCTCAGTGCCAAGTCCCTTTCACTCAAGGCATAGAGATATTGTCCTGTTTGGCAGAGTAACATGCTTGATATTGTAACTATGAACAAAAGTTGAGTTTGAAGTTCCTCTGATTCTTCAGGACTCTGACTTCATTATACCAAGTTTTCTGTGATGAAACCACAAAATAATGTTTCTAAAGTGAGCCTGTGCAGGACTAATTGGCAACAGGTCCTCACATAGTCCAGTTTTTTTAAATTTTCCTTTTGCCTCTTTTTACAAGAACTCGCTTTTTTTCAGACTTTAGCTTCTCCCTCTGTTTGAAAGTGTTGCCAAGGTAGTGGAGGCCCCAAATCTTTCATGCTCGGGGTGAAATGAGATACAGAGACAGGAAGAAAAGGAAAAGTTGCGAAGAAAGAAAAAGAGTTTTGTGTGCATCTGATAGCCTGACAGTCTGACAGCGAGCAGGTTGGCTTTTTAGCATCTCAAAGCATCTGGGCTCAATTCGGACGCAAAAGCCCGCTCAAGTGTGGGGTGACCAAAGTTGAGAATCACCTTTCATCACAGAATAACTCTGGAGAACCTCAAAAAGTTGATGTGGGGGTTGAGGAGTGCAGCAAGCAAGTCACTGAAATGAGATGCAGTAGACATCGGTGACATGCATGCAGTGAAGACACTGTGGTCATTCAGGGACACACATTTATTTATGGTTTCATTTTGAAATGGGTTTTGGTGTCTGTGCTGAAGGCCTTGGGGAAACAAAATGAGGTTATAGGCACTGTTTACAGGGAAAAATCATGACTGAAAAAGATATCTGGTCATATCCTGGTCAAGCTTCATTATGTTATATGAACAAAATTACTCACAAGTATTTCACACTTTGCTGTCTATTTTTAAAATTAACTTGAGAATGTATTTGAATAAACATTCTCTAGAACAAAAAAAAATAATAAAGAATAACATGAAGAGCAACATTTTCTTTTTTACTTTGAGCTGCATATATGTCAACTAACTAGAATATATAACTACCACATGAGATTGGTAAAAGTTGGGTTTTTTGAAGGTGTCACTTTACTGAAAAGGATTATGTCATGTATTCCCTTTTAATTAGAGGGTAAACATGTAAATAAAAAAGAAAGTATAATCAAATGCATAATTAAAGAGAGGAAGGTCCTAACAGCCCTTTTCCCTTGTTAGGACCCTAATTCATGATAAAAAAGTATTAAGGGATTTTTTTAAGATAACAATAAATACCAATGTCTGATAAATGACTTGTATCTGTTTCTGAAAACGCTATCAATACAAGCACCTTATCTTTACTATTTCTTGGTCTTTACCACTTGGCATCAAAACAGGAAGTGGTGAATTGGCAAAACTATTGTCTTGCTTGATTTTATTCATTGTCTGTATAAAAATAGATATTGAGGACTGGAGCAAACTATGTACATCATGCTGAAAAAGCCTCAATGCTCGTAATGCCCATAAACACCAGAGAAACGGTCAGTTGGCACAAGGGGAAAAGAAAAAAAGTATGTTATGACAACACATTCATTGCTTGACACATCTCTATGAGATCAGCACCTAAAGCAGCAACATTCAGTTTACAGAATACTACTTATTAGGTACATGTCTTGACACTGTCAGTTTACAGTCAGGCTGGCACTGGAGGAATTTGGCTGCAGATGAGGTACTAGTACATGAAAAAGTCAAGACATTATTGCTCTGGTCCAAATTTGGGGTTTTCTGAGAGTTTTTCCAGCCACTGCCGGTTGGTCAGTGGTCAGACAGGCAGACACGGGAAATACCAAGAATGTCAGAGCTAGAGAAACATGGATTAGTTTTTGTTAGAATCAATGATCAGTTCAGATCTGGACAATGAGTATGTGAGAGTTTGTTCTCGCTGAGTATTTTCAGATAATTCAGGTGCTGAAGTACTTCTGCCTTCTCATTGTCCCGAAACGTCAGCCAAGTTTTCCCTCCTAAACAACCCTTCCTTCCTCCCCCCTGCTGCTTCGACTGTAGAAACAGTGGAGCGCCATTGTTTCATTTTAACAGAGAGCAGAGAGAAAGCCCTGTTATCTCATACTGAAAGCACCACACTCTGAGTGACAACCTGACCCACAATGTGACAGAGAGCAGGATGGGGGTGATAACAGGACTAGATTTCAAGCGACTGGTTTAGTTACTATCAAATGCAGCTTTTCACCAAAGAGAACTAGGTCACAATATCATTAACGGCTCTGTTTTCTTATTTCAGCAAATACACATTCAGAGTGAATTACCGATCATAGCTGACAAAATGTCACACATAACTGCAGCCGCATACACACATCCAATACTACTAAATAAAGCCAGGCAAATGAGTTTCACAGTAGTTATTGCATAAGCAGCTATGCCTTGGTGTAACTGTGCCAGCCTTGATGTATAATTCACTTCCACTCATCTAAGAAAATGTCTGACATGGCAAAGCAGAACATAAACATGTGCAGACATATTCCAACATATCAAGCCCACTATGCCTACACACCAGTACAAACTGGAGAAAGATGGAGGGGTGGCAGTCGGGCTTGGAAAACACTCATTCAGCAAAGTGAAAAGAAGCCAGGCAAACTTCTAATCGCTCTCCGTCTCTATGTCTTCCTGTGTTTCTGTCTCTTCCTCTCCGTCTCCCTCCTTCATGCTTTTCAGCTAGGCTTTACATAAATACCTGGCATGAGATTTAGCTCGAAAGAATCACTGGGAAAAAAAATGGATCGGAGGAAAGGAAGACACTGGCACAGAAATAAAACTTCAGACAAATTCTTGATATCATTCATTTGGTTAGGTATGGGGAGTGTACACTTGAACACACATCCACACGTACATATGACTCAACGCCACAGCAACTACTGAAATATGTTTACTTCATTTGTTTTGTTTAGAGGGAATGAGGTAACCCATCATTTCCAACTCTACCGTCTACCTCACTCCCTCATCCTCTAACTCCATCTCTGTCCCTCCCTCACCCTGTGGTTAAATTTGACGTCAGCGTTTGTATCTTAACACCTGCCCATTTATGGCTATTGCGTTTATGGAGTGAAATGTCATTCCGTCTAACGCCAAACACCAGTGTGGATAATTACAGCTTTCGCTCAGTGTGAGCTCAAATCAAACCTGTACATGACACAGTCAAACTGACAGCTACTACAAAAAGGAATGGAAGGCCTCTAACTACTTTGACTATAAACATATCTGCTGACACATCACTCCTTGGCCAAAACAAACTTGATGAGAAACTACAATATGTGGCCCAAGGCATGAGAGGAATCTTGTAATTACACGTGCAGAGAGGACAGGGCAGGCACAACAGTGGTCTGGTTCTCTCAGAATGCTTTGTCATCAAATGAAACACAAAGATTTCTTTGAAGCCATCTAGATAAAAAAAATTGTTTTGTACTGGGCACTCTTTTACTATGTAGCCTAATTGCCTTTTAGAAACATATCTCTGACATGGTGTATGTGACCATGGGTGTATGCATATATGTTGCTGAGTGTGTGCACATGTGCATGCATGCACATGTGTGCATACAAAAGATTAAATAACACCATGGTCCTCCACCCTCCTCCTCCTCCTCCTCCTCCTCGTGGCAAACTCTCCAGAAAGAGAAAAGTTTTGTTTTTTTTCCAAAGCTGAAATTTCAAATCAATACCCTGACAATCTATAATGACCAGATCACCCATGGTCCGGATGACCTAGGCTGCCAAGTCTCCAAAATCTTATCGACAGGCCACAGCTGATTCTAAGTTTTCGGTTTTGTTTGTAAATCTGGGTTCATTAATTGTGGTTACACTCCTAGCAACTTCAGGAATTTGCATCAAAGCCAACGGCCCAGCAATGTCAACAGCAGTGGTCACCTCACTCTGAATCATCCAGTTGCTTTCAATTTGAGAAAAACACAGTGAAAGTCATCTATTTTGTCAGTACAACATTAGTAAAGCTTCATTTAAAAAAAAACACTGAATCCTTGAATTCTGTTTGCTAATAGTTCAAATTTTCCAAGTGGTCTTAAAATGAAAGAGCCTGCTAAAAAAAAAACTGTCTTCAATTCCATCCATTGTATGCCGTCCATGAAAGGCCTTTTTACAACAGAAACTGTGTAAGTGGCTTCCCCCTAGTTATCTGCTCAGGAATACAAAGTTTCCTTTAGCAACTTTGTATTCCTGTAAATGTTGCCAAAGAGCAGGTTAAAGACAATGGAAAATTTAACACTATCACCTATTTCACATTTAGGCAAACACATGTACTGCCACATTTCACACTCACCCCAGTGCGAGCCTTGCATCTCTGCCTCCACTTGTCTAGGTCTTTCTTAGGAGAAAAAAAAATAAATTCCAGCGTTTGTCAGTCACCAGCTCAGATTCTCCCAGCCTCTCCCTCTATTTCCTTTCGCCTCTCTTCTGTGAGACACTCCAGCTTCCCGCCTCTGCACAGCTCCGGGACTTCATAGCTCGACACAAGGACTTTCAAATGAGAGCCCCATTATTTTAACTCTCCTTTCCTGTCCTCTACCTTTCTCCTCTCTCTTCCCTCCACACTGTCCCCTTCTCAGCTTTCCTTACACTGCTGTCCGCATTAGCACCGCCTCCCCCTCCTTCTTCCCTCCCCTCTCTCACTTTTGTCTGCCGGCACCCCTGCCTCTAGTTTCCTTCTTTTAACACACACTGCTCTCCCCTGCCCCCTTTTTTTTTAGCATGAGCTTCTCCTATCGCCTTCCCATTCTCACATTTTCTAGGTACAGATCTCTGTATTTTGGGAAAATTTGATCTCCAGTATTTCTCTTTTTCGTGCTTGGCACATGGGCCTGTTCCTTTGGCACGGAGAGAAAACCTCTTGTTTCCCCAAACTCTAGCATCTGCCCTACGGCTAAATGACAGCAAAACTCGGTACTGTATCAGACGAGATCGACTACATCAGAGCTGCAGCTGCTGCGGAGTGAGGAGGAGACATGGAGAGGGTGGGTCAATTAACCTAGTTGGAGTAAATTATATAACATGCTTCTGCTTATCTTTATTCTTGCAAACTGCAATGTTGCACACATGATGGTGAGCAGGAACAGGTAACAGAAAAACTTGAAGGCTTACCCCCCCCCCCCCCCCGCCCCCCGTTACACACACACACACACACACCACACACACACACACATCTGGTAGCAGGTAGATCCTGCAAGCTATATTTGCAGTTACACTGTAAATTTCAGTCTCGAAAAATATGATATTGAATCAGGGTGATAACCGATATAGCCAATTCAGTAATTTATATCTGGTTTTTGACCCTAGCCCCCACCCTAAAGAGAAGTCATAGTGGCCTGACCTGTGATCACAGGGAACAGCCTAAGGCCCTGTTCAGACATACACCCTAAATAATCCAATCAAAATAGGACACAACGAAGTAGAGGCATGGGCATACGCCAGCTGGAGACCCAACCACTTTATCAACAAATAGCAAATAATCTGATGTTCTCTCTGTAACTGGAAATAGGCATGGATCATTTCCACACCATATTACCATTACGCAACACAATAAATGAAAATGCCTAAAACATTATACAGATACCGGTATATTAAACGAACATCATATATCTGGAGGTGATTTGATTGACCAACAACACACCTTAAAATAGACGAATTCTGCATATTTTGATTTTATTTTCCGCCCGATTTCTTAAGGGTATTCCATCCCATCTGTATTGCATTTGTTGTGCTGAAATACTCTTTCATGACAAAATGAAAGCTCAAGAAATTAATACTGAAGCAGGAACATCCGAGCAAGAATCCCAAAGAAGATCAGGACCCCCCCTCAAAAAAACTTACAACTACCCCACCCCCAAGCCATCATGGCGCACAAAAAGGGTGAGCTTCTTTTTTTCAGTCATAGACTTATCTTTTCATACACTGAATGTATTTGATATTTTTCACCTAACAACATTTTGATTGATTGATTGATTGTGATTGAAGATTTGTCATACTTAAATAATAAGTAAGGTCACTAGGTTTCCCTCTTGGCATAAGTTTAGTTGAGAAATCAGGCATAAAACAGTTATTTACAGAAATATTCAAAATTAAGAACAATAAAAGAAACTGAATTAGACTCCTGTCTTGTTAAAATCCATCCAAAAATTAACTGAAGTAATTAAGATTTAAATAGTCTCATGTGAACTTTTAAAACGCTTGAGTGTATGTATGTGTGTGTGTGTGTGTGTGTGTGTGTGTGTGTGTGTGTGTGTGTGTGTGTGTGTGTGTGTGTGTGTGTGTGTGTAAGCAACATTTGTATAGTTCCAACTCTAATTTTAATAGCTATGACCTCAGGCCTATGCCATGAATTTGGGCCATAGCCTTAAGGTTTATGAACTAACAATGTAGAGGAATGGATCAGGAATTTTTCTTTTTTTTTTCCGTTTTTTTTTCATGTGAGATATACTGATGTTTGCCATTTCTAAGAAATACAGACTGCTAAAGGATACAAAACCAAACAATCTAAACAAAAAATTGAAATGTTTTTGCAGTTTAAAAGAGTTTTATGCTCAACCACACATGTAAGGTATCTTACGATGCATACAGATTACAGTGAAAACAGATAAAGACGGCAAACATAATTTTATAATACTAAACCTTAGCAATACATTCCACTTCTTTAAAGCAAATTTGAAAAGACTAATGTGTGTTGGCTGAAGACCCTGAGTCTCATTTTGCTGAAGGTCTGTCCAGTTTAAAAAGCCCAGGATCACAAACAGACTACTCATGGGTTAAAGTTCTTGTTACTATCAGAAAGGGGATTATATTTCATTATGTAGACAATTTAGTGAAAAGGTTGAAAATGTTGAAGAAAATGTCAACCATATTGGCTAGTTTGGAAATGAACTAACACCATGAAAGCAATGATTAATGTTCCTCTGTTTTTTTCCTCCTTGCTATGTCATGGCGATGATGTCTTGCGATAACAATGTGCAAGTGAGGGGGATTTTAAAAATAGCTTTATCGTACGAACACCTTAATGGCCCAAATCAATATACACTGAATTGAATCCATGATTACGCACCAACGATTTCAGCACTTAACTACTAACAGATCCCACTGTTTTGGGTACACTACAAGTACTCTGGGTTCATTGTGTACCACGATGGAAAACTAGTAGGGGTACTCAGCAATGCTTTGGGAAGAGAGAGCATTTTTGTGCGTGTTTGTCCTTGTGCAACCTTCTGTATCCCTCAGTGGTTCTACAAGTGAGAAGAGAGTTTCCTTCAGCTCCCTGACTTTTCACTTTACTGCCATTAACACAGTCCACTTCAAGTGGAGAACAAGACAGGAACGCTTTACAGTTGTGTGTGTATGTGTGTGTGTGTGTGTGTGTGCGTGTGTGTGTGTGTGTGTGTGTGTGTGTGTGTGTGTGTGTGTGTGTGTGTGTGTGTGTGTGTGTGTGTGTGTTTGTGTAAGTCAGTAAGAGTTTGTATTTCAGCATCCAAACAGCAATGAACCTGCAACCTGAGTGCCTCCATTCAGTCTTACATATTGAACCAGCACAAAGCTGAAGACAGGAGGTGACCTTAGCTCATTGAGTATGATCAAAATATTAGATCCTGTTGTAGGTCATTAATATTTCATAATAGTATGACATTGCACCTTTTCTTTGAACTCAGTAGGGTTGATTACTGTTGGTCTTTATGAGTAATCCCCTTCTTTGGAGTTAGAGTCCTTGTTGACTGCCCTTCACATGATTCCCTTTACATTCCATGTACCTCCAATCATGAAGGTGAGCCATAGTGTAAATAACCTCATTGCATCTGAGCCATGTGGAAGAACAAGCAAAAAAATGTATCCGAGCAGGTGTCCCTAGAATTTTCCCTTCCATCTCCCCATACAAAGTTGCCAGTATCCCCAGTGCCTAGGGGGTTGAACCATTAAGCATTTATACAAGTATCAAATGTAAGTGTTGTTTAACCTAATGTTTATCTTGTGATTATGGCAAGATTGGGTGTTTTCTCAGGTTTTTTTTTTTTGTATTTCTTTTTGCTGCTGTTTTTTGAAGTACATCGATATACACTTTATATATTTTTTTAGCTAGAGTATTCCCATTTCATGCCAGACATCTCTGTAAACAATGAAAAGAATTCGCTAGTATAAGTAATTACCAGGCTACTTGCCAAATAGTCAAGAAAAATAAGAAGATCTCACTGAAAAATAAGCAAATTTCATAATTTTTCATTGAGATTTGAATGTTTGTTGGCTTTTAATATGGCCAAATCAGGTATTTCTTCCTCTTATTATTATCTTATCTTGTCATATGACCACACCTCTGTCCTCAGAGGAATATGTGCATAGTATTCAATAACAGGGATCTATCTAACAATGAAAATAAGATACTGAAAAGGACTTCATACTTATAGTGAGGGCTTTATATTATGAAGGTGACCTTGCGGACGCAGCCAGTGAGTATCATTGGGGGACAGCAATTGAAGGAAGGGGACAGCTGGGCTAGAATGAGCTGGGCTGAGCTGTACGAGGGGAAAAAGGAAATCAGATCTTTAACAAAGATGGTTGAAAGGGGAGAGGAGGACAGCTGCTGCTGTGTTGACCACACATTCTTATCACCCTACATATCTTGTACATGCATCCTGCTTAGATCCACTGTATCAGAGGTATGACTACTCATGATTGAAAAATAAAACAAATCAACATATTTGATGCAGCTGTGGGTTTACATTGATGACATGTGTTGATGCTGAGGTTTGTCAGGTTCAAGGTAGAGAAGTTTGTTTACTGGAAGAAAAAAATAGAGTTGTTGAGGCTGTCAACTTCTCTGAGGTATGGCTGTCACCTGGGTGCCATATGGAACAATACATACCCAGTCATGAATTCCTGACCCTTTGACCCCCAATCTCCTCTTCCAGATCACCCTACCCTCCACCCCTGTGTCACACTCCAACTGCCATCTATCCTCAAACCCAATCCCTAACCGGACACTTCCAAGACGGAGGCCAAGACCCCCATTTCCATAAACGTATGCGCATGTCCGTGTGTGACAGAGTGACTGCAGCAGGTTACTCCAAAGTGAGTCTGCAGCAAATCAGACCATTGATCAATGTCCTCAGGCCCACAAAAGACAGGGAGAGGGTGAATAAGAGAGAGAGAAAGAGAGAGGTGGGGGGGAGTGGGGGAAAAGGGAGTGGGAGAAAAGGGCAGTAAAAACAGACAAAAATAAGAGGTGTGTGTGTGGGGGGGGGGTTGTTTTTAATCTTGTGTCTGCCTGTGGGGTGGGTGGGTGTGACTCAGCAAGTACTGTGTTGGATTTTTTTCGGCAGCAACACTTTCGGTGCAGGTCCTTACCTCAGAGAAAGTCCCTGGGTTCTCCTCCTGGAGCTCTGGGCGAGGCTGTGCAGCAGCAGGGAGTTCTCATCCCAAGACTTGCACTTATCTGG
The DNA here is from genome assembly GCF_037954325.1 of Fistularia commersonii. Classification (NCBI taxonomy): domain Eukaryota; kingdom Metazoa; phylum Chordata; class Actinopteri; order Syngnathiformes; family Fistulariidae; genus Fistularia; species Fistularia commersonii. The sequence goes on from NC_141285.1 coordinate 15,997,314, forward strand.
GCTGTCTCACCTCCAATATGCTAGTTGTCTGCAGAAACACAGGAAGTTCATCTGTTTCAGCCAAAGATCACATTTCTTGCCGCATTATCTATATTACGCATTTTATCCAATACATAAACTCACTTCCTCGAGTAGAGAAACAGCAATGACTGTCATGAGCAATACTGCCCCCATCTGGTTACATAATATGTAGATCCCCAGATGCCCGACCAAACATAAATTCCAAACTGCATTTGTAAGATCACAATACCATGAATCTGTCGAGGACCCATCCTGATAAGAAAGTGGATACTTTGTATCTCTGATTCAAAGTTTACCTTCAAGTCGCAAATCTTTATCAATTATCAATCCTACTCACCCCCTGCATGATGATCCGTGGCTGATGTACAGCTCATTCAGCCAACAGATCATCCCACCCTGGTGCAGAACCGAACACTTCAGACGCTCATTTGTGCCAATGGCTTTCAGACTGTACAACAGCAGTCTGGGCAGCACATAACTCTGACCAGCCAGAGTTGCATCTGTACTACTGGCCACTACCTGCAACTGTCACTCATGTCACCTACTGTTCTTGCTTTGCGAGTCTAGTACAGGTTTTTGATTTTATCATTGTGACTTTTCTTTTTACACACCTTACTCAAGCTTGCGAGCTCTACATAAGTTTTTTTTCATCTTAAGATGACTCAATGAATGAAGCTACACAGTGTGTCCATTTATTATTATTCACTTAATATGAAAGTGGCTATTAAATGCAGCCTCAGGGGGACACAGGCCAGTCTTCCCCCTAGCCAGCCTCATGGGTGCACATCCTAGTGTCTCCCTGGGCTAATCCCATGGCCGGAAAAATCCAGAGGGTTGGCATCAGGAAGGAACTTGTGCCAAAACCAAATATGTAAATCAAACCTAAGAATTTCACACTATATTGGTCGAGGCCTGGGTTAGCAACGACCGCCATTGGTGCCGATAACCTACAGGGTACTAGTGGAAATTGGGCTACGGCGGGTCAAAGAAGGAGAGAAGGAAGGTGTGTTCAGAAGCAGAGAGAGAAGAGGGAAGGCAAGAGTCTGGGACTGAGACTGAGAGTAGGGACTTTGGGGCGATGACAGGAAAAGGTAGAGAGTTGGTTGACATGATGCAGAGGGTGGGTGGATATACTGTGTGTCCAGGAGACCAGGTGGAAAGGTAGTAAGGCTAGAAGCTTAGGAGCAGGTTTTAAGTTGTACTATCATGGTACTGACAGGAAGAGAAATGGAGTCAGAGTTATCTTGAAGGAGGAGTTTGTGAGGAATGTTCTGAAGGTGAAAAGAATGCCAGATAGACTTAGATCAATGACTGCAACATGAAGATCAAGAGGGCAAAGGCAGCACAGAGGACAAAGTAGTGGAAGCTGAAAAGGGAGGAGTGTTGCATGGTTTTCAGGGAGGAGTTGAGTGTGTCATCTGAAAGGAAAGTAGATAATGAGACTGAGTGGTGGAAGGAGGAAGTGCAGGAGTATATACAGGGAAAGTGGTCAGCAAAGAAGAAGTGGGATACAGAGAGGGCTGAAGTGAACAGACAGGAGTACAGGGAGTTACAACATAAGGTAAAGATTGTGGTAGCAAAGGCAAAACAAAGGGCGTACGATGACATGTATGCTCGGTTGGGTAGTGAAGAGGAGGGTGAGAATGATCTATACAGGTTGGCGAAATAGAGAGAAAATGATGGAAAGGTTACAACAGGTCCAGATGATTAAGGATAGAGAGGGAAATGTATTGACAGATGCTAGAAGAGTGACGGGAAGATGGAAAGAGAACTTTGAAGAGCCGATGATCTGGAAAATGAAAGAGAGGCAAGGGTAGATGAGGTGATCATTGTAGACCACAAAGTGGCAGAGATTAGTAAAAGGGAAGCGAGGAAGGCACTGAAGAAGATGAAGAGTGGAAAGGCAGATGGTCCTGTTGATATACCTGTGGAGGTGTGGAGGTGTCTAGGAAGAGCAACAATAGAGTTTCTGGCTAGATTATTCAACAGAATCTTAGAGAGTGAGAAGATGCTTGAGGAATGGAGAAGAAGTGTGACGGTGCCCATTTTTAAGAATACGGGGGGAATTGCGGTAACTAAAGAGGGATAAAGTTGATGAGCCATTCAATGAAGTTTTGGGAAAGAGTAGTGGAAACTAGATTGAGAGCAGAGGTCAGCATCTGTGACCAGCAGTATGGCTTCATACCTAGAAAGAGTACAACAGATGCAGTATTTGCTTTGAGAGTTCCAATAGAGTACAGTAGAGAGATGGTCAGAGGAAGCTGCATTGCACTTTTGTAGACCTAGAAAAAGCATACAACAGGGTGCCAAGAGAGGTGCTCTGGTTGTGTATGAGGAAGTCTGGGGTGGCAGAGAAGTATGTTAGACTGGTGCAGGACATGTATGCTAGCTGTGAGACAGTGGTGAGGTGTGCTGTAGGTGTAGCAGAGAAGTTCAAGGTGGAGGTTGGGGCTTCATCAGGGATCAGCTCTGAGCCCCTTCTTGTTAGCAGTGGTGATGGACAGGCAGACAGATGAGGTTAGACAGGAATCTTCATGGACCATGACGTTTGCAGATGATGTTGTGATTTGTAGTGAGAGCAGGGAACAGGTTGAGGAAAATCTTGAGAGGTGGAGGTATGGTTTGGAAAGGAGAGGAAGGAAGGTTAGTCGTAGCAAGACAGAATATACGTGTGTAAATTACAGGAAAACGAATGAAAACGGCAGAGATGAAGACGTTGAGGTTCTCTTTGGGGGAGACGAGGATGCATAGGATCAGGAATGAGTCTATCAGAGGAACAGCACATGTTAGGTGTTTTGGAGAGGAGGTCAGAGAAGCCAGACTGAGATGGTTTGGTAATATACAGAGGAGGGAGAGTGAATATATTGGTAGACAAATGCTGGAATAGGAGCTGCCAGGTAGGAGGTCTCAAGTAAGACCATGGGGAAGCTTTATTGACGTAGTGAGAGAGGAGATGAGGGGAGCTGGTGTTAGAGAGGAGGATACAGAGAATAGGGTTAAATGGACAAGGTTGATTCGCTGTGGCGATCCCTGAAGGGAAAACCCGAAAGGAAAAGGCAAAGATGATGATGAAGGTGGATGGTCAGAATATTACGTAAAATTTCTAGAGCTTAAACACATCAATTTTACCATTATCTCATGATCAATATTTGAAATTTAAGCATCATGTTTTTTGTTTTTTTTTTCACCAGAGGGTTTATCAACATCGTCCCTCTTCCTTTTATCTTCTGATCACACCCTTTCTTTCTGTCTGTTTCAACCTTTCAACCTCTACCCACTACTGAAGCTAACTAATTACATCATTGACTGCTGGACTTGCTTTAGAGTCTGATAAGTGACACGTAATCACTATTGAGTTAGGCCCTGGTGCCCAAAGTAGGGGTCACTCCTGCCACACCTCCCAGCTGCTGAGCTTGCCGGGCCAAGCCTCAAAGCTGATTTGAGGACAGTGACAGATGCCGATTGTTGTTTTTAAAGCAATTTTCAGAAATAGGTACAAGATTTGTACATGAACAACATTGGTCCAAGAAGTGAGAACCAGTCTGTCAATGTTCTCTAAACAACCCATAGATCTCACACAAAAATATCAGAAATTAATACACAAAACTATCTAAAAAATATGTAATTCAGATTGTCAAGACATTTAGTATAACTGCAATGAATCTGTACTTCTACTTAGATGGATTCAGCCAAGGGCCCTGACTAAAGACCTAATGCTTCTCTGGCTCATTGGCTCATGTCATGTGATACATTCACATACTAATGTGATCAATACTGACAAGAGAAAAACATTTTTAAAAATTATGAATTTCTAACTGCAAGTCACAAGGGTCAAAACAGAACCACTGATATGCCATGAGAACTGCAGGGTCCAATAATCTTAACATCAAGAGACATTTTGGGGACAAAATAGAAATATTACCCAAATTACCATTGTAGGAAAGAAGGAAAGGATCTAGATTCAAGATTCAAAGCGTCTACAGTTTAGAAACGTATTTCCCTGTATAGTGAAATTCCTACTTTGCTGTCCCTAGGGCATTTAAGCACGTGCTGATAGAAAGAATGTAAACATTATTATAAATATGATTATAGATATGAATATTAACATGGCAGGGTGTGAGTGCAGCTTGTTGTGCAGCTTGTGCAACTCACAAAGTGAAGGTGCAAGGATGAGTGCAATTTAAGTGGCAAATATAAGCAAGAAGAATGAGTGTCAGCTGTTTAAGTGTCAGTGGCAGTTGGGTAAAACAAGTTCTTTAATCGTGTTGCTCTACATTTCACACTCCTGTACCTCCAGCCAGGGGGTAGGAGTGTGAACAGTCCATGTTGGGGATGGGCGTGGTCCTCGGCTCTAGAAGGACTCTAGACTCTTGTAGAGTGATAGCCTGGCAGCATGCTTTGACAAAATAGTCATCCATCCTAAAAATAGGCAACAAAATATACATTGTTTGGTAAACTAAAAAAATAGATAAAACATTCCCTTATTTTGATTTTTAAAGACTTCATGGTGAAACAGTGTGCGTGATGTGATCCAAAAGACAGGGGTCAGTTGGAGAAAGTCATCCTGTTTTGATCCACAGTCACTCTAGCAGACTAGACGAGACTAGACTAGACAGTCTTGCAGACATGTGGGAGGTCACTGCGGTTGATGTGATCTAATTGCAATGTGGTCTTTTCCAGTATTTCTTGAGTCCATTTCCTGTTCAGTGGTACATGTTACTCGGCTGACAAAAGGATGTTTAATTAAGAAGCCAATACTACAATATGTGATACAATATTTGTAGCAATTTTTAGCTTAATTTCATTGTTCAATAGACAAAAAAGTTATAAAAAGCTATTGAAACAATTTTCAAAGACTTTCCCAACCATCCTGACAGCCAGATAGCCTGATGATTAGTCCAGTGTGTTGTCCATAGTTAATCGAAGCAATTATAGTGGTGAAAAAATAAAACGTATTCCCCAATGTAGAAAGGATAGTCAGTCCTTACCAAAAATATTGTTAGGAAAGAATTACGTAATCTTCATTTTGCACAAAGCAAAAAAGTCTTTTTGGGTCAAACTTTGATCAATTAGCTGTAAACATCATGAGTTCCCAAATTGATGGAGGACCGGTCTCTAAATTTTAATGAAATTACCCCAGATTCTAATGATTGAGAGGCAACGGAGTGAACTGCATCTCTGTACAGGCAAACAAAATATTTTCTCCATCAACCATGCCATCTCTGGATTAGAGCATGCCTAAAAATGTTATTTTGGCAAAGAGACTGTGGGTCTTTCATTCTAACTGAATGCAATCTAATAATTTTGACGAAAACCAAATTAATTAGTAACACTGAAGTGCTTTAATGCACTGGGGACTTGAAGGCTGGAGACCTTAAATTAAGAGAATAAATGATTATTTAGAAAGTAAAAAATGCGTGTATATATGTTTATACACACACACACACACAAGGCTATATTTCTTTATATTCTAAAGGTAAAAGCAAAATAGACACAGGTTACTCTTGAAAGCTTGAACGAGGTCATAGAGAAAATGTAAAGTGTATTGTGCTCACACAAATAAATTAATCAAATTCAAACAGTCTGTTGAGCTTTATTTTGAGGTACAACTTATTAAAATGTTTCTAAGACATCTGCCATTATATGATTGCTGTTTGGCCATTTGAGCTGATCTGACAGCAGAGGTTTGGGCTGAACTGTCCCTTTACTTTGTAGTCACTGCTCTCAGGTCCAGTCATGGGATGCTGTGTATGTGTGACAAGGGTATTTGAGGACATAGGCATCAGTTTGGATTCCCAAAAGAACAGATGGTCTGGGTCTTCTGGGTTGAACTAGTGTAAAGCTTGTTAATCTCAATATTTGAGCCAATCACATTTATTAGACTCTCTTCTGAGTGTGCGTTAATTTTTGCATTAACTGGTCCTGTGAGACAAGACTGTGAGAAAAAACAAGGGAATATAGCTGCATTAAAAGTGAAATTAGATACAAATTCTGCCTTCAATTTTCATAAAACTTAATGCAAGGCCAACAGACATGACCTATAATGCTATAATGATCTCGGGAGGCTTGGGGCTATAGCATGCAAACACACATTCATAAAAGCACTCTTCTATCCACTTTTTCTAATCAGGAGAGGACATCTCGCCCTGCATGCTGTGAATTCATGAGTGCAGATTAGATTGAGATTATTAATCCGTTAGATCGCTGGGGGATAGATTGCCTCATACAACATTTGCTGTCTCTGGTATGCAACACTGTGTATCAAAGTTACTTTTTGGTTGCCTTATTGAATTTTTACTGAGCGTGTTATGAACATCTTTTGACTCAAAGCCTTGGATTTATTGTGTCCATCTCAGTGATTCTAATATCACAGTTCCTGGGCTACTCCAGGTCTTGGCTATGTTTGCTCATTGTGAAGAACTATGATGATGTTCAGTCTTGGTGAAGGAGATCAAAAGTATTTCCCATCAGACATGGGATGTGGCTTTATCTAATCTAAGTCAAATTGAAGAAGATATATATATATATATATACATATATATATATATATATATATATAATTAATGATTCACATCATTCTTTTTTTCAATAAAAGATGATGCAATGATGAAAGCAATTAGATTAAGTTTGCTGAGAAACATTACTTTCAGTTGTTGTACTTTATTCTTTATTTGACGCTTTGAGCACCACCATGTGAGACATGCCATTTTATTTTGAATGAGGCACACATCTCTTCAGTCAACATAGTATACATTCTGTAGCTCACAGAGGAACAACAGACAAATACTTGAGCATAGAACTAAAATCCAATCTGGAGCTGGCAGAGTCTAGGTTAGAATCCTTTATCAGCCAAACAGTGGCTCCGTAAAGTTCTCCAAGGAATCATTCACTATATAATATCATTGTAATCGACATTTTTTTTTGAGTTGATGGTGTCTGATTGAATTTATCTCTGTTTTATCACATGTCATCAAACCCAACATTATAACACTATGAGAAAAAGGAAAAAGTTTACTTTTAAAATCCACCTCTAGACTGTTTTTTTCTTTTCTTTTTAACATTAAATATAACTTCAGAGGGCAGCACCATGGCGCAGTGGTTAGCGCTTCGGCCTCACAGCATGTTCTCGTGTCTGTATGGGTTTCCTCTTGGTTCTCTGGCTTCATCCCATAGTCTAAAATCACGCAGTAGGTTAATTTGGAAAAAATTGGGAAAATTGCACCAAATAAGTGAGTGAATGGTTGTCTGTCTTTGTATGTGTCCCTGCGATTGACTGGCAACCAGTCTAAGGTGTACCCTGCCTCTTGCCTAATGACAGCTGGGATAGGCTCCAGCATCCTCTGTGACCCTGAGTGCAGGATAAGCAGAAGCAGATGGATGGATATAACTTCAGATCTTAGCTTATTCATGTAAATGTATCACTGGTTATTAATCAGTTGTTGGGAGAAAATGCATGATTGTTGCATTGCATTGATCTCTACAAAGATTCATCATCTCCCATCACTTAGTAATTTAGTAGGTATATCTAGACAAATCTAGTTAAGTACTGTGTAGCAGTCTTGCAAAAAATTCTCATGTCATATTTCATTGCCATTTTAGATGCTGTAATTTGTATTCAATTAGACTGTGCTGTGTAACATTTGTGTTTTGGTCAGAGTTTTGTCCTTGGCATTTATATGAACAATGGTTCACAAAATGAATGTACCACAAACCATTGGCACTAAAACAGCCATTACAATAAATAAGCAACACTCTTAAAATTCCAATGACAGGTGGAGTTTATAATTCTCCCAAAGGGAAGATTTATTGAGATCCTCTTTTAATCATACTGCATCAGTTTTACCGGTGTCCCTTATATACAAGCATGGTTAGTTGTATTATACCATTAGATTGAGGGGAAATTTGGATGAAAATCTACCCAATAACACACCTAAAAAGTCAACAGGATAACAAAAAAAAAAAAAGAAAAAGGAATCAATGGTAATCATAAAACACTCCAGAAATACACATGACAGGCAATTGAAGTTCTATGAATTTCTCCTTCCATTTTCACAGTCATTAACAACACACTGAATGTACTGTATGCCCGGCACTTCTGCAGCCGCTGCTGTCATTTGATCAAGGAAGGCAAAGCTGCTTTGTTGCCATAATATGCCCTGTGTGATGCTTGGCCCACTTTCCAGTCTGGTTTCATTGTGTAAGCACACATACATAAAACATGATTTGCTGCTTCAATTTCTGACTGTTATTCAGCAGGGATTTTGGGGCAGACAACACCAGAGCAATGAAAAGCAAAGCAGCATCACAAGGGCAACTCTCCCTCTGATCCTCTGAGTGGGGGGTGGGAGGGGTGAAGGTTAGATCTTGGAGTTGGCATCCTTACAGAGAACAAGGTTTAATCACTGACCTCTATACCTTATAACTGAAGACAAATGGTCATGATTAATGAGGGCCATTCAGCTTAAGGGTTAAGCAAAAACAATGGAAACTGTGTTTGCCCGTGCCAGCCTGACAGATTTACCTGTAGTTTATATTGAAACTTCAGTCCTGTTGGTTTTTGCGTCGCTCTCGATCTAAAAACAAAAAGTTGGGCTTGTATAGCAACAACTCTGGGGACCGAAGGATGGTCTGTATCTTTCTGGCTCTTTCTAATGCCTATTACTAATAAAGCACTGAAACTCAGGTTTTAGGAACTAGTGTAAGAAAATAAGGGAAGGTAAGACTGCGTAAACTAAAGGTTTGGATTCAAAACAATTTCACTTCATTCAACAAACACAATTTGAACTGCCTTATACGAAGTCAAAGTCAATCTATATGCTCTGGTCCTGCTTTATCACTCTCTATCTCTGTCCTCATCCTCTCCTCCTTAGGTCATCCTCTTTGGTGGCTAGATTAAATGAAATGATAAGTCTATCCTGTAAACGATCTTAAGAGAAACAGCTGAGGCTTAGCCTCAGTAAACAATCCAACACTCCTGTAAAATTCTTGCTTAGAATGATTAATGAAGGTCTTCATGTGGGAAAACAGCCAGGAGAAGGGGAAAGGAGCAAGAGGTGACCGCACAGAGGAAATAGAGAGACCAGAGGAAATAAACAAACCCCAAAGAAAGAATATAGGAAAGTTTTCATCGGAGAGCCGCAGCCAAATGCTTTGTTCTGGCTGGTCCTGGTTTCTATCCAACGACAGCTGGCTGCTGCTGTTGCGGTTACAATAATTGAGTCTGGGGAATGTAACTTATCTCATTTCATTCACATCCTTGTCTCCCTTCATATAGGTTATATATCATTTGAATGTCAACTTATTATTATATCATGTACTTATGTTTAATATAATAAAATTATCATACTGAATTTTATTGTCTGAGTGCAGACATGGATCATGTCAAGTACAAATCTTTGTTTTTTTTTGATATTATGTAAGTAATTTAGAAACTTATGAATGAGTTTCTTTCCTGAGCAAATTCACTTGATCATTTATGGGCAAGTAACAGTGGAATATCATGAGGTTATAGGTAGTCACCTTTAAAAATATCCACAAGCATTAAGACGTTCATTTGTAAATGAATTTAAATAACACAAAATAGCATCTATAAATGTAAGAAAATCAAATTAGGATCAGTAAAAGACTGTTTATGAACATTAGAAGAAAATAATCATCTTTCTTTCGAAATTACAATTATTTAATTTTTCATTATTTCAGATTTCCAGTGTTACTGATTCCAAAAAAAATCCTTATTCACCAGCAGTTGAATATGACATTTTATGTAATAACATTGCTACATGAACAATAGGACAAATTAGTTAATTAACTGTGGATATTTTAATTTTTTGCCTGTTCAGATTTCATGATATCTTTTGATTTTGAGCTAAGACCTGATTATGCTCTGCCTACCTGCCTATAGGATTCCTTCCATTATTTGAGATTCATATCAATGCCCAGATACTGTCTTTCTCAGCTCAGAGGGAACATAAAGAAGATGCCAGGAGGTTGACAGAAACTCACTCCAGCGCTTGTCAGTGTCTTATTACACATGGTGAGACATGCCTCGAAATGACACAGTTGGAGTGAAAATGAGACTTGCGCCTCTCACAGGCTGTTGAAAACAGAAATTTCTGCTTTGTCTCATTTCACTGTTCACGGGAGTGAAACACAGGTCTGGTGGTGTTGTCATATAAACACATTAGAAACAATCTGAGCAAGCTGTGCCTTCAGGTGTATGAGGTGACCCCGATCAGTGATAAACCAGCAAGGAGCACAGGTGCACAAGACAGACAGAAAGCAAACACACAGTGTGTGCTTGGAAAAGCCTTCAATAGATTTTGAATGTTTGCATTTGTGAGCTACCGCATGCAGTGGGAGTGGGAGTGGAAACGTGAGGCTGATTATTATCTGCCTGTATAGCCAAGCTGAGTATGCTGGCGGTGAAGCCAGGAGCCAAGGGCGGAAACAAACAGAGTCCTGTGCAGCCATGAGACTGTTCCATGAATCATCACTTATACAGTAGATGGCTAGTTCTTCAACCCCCCAACATAACTTTCCACACAACATTTCCAATGAATTATAAAATAAAATCCTTTCAGTTTAAGCCACAGTGCCCACAAAACACAAATAAATATGTACAGCCAGATTTCCAAATTTTTGTCTGTGGCACAACAGAGGAAAATTAAAGTTGTTTTTGTGTTGTGTTTCCAATTGTGGGACCAAAAGTGGAAATGAAATCCAAATAATTCTAAGTCAGCTTCTCTAAATACAAACATGTATAAACTGAAAAAAAGCTTCTCCCTCAACACTGAATGCCTCTTTCATTGGTTTATACACGAGTTATTCAGTTCTGCCTGAATCTCTTTTAGCTTTTGTGAATGTACACAACACATGTATTAATATGTTTTTGCTTCCTCTTCTGTTTCTATCCTGAGCAGAGATTAAGAGGAAAAGTACAAACTCTGCCGGAAAAAAATGTATTTCCACAACAACAGTGATTTTCAAAAGGAATCTTACAGCATATTTCCAATCGCAATCTAAATAGTGATTAAATATAATGTGTGCATCTGTGCCAGTCCATGCACGTATGTCTGTTTTTTTATTACTTCAATGGCACAATCACACACAAACACAGATATATTTCAGATTATCTTCATTTAAGACACAAATTTACTTTTACATCAGTTATGTGTGATTTCTCAAGGCTCATACTTTACACAAAAGTGTGTATGTGTGTGTATGTGTATGTGCGCATGTGTGTTTATTTGTAGAGGTAATGGTGAGTGACATTAGAACTGACATGGATGCTGAGCTGTGCTGCACTGGGCCAGGCGGTCTAACCGAACAGTAGGGATAAACTATAAATAGACCATCTCTTCCATCCCCAGCACACCCCCATCCCTTTTTTTTCTTCTTATTCCCTCTTCCTTCTGCTTTATCTAAAATCAGCATTTTACACTCTTTCTCAACCACTTGTGCTTTGATTCCTTCAGCCACTCCAAAGTTTATTCCCTGAAAACACATCCATTCAGTGGAGTCTCCTTCTGTCTTTTTGTCCTGCTAGTTTTAGCCCTGGAGAGAAGACAGTGGAAAACACTGTACTGACAAATGGGCCAGCACCAATCTTGAGAGAAAGACATGAACTATTTAAATGGGGGTGGGGGAGTTATGTAAGTGAGGCACTGAGGCTAATCCCCTCCCAACCCCGCATAGTAATGAGACAGGATAGCACTGCCCTTGTTTCATCCGTTCATCTCCACATCATTGCCACTACTCCTCACAGTTGCTCCTGCTTCACTTTTATCACTAAAGAAAGAATGACAGCAACTACATTTTAAACTCTCCCTCGCTTATGGTGAGCAGAGGTTTAGAGGTATGACATAAGTCATGGGCTACTCATGAAGACATCCCAAGAAAATATGTATTCCCTCTTTCACTTTTAACTTACCCTTATATCTACGATACCTTGTGTATTTTTAAGCTCTCTTATGTAACAAAGGCGAAAGAGCAAATTTGGAGGGACAGTCTCATATGCATTGAAAAATTCTGACGACAGTAATTATTGATATTCAAGATCCACCGTAATATACTTTTCTTTTGACTAATATGTTCTACACAAAAGACACCAAATACGGCCTCGAAATAGATCCCCTAATCTACATATAACTGGCTGAAGTATTATTTAATGTATCAGTTGACTCAAATCAGGGTACTTTTAATTGAGACTTGTATCCAGAGAATAGTATATTATGTGCGTGTGACTGTCAATTTGCCAGTGTTGAAAAACACATAAACACAAAATGACAATAAAGTAGCACTGCATCACACTATATCTCAGGATTTCACACATTAGAATCAAATCCGACTAGATCACTCAAAGCAAAATGATCCACAAAAGGTTATATTTTACCAGATTTAGTGATCCAGGGTTTCAACTCTGACCTTAGTCTGACCTTCCCTCTTATTGCACCCCCCTTTCCCCAGACGCGCAGTCACCCTAATCTGCAGAAGCATAGTATGCTCCAGAATCAATAAGGTCAGCATGGAAACAAAACTATGCTGGTTCTATTTTGAAATACATTTTAGTGGGAAATGATTTATATTGTTTGACACATAAACAATTCATTGATTATTTGCAATTATACATAATTCAGCTATAAGAGGCATTAAAAAGTAGCCTTACGAAGCATTTCTGGATTACTGAAAGAAGTCTGCCACATGACCTCATGATGATCAGCAGATCATTTTTGCTCAAAAGACTAGGCCTGTCAAAATAATAGGTTAGGCTCAAACTCTTTCTAGGATGCGTGACAATAGCCGACACGCTTGAGCCTTGTGACATAAACACCGAAGAAGCCGGCAATGTGAGCCACATTGTTTTGCATGCCCCAACAGGGACAAAGTCATTTCAATGAATTGCTTAGTCACAGTCCAAGTATTTGCATCCATATCCCGAGTCATGACAAGTATGTCTCAAGCCAGTCGCACGTCCTAAACTGTTGGTTTTGGGTTGTTAACAAGAGTTTCCTTTACAAATCTATTACTATGACACCATTAGTAATCCTAAAGAGCCAAATTGAATCCCCAAAACACAGTCATGCTTCGCTTCTTCATTGCTTGAAATTATTACAGCAATTGTTTTTTCTGTATGTAAAATGCATTCACAAAATGTGTATTTCATGTAATAAGGCTCAATGTCCAATAGAAGTCATTATTCACTGGCTTAAAAGTCAAAATTGAGTTGCGAGTCTATAAGGATTCTTTCAAGGGTAGTCAATCGTCATTAAATTTATGCTGAAGACCGACTCAAGTTCAAGTCTTGTGAGTTGGACTGCAACAAATGCTTTTTTTTTCTCCTTAGTATTGATCTTAATGACTGAACGTATTAAAGTTAAAGTTAGCTATACTGTTTCCAAACCCCCAACATTGATGAAGAGGATGTTTATGGTTGTTATAGTTTCAATCAATCCCTTTTAGTGATGTCACACGCAGTTCTCTCCAGCAGTGTCAACAAAAAGCATAATACTGATGGAGTAATATCACAATAGCTAATAAAAGGTGACATTTTTCCTCATCATTATTATTCAGCACTACTCACAGGCAAAGGCTAACCACAGGGTGTAGCATGAAGCAATTAGTCCTTAGTTATATAAACAATTGTGACCACCAACAGTCTTGTATCTTATCATATTGTAAAAGGAGTTAGAGTCCCTTTTGGGGTCACTTATTGGCCATGCAGTTGCAGTTGTGTGTTTTTAATTTGTTGGTCCTTTATTACAGACCAGACTTTTCAAATTAAGCATTCTAGAAATTGCCATTGTTTTTGCAAACAGCTGTAAATGTTAAACAAAGAGAAAGTGGAGCTGGAGATTACCAAGAATGAATGTACCAGGGTTTGTAGAATATAATCATTTCAAAGGTATCCTCATGCTAAAATGATCATTATGTTTTCAGCAAGGTGGACTTGAAAACTTCAGCTGGGAAATAGACTTGGAAGGCAAGAGTTTGGTGAGATGATAAATCACGTAATGTGCTGTGGTCATTAAGATAAAAATCTGACTTCTTTTGGCAGCAACAGAGGCCTTTTCCTTTACTTTATTCTGCCATTCACTTGCCAATCCATACAATAAATACATACATACAATAGCATTACTTTTGAAATTATATCAGAAGCTGGTTCACTGCCCAAACTACTTTTCACAGAGAGACAACATTATTGATTGAACTATTGGAGTCGACATGGCATTACAATTAACCCAATAATGGGTTTTCCAAGTATATGACAGTATTTTGTCATTTTAGAAGGTCATAGTGTTTTTTTCATGTCCTTATATCAAATTTGTTTTGATGTGACAAGACAGATCCCATTACTCGACTAATGGCCAGGGCACAATAAAATCCCGAGCACTAATGATGCCCTTTAACCCCCCCCACCCTGCCACCACATTATGCTCAGACAGGACGCTCCAGTAAACTTTGACCTACTTTTGCTTGCTCTCAGTCTTGACTGGAGTATGGGGGTTGGGGTGGGGGACGCCAAGACCCCAAACACAGTGAGCTTCATGCTGATTCAGCCTGTTAATAATATGAATTTCAAAGGCTGATTTAGACAATACATCTTTTGAGTGTCAAATCACAGAGGTGAAGCTGGCAGAGGCTTCAGGATGCATGCTTGTGAAAGAATCACATTGCTTTGATTGTTTAGATACAGTACATAGAAAATGCAGGTGGCAAAAAATACAGAGACACAATTTATGTCTCTTGGATGCCAAGGGCCAGATATTATATTTCTATGGCTCAGCCACAAGAAAAAAAAACTATTGTTTGCATGCCCTTTATACTTATTCTTTGCCTCTTTTTTTTCTTAGAACTCAGCAGATGGACACAATCCTCCATAACCAATTTTCTGACGCTTAGACAAAAGGGCAGAAAAGACCACTGTTATTCAGATGAGTCAAGCTGGACTGAAGTCATACTTAAATTGGGCTGTTGTTAACTATGTGAGATTTGAAAAATGTTTGAAATGTGTTAAAGCGTCCAGGCTTCAGCAATTCACAAGTATTTAGAGATCCCACCGCCTGGAACGTGGTTGGGGCCTTTCAAATGTAATGTCGAAAATGGGGTGGCTGTTAAGAGCCGGTGGTAAAATCAGATTTTTAAAAAATGAATCCTCAATCAATTATCTTGTCCATTTTTAAACTAACAGGAAATACTTAACAATGCAGGGAGATCATTTCCAAAACTTTACAGAGGGACCTGGCCTTGACCAATCAAAATTGTTAAATCTTTCAATTGCTGCATTTGTGATGTTCTCAGCATCACAAATGTATGCAATAACTCATGCTATTCCTTTTAAGTTGTCCATCTACCTATGTTATTCTACTTTTAGTGTCCCCTAACACAGAGCTAGAGTTTCAACAGATGGTAGAATCATGTCCTCATAAAATATTGTGATGAATGTTTCACCACAAATAATACCAAAACATTCCCATGCTGAATGATTTTTCTTTAGCCGCTGTGGCTCACTCATTCCATAATGTATGTGTTGTAAGTATAACAATGTTTATAAGCACACAACTTATGTGGTGTCACTACCTCAAAGACTGCCATAAAGACTTTGGCTTTTCAATTCAATTTTTTTTCACGCTGTAATTGTTTCCACCCGTTCTCAATAACAAAAGCAAAGGGAATGTCTTGAGTCTCTGGTTGAGTGAAGGTTCCAGAGACTGACATGTGAGTGTACATCCAGGGCAGCTAAATCCTGGAAATCCTTGTGTGACGAGACCTTAGAGGGAAAAGGCTGGCTCTCGGGTGAGAGGGTGGTGGGAGTTAAGTTACAGACACCACTGCTGGGACCGCATCCCAGAGTCTCCCAGAAAAAAATGTCTGGGGAACATCAGGGCCCAACATGTGTTTATGTTAGGAAAAAAAGAAAGAAACAAAGAAAGACATTGGGGCTTTCTGGGGACATCTGTCAGCTATTAAAATCTGCAGATCAACCCAACTTGAGAGATAGAGTTTACAGAAATCATTGGGGTGATGATGTAAACTCTGTCTCGGGGTCAAAACTTCCCACCCTCTTCTTCCTTTCTTCTCTGACCAAAGTTTACCCAAGCCTGCCAGCTGGCACATGGGGGGAAGGGGGGCGCATTTTGCCAAGGGGTCATCTGCCAGACGTATCCTCAGGGCCGACTTTACTCCATTCATGCAAAAAACACACAAATAAATCAGAACCAGGCCCAAGCAGCAGATTTTTGCTTATGTTATTTAACACGAAGCAATTCCTCTGCTAAGATTCATTTCTTTGGAGTTATATTAAGGAGTAGCAGATGTAGCCAGGGAGGAAAAGTTTTGTGTTGACAAATCTTTGAAAAATCCTATGGAAAGTAAAACTGCTCCAACAGGAGCCAATAAGCTTTCAGACCGGGTCGATAATTTATCTTTTGCTTCCGTCACTGACACAAATCCAGTTTTCAATAAGAGCAAATTTACAATAAGCTTAAGAAATGGCTTTCACACCAAGCACACGCAGGGTGTAGTAAATCATGCAGGAGATCTGCTATGACAATTGTTTTTTTGTTTTTTTTGTGTGTGTGTTGAGATAAAAACCACCTTCATGCTTCAGAGAGATTAGACACAGTGAGGATGAAATGCTGTCAATAATTAGCAAAAAGCTATAAAATTGTCCAGTCTTTGCAGCTGTGAAGCTCTTGCCGCCCCTTGTGTCCCCGCCACAAGAAACAGTTCATTTGAGCCTCCATCCTGCTGCAACCCATCAATCTTGTGTTAGCGTGTGAATCTACATGTCTGCATGTATGAGTGGGCTGCTGGATCAGCACTGGGCATTTCAGCCCTCATACATCATGCTTTGAAAGCAGGGAAGTGACTCTTTCTGACATATGAGGCCACTTTGCCTCCTCAGGACTAGAGAAGAAATAAGGCAGTGCTATGCTCAGAGGGACAGGCAGACAGATACAAGAAAATTGTTTCCGTGTGCTGATGACACTCCCTCTTTGCTCCAACGACAGCTGCTCTATTGGTTGGCTGCCAATGTTAATTTTTACATATTCAATAACAGCAATGCGTGCTACATTGCACCGGAGAGACCACCTGAAACCGCAGTTTCAGCATATATATTAAGTTTCTACACCATGTCGTTGGAACACAATGAAAAAAAGACATGAGTGAGCAAGCACACTTTGATTTGCCGACTAATGGATGTTTGGAGCAGTTGGCAAACTTCAACACTGCTTTTCCAAGTGTGATCTGCACCAGGGCCACTAATGTCCATTATACAGAGTTATTCCACTCTGCATTGATTCTGTCTCTTCTTACACACTGTAAGGGCTTTTTGGGTCTATCTCCACCACTGCATTCTCAGCTATCAAATTCCAAATGCAATTAAATTGATCTGCAAAATTTAAAAACACTCATCAAGAGCCTGATTTACTAAAGAGTATTGTATGCACTCCAGAGATAGCAGGTTTTGTTGGGGAGTTCTTTCTGGTCATTAAGTAATTATAAGAGACAACAGTAGATAGTAGCATTTGAATCAGGGTTTTGTGTGATCAGAAATTTAGAGTCTCAACAGAAAAAAATGGGCCAAATTGTAAACTGAAAACCAAGTCTATTGAATCCGTGGTGCTCGTGGAAAAGGACAATTAGCACACTGTTTGACTACAGCATGGAAATGTGAATTTAAAATAAAAAAAACGGGGGAGAAGTATCAGCAAGAATGTAAATGCTGCTAGAACAGCAAAAAAACACAAAATGAGGTACAGTTGGCAAGACATAAGGCAAAGAATGAAAAAATATTGCACAGACATTCAAACACTGACAACTTTTAGAAAAAACAATGTCCTTCATAATCCATAATGCTGAGGCCATCACAGTAGACTTACTGCTTTGTGTGTGTGTGTGTGTGTGTGTGTGTGAGTGTGTGAAATTTTTCTGTGCATCAAACTTGAAATGTAGCCAAACTTACTGAGTGCCAACTTAATGTGATACCTTATTTGGCTGGGAGGAGAAATGCAATGTTTTGCGGTCACGGTTACAAGATCATCCTGCACATTAGTTTGTGGGCGGATTTTATGCTTTTGTTTGTTTTTCCAATTACAATCCTTTAGAATAAACAGCTGAGACAAGTCTCCATTCGTGCTAAAAAGGGTTCTAGGCGCATAAGATGATAAACAGGCAGTGCTGCCTTTCATGGCGCCTTTATGGCTGCTTTTGGGTGTTTTAAAGTCTGTAAAAGTCAAGGGAGTAATGAAAGTTTAGGACGGGACAGTTTCACAATGAAAGACATGGACTTTACCAGTCAGAGCAGCCAGACCTATGGAATGATTAAGCTAAGCTAAGCTAAGCTAAGATAAACTTTATTGATCCCCATAAGGGAAATTCCTTTGTCACAGCGGCATAACAGTTATAATGTCAAAATAAATATGACTATAAATATAAATAGAGAGACAGTTAGAAGACAGAAGATAGCAAGACATCCACGAACAAATAGACAGCAGGGAGAAACAACAACAGCAACAACATCAGGGATAAGACAACAATGGACAACATAATGGAATAGTAAAGGTGAAAAATAGACAACCAGAACTAAACGACAATATAAATAGTGACAATAGCTTTGACAAGAATAAAAGATAAAAAAAAAGGCAGGATGAGTGCTGGCTGGGACCAACAAGGATAAGAAAGACAGCAGAGTCAGGGCATGATATGTGATGTTAATGGCAATAAGGTTGACTATTCTAGCCTGGCATGCTTGGGTAAAACATAACGAAGCTTGACACAGCCAATCTCTCAAACTTAGTGGGACATTCCACCAATTGCACACATAAAGTTATGTTTATGTGTCAAGGAGGGTGATTCAGGTAATAAAAAGAAATGTAGAATGTCCTCAATGGCCCCTTTAGGGTAGATTTCCTCAAAATGTCATTTACAAGACAGGAAGGATGAGTTGAAGGATGTGGAATTTGGTGCTTAACTCATGCAAGGTGCCTCGAGTGCTTTGTGAAGCTTGAAAAAAGTATAGCCACTCTCAGAGTTGACACTCCTCCAAAAAATGACCAGAATGCATATTGGATGATGGATAAGCTGAGAGGGTGGATTTACAATCTGTTGTTACCTCATTTAGGATAAGACACAATGAAACACATGACCTCATTCAGCCATTCATGCATGTGACATTATTGCACTGCAGAGACCTGGTAATTCTTATCAGTACAAGTCATGGCCTCATAATATTAGTGTTTAAAACCCAGGACAAGAAGTGGCAGTGATTAATTTGGCCATGGCTGGATTAATGAATGCCTTCACACCTTCAAGCTTCATGTCAGCTATGCAGGGTCACAAAGCATAAGTGCCCTATTTGAGTTGGTGTAAAGCCAAGTTCATATTTGAATTACTAGAACTTTCAGAATGGCTTCAAAGAATAAGTGAAGAAAAGAAGGGAGGGGGTTATTTAATAGCAGTGATTCAGAATTTCAAAAGGGGACTGAGATTTTCCATTGCACTTTGTACGGGTCCATTAGTTTACAGTTAGAAATTACTAGGCTCTGAATCGAGACCCATTGTTTGACTCCTTGACATCAACATTCAATCCCAAACTCAGGTGTGGGAAAGTGATCTCCAATATCTCCAATTAACTGTAAATAACTGAGCTCAGAACGTGCTAACTCTGAAATGAAGTTGTATTCAAACTTTATGGGAGCCCGGCTCATTAAAAGTCACTCAGTAATGCAGTTTGTGTTATCACAGAAAGTCAGACACTGGAACTTAAAACAAAGCAGAAATTATTTGTTTTACACTGCTCTGTAACCACCTCTAATTCAACACTCAGTTCAATTTAGTCAGCCGTTTCTCAAACAAGATACAAAGCAATTAGATGATTGAGTTTAAATTAAATTCATATAAAAAGTTATATAGCTATTACTGGGATGAAAAGAAGCAGCAGGATGAGTATTTGAATACCAGCATGCCATTAAGGACAAGAAAACAACCTAATTCAAATGTCACAATTTTCAGAGGCCCTTTTTTTGTAGTGATATTTCACAATATAATCAATATAATATCTTTATATCACAATATAAACAAAATCAGCTGAGGGTCTATACAAAATGTGTGATGCATTTATGATAACTCTTATCCTGATAATTATTTTTAGGCTATTTGATTCATTTTTGAATAGTTTCTCATCTGCACTTTGAAATTTAGAGGCTATTCCTTGCAAACCTTTACTATTTTGTGCATTTTTAAGGTCACTCCTAATTTAGTGATTGCATTTTCTCTGCTTTAAAAACAATTTTCCCAACTGCATAGCATTACAGCGTTGTAAAAGAAATAAATGAATAAAAAAAGGCCTAAAAAAGGCCATACACTGAACCTACATCAAGTGATGAAAAAGGGCCTAAAAAAATCATATTTGTTATATATTTCATGATAGCTGATATCATAGTATCTTCTCAGATAGAAAAATACAGCAAACATTATTAAAGTGTTGGTTTGAACACATAGATACATAACACCTTTACTGAAAATCGCAATGCATCCCTGAGTTCATTACTTTCCTCAATTATTCATGCTTTTTTTTAAGAATCACTTAACTTCAGTTTGATGACCAAACATAGCCTTTTCAAAGGGCACCATGTTATTTTGATAACTCTGGCTTCAAAATTTTCTACACTCAAAGGTATCCTCATTATGAATATGTTGTATATTTGTCAAATGTAATTTTTCAGTTCAGCACAATTACATGCAAAGGTGACTACAAACACAGGCAGCCACCATAACAATTTCAGGTGGGAGCCCTTAGTATTAGTGTGTGTTTGAGAGTGTGCGCGTGCTTGCATGTCTGCACAAGTTTGTGTGACTGACAGGCTGTCTCTCCCCAGCTGTGCTCTTGCTCTTGTCCTGCTTTAATGGTCTGACAGTGAGGAACTGATGGAAATCTCAATGATGCACCTGCTGTTTAACACATCACAGCTTACGGGAATCAGGAAGACAACAAAAGTTACAGCCACGAACTTTACTTAAAAAATCAGGAACCAGGCAAACTGACATTTTTGCCTTTTAAAGCATAAACTTTAGACTTAAACAGACGATTAGGGGACTCAAACGGTATGAAAACACACTGAGTTCCTTTGAATGCGTAACTCCCAAGGAAAAATATATTTTATTGCACTTAAACACATGTGAAATCGCATGAGAGGTCAGTATTATGTGCAGGGCCCACAAGAGAGAGGCTGATTCAGCCCAAACCCAGCTAAAGTGTCACTTAATAAGAGCCATGTGAGGCGGGGTTTATGGCATTCATTTCATTACATCATGATGGATGACAATGAGCTAAACATACCAACATGCTGCCGGCATGCTCTTAATCACATCCGCCTGTCAACATCATTGCCAGTGGTAGTAAAATGAATTGACACACCATCATCAGTTCAGTCACTTGTGCATCGCAGGTGTGGGTCAGGCTGCGTGCCATAGTGGTTTAGTGTTGGCTACAGTGCACAATATCCCTGTGAGATTTTCCATCACTATGTTATGTAAGAGGGCTCCTGAATCCAAAGAACCCCTCACCCCACATGCGTGCCTGTTATTTTCAGCTGAGATTATCTAATGAGCAAATTAACCAGAGACTGGTTTGAGGACATTTGAGGCAGATGTGCAGAAGCTGCCTCGGTTAATTCCTCCCAGCTACCGTTCGTATTCACTTACAGTAAAGCAGACATGAACGTGCGTTGTGTGCTTTAGTTCATAACTTTGAAGAGATTTCATGTTAAAAATTTTAGCTGTTTTCATATCAAATTACAGAAACCTGTCTGGGGCAAATTTTGCTTTCCAATTTGATAAACATATTCCCTGAGTACATTTGCATTCATATTTAAAAATCCAAAACAATCTCAAATATTTGAAAACCAGCAGGAGACTGATGAGAGGTTTGTGTCAATCTGTCCATAAGATGCATGAGAAACTCAGAAGTCACAAATAAAAGATAAACAAGGAATTCCAAAATCTAGACCGAGAAATCGGCAACTCTGTACAAAACACAAGGAGTGTTATTTATTATTAGTGTTATTTATCTGACATGTGGCTCCCCCAAAGAATTCCTGACCAATAACAATATTTGAGATAGGACTGAATATTGTGACATTCTTTTCCCATTTCACCCAGCCTTGACATAGAGGCTACGGTTATGCATTAGAGTAGTGGCAGTAGAGCTGCTTTCCTTACGTAACAGGAGCAGTAAAAATACCTGAAAAAAAGACACTAAATTACCAAGCGCTACTTTGAGCACATTGACCATGACCGTGGACATGTTCTGTCTCAGCTGCCAAACACACATACACACACACACACACACTGACCCCATTGGGGCTTCTTCGCCTGTGATGACACCATATGATAAAAGCAATCACACCTCCCCTACCTGACCCCTTCCTCTCCAACCCTTATACTGACACCTTATCATTTCTCTCCCGTGTCCTGCCCACAACCCCCTCACCCCCGACATCTTGCCCCCTGGTGACAGGGCCAGATGATGTATGTCTCCTGTTGAGGTGGCGTGCCGCCTGAGTTAACATCACGGGGGAGGAGACATTACGCTTACTGAGAGGCTGTGCTGCAGAGGAAGGAATATATGTAGCCTGAATATTTGGATTTCGCCGCACGCCACCATTTTCTTCTTCATGTTTGTATTCAGCATAAGTCCAACCCATCAATCAACCCGAGAGGCGGCGTTCACCGCAGATGAGAAGGAGACAGAGAGGATCTCAGACTTGCTGCTCCTTCAGCTTATATCTGCTCCTGCGGGGATTATTTATGGTCCAATCAGACCTTGGGTGTTTCTATTTCAACTCAAAACTAATCCATATATTAAAAGTGAGCCTTGAGATCATAAAAGGAGCAGCACTAAAGTCTCTCTGTCACCGTGACCTTTGATTTCCCTCTGCCCTTTCCTTTCTGTTATCTTAAACAAACCAAATTAGAAAGAGAGAGAGAGAGAGACAGCAACAGTTAAAGAGAAAGCTGACAAAACACGATGTGAACGTGTGCGCGCGCGTGTGTGTGTGTGTGTGTGTGTGTGTGTGCGCGCGCACCCATGAACAAAAACAGCTGGATGAAGACAGAGCAAGTATTCTCTGGGTCCATTATCTGCACACGTACTAAATTAAAAACAGCACCATCCAAAAAAGTAAAAGAAAACTGGCAGGGGAACTTCTTTCAGCCAGATCGAGGACAGACTATGTTTGAAATCAACAACAACCAATTATTCACGTTATTCTGAAGTGTAAATCCCACGCAAGTATACACATACATGATGATAAAGTGACAATTCTTCCCATCGGCCTGGATAGGGACATAAATACCCTATAAACAGCCAACAATGTGTTTTTGTTATATTCACGTTTGCAATACTCGAGCTTATCCAAGTGAATGTTTGGTATAACACTGAGCCGAGTCTATAAATTCCGACAACAAATACGTCCGTAAAGTGTTCAATCCGACAAAACTAGTAGACTGTGATTTCCACTCACCTTAACCCGAATCTGTCGGTCAACGATGTTTCCCTCTGACGGTAAATACACGAGTATCCGAGTTTTAACTTGATTTTTCAAGCAAGTCAAACTTTTAGAAAAGCAAGTACACATAACGTACTATCTCTTTGCGTCCGTCCTCAAACTGGTCCGGTCCACAGCGGAAACTCGGACGACCGGATTCACCGCCGCTGACCCGCCGTCCACGCACGGTGTGTTTGGTCCTCCCATCAGCGGAGCCCGGACTGTTGCCGCCGGGGGGAGGGTTCTCTCGCTGCTCCGCTCCGGCAGAGGAGCTCGACAGCTGCTCAATATCACAGAGGGTTTGAACAGGCAACTGAGACATTTACACGTATATGATATATATGAATAAGTATGGTTCTTTTGCTGTTTACAGATGGATGGATGGATGGATGGATGGATGGATGGATGGATGGATGGATGGATGGATACAGGACTGATAAAGTTATTTATCTTCTGTAATGCAATTACAAAAACAAAAATGTTATACATTCTGGATTCATTACCAATTAACTGAAATACTGCAAGCCTTTTATTATTTTGATATTGCTGATTATGGCTTACATCTTAAGAAAACTCAAAAATCTATATCAAAATATTAGAATCTCATATTTTTTTAAATTACATTACTGAAGATAAAGAACTTTATCACAATATTCTAATTTTCTGAGACAGTCAGATAGATAGATAGATAGATAGATAGATAGATAGATAGATAGATAGATAGATAGATAGATAGATAGATAGCAGTGACGTGCAGTCAGGAGAGGCCGTGCCAAACCTGCCATTCTTGGAAAGAAAAAAATGTAGAATAAAAAAAAAATGAAATTATATTAATCAGTGATTTGCACTGTAAGGTATTGTTCTTTTGTTGTTTACAGATAGATAGATAGATAGATAGATAGATAGATAGATAGATAGATAGATAGATAGATAGATAGATAGATAGATAGATAGATAGATAATATGACCAGGTTTGCTTGTGTTGGACTTATAAAATTACACATTTGTCAAGTTTTTAACTTGTTTACTTATTTGTTGTCTTATCTTCAGGGTTATTATCCATAGTACATTAAATGACAAGTTGTTAGTTCTTACTTCTACCATAAAACTTGTATGTGATCCCTAGACAACAAGTGCCATATGTGTTACTTTGCATTTTTGCTGTTGAATATGACATATCAAAAGGTATTCATACTATCCATTGGTTTGTACTACTGGGGACACAAAATAAATGTATACATTTCAGTAGAGCGTCAAGGTTCTGAAGCTAATTTGACATAGTGGCCAAATTGTGTAATAGCAGCATCACATGGAAGAGAATGGACCACCCTAAAATCAAGTTCAGTCAGCTTAAAAAAAACAGCTGAAAAAGTAATGGATACATGATTTTGTATGGAGGCGTCATGTCTAAAGCAAAGTTTCTCTTTCAGACAGCTTATATTGATCACTTTTAGCTGCTAGTGTCGTTTGAGGCCTGAGACTTAGGTTCTGGCATCCCTGGTGTGCCTCCTACGATGGCAGCACGACGGAAAAACCTAAGCCACAGAGGTGCGGTGAATTTGGTTCATGCGCCACAGAGCAGCTTTCATAGAAATTAATGAGGCCGAAGGTGATGCATCACCTACCAGAGTTGCTGTTTAGACAAAAACATTCATGTTTCCACTCTACTTTCATCCAGATTCTCCTGCTAATACTATTACTCTGATTTAGGGATGGCTGTCGGCAGGGATTCCAAATGTTGTTAATCATCATGGTTCTGAAAATGAGAGGAATGACCAAAAACCCAATTCACTGTCAAAGTCTGCAAAAAAATGAAAATACTTTAATTGCTTGGCAATCGGAAAATTAAATTTCATCTTTATTTTTATGGCCTCCATAATAAATGGCACATCACAACCGGTTGTCAGACAATCAGCTACAGTCTGTTATGAGGATATTCTAATATCTTTCCAGTGTTAAAACTGTGCCACTGAGTCTGCACGCATGCACTCCTGCTTTTAGCACATTCAGAGTTACCCTCACCGTGCCATATGTTGACCAGAGGCTGTGCAACAATAATGCCCTACAGCTGTGTTTCTTTTGTAGCAGCCCGGTGACATGTGTGTTTACTGTGTTGGTTGGGATGGTATGTTTTCAGAAATTGGTGAAAATGTGTTTCCCCCGATAAATATCCATTACTCTTTAGATCATTTGATTAAAAGTCAACTATGTATTATCGCACGGCAAATAAAACCCAGATGTTAATGGGTATTTTTTTTTTCTTTTCTTGTCTTACGGTTGCGCAATAGTTGGCGCTTTAGCCTCATAGCACGAAGAACCCTTGGTTCAATTCCAGCAAGGGGATGGCGTTTGCAGTCTCCCCGTGTCTGCGTGGATTCTCCCCGTGTCTGCTGTCCAAAAACATGCATCAAGTTAATTGGAAAAAATTGGGAAAATTACCCCAAGTGAGTGATAGGCACCCCCCACAACCCTGAGTGTAGGATAAGTGGTAGAAGATGGATGGATGGATGCTTACAGGTTGGGTATCTTTGCTTTGAACTTTCTGGAATCAGATACACCCACTGCCTCATGTTTGCTCACACACCCTGGAAACAAAATACAGGGTCTTCTCTTCCAGCCACAATGGGCCTGCCTGGTTGATCCATGAAAGAGGAGCCTTTTGAATAGTCTAATTTGTTAAAGGATTGTCCGGGGTGATCTTCATGAAATGCAAAAAATCTCTGTCAGTTAAAAAGAGCCAGCTGTCATATCCCATTGAAATCCTCAACAAGGTATGCTCTTCTAATGAAGCTCAAAAATAAAATGCGTACAAGACTTTTTGGTAGTATTTATCTTCAAGGACAAGGATATAAACATGAGATCAAAATAAAGAGGACATAAGCCCATGTTTTCTTGACTTCCACTCGATTGATTGTCATATTGACATTTGGCACCGTTCATGAAAAACCTGATAAAACATCAAGAGCAAAGACGTGTTGATTGCCGCCGTGTAAGAAATTAAGTGTAGCTCCGCGGCGCTTTGTCTCACATATGATGGACAACAGCTGCCCACATCTGTAAAACAAGCAGGTAGAAGAAGGTTGAAAAGGTTTGAAGTATTTTATTACACCACAGCCTTCCCTGCATCACCTGGAGTCTTTGATGTTCAGCCCGCCCTCCTGCCAGAGCAGAAAGATATTCAGGTTCCCTGTCAGTTCTGAACTCTTACTGACCTCCCCTCCTCTGTGTACAACATGCCAATTTATTTCTTGCACCAATGCCAAACACCTTAACAGCCGCGCTTCCCCTCCTCCACCCACCTGCTTGTCCCTCCTCCCACATTGTCACCTTTGTGCCTGTCTTATTCCTGTTGTTTTCACACATGAGCTTCATCTCTTATCAGACTCTTTCTCCTTTAAATTTTCTCCATGGTTCATTTCAACTTCAAGCTTCAGCAGTCTGCACAACTAATATGATTTCCAGCTGAAATGAAACGTGCAAATCTGCTGCAACCTCTCTATATCCCCGGTGGGTTTTGGAGTCGACTTCATTATGCTGGGGTGGGGGGAGATGTTTCTTTTTCTGAGCTGCAGAAGATTGAAGCTGAACATTTTCTTGGTGTTGTGTTGCATATCACTCATTTCAGCAGCATCTTATAAGTCCTCTTAATAGAAGTATTGCAGCATGTGTGTATGTGTGTATGTGTGTGTTTGTGTGGTTTTTCCACATTGGCACACAATGATTTCTAAAATGAACCATGTTTTTACAGGACTAGGACGTATCATATTTTTTGCTGATATGAGCCATTGTGTCTAGAGCCCAGAACAAAATAGGATTCTTGGAGCTGTTACTGATATCACTGAGAGAAAAACTTTACATCGCCTGATACTTTAGCACAAAATGTTGGAAAAACTGACAATATTCCCATCATTGTAAAATATAATTATTGGAGTGGCAACAAAGGAGAGAAAAAAATATGCCG
This sequence comes from Fistularia commersonii, assembly GCF_037954325.1. Taxonomy (NCBI): domain Eukaryota; kingdom Metazoa; phylum Chordata; class Actinopteri; order Syngnathiformes; family Fistulariidae; genus Fistularia; species Fistularia commersonii. The sequence goes on from NC_141285.1 coordinate 16,024,845, forward strand.
TACTTACTGATCCAAAGACGTACAGACAGGCTTAAACTGAAGGAGAAAATAGCAACTGTTAATGCCAAAAAGATAAAACAAAAATAAAATTTGGAGAAAAAAAAGGCACTTTGACTAGTTGAGAGAAATTGATTTTATGATTTTTTTAGTATTTATGTATGGGATTCCAACAAATAACTAAAATGATCAATGTGTTCCCTTACAACATTTTTTATTGACATTATTATCGTTATTATTACTGGTGGTGTTGGTGTGGCCAGGACTTCAACGGCTTGAAAATCCTTTCGGAGAAGTTATGAAGCTGTGTTACCTTTAGTGTTGCATAAGGCTCTCAGGGCAGTTGTGAGACATTGCGAAACAACTCAGCTGACACATCTCACTCTTCGCGGTGTAACAGCCTTCTTAAACAAAATTAAACAGATTGTTAGGAGATTCCTCATGTTCATGCATTTGCACAAATAATTCACAGCAAGCCTTTGTATCCAATCCGCTTTGGTTCGTCTGTGTCTGCCTGTGGAGGCCTGAATCATATGACTCACACATGGTCTGTCCCCCAGGGTCTTCATCTACTGCCAGGCACCTGACCAAAGCCCAACTGCAGTCTGAATCTGAGACAGACATTTCAAAGAAAGACAGAAAGACTCATTCTACAATTATTCACACAAACATGATACCATTAAGTGTTCTGTCACACACTTTTCCCTTAAGTTTGCAGTTATGTATCCAAGTCTTTGACTTGAGACTTGTTTGTATCCAGAGTATGAGTTTAAGCAGTTCAATAAAAGATGAAACTCAAAGCACATCCAGGATGAATCTGCCAAACAAAACATTGTGGGATTTTGACTAATCACATTGTTTTGGCCCTTTAAAAATTCATTAGCCACCCTGATGTCTCTGTCAAGTTCCCAATTAGAAGTCCTCCATCCCGACAGCTTTATTCTGAAGAGGTTTATTTGCATATTTCCATAATAGTCTAAACAGAAGGGTGCAGTGTAGCATAAAACACTCGTCTCCCTCGGATTCCAGCCCTGGTCTGAGGTTGTGAGCCTCATTCAATATTGAATTCTTTGTCTACAAGCAAAATCAGTGTGGCTGGGAAGCAGAGAACTGGGGCAGAAAACAGCTTCATCTCTGTTTTGATACTGCTGTCTGTTCAGACCCTGTCATCTCTAGGTTGATGTTGTAAACCAGTGTGACAGCTCAGTTTCTGTCTAATTCTGTGAAGTGCTTCCATGCTTCTGCCTTCACAGTCATGACAGTGCAAATACTCTCCGAACATGCAGGGAAGATATTATTAATACCTCTAACTCAACTACACTGTCTCATTAGGTATATTTATATTAAAATAGAAATCGTATAATTTATTCAGTCACCAGCCACCACTTTGATCCTTCTTTTATTAACCATCCAGATGCAATTATTACATTTTAATTAGAGTCCCATATGTTCAAGCATCCCATTACCATGGCTCTACAGCTGAACTCTGACCTCAAAGAAAACTTTTAAAAGATATTTTCAATTCTTGTAAAATATACATTTGAAACCAAAATTTAGCTTACAGTTTGAGCTCTTTGCATTACTTGATCACTTGACCAAAAGTACCATAAAAATGATTAAGAAAATTGAAGAAAACATACTATCAACTGGAGATTGCAATCCCTCATTCCTCCACAAAGAAACAAATGCCTGCTATCTTAGTCTTTTGTTTTTAAATTTGGCTTCCCTGATGTTTAGATGTGTAGATTTCCTGCAATATTTGTCCTGCAAAACCTACAATAACAGCTATTCAGTGCAAGTCAGTGGCTGATCCTGACAAGGTAATCATTCCATCATCCCACTGAAAACACAGTTATCTAATAGAAATAAAAACGTTAATTTTCCAATGATTGAAGTCAGCAGAATCCAGAGTCCTGCATTAACAGAGGATCATGTCAAACATGGTAACCGATTTATCTAGATTTGGTTGTTTTTTTTCTATCCTGCAAACAGTTCTGATTTTATAACTGAGCTGGATGTGAGATGTCAAGAGAAATCCTCCCAGGATTATTCAAAGAGCCACTTCAAAGGGGTGCAATCATAATCCTGCTTTATAGATATGGGGAAAACCAGTTAGTAAATGTAAGAGGCACTAAAATCATTGGGAAATGCATAACGTGACGACATGGTTAGTACTTTATTGGTGGTGGCATAAAGAGGATAGCCCAAAAAATGCTCAAATTCACGACTGGTCCTGTACCTACTATTGTTCACTCTCACGCAAAGAGAGAAGAATACTTAAATACATCTATGGTACATGTTCTATTCAGGTGGGGAAAGACTTCCACACATTCATGTATTAAGTCTAGATATTTCTTCACTTCCTTTGTTTTCTTGTTTTTCACAGAAGGAAATTTCAAAAATCCAATCGTAACCAAGACCAGGTTAAAGTCCCATTTTTCAACAACAGCACCCTTATCTCAGACCCTTCAAATCCCACAAATTTGCACATATAATGCCCTCATACATATGTGTGAATTATATTTCTGTGTATAGCATACAGTCAACGGCATTATGTGCGGTCAAGGGTGCTGCAGCCTTCTGGAAAATATTTGCTCACAGATCTGGCAAATAGAAAAATAAATGCACTGACCTTTCATTATGAAGTGTTCATAAATGCCACTTGTGTCACAATTTCTTATACACAAGCACCCACACATGCACACACAATAAACATAAACGGAAGCCATTGAAACCTCATAGTTTTATACCTGCCGCAGTTCTAGCAATATTGATACCATATAATTATGTGAAATGTTCTCATACAAAGTGCAGTGACCCAGATTAGTGAGTGTATTGTAAGCATGTGTCTGTGTTTCTGCATTTTAAACCAGCAGAATGAGGCAGTGAATTATTCTGCGCATGTTCCTGGGAACTAAGTGCAGATGGTTATTTTAGTTACTTGGTTATTTCAGGAAAAGACTGCAGGAAGCACAATGTCATGATGTGTAAATCTGGTTGTAGGCAAAGGGTCCATCCCTGCTGGTTAATAATCAGATGAATGCACGATTGAGAATTTATACAGTACAGTACAAGAGGGGAGAACTAAAATGATGCAACATCCAGCCCAGCTTGTGCTTTACATACTGCAAACATAATAAAAACCCTCCTCACTAATAGTATAAGGGGGGAGAATGTAGAAATGTAGTTGGTTACTGCGCCTTCTGTCACAGGTTTTAACAGTAGTTTTAACATAGTCCAAGATACAATCCAATAAAACTATTATGAAACTTGTGTCGGAATATTCGATATGTCGGAAAAAAAAAGATGCATATGTTTAAAAGATGTAAAGTTCACCTTTGGCTGCAAGTGTGTGCTTACAGAAATTATTTATAATACATGAATGTGTGTGTGTGTGTGCGTGTGTGTGTGTGTGTGTGTTTGTGTGCGTGTGTGTGTGCATGCGTGCGTGCGTGCGTGTGTGTGTGTGTGAGTGTTTTCCTGAGAAAGCACTCGGACCCCAGCCCAGCTGCACAGCATGCCATTAAATTAGTCCCTGTCCTTGGCCTCAAGTCCTGAACAACTTGGAACATTACTTGTGGTGTAATTGTTATTTTCTCAAATGTCAGAATGATGACATTGAAATCACCTCAGCCATATGTGCAGGAGGTCTTAACACACAGGGGCTTCGTTATACTTTAACGCTTCAATGAAGACGTCTACAACAAGGCTTTCACTCCAGATGGCTTCATTCCCAACAACTGCACTTGATACAACCGTACTATAACCCGCACTCCACATCACTTAATCTACCTTCTCGGATCTTCCCGTTCCCACCCACGTCGACCTGCTCCCCCTGCCTCTCTCCATCAATCAATGGACCATCCTATATGACAAACCTGCTGACAAACCGCTACAATACTTTTGAACGAACACAAGAGACATAATAAGGTGTATCCGTTTGGGCTGGGACAAAATTAGTATTACTTGCGGACAATAGACATTTATTCAACCATTTCTATAATATGCTTGCTGCCTTAGATATAGATCAGGGGTCTCAGACTTGCGGCCCGCGGGCCAATTGCGGCCCCCGGAACAATATTTTGTAGCCCCCTGCCTGAAATCAAATCTTTGTGTATGTGCGGCCTGCGCCTCTTTTCTCACATGCATCCAGGGGTTTTATACAGTGGGTTTCAAAAAAAAAAAAAACAGCAAAGAAAAAATGAAAAAGTAACTTTGCAATATATTTTTTGCTTCAAAAATTGAAAAAAAAAAAAAAATTTTTGCTAAAAAACCATCTAGTGACATTGTTAAAATGATCTTTTCTTTTCCTATTTCTATAAAAAAAAAAAAAAAAAGATAGTGAAAAAAAACCCTGGCAAAATTAAAAAGAATGATTTAATAACCAGAATAGCCTTGTAAACATTATACCTCCTCTTATGCATGCTACCAATCAATTTTCTAATAAATCCTAGTGGCGAATGTTCCCAATGTGACAAGATTTTCTCTTTTAACAATATTTGTAGGGTGTAATTTTGTAATCTCATCAATTCTTTTTTTCAATATTCATTATTAATACTAATTTGTAAAGCATTTTTTAGAGGAACAGTTCATGACACATAAAGATTTTTTATTATTTACCTATCTACCTTCTTCACACTAAAACAAAAGAAAAATTTTGACTTAGTGTTACTTCTCGGTAATGATCTCACTCTTCTGGCCCCCTTGACATCAAATTAGGCTGTATGTGGCCCCCAGACCATAATGAGTTTGATCCCCCTCATATAGATACAATCTAGTCTCAGTTATATTCTGATATTAATGAAAAGCGCCTATTGATGTTGCAATCTAGTTGTTGAGCTCCCCCTCACCCCTGAGACATTTGCCCCCAAACCCAGGACCTTTCTGTACATTTCATCCCAACCCTGCCCTGACAACATGACATTCTGACCCCACCGTTTGAAAAAGCCTCTGCAAGGCTTTTATGCATTGCACTCCTCACAGTGGTATTAATGGTGAATTACAAGCTTTTTGACAAAGGTCTGCTTGAAAAAGACAGAAACACACACACACACACACACACACACACAGACACACAATATACACCCCCCAGTTTATACTTCAGCAATATCACACTAAGGTCATGAATAATCCATCTTCTCTGTTCTGAAGGCGTTAAAGCATTCCTGAATGAATACCATTCACAGCATGCTGCATTAACAAAGCTCAACAGTGATAAGTAAAACCAATGCGCATATAAGTTGCACTGGCACTCTTTGTACAGTCCTACAGAGGCCACTCAAATGAATAAAAGTTGAGAAGAAAGCTAATGACCTTTTTAAACCACCCTTCGTTAGA